>NC_090274.1:119403909-120028909 GCF_040414725.1 Anabrus simplex
GGTGGATATTTATTTCAACCCGAAATCGTCCAGCCGCAGCGCTATATTAATGTGACTGACCGGAGACCACTGTTTATTGCCATAATTGTAAACACACAAGTCATCATATTTCATTGTCTTTTATTGAATAAACATCGTCAGATTATGTAAGCTTTGAATTTATGTAGGCCTTCCTCGATACCAAATAGTCATGTTTGGAAGTGAAGAAGAGCCATTAAGAACCCCCTGAGACACAAGAGTCAACAATTCATGCTTAAGACCTGGAACAAGCAAACATCAGTTTGACAGGAGGAAAAGGGTTCAGTACTCAGTATGTCTCTTCAACACATGCAACGCTGAGATATAAGAGATTTTTAGTAACTTCCTTGTGGCTCCGTTAAAGAAAAGAGAGAGGCCAATTCTCTGCCACCAGGTAAACAAAAATGGAGAAAAGTATACTGCAGCTGTCGACATACGAGTCCCTACTTAAAGAGGCCCCTTGAGAATTACGTGATCTTCATTAATATCTACGGGCACTGAGGTAGAACTTTCAATTTGCATTCAGAACTGGCTAACAGACACAATGTTACCGTACAAGTGCCGAGGAAGCATGCACAGTTTTGTGCTACTGGTCTATTCATAATTAAAGGAACACTACATGCAGGAAGGGGCAGCACAGGTGTGCTCAGATTTCAGCAACAATTTCTTCAATTGCGTCCTATTATGACTTGATTCGGCACTTATTGCCATGAATTGTTTATTCAAAAGCTTGATTACTTCTTTCCTGCGCTTCTAGTCTTTTACCACTTTTCTTAGCCATATGATGTTCATCCGGATTACTTCTTATCCTCGCATCTGGACGGCTCCCCAACGACTGTTAATGAGCAAACTTCTACTTTATTCCGAAAACAGAAAACGAGTCGTCCATGGTAGAGAAAAAGCGGTAATTCATGAAATATTCTTTGATCTTTTCGCACACGGACCTGGCATTCTGTTACCTGAAGATTTGCTCTCAGAGAAAATGGCACAAAGTGACGGACCGCTCCACGGTGTACATTATGAGGTGTGCAGAAAAGGTGCCGTTCTAGCTGAATAACTTATTACTTTTCTGCTGTGTGCGGTCGCATGTGCCTCGCTACGTCTCCGGATTTGGAGAAGGTCTTGTGGAACTCCGGACACTTGTGTAGTAGTTAGTGAGACGTTAAGCAAAATAACATTATTATTAAATCACGTGCGGCTTAATCACGACGTGACGTAACGCTCGTAAGTCATCTCGCCGTGTGAGCTGACAGCGTGGTGCTGCATGCGAACGATTTGCTAAGAAACAAGGAGCAATGCAGCATCTCCACAGTGTGGTTCACATGTGCATGGTTAACTTACATGATTCTCTGAACATTTTATCGCACTACTGGGCAATCGTGTGTGTTCTGATCTGAATGGTTAGAGTGACTTTCTTGGCTGAATATTTGCCACAGACATTACATCAGTATAGCTTCTCGCCTGTGAGTCCGCATACGACGTGCTAGGTGGGATCTATTGCGGCAAACCCTGCATCAGACATTGCATAAGATTGGCTTATCGCCTGTGTGAGTACGAATGTGACCTGTTAGATGGACTTTCTGGCTGAAGGAATTCCCACAGACGTTGCAGCAGTATGGCTTCTCATCTGTGTGACATGCTTGGAAGGCTTACCTGCAGAAGGATTTGCTATAGATATTGCACCTCTATGGGTTCTCGCCTGTGTGGAACCGCATATAAGTTCATGTGCCTTTCTCGATGAACTGTTTTCCACAGAGTATGGCCTAGCGCCTGTGTGAATAAGACTGCCATTTTGTTAGATGGACTTTTCTGCTGAAAGATTTCCCCACAGACGTTGCAACTTGATGGCATTTCGTGTGTGTGTTTCCGCATGTGAACAGATAACGTGCGTTTCTGGATAAATGATTTGCCACACACATTGCAGTGGTGTGGCTTAACGTCTGTGTGATTACTGACATGGTCTCTTAAAGTAACTCCCTGACTGACGTTACAGCAGTATGGCTTCTCGCACGTGAACAGCTAGGACGGATTTACTCCTGAATAACTTGTCACAGACATTGCACCAGTATGGCCTCTAGCCCGTGTGAGAACGCATGTGAATAGCATAGTAGTCTTTCCTGGTGAAGGAAGCACGACAGACATTGCAGAAGTATGGTCTCTCGCCTGTATGGATGGGCATATGAGAAATCAAATTGCCTTTCTGGATGAATGATTTCCGACATACGTCGCAACAATATGGTTTCTCCCCTGTGTGAGACTTCATGTGAGAAGATAGACCGGATTTCTCGGTGAATAATTTTCCACAGACATTGCATAAGTACGGTTTTTCGCCCGTGTGAGAACGCATGTGAATGGCATGGTAGCCTTTACTGCTGAAGGAATCACCACAGACATTGCATTTGAATGGTTTCTCGCCTGTATGTGTCCGCATATGTGCAGTTAGAGTGCCTTTCAATTTGAATGATTTCCCACAGACATTGCAGCAGTATGGTCTCTCGCCTGTATGTGTCCGCATATGTGCAGTTAAAGTGCCTTTCTGGATGAATGATTTCCCACAGATATTGCAGCAATGTGGCTTCTCCCCTGTGTGAGACAGCATGTGATAAAATAGACCGGAATTCGAGTTGAATGATTTGCCACAGACATTGCAGCAACGTGGCTTATCGCTAATGTGCAAATGAGTGTGACCTGCTAAATGATATTTCTGGCTGAAGGATTCACCACAGACATTGCAACTGTATGGTTTCTGGCCTGTGTGAATACGCATGTGACCTGCTAGAGGAACTTTCCGCCTAAAGGATTTTCCACAAATGTTGCGGCAGTATGGCTTCTCGCCCGTGTCAGAAGGAATACCGTCTGAAGTTTTCCTGAACTTTTCGTGACATGCTGAGCATTCGCCTGAAAATCCGCACAGTAGAACCGGGTGGATCCTTAGGTGTTCCGACAAGCTGCTTCGGCTAACAAACACCTTTCCGCAGTGATCGCACTTGAATGGACGATCATCCTTGTGTCTCATCAGATGTCGCAAGAGGCCCAACTTCCCACACAGGACTTTACTGCACACACTACACCTAAAACTAGGTGATCCGCCATCCGGAGGTTGATCTCTACAGCCCACCTCGGGTCTTGATCTGCAGTGACAAATTAAAAGCCATGTGACCAATAGTTCAACAGTCAACTCCACTACAACTCTCACACAAGGGTTTTGCTAGTGGACATTACAATCACTGATATCCATTGCAGAGAGCTCGTTACTCATAAACATTACATTCCTGAGAGTAAACCTCATCTGAGGTCAAATTCAGAGTGTACTGTTAAATTTCAAAAGCTCTCACTTGTTACGATAATATGTTGCGTGTTTTCATAATCATGATATCACGCACAGAAACTTGTCACGATTTAGAAATGTACGAGTTAATAGACAACCTCATTTAAAGAATGCATGAGAAGTGATCCAGCCTGAAATGAGAAACACAAGCTCTTTAATCCAGCACACATTATTCTATTGAAATCCGCAGTCTGTTCTCCTACATAAAGGACGGCATATGCTTTAGAGCTTTGATCTTGTTTAACAACTCTGCGCTTTGTGGCAGGCAAGCAATAATTTTTGTAAAGGATCTTGTTCTTGAGGTTGTTTAAGAGAATGTCAGTGTTGTAGATATTAATAAAGTTGAGAACATTGTTTGACGAAAGTCAGCAAGATCTGCTGAACCATGGCTAATCTTTTATGAATGTTTTCATATCACTATAGCATTTTATTATGTCACTGTGTCGCTTTTCCGAAATATGTATCTTTGATGTGCAATCAAACAGAGCCAACATATATATATAGGACGGTAGGTTTATACATGGACGTTCATATTTACTACCATGTACTACATCAGTCTACGTCTTAATTGCTGTATTTAACACAAGCCGTATGCAACACGGAAACCACTAATCCTGATAAAATCCTGGAAAAGTTGACGTATAACAAGTATACGACGGCTCTCTCCCTAGCATTGATACTGTCTTTTCTCCTCCAGATACTGCTGTTACAGACATTATGAAGGACACACAGAATATGGTTTTGGTGGTAGCGTTTTATTACAATGTTCTAATATCCTGAATTTTAAACCAAACGCAATCTATCATGCCCTTGAATATTCTTACAAGTATTACTTTAACAATACGGATAGAAGGAGCATGAAAATCAAGGCTTGAGCCAAAATTCGAAGTGACAAGACGTTGAATTGCACCGTAGTGGATATTGCTGCTATGTAAAGGAAGGAATGATATTCTATTTATTTCAAAAGATGACGGGCAACGTGATTACTTTTAGTGGATTGATAACATAGTTGGGTAGCATCCAGTTCTCTGCCTGTCTTCCCTCCGCAGAGTAGCTCTATATATTCTACGAAAAGAAGGGCGGGAAATACAAATTTCTTGGTTAAAGGTGAGATCCGCTTACAACTGGCACATGGGAAAATGGATCACGCAGGCTAAAATATATCGTTACATGAACTGGTACTTTCCAATTCATGCTGTATGCACTGAATTCACATGGCCCTGTCGAATGCATGTCTGGCTCACAAGCAAACTAATGGGAGGCTCGACACCGTGTTTTTCCTGCACACTTAGGAGAAAATAAGTGGACAAATAAAAGGGGGATATTGATTCCAGATATGAAAGACTAAACCTCTTGAAGATCTCACGAGATATTGATGCTGACACCACCAGACAACAGGAGGCACAAAATACGACACTGGGTTGTACGTCAAGCAAAAGTGCAAAAGTCTGTAACCGTTCTTCTTTACGTGAATACGTGATTCTTGTGACAAGTGATTTATCAGGTTCACAATTAGTTTTTCAGTAAAATAATGTTTCATTTTGCATTGATAAATATTCTCTACGAACCAGCCACATTGCTGTAACACGTGGCGCGTCCCAGGTGACGGATTCGGGTTCCCCACTGGCCTGCCGATGTACTTGAGCAAAGTATAATAGCTAACGCGTACCAAACACGTACAAAGTCTTTAATGGCAACTTTGGCGGAGATGGAGACGTTCAGTACGGAGCAGATGGCAGAAGAAGTACAGTAAATTTCTGGGAATTAATGCAGAAAAGAGGATAGCGTTTCTTCTCTAGAGGACTGGCTGCAAAAGGCATCTGTTCCCTATTACCGGAGCTGCATTACTACCTTCTGTCATGAGCTCTAAAATGCTTCAAGAAGAGCCGGCCGTAAAATAATAGCGTCACAACATTACAGAAATATGTCTCATGGTATCGGAGCCAAGGTTAGTGGAGCATCTGGAAGGGACGCGCATTGGCAGGGCCCAGTCAGCATGAAAAGTATGCAAGGGATACCGTCGCATGCGCTGTGACGGCTAACCAAGCGAGTACCCCCATTCTGTATCCCATCATTGAATTATGCCTGGATGAAGTAGCAAATAAGCCACTGCACTTGAGAGAAGGCTTTTAGGCATCTGTGAGGTGCGGGAAAAAAGATGGAGTGGAAAAAAGTAATCGGAAAAGGGGTGTGGTTACTAATTGATGTACAACAGAAGCTCATGGTGTTAACATTGTCATATCAGCAAAATTTGACGGTTCAGTCTCCGAGGTACAGAAGTTTGACAATCGCTTGATGTAACTCGTCCGCGTTGGGAGAGAGAAGGAAATTCTAATTTTTTAGCGCAACGCTCCAAAAACTGACGTGCGCACGGAAACCAAAGATGCTGACAATCTCATCGCTGCCGATGATCTGAATGGACGTGTCGGACGAAGGAAAGAAGAACAATCAGTCCATGGCGTTCATGGACATAGAGAAGAGAAAGACGATGGCCAACATATTCGAGATTATGCAGAAATTGATCATCGCAAACACACGGTTCTAAAAGAGTGATATTCATCTACTCAGTACTACAGTGGCTCCCATCCAATTCGCATTGACTACATCCTTGTGAGAGGACGAAATCTCGAAGATGTTCTAGATATAACAGTTGTTCTTTATTCAGTCCTTGCGATGGAACAAAGACCAGTCATCTAAGCTGCAGATAAAGTCACCAAGAGCCCAATACTTTACAGGAAATAGACAAATTGGGATCAAATGGTGGCCCCTGAAGAATGAGACTAACGTTGTTGCAAAAGTTACAGAGCCACAAATCACCATAGTTGAAGTGAGGCGGACTAAACTGAAAGTTGCCCTTTGCACTATTCTGGAACAATTAAGTCAGGGCGACGACAACGAAGGATTAACCATGACATATGACTAAGGAAAAAAGAAGTTATATATGCAGTACGGTTGAAGAAACAGCTGTACCACGAGTTTCTTGCTCGTTGGAACGCCTACAAAGCAGCCACTAGTAAAGTGAAGGAGGTCCTTGCCGTAACAAAAGCAAACCGGTAGGCAGATTTATATGTGAAACTTGACATGCGCGAATACGAGCGGAATTTTAAACGGCTAGTCCAATCGAGCCATCGCAAAAAGGCAGAAGTCCAACGTTTTTACAGCATCTATGAGAAAACAGACGATTTGCTACTGGACTGGCGGGAAGCGCGAGTACACTGGCGGAACTCTTTTGACTAAATTTCAATCATGGAATTTCCGTATCTACCAATCCTAATCACCTCCGCTGTTGAAAGTCCAATGTAGGAAAATGACGTCAGTAAAGTCCAGGCTATGCTGAAGGAAATGAAACCAGGGAAAGCCATCTGTCCCGATTATCTTCCGGCAGAGTTTTGTTTCTCTCAATGTGGGGATGCAGCAGTGTGGCTAAAGCAAGCTTTTCAACCTGATCATCAAAGAAGGTCAAAAACAAACTGACTGGCAACGGAGTATCCATTCAGAAATAAGGGAAGCCCTGCCGATTTTTCTAATCACGGCCCGATCTTAATTCTGAGCCACGCAATGAGACTTAGAACAAATCTTCGACAAAGGGATTAGTGATTTAGCCAAACATATAACAAACCAAGCTGAATTTGTGTAAAATTGTGGCGCAATAGGAGAAACCCATCACAAATTTCTGAACCCTGAGAAGGCCTTCCATCGGGTACTTCATGACCTAATCAGTCAGCCATGCAAGTACATAGCATTCCAGAGCACCTTGCTGAGAGGGTATAATTGCTCTATAAAGAACAAATGAGCTGTGTTCAAGCTGCCGCAGGAGCGTCTGATGACTTTCGCATAACTGTAGGAGTCCATCAAGGCCCCGCTGTTCATTCTTGTGATGGACACAATTACCTCAAACGTGCACAGTCCAATACCATGGACACTTCTCTAAGCAAATGATATCATTTTGGCTGAAGAGAATAAGCTTGATCTGCAGCGTCAAACAGAAGACTGGAACAATCGACTAGCGCAATAAGCCCCGCGCCTCAACATTGCATTACATCGTCGAGAAGTTGGAACCATGCATGTTGACGTTACGATCTCCGCTATTTCCTACCTTCGCATGCTGTTTTCTTGCGATTACGCCGCCGCTGCTTCACTCACTCTTCTGCTATGTTCAACTGTCGTCTGCCTACTCTGTTCATCACGTGACTCTGACGTCATCTTCTTCTCCGCCTGTGTGTGTGCTTGTGCTTACCTCTATTGGACACGTGATTATGACGTTTCCGGGATATGCTGGCTTTCAACTTCTCTATTCTTCTCGATGTTTCTGTACTGCTATATATTCTTGTTCCAGCGCTCTAAACACTGAGTCTGCCTTCGTCTCAGAGTGGTGGAGCACCCAAGCAACTGTGCTACGTTCTGTATTGTCATTACCATCTGGACTGTTATTTCTTCAGGTTATTTGGTGAGCAAAATTATATCATAATGTTATTTTGACATTAAATTCTTCATTGGGCCATCTGCCCCAGTTGAACTTTACTTTCGCCAGCTTATTACGGCATCAAAATTATATATGCAAGGCATTATTTCTACTAAAACTTTTCAACCACGAACTGTACTACGGACAATGAAATTTTGAAATCACATTATCTGCTTCCTTGGAACAATGCTACTTTGTGCAATAATAATAATAATAATAACACATTCTGCAGCGTAACTACAACCGGCGAAGAGAATCCCTTCCCCAGTTCGATCCCTACTTCCATTCGCCTTTCCCTTCTTTTTGCATATTCTTTCAGGTTGCTTCCTTTATTTCGACATTATTACTCTTCATTGTCCGCTTAATACTTATTCATACGTTTTTTGATGTATTTCTAAATATCTATATTGTAAATGTGGCACATTTTCCTTGTCTTCTGAAGTTTCCTCTATATATTTCACTGTCTAGCAAACTCTTGTCTGCGATTTACTATCTTGAGAAATGTTTACTATTTTATTATTTGTTAAATATATATCTTATATACTTTGTTAAGTTTGTGATTTTTCTTGTTACTGTTATTTTCTCTTGGTCTAATTCCTACTCACTGCGCGTTTCTGCCGTAATTGTTATTATTATTATTATTATTATTATTATTATTATTATTATTATTATTATTATTATTATTATTATTATTATTATTATTATTATTATTTATCGTGCTGCTTCTTCTACCACTTGTATGCTCTAGCTATATATTCAACTATTACAGCATCGTACGTACTTACGACGACAAGCACGGGACAAAACAAGATATAGCACGAGTAGAGATATTTAAATATATTGGCTTCACAATCTATGATGATGGCTGACTTACTGATGAACTCAACTTAAGGATATATAATGCCGGACTGAATGACAACAGGCGCCATCCCGAACTTTGGACGAAGGGCCATCTCTAAAATAAGTTCTACACAACTGATATCCATCCTGTCGAATGCTCGCCAGCTCTAGGGTAAAACGCCAATTAAGCATCATGGATACGACGTTGCTTAGACAGAAGGCTGGCATAACTAGACTAGATCACATTTCAAATGATGTTATTAGAAAACGTTTTGGCATTGCACAGATCCATAAGAAAATTTGGGAACGGCGTGTGGCAAGTGTTGCGTGCAGAGGACGATAAAGTCGGAGTATACAGAGAAAGTCGGTGAAAAAAGGCGCTAGGGACGAACCAGACAGCATAGACTGATAAAGTGCACAACGGCCTGAAAGTTGGAAGACATGGCCCGAGACTGAACTAACTCGAGTCAATTAATCACAACACCGGACCCTGCCACCAGGCAGGACTAACACTAAGGAAGCAGAATAACAAGAAGCAGATTGATGGATATTCTGTTATAAAAATGGGATGCAATGGCTATTTTACACATCCTATCATTCAAATTACTTTATTGTATGCTCAAATTTTCTCCCTTAAAGCCTATGTTCGATATCTATAAAAACTTATTTTCACAAAATAGTGTTTGAATGGCTGAACGCTTCTGGATTTCGTGTTTAAGTGACTCCTATAAATGCACTGTAAAGAAAAACACATAATTCAGCAAAATAAAAAATTGGGTATATCTGCGTTAAATGGGAGGGACAGTTTGAATATCCGGTGAATTTTTATGAGTACCAACAAGAGGGGAGTCCGTCAGTGTATTCTAGCCTGAATAGAATTTTGCAATTCATATTTCTGTTTACATACGTCATAGACAGCAGACTATCATATTAATCAGTTTGTTATTTTCACTCCGATCACGTCTATAAATATGAAGATCATGGAGGAGTGTCACACAGTGGTCAGATCAGGGCCATGTGACACTCAACGCTCTAAAGCTGGAAGAAAACCACATAACTAAGTGGCTAGTTCAGGACCATGTGTCTCTCTACAAATGGAAGGTAATCTCATCACTAATTGGTAAACTCAGAAATACGTGTATCTCCACAAGTCAGTAATTAGGAAATTTTATGAATCTTAAAACCTTTTCTTATCTAATTCAATACCAAACTGGCATTGCACATATTTTAGATATTTTAGAGGAAGTCATTTAAGTTGTGGCATGACATTTGTAGACTGCTGAAATGAGAGTGCGGAAAAAGTAGCGCCTGAGGTGAGATATAAAACAAAGTGGGAAGTAGCAGATAAGATCCGGACGACTGAAATCTATGATGTAAAATGGACTAAGCTACGTAGACAATGGACTGTCCTCTGCCATATATGCCAAGGAAAAAGAAGACACATAAAATGCATGTTGCTTTGCCGGTCCGAGAGTGCCTCTGCACAAAATATGTTCAGAAAGTAGAAAGCTAATTTAGACTCCATCAAAAAATAGAAATATGCATTCTGTGTGTGAAAAGCATTCGTAAGCAACATTTTTACTGGTGGTCATAATACAAGATTGTTCTCTAACATAGCCTACTGTGTCCTGTTACACATGAATTACAAAGAAACAGCAGGATTTAAACCTCGAAGAATTGACGTATTTGGGCGATCTTCTGTTGTGTGCATGGTTCTACTCTGACTAATAAGAGAGTATGAGCTGGTACTGGGAATTTCTGAGGACCGATATGAATATTTCTTGCCACTAGTTATGAATGTAGAGTAGGAACAAGTGAATGCATCACATAAGAGTCGAGAAGGATCTAACCACACACAAAATCAAATAAACCATTCAGAATTCGTAGTTTCCGTCACAAATCTGGTTTGAAGTCAAACCTTAGGCTATGACTAGCCATTGCATGACCTGCCGATACAAGGGCTTGGTTAAAGGCACTAAAATTAGACTATACAATCATTTCCCAGGGATTATCAAAGATCACTTCACACAGTAACTAATAAAGGTGTGACAGCAAAAAATTAATTACCAATGGCACAACTAGAGTTCAAGAAACACTACTCCATTAAATGTTTTAAAACAGGATAAACACTTGTGCTACTTTGTGAGGTCAGTGACAATAATTACAATTGTGAAAGAATATTATATCACTACGTTATTTATCCATTATTATTATTATTATTATTATTATTATTATTATTATTAGCATAGGGCAACAAGTTATATACATATGTACAAGTATATAACATTTACAAATAAACACAGACAATAAACATGTTTTATAGCAGTTTTTGTCCAGTTATTTATTTATTTATTTCATGCCTTCATTTGTGGCGAAGTTAAGGCTCACAGCCCTCTCTTACACTTAACCACATATCTAATAAACTTTATAAAACAGAATAATGAAATAATTTAACAAAATATAAATCCTAACCTCACTCATTCTTCCATTCTGTTATGTTCATGAGAGGAGGAGAGTAAATTAAACTTTGAGGATAAATACTGGGGTATAGATACATTCAAGAGACAAAATACGATAGTAGCAACGTGAAGATGTCGTAGTTTATCGATTTTTAACCAGAAGAGATGTTCATAATAGGGGGAGATATGAGTTGAAAATTTAATTGAAATTATAAACCTAATGCATGCGTTCATTGCCCTCTGTAATTTTAGTGTCTGTTCCATGGTGGCATCTATCATTACAATATCACAATAATTAAGTTGGGTGATCCACTGTATGGCTTCCTCTATTGGTTCCAAAAAGCCACTCGGGCTACCTGTGTACGAACGTCGTGTACATTCACTTACAGTATGGGGGATCATCTGCCGACATGCACCACAGTCGCACACTGGTGATGAGATATATTTCCACTTATGAAGGGCATCACTGCATCGTCCGTGATTTGTTCTCAACCGGTCCCAAAGCAGAAGATCATGAAGTCTTTGCTGATGAACACCAACTTGAGCCGTACAATTTCTGAAGGATAATATTGCGTGTTTTGAGCTTTTTGCACAGATTCATAAGATGTTGTTTGTAAGATAGTGTGCGATCAAGTGTAATCCCCAAATATTTGGGATAGCTGCTGTGCCGAAGTTCATGATGACAAAAACGCATGTGAAGTTTAATGCCAGCTTGGCGATTATTCAGGTGAAGACATGACACTTCTGTTTTTCTAGAGTTAAGATTCAGTTGCAATTTCTTGAAGTACGTTTCAAGTGAAATCAAGTCTCTTTGTAGCAGTTCTTCTGTCACACTAAGGTCTCAATGTTGAGTGGCTAGTGTTATGATATTAGCATAACAAAAATTTTCGTGATGACGTTTCTGGGAGATCGGAGATAAACAAATTGAACAGTAGTGGAGGCAGTACCGATCCTTGAGTTAATCCATTTTTGAGCTTCTATTCTCTACTCATTTTATTTCCCATTCGCACTCGAAATCTTCTGTCATTGAGCATATTGCTTATGACCTGCACGATGGTCTTACAGGGGACAATTCGGAGAAGCTTGTAAATTAATCCTTCCCTCCCGACTTCGTCAAATGCTGCTGTAAGATCAATGAATGCAGCTGAGGTCTTGAGTTGTTTCTGGAAACCTTCTTCCATGTGGAATGTCAGTGAAAGCACTTGATCGCGGCAGCCGCGATTGGGCCTGAATCCGGCTTGATCAACTGGAATATGCTGGAAAATAGTTGCGCTGATTCCGTTGTAGATTAGCCTCTCAAAAAGAAGGGCAATTGGTCTATAACTGCTTGGGTCATTGGCAGGCTTACCTGGTTTCAAGATGCAAATCACTTTCGTTCGTTTGAATTCTGCCGGGAGTTGTCTGTTCTGTAGAACGTCGGTAAAAAACTTGCCAGCCAACTTCTTGCATTCTTCCCTAAATGAATGCGAAATTCTGGATGAATGTCATCAAATCCTGGAGCTTTATTTGGTTTAACGTCTTTGAGTGCAACATTGATGTCTTGCACCGTAAGCTGTTGTGAATACCTTGATGAGCGTGGTGTTCTTGATTTCAGAGTTTGGAGCTGGCGCCATTTGTATTTGGTATGTTTCTTTTCTGGTGGAGCTTGGGAAGTTGTGACGATGTGAGATGCTACTTCATCCGGAATAACTCCAGACTGTTGCTTCACCAAAGGTGTCCTTCCTCCAAGTTTCCTGAGGAGACCCTAAGCTCTTCTACTGTAATGAGTTAAGTCGACATTCTCCACTGTTTCAATTCACCGTTCTCTCCGGGTAGTACCCATGCTGGAAAGAAGTGCTTCAGCTATGTCTTCATCACCAGTCTGCAGATATTCGTTATAGAGCGCATCAGTCTCAACATTCCAACCAGGGATGTATTCTTTTTTTATGGCCTCCAGGCATACTCTTCTTAGCCGCCATCCTAACTGCACCTACGAAACGCTTGTAATTGTTGTGCTTGGGAGCAAACCACCGAACGCATTTATCCCGTTCAGTGGTGAATGATGACCAATTTGCTTTTCTGAAGTTCCACTGAGCATGTGGTATTGACCGTACAACAGGAATGTTGATGCCAATATCCACTACAATGGGGCCATGTTGACTGTGTTGACACTTTACGACTGGTATGTAAGGGCTGTCCTCCCTCATTGCAGCTAACAAAACACAGGTCAAGATTGGAATCCCTGTTCCATGCAGCTGATTGGAGAGTACCAAGATCTTTTGGGTCAAAAATCAGATGGAGATTGTTCATTTCTGTCCATTCTATTAGTTTCGTTCCATATTCACTGTTACTCGAGTATTTCCATACTTCGTAATGGCTGTTGAAGTTGCCTATATAAACTGCAGGGTGTTGAGCTGTAAGTAGAACGGTACTTGGAAACTGTGCGTTTGGGGTTTATAAATGTTAAAAATAGTAACATCTGCCACTCGCACAGCAACACAATGGATGTCTTCGTGTTTATTTTTAAAGAGCAGTGAGGCATCTTGGATATTATTAAGAACATAAGTAGCTATACCATGTGCACTGTGATATGTTGCACCAAGACTGTGTAACCACTAATGCAGCCCCTTTTCAGAAACTCTTCTTCATTGGCTGTATGGGTTTCCTGTATAGCTACAACATCTATCTTATTATCCAGGATAACTTTGGATAGGTAGTCACATTTTGTTCTGCCGATGCTCCCTACATAAAGCTGGAAGACAGGGATGAAAGGTCCAATGTTTCTTGTCTGGTAGCTCTGAGAAGAGCTATTTCCATGAAATACTTTTGTCATTGCTGGGAGATTTTTAAAAAGATATGTCCAGCAGCCACAATTATTGCTTTCTTAGTACCACTCGGGGGTCACGTGTAGGGCACTTTGAAGTTAAACCTACGGACGTGAAGCAATAATGTACCCCCTATTTATCTACTTTTACGATATAATAAATTCACTTACTTAAAGAATTCTGACTTTTTTAGGCAACTTGCACAAATTTAAAACTCCACTTGCAGCTGTCCATTTTACTAGTTTATACTAACTGTGTAAGTATGTTTGCAATCAACACACTACATGCACCTGAGTGACAATGAACACTAAAATGAATCAGCAAGTGTGACCACAACACTGCAACGAACATAAATTCAATACCACAAAATTTTATACGCTTTCAACAATAAAGATGTTTTATTTGAAAACAATGATATCGAAGATGTAGCATTACTGATGTGAACGTTTCATTTCTACAACACATTATCTGCTTTGGCGTCCACAAATGGAGGAATCTGACTTAACACACAAGATAACAGAAATAATAATAATAAAAATGAATCTAACCAAATAATTTAAAAATGACATTCTCTAAGTCATCACATTATTGAACTCAGCCATCATTATATTGATTAATGAAACTGATTATGTTAGACATAATTTTATTGTTTACAATGTACATAAAGATTAAGAATTTTGAATTTGTAGATTTAATTTATAATCTACAAACATCGCTTTTTCTGTGTGTCACTGTTGGCATGAACATATAAGATAACTTACTCAGAATATCTGGAGGCAATAGTTCCAGATGGCATTTCAGATGATAATGTGATGAACAAATGATGCAGAGACAGCGAAAGAAAGAACAATTTTTTCCATACTTGCTTAAAGGTATTGTAAACAAATTTACTTCAAGATATCTAGCTTTAACAGAGATTCTTTTTGTGGATATATATTGAATAAAACTACGAGTACATGATGGAACATTAAATATGATCTTAAAGTTCCTGAAAAGTTTAGATAATTTTAACCAATAGAATTTTAAGATACACTGACTGACAGAGCAAACACAACACAAAGAAGGAGTGGTCAGAACTTTATGCCAATTGCAGGGTAGACTGACGTCACTGAGGTATGCTCATGATGTGAAATGCGCCGCTGTGCTGCGCACGTAGCGAACGATAAATGGGACACGGCGTTGGCGAATGGCCCACTTCGTACCGTGATTTCTCAGCCGACAGTCATTGTAGAACGTGTTGTCGTGTGCCACAGGACACGTGTATAGCTAAGAATGCCAGGTCGCCGTCAACGGAGGCATTTCCAGCAGACAGACGACTTCACGAGGGGTATGGTGATCGGGCTGAGAAGGGCAGGTTGGTCGCTTCGTCAAATCGCAGCCGATACCCATAGGAATGTGTCCACGGTGCAGCGCCTGTGGCGAAGATGGTTGGCGCAGGGACATGTGGCACGTGCGAGGGGTCCATGCGCAGCCCGAGTGACGTCAGCACGCGAGGATCGGCGCATCCGCCGCCAAGCGGTGGCAGCCCCACACGCCACGTCAACCGCCATTCTTCAGCATGTGCAAGACATCCTGGCTGTTCCAATATCGACCAGAACAATTTCCCGTCGATTGGTTGAAGGAGGCCTGCACTCCCGGCGTCCGCTCAGAAGACTACCATTGCCTCCATAGCATAGACGTGCACGCGTGGCATGGTTCCGGGCTAGAGCGACTTGGATGAGGGAATGGCGGAACGTCGTGTTCTCCGATGAGTCACGCTTCTGTTCTGTCAGTGATAGTCACCGCAGACGACTGTGGCGTCGGCGTGGAGAAAGGTCAAATCCGGCAGTAACTGTGGAGCGCCCTACCGCTAGACAACGCGGCATCATGGTTTGGGGCGCTATTGCGTATGATTCCACGTCACCTCTAGTGCGTATTCAAGGCACGTTAAATGCCCACCGCTACGTGCAGCATGTGCTGCGGCCGGTGGCACTCCCGTACCTTCAGGGGCTGCCCAATGCTCTGTTTCAGCAGGATAATGCCCGCCCACACACTGCTCGCATCTCCCAACAGGCTCTACGAGGTGTACAGATGCTTCCGTGGCCAGCGTACTCTCCGGATCTCTCACCAATCGAACACGTGTGGGATCTCATTGGACGCCGTTTGCAAACTCTGCCCCAGCCTCGTACGGACGACCAACTGTGGCAAATGGTTGACAGAGAATGGAGAACCATCCCTCAGGACACCATCCGCACTCTTATTGACTCTGTACCTCGAAGTGTTTCTGCGTGCATCGCCGCTCGCGGTGGTCCTACATCCTACTGAGTCGATGCCGTGCGCATTGTGTAACCTGCATATCGGTTTGAAATAAACATCAATTATTCGTCCGTGCCGTCTCGGTTTTTTCCCCAACTTTCATCCCTTTCGAACCACTCCTTCTTCGTGTTGTATTTGCTCTGTCAGTCAGTGTATTTGCGTTTAAATGTAACCTTGTAAAGAAAGGATTAAACTGATGAAAAAGGCCAGTTTTTGGTGATAAACCAACCACTACTGAACACAGCTGTGAATAAGTACAAGATATTCCATATTGTATAGGATTTGTGGTGTACGTACTTTGTTTCTTCTTTGATGTACGGCAAGAGCTGATCATCAGTTTGTTCCTCTATGAATATTTCCCCCTTAGTATCTTCGGAAGGCTGTCAGTAAGAAATAAGAAAGCAAAATAAAGAAGTAAGGGAATACAAATATATAGGCCTAAACAAGCAACAGCTGAAAAAATAAATTCCATAGTGGAAAAATAAGAGCATAATTAATTTATCTCCCATTTAAAAAATATATACGGTAATGGAAAGGAACAATCAAATCAAAATCACTTCAAATGCAAGAGAGGTGTCTACCTTGGTGGCAAATGGTACACAAAAATACATTATTATCAAGCACTAAATTTTAAAAGAAGAACGAAGAAAACAATTTCAAAAATACAGTATTACACAATTTATGCAATTTTTTTCTATTAAGCACACAGCTCAACCTTAATAAATGTATATAATTTACAAAATTTCACTCACAATATCTTCTGTATTACAAACATAATCAACTCATATACAACTTGTGCAACTACTTCAAATAATACTATACAACTTCTATTAGATTAAAATTTCCATTGCATTTATTTATTTTATTTTTTATCCCTTTTTGGAACCTAACTTGCATAATAACCTGCTGAATTTTAACCCGAGTCCCTATTGCCACTGCTTTTCAGACAACTGATAAGAGAGATAAGAACATGAAAAGCAACACACTGTTGGATAGCAGTAGACATGGTAGCATAAAAAATGAGGAACATTTGTAAATGTGTAAATTTAAAATCACCTACATATTTGTGAATATTCAGCAGAGTATATGTACACATACATGTGTGGTTGAAGGCACTTCCGTGTATGTGTACATGTACAATTTATGGAAAATAAATAATAATAATAATAATAATAATAATAATAATAATAATAATAATAATAATAATAATAATAATAATAATAATAAACTCTATCTCCAAATCATAACCCAATACCATTCCTTGCTTCTGTTTCTCTTTCTGTTGACCCCTAACTCCACAATGACTTGCTAATTTCTTCATCCTCTTATATTCACATTCGCCTGTTCCCATCTTTCTACACATGACTTGACCTGTCACTTCTTTGTTCATTTCCATGTTCCTATACACTTTCTTTCCAAAAACACTTCACTGTAATATAAAATAATCCCACAGTATTCCACCACTTTCCCAACAAGTGGACAATGCTTAAATCATAAGCATAGAAATATCCATCATCAATCTCTGTATATCACATTAAGACCAAAATACATAAATCAGTCAATGTCCCAATCAATGAATGAATCAATCAAACAACAGCATTTAGGTCTGTTGGCTGTTTATGTAGAAAAAGAGTGTGGAAATATATGAAACAACTCCCATGGTAAATTATTTCAATCACTAAATCATCTTCCTATAAGTGAACATTTGGCAAAAAATTTCTCCCCATGAATTCCAACTTATCTTCATGTTGTGACTTTACCCACAGTTAAAGAACATGACTTAAATGTATTCATCAACTAACGTCATTCCAAGCCCATCTCTCCAATGACATCTCAGAATATACTGCTTAATCAAACAGATTGTCTCCTTTCTCCAAGTCTTCCCAGCTGAAACTTTGCAACATCTCTGTAACACAACTCTTTTGTTAGAAATCACCCACAAGAAATGGAGCTATTTCTGTGGATTATTTCCTGTTTTCTGCTCAAGTAATACTCATACTCTCATTGCTGTTTTGCTGGAGATGTACATGCCCTCTCCTTTACAACCCCTAAATAACCTCATAATCATATTATGAGAACTGTAAATTTTATTTTCAATATGTTTATATGATTACGACAATGAAGATATACACTTATTATGGATAACTAAGTACTTACAGAGATCGCCATGAAGAACTTTCATCCCATCAACACAATAATTAAACCAGAGAGGACTCTTTCATTTTGTGAAACACAGAACCTGACTTTCACCACGTTTACCAATGTCCATCTTAAAATATTGTCAAGGTCTTCTTGCAGTTACTCACATTCCTGAAACTTATTTATTAGACAGAGCCTCATAACTTTTTTCAGTTCATTATTCATATAGATTAAAGCTTCACCTAGTCTAATGCTCTGAGTTCTATTTTCTAGAAATACACCAGACGTGGCATTCTGTAAGTTACATACATTATTGATACTATTCACGAGTTCCGCTGATATTTCTTAAGAGTGGTTCTACGGATCTGTCAAATTTTGAGGTTATGGAGAGACGAAAGGACCTTTTGCCAAGAAAGGCATTGTCAGAGAGATACGTGTTGAGAAACGTTATTCACAGCAAGAGACAGATTCTAAATTGCAAATATCACAGCAATCTGTAAGTAGAATTTTATAATGTGAAGGTAAGGGGAAGATAAAATGTCAACAACGTGTCGGAAACTGTGGGCGAAAGAAGGAACTAACCCCAAAGAGGAAACAAAACTGATTAATTTGTCAGTAAACAACCGCAAGTTTACTAGTTTGGATTTACGTAAGAAATCGGAAGAGTATGGGCCATTGGTACCAGACAGGACTGTGAGGCGAGAGCTGTTTAATGCTAGAATGAGAGCAAGACGACCTTAAAAAAACTACGATCACTTCTACTATGGCCGCAAAGAGGTTCCAGTGGGTCAAGACTCTCCAGAATTGGTCATCTGATGAATGGAAACAGGCAAGTCCATGACAATTGCTGTAATTCCTAAATTATCATTCATTATTCCATTATAACCCAATCTAAGTGATGTAACCGTACAGTAGAGTAAATGTATGAAATTTTTCTTTTATTCCGCTTTTAATCAATCTAATAACCATACAGTACAATACAAGTATGATTTTATTTAAACTGTACAGCATATTGCATTTAATGCTAGGCTTATTTGTTTTTATTTATTTATTTCAGGTTTGTTTTAGTGACGAATCGGTATTTCCTGTCGAAGAAGAGACAAGTCAATGTGTCAGAAGAAAAGGAGGAGAAGCATTCCATCCAGACTGAGTGAAGCATCCAACTTCAGTGATGGTCTGGAGTGTGTTTTCTTGGTACGGATGTGGACGATTATACATTGTAGAAGGAACTATGAGACGTGAACAATATAGCATTAAGAACCCGTTTTATAGCTCAGGTGCAAGAGTGGTTTGGCCAAAGTGAATTTATTTTTATGCAAGATGGGCCTCCTTGCGACAAATCCTAGAAAATGTCCAGACATGAACCCCATACAACATCCTTGGGCGATATAAAAGAAAAGTCCGAAAATTGAATATAACGACAAAAATTGGCCTTATTGAGAAGCTCGTTCAGATCTGGCGTCATGATGACGATTTAGAGAGTCAGTGTAAACTACTGATTGAGGGTATGCCCAGTCTAAGCAAGTCACACATGAAAGCTAAGGGGGCGCATACCAAGTACTAAAGTCATCAACTTAAAAATGGGTAACATCTTATGTTTTCAATTCTCAATTTTTTAATGTTTAATAATTTGACCACGTCTTTATAGTCACCCATTTAGCCACTATTTTATCTATCCTGACCACACTAATTTTTGTCAGTAGTTTACCGAGATCTACCCTATGAAAATCCTTAGATATGTCAATCGTGACACATCTGACCACGTGAATCTATTATATCTCCTATATCCTGCTGGAATCTATAAGATGAGCTTCAGTGGAATAATGTTTCTGAAACCTGAACTACCTTCTATCGAACCAGTTGGTAATTTCGCAAATGTATATAATATAATCAGAAAGAATGCATTCCAAGAGCTTGCATGCAACACCAGTCAAGACGACTTCAAGTTTAGTACATTTTCTTTTCACAAAGGCTGCTAATATACTAATTATTCATTCATCTGGTATAGCTGCTTCACACACACACTAATCAGTAACTCAAAGAATTGACTTTCGTATGTGCCCAGAAATTTTACCAATCCCAGCAGCGTTTCTAGTTGTAAAAATTTTGTATATTATTTTAATGCCTTTTTAGAGTAGGTAAACGTGGACATTGCAAAGTAATTTCAAAAGTTTGGATGAAATTGCCAACTGCGTCAGGTGCTGCAAAAGGACACGAACATACATTGGTGACACATCCTATGCGATGGCTGCGATGCTCATCTGCTGGTGAACGGTGTCTTTTTCTTACGTGGTGCAGAACTGCAATGCCCATCGACTAAAGGCGTATACACATTTCCATGTTGTGTAATTGCTACTCCATACCTTTCTCAGTCTGTCGAGATTCAACACAGTACACAGCAACACGACGTAGTAACATGCATTATATTGTGAACTTCAGACGTAGTGTCATCCATCAGTTACAGAGTGTGCCTTGACTTCCCTTCATCTCATCCATGCTGCCTTTATCATAATTCGCACTTCAACAACTACCCCACTACCAGTCTGTAGGTAAGATCCTAGGTACCTGAAACAATTTGGACAGAGACATTGGATGGTTCGGATGCCTCCAAATATTCACTCTTCCTTTTGTTTCTTCTGAGGTTGTATTGTGAAAAACAGGTATTCAATCTTCAACTTGATGCTGCAGTCCCATTCTGGGTCTATCAGCAAGTGCAACATCATCTGCATATAAGATAGTCCTACAAACGCACCTTTGCAGGTCCCATGTGGTGGTGTCCATGCTGAGGACAAAGGGCAATGGGGACAGAGTGATATGTTGTTGTACACACCAATTTTCACTGAGAAGCTCTCCGAGACGTTGACAGCGCAACATACATAACCTCTGGTATTCGTGTGTAGCATCTTGATCCAAATTATAAGCATTTCTGGTACATCATGGTCACGAGTGCAGACCAGATCACACGGTGAGGAACACGGTCGAAAGTTATTTCAGTATCAAGGAAGGCAATGTACACTGCCTGCTGATGCTCTCAGTGCTCTTCAATGAGCATTCTGGCAGTGAAAATTGCATGAGTTGTTCCAGCACCCTTAATGAAGATGCACTGGTTAGCAATAATGCCGACGATTTCACCCAGTCAATAATGAAGGCTAATCTCAAAGATGTTCTCATGTACAATTGGGGGTAATTTAGACGGTAATGTGCACATTCTGCTGAATCGTCATTTTGCTTCAAAGTAGGCACAAAGATGTTAACAGCCCAATGACTGGGAACAGAGCCAGAGTCAACTCTTTCAATGAACAAGCTTATCAGCCAGTTGATAATGAGTGCTTTAAATTGCTATAATTTCCAGAAGTTTGTTGGAAAGTCATCTGGTCCTGGCGCTCTTTGGTTCTTCACATTCCTAAAGGTACTCTCCACTTCCTTTGATACGATGCATAAGATGGGACTTACCATGATGTATAGGGTGATGTGGTAATTCAATGCAGGAAATATCTACAAATTTTGTTGCCAATGTTTGAGGATTTCGTCTTTGTCCAGTAATCCCTGGTCATCTTTGCCTCTAATGCAAACAGAGTGCTCAATACTTGTGTCAATTTTGGTCAGCTGGAAAACTGTTCTTTTTAATTCCTTCGAGTTCAGTGGTGTGCAGTGTTTATCAGAACTATACCGATAAATATTCAAGGATGCTCTTCGTGTTATGTTTAGAACAATGGTTCAGTCAGACTGGCGGGGGAAATAGTTTTAAATTGTTACTTCCGGGTGCGTGATTCAAACTGACGAGCTGCTGCCATGTTTCAGGGAAGACAAGGGTAGGGAGGAGTTGTGGATTGCATGATGCAGACAAAGATAATACTTCGTGCGTATACAAAAAATCATCATACGACTTCAACAGGATTGTCTCTAACAGGCAATATCCACAGTTCATTTATTAAATAGCCGTAACCGCGCACACAGTTACAGAACACACTGTATTTAAGACACACATGTTAGTCAAGGAAAGCACCAGAGTGTTTCTCTTCTCGTCTGTTTGTCGCAGTAATATTCTATACTGATTAACATGCTCGAAGATGCGTCGCGGCTGTGTGTTCGTTCACTCACAACAATGTAAATTCAATGAAATACTAAACGCAGGAATCAACACGCCCAACGGTTTGATTACAGTAGACGTTCTATATGGCCCCCTCCTATTTTGGTGCATAGTTCACAATAGTGCAGTAGTGAGTGCCCTTTGGACTCTGCCCAGGATGTGAAGTGCGTGGCGAACGGTTTATAAAGCTGCCTGTATTCTTGGTACAAGTTTGCCTTCGCTTTCTATGGAGATCACATAGTAATCAATTTGTGTAGAATAAACTGTACACTGCCTACTGGAGTCGGAAGCGACTATGCGAAATGAACGACAAACTTGTGCATTCGCACCGAGCATTACTTATGCCTCCCACTTTTCACTTCCAATCCCTTCCCGATTCTGACGCACAGCAACGGGCAGCGCCTTGTAGCGGTATAATTTATGAAGTCACCGCTACGCCGGAATAATGCAATATTACTGTGGGCAATTGCTTCGCCACTGGACTTTCATTGAACGTTATTGTCTATGAGCTCGTTAGTTGGTAGCTCTGCTGCTTGATTGTCAACTGTTCTGCACGGCGCCATCTAGCGGCCGTTATTCCAAACGAGCTGTTCTGCTACAGCGCTAGGCTTGTGTGGACGTCATGTCGCTTGGCATGCTGGTATTCTCTATGGCGGGCAAAAACGACTGGAAACCACCATAGTATGATTGTGAAAGGAAGGCTTAGGCCTGTGTATATTCTTTAACGTTTGGTTCAGTTTTTTTTGGTGGTGCAATTTAAACTTGTTAGTTAATGTGGAACGTAACCTCTATGCATGTTTCCGAGTGCCTGCAGGTGACTATTATATCATCCCTGGGAATATTTTCAAAGAAATAAGTGAGTACTTCAGGATTTTTATCAACAGTCTGGTAAGTGATCGTCTGGTTTAATATTAACTACGAAGGACCTTCCATGTGAACTACTGGGGATTATCCTGCAGTAAGAAAGACGACAACATGGCTCCCTTGTCCCATGATTTGAATTAATATTATTTCTGGGGAGACGTCTTGTGATCCACAACTTCAACATACTACTTGCCGGAAAGCAACGTTTATGTGCCAAATTATGTCCTGAAAGGATTTCCGTGTGTATCCCTTCGCAAAACTAGTATTTTGAAATACGTTAATAATGATAATAATAAAAGCCTTTCTGTCAAGTACTCATAAAATTTAGTTGAGAATATTGTACTGGTTCGGTAAATATTCTTATGGGTTTCTACTTCCAAAACTGCTACGGTTAATATTTATATCGTGCTACATCTTGGTGATGTGATAAAGATGGGTTTCAAGGCATTAATAAAATATAATATTTTTAAAGATACTTCATGAATATAATAGCTGTTGGACACTCCTATATTTATATTTGTTAAGGTGATATTGTAGGTAGATTCATTATATTTTCTTTCTTCTGAAGTATACGGAAGTTGCTAATGTTCTAACTATTATTGGTCTGGTATACATTGTTATATTAATCTTGTGAACGTTAGGTTGTATTAATCCTGATCTTATCTGTGTTCTCGGTCGCATCTTTCATTATTGAATTCCGCCAATCTAAATATGGCCTACCATTTATGTTATACTTAAACAACTGAATTATTTTCTACTGATGCACATACTTATGCGTCACGGGAACAGTGTGGTTTAAAATGATCTGCTCTTTTAACTGGAGCTGTGACAGGTGAAGGCGTGTATAGTATATTGTGTCTTTAGCCTCGTAGAGGCGACTAAAATTGTAAAATTATTTTAAAACCTAGTGAATACTGAAGCGTGTTTCGGATCGAACTGTATCTAATTCCATTTTCCGGTTTAAATTAATTTTCTTCTATTATTATTATTATTATTATTATTATTACTATTATTAATATTATTTTATTAAATTTTTCTTGCTTAAAATTTGATTCTATGTTTCGGTTTGAACCTTCGCCCCATTTCTATTCCATTGTTGTCACGGTATGTTCCGTCTTTTGTTTTCTGATAACGGCGTGCTTCAGTTGCATTGTCGCGAAGTGGTGTGCAGACGTTCGTTGTTGCATGGCGTGCCTATGTTGTTAATGTGATGGGCTGGGTCACAAGATGAGCGTTAATTGTTTCTGCATTATTGTACTACATTATTATTAATCTCCTCCTATCATTTTGTTTTTACCTTAATGTTCCTTGAGGACATCGCCCGTCCATTGGATGTTGTAATTCGAAACGCTTTCGGTGTTCACTGGGAAATATCAAACCTTTTTTTTAATTTAGGGTAAATTGTAAGGTGCACCTAAAATATGAATAACTGAAAATAATTATTAATGGTTTTCCTTAAAGAAAACTGGTTTCGAGCTCGAAAAGACAAAATGTAATAAACAGTAAACTGTAATGAATTTTCAAAAAATCTACTGAAGTTAATGGTGTTTGGGAAATAATCTGGAATTTCTTCTAAAAGAAAAAAATTAATTGTAACTATTGGTTATGGTGACCGCGAGTGGTGATTTTGGTATAAATGAGCCTTGTCATCAGTTTTCCCTTTTCTTAAAAGATGATGTTTTGTTCTTTTATTTTCCTTTTTTAAATGCACCACCCATCTTTATTATTCTTTTGAGTATATTATATTGTGGTCTTTACGGAGTGTGTCATTATTGTGAATTGCTCTCCTTCCACCCTCTGTTATTGGCCTCGCCCAGATTTCCATCGCTTCCCATTCCCTGTGTTTGTGTTCTATTGAGGCCCTTCTCTACGTTGCTGGCGTGATAGCGCTGGGAAGAGCCTATTATCTCTTTGGTGGTTGCGCTACCAATCGCGGACTTGGGCTGCGGTGTTGCGCCGCCTGTTGATTTGTTGCCCTCGTCTGCGATTGATGGTGTGCCACAGGCTGACTCTCTGGTATAGAAAATGCAGCAAATATTTCATTTCCTAAAAAAGAAACATTTCCCCGGCAATCCAACTGCACCATCATCCTCAATATTACACGAAGAGCATCCCTGATTTCTTTGTCAGTTCAGTTCTGATACACCTTGTACACAGGTCATTAGAGTGAGTGCGCCTCGAATCAGTGACAGATTTCTTAGCCACACATTCGCCAAAGACAATTCCTTCCCTGTGTTCTGGAGTCTTTTTTGAAAGCCAATTTATATAGAGTATGTCTTTGTCTTTTTAGACACCGCTTCTTGGACTGGAATCATCCATGAGAACGTTTGATTTTCAATACAGTAGGAACTAGGTTATGTCGCACCCAAGTTTACTGCTATGGTTGCAGTGAAATATCTGCAGAATGTGTCAACAAGTAGTCAATTGCATTCAGATCAACGAGAGAAAAATTTATGCTGTCTGCTAGGGTCTCCTTCTAGTCTTTAAGCTTCCACCACTTGATCTTCTTGAGAGCATTTATCCCTCCGCCTCTACTATGCATAGAAATCCTTAAATCCGCTATGCCTACCTTATGCAGAGGTTCTACACAGTCAGATCATATGACATTCACATCCTTTGTTAGTCCGAGATCACGGTGCTGAACAACGATAAGGTCAATTTGTTTGCTGCAGTCACCACAAGTGAAACCTAAAATATGAGTTCCATCATCATATCACACACCGAAGGTATTACCACCATGGCAGCTATAAAAATTCTTAATGGGACCAACATGCGCATTATGATCACCAGAGATAAATGGAAACTCATCTTCAGGACACGCTGCAACATGATCTCGTAGCTCCTGCCAACGTTGTTCCTTATCGAGGTCATCTCAGCCAGATTGTGACAGAGAAAACACAAGTTCGAGAGGATGCACTGTCGAGTGTAATTAACAAAAGGCTGTCTGAATAGCGCTGAACCTCAGCAACTCAATCTTGTAGGCTTGAGCACACAATGATGACAATATCATTTTTGCCGGATGTAACCTGGTAGATATGATCACAGACATCTTTGATGTCATGAGATTTCTGGCCTTTCCGAAGCAAGCAACTTACTATCTACTTAACATAGCTACTCTTCAATTCTAAACCGGACTTACATTATCCTAATTACAACAGGTTAACAGGAAAGATTTTCAGTGAGAACTGAATTTCTTAGGAGAAATCTCCCCTACAATGAAAAATTTAGTAATAATAAAGCAAGAATGATATTTAATAATAAAATAAATATTGTATAATAATTCTAAGCCACACTTAGATGTATCCTAATTACAATAGTTTAACTGAAGCAACAAATATTCTTAAACTATGAATCTATGGAACTTATGAGAATGTAACTTTTCATTGACAACGTACATAACATTTAGTTTCCTTGGTTTATGAAAGAGACAAAACGTGAAAAGTTTGAATGTAATTATCAGTCAAAGAACAGTGGCCAGTTATAATCATAAATTTAAGCCTTATTAATGAAAGTTAATTGAACATAACCTACGGGATTTTGTTTATTTGATAGTTTCTACCATTTCCCTTTGACACCGACAGAGATAGGCCGTATGGCGATTATGAGGTAAAAAAGGGCTAGGAGTGGGAAGGAAGCAACTGTGGCCTTAGTTAAGGTACAGCCGCAACATTTGTTTGCTGTAAAATGTGAAACCATGGAAAACATGCACTTCAGGGCTGTCGACAGTGGGTTCGAAATGCAGGCCGATAGCTAAATAGTACCACAAAGAAGCAATTGCTTGAATTCCTTCTCTTCCAATACTTATTGTGAGAGTATCTTAATATGTAATATCAAACAATATGTTAAAACTAAGTTTCTATTTTAAAAAATCGGTGTTTACAGTTTACCATATTAGATGCACATTTCGACGTAAGTTTCCATATACATGTCCAAAATTTTACGATACATGAGGTTACCTTGGAAAACTAAAGAGCAAAGTAGAACCCCAAATTCTATACTGAGCATGCTTTCCTCCCTTGAAGTCAAGATGGGCTGGCTACCTATATTCTTCGTTTCTAGGATAGAGCTAGCACTCACTTCGTAGCAGCTTCGCTGTATGCCATTCACCAAGAATCCCTTTACGAGACTTATCAAGCATATCGGCATCGTAATTACGATAGACCAAGCTTCCAAATTTATGCTTATATTCTTGCAGCACAGTCCGAAGAAAACCGCATGAAAGAACTCTACTAAGAAAAACTGCCAAAGACATTATTCTTGAGGTGATCAAACTAACGTAAGTTGAACCTAACAGACTTCAGTTAGAGTGAAACACTCAAAAACAATTCACTTCAACTAATATTTCTTGACAATGTGAACATTCAGTACTACACGATACAACAAACAAATTCTCCCTCTGAGGTACAGAGAAAAAGAGACAACAATCAAGAGATAGATTTATTACAATAGTTCTATGAACTCTGACTGTCCTATATCACCACAGATCTAGCCTTATTAAGAAACAATGTACACACTTGTTTGAAGATAAACCGTCGTCCAGAATTATTCCATGGACTATTTGGAAGCTAACACTCAGCGAAGTGTAAGAAAACACTAGTAAATTGCAGGGTATATGCTGTAAACGGGAATCATGATTCAAATGTATCTAGGCACAGAGGAACGCTCATGGGTCATTTTATCTCCAAAGGGAAGAGATTGGGTTGGATCAAAAACATTTCAATGACACTTGGGTGAATTATCAATCAACAAATAGTAAATGAAGTGATTATCACTATTTCACTGTAAAACCAGTTACAGTATTAAATTTAACAGGTAAAAGATAGCTGGGCATCTCAGAAAACTGTTAATAATGTAGAATGACAGTGCGTAAGCACTGTACAAATCTACAGATAGTTTCACTTTAAAGTTCTACAGAACAATTTAATCCAAAACTGCAATTATCACATCACACATAGGATTTCTACACAATATCAAAATAATACACTTTTAATACTTCTATATAATTTATACAGTAGTATATACTGTGGAAAGAAATCCTTCATCTACAACATATTGTATCCGAATATGGCATAATTACATTAACATTGAGACTGCCACAAAAGCCTAATTTCATTTCGTCATTGCGCCATTTATACCAGCTGTGGTGAAGGCCAGGATCTGATAACCTTAGAGCAAGTCTCCTTTAAGCTCATTAGCTGCATGACCGCGTGGCGATCCGTTCCTTTTCTCGTACTGGTCAGGAGCTTAGCATGCGACAGATATGAATAACTAACATTTTCAAGGCTAGCACTGCACAGCAAGTTTTCAGAACTCTTCACAAGACCAGTTTCAAACCATGATTTTTAAAGAAGACGTGAAGAAATTTAATGATTGGTTTCCAACTAATCACACGTTCTAGGCTGGGAACAGTCAACGGCAGTGTGTAATCGATGATCAACTTACTCGGCTCTTACTGTACTGCTTTCATACTGCTCTACTTTAGACAACAACTTCGCTTCGCTTTCCCACTACAATCCTATATTCTACGCCAACAGACATTTATTAGCCATTATGTCTTACAAAGGGAACACTTTATTTCGTCTTCTGCAAGACATAACCACTACAATATTAATTCCGGAACACGTGTGGTATGCTTAAATCATCTGAACCCGCAAGTTAAGTGTCGACTGACATTTAAATAGGCGTGGTTGGAGCACCTATTAATGTGCTGTTTTAGTTTCAGTGTGTGTGAGGGTGTATGTGCATGTGTGTGAGGAAGCCTACTGTTAAAGGAAGCCTGCCAGACAAGGTACAAGGGGAATCATCATACTGTTGGCAACAGAAATCTCTACATTCATCATGGTGCACTTTGCAAGGGATATTCCTTCCGGAATGTGCTACTAAAAGGGGAGATTCCACCACAACCTGAAGGGTGGTAAAGGGACCAATCATGAGACGTTGCCAGCCAGGTCTGAATCAACTTCCATCATAAAAATGTAAATACCATTTTTAAATATTAAATTCCTTTTCAGAAGGACTTCATTCTTGAAGTAATGTTTTCTATTATTTTGTGTTGTTACAGATTCTTATCGCTTCTCATCTACTTATTGGTGTTAGTAAATTTTGTGAGTGACTGAAATACACTCATGTCCTTAATATCCAGAAAAGCTTGAAAGACTAAGGACAGGAAGTTTATATTCACAAGACATGTGGAGTAGTATGTTCTGAAGAAATGATTAGCATTTGAACCACGTCGAACCTCAGGTACACGGTCCACATCGATATATGTGTGCACCACCAATGACTGGTAAATTTTGCCTGCGGCTCTCATTGTCGCAGTAAACCGAAGGTACTGGATCAGTGTGACTTGAGCAAATGTGCAGGATGCCTCGCAGACGTATGCAAGAAAAGTACTGTCAGATGAGTGATTTTAAAAGAGGTATGAGAGAACGTGATGCATTTATCTGGGAAATTGTAGTTCGTATACGAAGAAGTGTGTCGGCAGTGCAACAAGTGTGTACAGAACGTTCACAGAAGGCTATAGAACACGACCAGATGGGTCTGGTCGCACCACCCAGAACCCTCCCCAAACCCCAAGAAGATCGAAACCTAATCCGAATGGCATTGCAGCACAGATACGCGTCCTCCTCAGCTCTGGCACAACAGTGGAACAGTGTAACATATCGTACTTTCAGGAGTGACAGTCCGTCCCAGTTTATTACGAATTGGGTTACCGGCGCATCGTCCACGCCTCCCCCTACCTTTGACTAATGTGCATAAACATGCTAAACTGCAATGGTGTATGGAGCGACGTCTCTGGGGACAGCAATGGCAGCAGAGAGTGTTTTCGGACGAATCCAGGTTCTGTCTGTTTGAAAATGATGGCTGCAATTTCGTTCGCCGCAGACTGGGGTGAGACATCACACTGACTGCATTCACACAAGACATACAGCGCCAACTCAAAGCATTATGGTGTGGGGTGTTATTGGGAACAACAACAAATCACAGTTGGTGCGTGTCCAGGTCACTGTTACCAGTTTGACCTACGTGTATGACATACCCTTTCTGCACGACATCCCAGACACCTTTTTTCTGGAGGACACATATCGCTGCACGAACAGGTGCTTTCTTGTTTTGACAGAATGTCAGACTGTTGCCCTGGCCCACCTTATCATTGGACTTGTCGCCAACTGAAAACGTGTGGGGTATGGTGAAAGGACGGGTGCCTCGCTGTGACTTGATGCCAGCCACCACAGATGAGCTATGGAACGAGGTGAATGCAGCATGGATGGCTATACCCCAGGACGCCATTCGCGCCTTATACCTGTCGATGCCATCACACATGGAATAAGTTATCAGTGCCCTTGGAGGACCCAGTGCCTACTAGGCAACGGGACATATGCCGACTCTGGGTGACTGAAACGCTAATCATTTCAGCAGAACATACTAATGGACATGTCTTGTGAATAAGAACTTCCTGTTCTAGTCTTTCAAGGTGTTCTGCTTTGTACGAACATGAGTGTAGTTCTATAAGATAAAATGAGTTGAAATTGTAAGACATCAATTATTTGAATTTCATTAACAGTGTAGTGCACTAGCAATCAAGTGTTAAAAATCATAAACCAATTTGTTTAACTTAGAACCTAAAAGACTAATTGGGATGGATACGATGTGTTTATTTGTGAATGTTTATAGAATATGACACCTCATTTTGCATAATTTCATCAATTAAGTATAAATTGTCACCTAAATTTTATTCATGTACATTAAGGACTAAACTTATGATATAAAAATAAGTTATGTTGAAAGTAGCAACCGTGGATGTAAATGATCGAGTGTTAATAATAGGCCTTAATGACCTAGGATGCTCTATTTATGAAGGCAGATAGTGCTCAATGTAAATAGCCTAGCCTCGTCAAGTGACAGAATGGTGCCATAGCTCATATTTATGTTCACTGAGGAAGTAGCAACGAATACTGCATTATGGAGAGTATATTATTATAATTGAATTTCCCATTGCAAACCCTATTTTACAAGTAGCATATTAGGGCTATAGATAGTGAGACTAAGTTAATACATGACAATTGAATTAAAATAGATGACTTATAAATGAGATGGAGAAATTTAACAACAGCATCTTCTCTGAAATACCATAGTGAGAGGTGCTTGGTATTCTATATTACACATGTTTAAATGCATTAATAATCTATATCTACTCCTGTTAAAAATCGGACACTCAAATAAAAGATGAGGAACGGTTTGTTGCATTTCACAGGTACAGCTGTAGGGCTTCAGAATACTGATTCCAAACCTCTTGAAGTATGATCCAAACTTTCCATGTCCTGTCAAAAACTGAGTTATAATATGTTCATGTTGCAAAAATCTACTTTGTAGTCTGTCTTGAATATTTGGAAAGAACAACTCCCTTGTTAGCCGGCCATTAGTGCTGGTGATCCATTGGTTGTTCCACATATCTTGTGTATACCCCCTCAGTTCCTTTTGTACATGAGACATAGGGGACTTTTCATATATCAACAAGGCGACAGAAGAAGAAGTAGCTGCTTTGGCAAGTTCATCAGCTCTCTCATTTCCTTCTACTCCGTCATGACCTCGGGCCCATTTCATGCATATATGGTTACTGTAGCCTAATATGTGTGATCTTATATTAACAGCTACCGGATGAAAGTTATATTTTTCTTGGATTGCTCTCAAAGCTGCCTGAGAGTCACTCAATATTTGCGCATCACAACTGTGTTTTTAATCCACATACATAACTGCCTGTTGTATAGCGCACAATTCGGCTTGAAAGACTGAACATGAAGGAGATAGTCTAAATTTTTCAGCATGCACCTCACTGTTATTCTGTAACACTACAAAAGCACATCCTACACGCCAGCCAACTTTTTCTTTGCTAATCCGGGTTCCATTCGTATAAATATTGTAATGATGTTGTGTGTTGCACACTTCTTGCACAAGTTTATTGGCAAATTGACTTGGGTGACCTGCTGTCAATGCATTAGCTTGCAGTTCAGGAGTGACCGTTAATATCCTAACAGGATACAAAACATCTTTTTTTGTTAATGTAAGCTCAGCTTTGGCAATGGCTGTTAAATACAGAGGTGGGATTCCCGCCACAACAAGGGCTGCTTCCGTGGATAGTGTGCGCTACGCACGAATAATTCTGAGTACAAAACCTCTTTGAATTTGGGCTAGTTTGGCTTGAACCCACTTCCTTTTCAATACATTACGATAAGCAGATGAGCCATACAATAATAATGGTTCCACTGCTCCATGATACATAGTCATTAATAGTTCTGGATTAAGACCCCATGTCAGTCCGGTAGCAATAGTGAAGCCAGAGAGCAACTTGCTAGCTTTGGTAGACAGAGCATTGAAATGAGCTCTAAGTGTTAGTTACCTACGTATGACATTTGGTCCACCAATTTTATAACTTGTCCATTCATGTGTACTACAGGTGTTTCAGCTTTCCTCTTCCTCGTAATGAACATGCCGCTCGTTTTTCGAGGGTTGAACTCAATTTATTTTCAAATCCCCAGTTGTAAATTATATTCAGCGCTGTATTAGCTCGAAAAGTCAAATTAGGAACATCATCACTGTTCAGTAAGAGAATTATGTGACAGTCAGTAGGTAATTCCAAAGTCAGTAAATCAAAATCCTGGACTACATGCAGAACCTTGAGGACAGCCTTTTGTGACAGTTTTGGTAAATGTAGTACTGCCCACTGTGAGCTTTGCCATTCGATTATTAAAGTAGTTTCTGATTATTATATACAAGTTTCTAGGACAGGATTTTTCTTCAATTGATATAATATTTTTGGCCACCAGGCATTGTCAAACGCTCCTGAAATATCTAGCGAGATCAGCAGAGCGGTCTTCTTTTCTGCAAATACCTCTTCTATCCATTCGACTACCAGTCGTATTGCATCCTCTGTTGACTTCTGTGCTGTGAACCCAAACTGGTTGTCCTTTAAAAGATTGTTACTGTGGAGGTGGAACATAACTCGATCAATTAATAGTTTTTCTAATATTTTTCCTAACACTGAGCATATGTGGCACAACAGCAGTTTAACATAATAATCACTCTCAGTGTTCACACAACCACCCCGATCTTTTCTAATTAAAGAACGTATCTAATTACAGCAAATTTTAAACCATTATTAGTCTGTCTTCTATAATGTGTGAAGATAGATTTAAAAAATTCTTAATGTCCTAAAGTGATCGTTCTTCTAGTTATTCGATCATGATTCTTATAGTGAGAGTGACGTAAGATCTCGAATGTTCATGAAGTTAAAGTTTTAAATAAATGATGAAGATATATAATGCAATAATTATACCTAAATAAATGATTAACCTCACATGATCTTACATTGGAGGGGGGCAATTTGAAAGTAGGACTTCGCAAAGAGTGCAAGCTTAACCTAACGGGCACGGATTCGACACGGGGCCTAACATCGCAGGCCCTGGATTCAATCCTAGGCTTAACCTTACAAGGCCATTAGCTTTACAGACGAGTTTGATGTCCAATAGTACTGGCTGAATCTATCAGGCACGGATTTGTTGCCCGGTTTAACCTTACAAGGGCGATATAGACTCGAGTTTGAGATTCGATCCCAGGCTTAACCTAGCTAGACGAGATGAGATATGGTCCATGGGCTTCAGGAGCTGAGCTTGGAACTGGATGGCGGCCATACACATTATTTTAATAGGACAAGGAAGATGGTGTAAAGCTTAATAGATGTGCTTTATTCATAGGGGCATAACGCTGTAAGGTGACATTAGGTCATGGAACTGAGTGACTGCACAAGGCCAAAAGCGCAAAAAAGATAACAGATCAACATGGCAAAATGAAAAATTTGCAAAAGTGTTAAATGGCTAAAGGGCTAAAACTAAAGGGCAAAAGGGAATGAGCTATGGTCTAGGGCTCAGAGCTGAACGTGAAACAAGATGCTGGTATGGGACTACGGAGATGGTGAAAGGTTTAATGCACGTGCATTATTGACAGGGACATACCTTTATAAAGCTACTTCAAGGTCCTTAAGCTGAGCGGCTGCAGAGTCAAAGATGCTAGCGTGTGAGCTGATGCGTAATGTGCTGTTGGTATTTAGTGCTTGGAACCCTAATTTTTATTGTAACGATTCGAGCTCAGATATTTGAATTCTAGAGAATTAAAGCAGCTTATAATACTGTTGATATCACTCAACAGATTAAAATTTATATGTTCAGAAATGAAAAAATATTCGCACAACACGTGACTGGGAATGGAAACCAGGGCACATTCCTTTGGACTGCTTAGTATGCATTTAATTCAAAGACCTAACGTTTGAGCTGCGAGAAATTAAAAGATCCCCACACTTACTGGGAATAGAACTCGGCACCCTTTCCATTGGACTGCTGACTGCCATAGTACCTAAATGATTGCGCGATAAACTCGAAAACACCCAAACATTGAGGTTCAAGAAATGAAAATTTCGCTTCCCCGACCCGGGAAGCAAACAGGCATGCTAACTAAATGACTGTACATTAGAAGTTTGTGTGTTACAAGATTCAATCACCGACAGAACTGGGATTTGAACCTGGAGCTCGTTTGGACCCAAATCTAAAATGCTATTCAAATATCTAACAGCGAAAATTCAAACTTCTAATGCTGAGCAAAGAAAACAATCTCTGATTTGGGGTCTCAAAACTGGAGCTCACTTGGACTCAGAACTAAAGGTATTAAGTTCATAAGATAAAAAAAATCAAAATCCTCAACCCGACCCGGGATCAATGACAAGCTTTCCTTTCACTGAAGACTAAGTGTAAACGATTAGCACAAACTATGTTAACTGAATGTGGAGAGAGAATGCAACAAATTTAGTATAAACTAAGGTCGTGACATATGTGCATCTCAGAAAAAAAAATGACTACAGGAACATGCTGATTAGACTTGGAAGTATTTGCTATGACATGAAATGCAAAGTTCATAATTTTTGCAATTAGCCTAGTATGCACATCTCAGCAAAAGAATATTGGCGGTACAAACAAGTTGACTAGGCTGGAAGTAACTTATTTGCTAAGAGAGGGAATACAAAGTTTATTGTTAACGCATTGAGCTCTAAGCTACAGATTTGAACCCTGGAGACGAGTAATTGCCTGCTGTAATGTTTACATCACTTGGCACCTAACATTAAAGCTGCGAGTAATTAACAATCCACAGGTCGCCTGGGAATCAAACTCGGCAAACTTTCCCTTGGACTGCTGACTATCATAATAACTAAAGGATTGTGCGTTAAATTCAAAACACACAACCATCAAGCTAAAAGAAATTTTAAAATCACCGACCAGACTAGGAATCGAAATGGTGGCTTCTTTACATGGGCAAGAAACAAGCATGCTAACTAAATGACTGCACATTGAAATCTTGTGTGCTTAACTGAAACACATCAAGTTTGGCATCCTTTCGAGGTGGGGACAATAATAATGTTCGCTTTACGTCTTACTGACTACACTCGAACGTTTTAAAAGTTCGCAGTAATAATTTTGAAGATCCAAGCTGCGTTCGTGCTGAATACTCAACATTCATGCATAATAAGAAAGATAAGGCCAGCATTTTAACCGCCAGAGCTACTCAGCTCGGCAATTAATTTGCTAAGTTCCTAAGTGCAGAAATATCAACCCATGCTTCAAACAGGTTTTGAAGATGCCGACGAGTCAGAATTTAGTCCTGCAAGTTTTCTTTTATGTGCCAGTAAATCTAACGACACAAGGCTGACGTATTAGAAAACCTTCAAATACCATCGGGCTGAGCCTTACCCGTCTGAGCTACTCAGCCCGACAATTCAACTATTAAGTGCCTTAACCCACACACTAATAATGATGATAACTATAATAACACAGAGGATCCAACCCACTTTCGTACTGAATAGTCAACATGCATACCTAATAAGAAAAAGAAATCTGGTGCCGGCATTAAGTCCCCAAGGAGTTCACGTCTTATCAGAGTTAAACAATAAAACATCAACCTAACTGGGAACTACAAAATCTAGAATATTTAAATCAGCCTGGATTACATCTAGATGCACATTATTGCTGTAATATTCAATCGTTACCAAGCAAAGTGCTGGTCCTGAACCATAGACGTGTTCCACACTCAGTTGTCAGAGACCAAAGGGGTTACTCTATTGTAGTTTCTAACAACTAGGCTCACAATAATAGTGCTGGCAAGTAAACAGTAAATTTCGTGTTATTGCATTCTTTGGACCCCGCAAGCTAGATGTGCGCAAAATCATCTGAACTTTTACAGCTTGTCAGCATTATTATTGCGACCCTAGCAGTTAGAAACTACAAAGAGAAAGCCCTTTGCTCTCTGGCAACTGAGTGTGGAACACGTCCATGCTTCAGGACTAATACTTTCTTTTTTAACAATTACGGAAATAATGTGCATGTAGGTGTATTCCAGACTGATTTAACTATTCTAGGTTTTGTAATTCCCGGCAGAGTCGGTGATTTTACTCTTTACTGAGTAATTCTGATAAGACGCTAACTCAAGAGGGACTAAATTCTGGCACCAGAGTACTTTTCCTTATTGGGTAAGCATGTACAGTATTCAGTACGAAGGTGGGTTGGATCCTCCAAATTATTATCACTATTATTATCATTATTAATTTGTCGGCCTCCGCAGCGTAATGGTTACTGTTAATAGCTGCCGTTCTCGTACACCCGGGTTCGATTCCTGGTACTGCCACAAATTACAGAATGGCAGGCGGGCTGGTATGTGGTTAAAATGGTGCATGCAGCTCACCTCCATTGGGGGTGTGCCTGAAAGGAGCTGCACCACCTCAGGATAAGGACACGAGTTTACTTATTATTATTGTGTGTTTTCAGCACTTAATAGTCGAACTGTCGGGCTGAGTAGCTCAGACGGTCAAAGTGCTGCTCTTTTCTTTGTTAGTGTGCATGTACTGTATGTTGAGTATTCGGATTAAAGCAGCCTGGATCTTCAAAATTACAATTATTATTATTCAGGAACATTTCAAACGTTGGAGTGTAGTTAATAGGGCGTCATGTGAATACTATTATTGTCCCCACCTCCAAATGAAGATGAACTAGAAATGATTCGATTGAGCACAAGGTCTTTAATGTACAGTCATTTACTTAGCATACATGTTTGCTTCCCGCGTAACAGACTCACGGTTCGATTCCTAGTTGGGCCGGCGATGTATTTAATTTCTTGTACCTCGGCGGTTGGGTGTCTTTGAATTTAATGCACAAACATTTTTAACCATAATAGTCAGCAGTCCAAGAGAAAGAGTGCCGAATTCGATTCCCAGTCGGGGTGGTATTATTTAATTTCTCGCAGCTCAAACATCATGTGTTTCGAATTGAATGGATACTTTTCATGCGCAGTCATTTCCTTACCATGATACTCAGCAGTGAGAAAAAGAAGAGCCCTGGGTTCCATTCCAAGTCATGTGCAGCGCGAAGTTTTTTCGAGTCTCAACACAAAGTTTTATTCCCTGATTGATGTCAACAATATTGCAAGCTACTATAAGTCACGCAGAGTTCAAAACTATAAGCTCGAAATGTTACAAAAAATTCAGAGTTCCAAACACTAAAAACCAAGAGCGTGTTATGCTTCAGCTCACATGCCTGCATCTTTGACTCTGCAACTTCTCGGCTTCAAGACTCCAAGTTCATTCCATTTAGCCCTTCTGCCCTTCAGCTATTTAGCCCTTCTGTCTTATAGGTATTTAACCCTTTGTCCCTTTTGCAGTTTCTCAGTTTCATGACCTACGACTACCTTTCAATATTATGGCCCTATGAATAAAGCATATACATAAAGCCTTGTGCCATTTCCGTAGTCCTAACAAACAATGTGTGTAGCCGCTATTTTATTCCAACAACAGATCCAAAAGCCACTGCACCTTGTCTCATCTTGTCTGGATAGGTTAAGTCTGGGATCAAAACTAAAACTCGAGTCTGTAATGCCCTTGTAATGTCCCTAATCACATTGGCAGTTGGGTTTAGCTAGCACTCTTGGGCATCAAACTTGAGTCTATAAAGCTAACGCCATTGTAAGGTTAAGCCTACGGTTGAATTCACGGCATATGAGTTAGGTATAAATTCGAATCTGTCCCTGTTATGTTAAGCATGCACTCTTCTGTGTGGGGAGGCCTCTCCCAGGGACGTGTGGTGGCAGTGGCCAACAAACCTGTGAATAGTATCTACTAATATCTTCATCCTTCAGTGTTACATAAACCATGTTCCATACCTTCCAAGGACAGTGAAGAATATCTTCAAAGTACTGTATACTTATATTGTAAACATTTGTGTATTTTCGATTCAGAAAGACTTTAATATTGAACAATATCAAGAAGACTTAATTTTGTTCATTCTTATGATTTCTGAGCAGTTATGTTCTAAAATAAATATGGTTTCCTGTTGCACTTTACTTGATTTGCCAGACATGTTCCAAGTACTGCCAAATCTAAAAATGCCTGAAATATTCTTAATAGCTTGCAAGTTTATATATTTCCTCGAAACTACCCTGCACCCAATTGATGAACACAGGGAATCCAGAGGTGGACCATTTGTAATGGTAGATCTTTGATACTGCAGGTTACAGTTAAAAGTCACTACTTTTAAGTACTTGCAGGATTACTCTCTTCAGTGATAATCCTAACAGTTTCTATTGCATTTGGTCTGGTCCAACCCAAGCAGTTCCTTGTCAGATGACCACATGGATAGGGACGTCCTCCTATGTACTGATAACATAACAGATAAGCCTGAAAGAACAACTTGCACAAGATTCACACTACTGTCCTAGCAAGCAGCCACTGCTTGAAATGGGCAATTCCTGCAATATACCTCAAGTAGCAATGATACCAACTGCCATAAGTTATGTATATTGCAAAGAATCTTGGAACTGTATCAGCTGCTGAATGGCTTTGGAACAAAGCCAGATGTCACACAACACCTAGCAGTGCACTACAGTACTCTGTGGATGACATAGGAATACATGAAGAAAATGAGAATATTCATATAAAAACTACGTTTCTAAGGAATTTCAGTTTTAATGCTTAAAAATAAGGAGTGTGATAGTAGAGATGAATGATTTTTAAGGGAAGTACAACTAATAACCATCCTCTAAAAGAAGGGGTGTCTCAATGACTTTTACTATATTAAAAATGCTTTGGGGATCTTTAAGACTTACTGTAGGCAAAAATGGTAACCTCCAAAAATCCAATAATTAATATCAATGGAACTGAAGCAAAGTATTATTTAAATCAACAGAAATGATCAATATGGCTAAATTCTGGCTTCCAAAAATAAAATTAGCAAGTTTTGATGGAGATATAATACATGAGGACTCTTTTACTGATTCATCCATTCTCACTTTTGAAAATATGATCACTAAAACTTAAGGCTTAATTGTAATCGAAAAGTTTCAATATATCACCTTGTCCCTGAAAGTTTAGAGAAATAAAACCATAAAAACACATTGCCATGATCGAATCCAGTGTCACCATACTATACAACTGAATTCATAACCACTACCACTGCTCTAAGCCGATTGCATCAGAGTGTGTAAAGCACATACTCGAATCCACGAATGAGCTGTGCTCTACCTGTAGCATTATAATAAATTCACAAAATATTATCTTCATCAGGACATGTTCATTAAGGCTCTTCTCTACCCCGTTTACCCTCCCACTCGACTTAGATTTAATTTCCATTTGCAAGTAACTTATAAAATATGGACTGTATATGCCCAAAAACTTTGTGTATTAATTCATCTCATTTAGTAGTCACTGACAACATTTTAAAGTATTTTGTTGCTTGCTGACTACTCTACCTGTTCAATAAATTACATACATGATAAATGTGTCGAATGGACCCATCCATTAATTTCAATGCCGCCCTACCTACCGGTCACTAAGAAACGATGTTCGACTACCTCCACGACAAGGGAACGTAATAATCTGTTCATTGTTTTCGTGTTCAAATATGGCTGGTCATCAGTGGTTATGTGAGAAATCTATACAAAATATATTGTATGAAATTAGTGAGAGTGAAGATATAGAGAAAGCTGATGACACACTGGCTGATCCTGATTTCGTGTGTCCTGAATAAACTTGTGATGAGGATCAAGTTTGTCTCGAGGGAGAAGAAAATGAGAAGCTCCAAGTATCTGATAATGAACTACAAGATGAGGTTGACTCTGTACAACAGGAAGTGTACATATCTCGAAATGGGACGGAATGGAGAAAACAATCCTGACAATCACATGTAAGGTACATTCAACATATACAGTACAACCACTATTAAACGTTTTTTCGGGCATCTTATATTTTCACCTTAAATGAGGGTTTGTCTGGAATCGATGTCTCAGTAGGAAGCACAAATTTCCAGAGATCTTTGCCTGTATTAACATAAATTGTAGCATCGTACTTACTTACACCAATGACAGCAAAAAACAAGGAGATAACTACCCTACACACTGTACTGTAGTTACAGTTTGTTATTCATTTTGACAAATTTTTGTCAGTGAATGCAAATCGTTTCACTTTAAGGGTTTTTTATAATGTTATACATGATTTTCCATAAACTTCGGGAAAGATAACAAACTTGCATAAAAACACATTAAAAGTGACATGAAACGGCAATTGGTTTGTTTAAACATTTTTGCGTATCTTTTCCAAAAGTCAGCTTACTCAATAACACATATTTTCTAATTCCAATAATCTGAACACGCATATTCCGTTTCATTTTGAAGAACTGTAATAGCATCAACGCAGAGGATTGTGGCAAATATTTCCATTTTCTTATTTCAAACAGCGTCTCCTAACCTATGCTTACCGTGCACATAGTATTAAAACATATTTCAAGCTCCCTATAGAATAATGATAATTTTATTATAAATTTACATGGGAAGAGCTTTCCTGAAATTTAACAAGATGCGAAAGTACACAACCCAAACTCTGTAATTTGTTATGCACACTGCTGTATGATGAGAAGGAGAAGTATCACATTCCTATTTTATTTCTGTACATAGTATTAACATTAAGCAATCATTTTCTTGAGCTTTTATTTCGAAGGAGTCAATAACTGCTGCCATTGCACTAATTGCAGAAACATGTATCCCGATGTTTAGTACACCAGTCGGAGTTGTGAGAAGACTCCAGCCTTGCTTAATGTCCATTCGCTCCTGCGTAGCGAGGAATCGATGCCTAATATGATCCATCCCATTCAATATAAATGCTGAAGCAGTATTGTATCTGTGTGGAATTGAGGGAAGGGGTGTGGCAGAGGAGAGGAGATGGGCGGAGCCTTGAGTTTATGCGCTGTTGGCTGTAGGAGGTTGGTAGGGGCGGACACAGAGGGAGTTACCTTTAATGGAATGGTGGGAGCTATTGTGGATGTTAGTTTTAGATTTTTAAGAACTTTAATTTTGATTTAAATTTAGCAACTCTCCCTACCGCTATACCCTCTCCCCTCATAGTAGGTGGTGTGAGCCCAAGACGACCACAAAGCAGTACACAACAAGCTCTTAAACAAAATGCAAACTCAACCACGCCAACAATAGTAAATACATATTTGAATTAGCACACACAATCCTTAGACATTCCTTCAATATAAAACATCACTCACAACTCAGTCATTTCTTCCACAGATATCCTAACACCAACGCACAGCTACAGATGGAAAAGGAGCTATAACCTTGCGACTAATGCCACTCAAATTTTATCAACGTCACAGTACTATATGATTCCCTTTTAACATAAAACAACAAGATTCAACACTCAAGAGAGCTGTATACATACATTTTATCCTAGTTGTAACTACATGCCTGGAACTCAATATTAAATTTTAGAAATGTGTTATTCTATGCACATATTTGAAGATAAAAATCTTTTATATAAATAATAGGACGAGTTTACAAGCAAATCATATTATTTGAGTTCAAAGCTTCAATCAAATGCACAACCATGACAAAAGACTCTAACTGATGAACTGGGTATATGCAAGATACAAACGTTTATGTGCATGAAGTGTTTATATATATATATATATATATTGTTTCTAGCCATACATACTTATAAATTAGCTTTAAGTTCAGGAAGTGGTGTACAAACCAATTTTAAGTTAAAAATATGTTATTATAGACATATACTTGCAGTGTCACACATAGTGACGCACATGTCAGCTCCCGATTTGACATGCCCCACTTGGACGTATGCAAACATTTGTTATCACATGGCATTCCCCAGACAAAGTAATATCAATCATTGCTCGATGTACTGTACGCGATTGTATTGTTCAGCAGAGGATGACCCAAAATTGGGGGTCGAGACTGGTACTGTAGTATAACGAAATGCAATGGTGTATGCTTTTAGTGCCGGGAGCGTCCGAGGACAACTTCAGCTCGTTAGGTGCAGGTCTCTTTGAATTGACTCCCGCAGGCGACCTGCGCGTTGTGATGAGGATGAAATGATGAAGATGACACATACACCCAGCACCAGTGCCAGTAAATTTAACCAATTATGGTTTAAATTCCTGACTCTATCGGGAATTGAACTGTTGTATAATGAGTATAATAAACAAGTATTGATAAGGTGGAATTCCTTTCCTATTTATAATTGTGTAGTTTGTCAATACGGATGTGAAGATTATAGATTGTTACTGTGATCACTAAAATGTTAATGTATCCATTGACTTCGTCCTCCTTTGCGAACTCTATATTTTGGTCGAGGTTGTTCAAAAAATCTAAAATTTCATTACTATTGTTAAGCAATTATCGATTATTGCAAAAGTATTGTCTACGTACCTAAGCCACATGCTGAGTCCCTTTATTTTTGATGTTATTTTATGGTGTTAAATCCATGTATATGTCAGCCAAGATGCCTCACAATGGATCACGCATTGCTAGGCCATAATGGTGATAAAATTTGCTGTTGAAAGTAAAATAGTTGTTCTTTGATACGAAGTTCAGAATTTTAGTGAACTCATCTATATCAAACGTACTATGATTACCTGCTGGAAAGGTTGTCCTTGATGTTTACTGTTGCTTCTGTCGGCACACTAGAATACATGTTTGTTATGTCAAAGGAGCACATAATGTGGTTGTGTAGTAAGGTAAATTTCTTTAAGATATCACTACAGTCAACCAATTTTTTTAATGGGGATTTGTTATTAAATCTATAATGTAGTTTGAGAAAATAGCGAATGTATTTTGAAACCTTATATTTCGGGCTATTTCTGCAATTGATGATGGGACGCATGGGTCTGTCTTTCGTGTGTAGTTTAGGTAAGCCTCTGGCTGTGGCGGTAATAGGGTTCATGTGGATGAGTTTTTGCTGCTCTTGCTCACTGAATAAGAAAGTTGAATTCTTTATTAGTGTTTTTAAATTTTGTTGAATTCTGGTTGTGGGTTCCTTGTTGACTACTGAAAATGTCGCATCTGCAAAAAAAATTTGGTTTTTGTAATATATTCATTGCGGTCTAATATAATGGTGGTCCCTCCTTTGTCCACTTTAGTTACTATGATGTTATTGTCATTAATTTTTAATTTTAATCCTTGAATTAGATTTGTGTGGTTGGAATCAGAAGTTTTATTTAATTTCTCTGTGACTGTCCAAAATTCTTGAAACAGCTAGTGCATGAAGTTCGGACATTGATCAGAAGATGTCACTACTATATAACAGAGTAATATGTTATTTTAAACTTTCCTAAACCGACTGGATTTCTTTGTTTTGTTTTGGTGTATATCAAGAAGTTCTCTTTTTTCTCCATAGATGTCTCTACTAAAAGACTGAGGTCATGCACTCTGGTGCAAGGTGGAATAATTAGTGACTGGGAGATGTTTTGTTTTTATAGGTTTTCTCAACTGAATTGACTTTTATTTATTCTAATACTTCAAGGTTTGCAACAATTCCTTCTCATCCTGCCTGCATTGGTCTTTAATCAAGCATAAATTTTTTGTATTTCTTTTTCAGCCAGTCAAACGTTCCTTGTACCTATTTTATCTGCCAATAAAAATGAGAGGGTGTGTCCGGATATAGAACCCTCCTCTCAGGTATAAAAGATGCAGCTTTTTCAAGTTACCTTGTTTTATAGATTGTTGTATTACTGAGTGTGTGTGTTAAGGCAGGAGGCAGGGGCTTCATTCTTTGGCAGGCAGAACATCAGCTAAGGTAATGGCCACAAGTTTTCTATCTCTGTAGCTATCTCCGCAAACTGACCCAAGGGGAAGATTCTAATTCTTAACTATGTAACCATCTGTTTTTTAAAACGTAAACTTTATTCTTGCTAATGTCAAATTTCATAAAGGCTTAAACGGTAATTCGGGGATAGAGAGTGCGTTACCCTCCCGAATTCCCCTTCAATTTATCTCGAGGTGACTACGATTTTGTAACTGTTTTCTTCTTGTAAATCATTAAGTAACTTGTCCTTCTAGTCACCTCAGTAGTGTGGGATTAGCCTCTCCTTCATCGGGCCGCAAGCCCATGTAGGGTTCGAAAACTTGGTTTTCAAGGAGTGCAAGTGTACGCCTGCAGACATTTTTGAGTTTGGGCCAGTAATTTAACCTGTTCTTTTCACGAAGGCCCATTAGTATGGGTACTATATACCCCTGTGTTAACTACATTGTAAATTGTAGGTTGGGCCTAGAGAGGCCAGAAATCTTAAGGTATTATGTAAAGTTGCTTTGTGTAGGCTGTAAGAGTTTGGGGGCACAGTCTCCTTAGGAGTAATTTTAGGAGGTTTTCTGAAGTTCTGTAACAGCTTTCTGGGTAATATTGTGACAGATTCGACAGACCAGATGGCTCGAAAATAAGAGGCTGAGTGGTATATCTTGGAGTTAGTGCTCTTTGCATTCATATGGATATCACTGACTGACTTAGTACTCTTCTAATTATTTGTTAGGTCATAATTTAGCCATAAGACTTCACACTGGTGTCAGCAGTTTAGTAATGAACCTATTGGAGAAAGAAATAAAGAAGGAAAGAAAGAAAGAAAGAAGGAAAGAAAGGAAAAAGAAAGAAATAGAAACTTGCCTCGTGAATTTACGACAAACATGAAGACTCTCACCGGGTATTCCAACTTAACAAATGACTAGTGATATTATTGAATTGCGTGCTGGAAAGGCATATGTGTATTCCAATAATAATAATAATAATAATAATAATAAACCCTAGATAAAGTAATCCATGAATTTGGAGTTAAAACTAAATTGGCAAACCTAATTCGTGAAACACTTACAGACACTATCTTGAAAGTAAAATTTATGGGTGAAATATCTCAACCTTTCAAAATAAATACAGGTGTCAGGCAGAGCGATGGTCTATCTCCACTCCTTTTCAACTGTGCCATGGAGAAAATTGTAAGAATTTGGAATGAAAAACTGAAAGAATCCAAAATATTGCTACTCATGCTGGGGAGGAAGAACAAAGGTGTTGCAGTAAATTGCCTAGCATTTGCAGATGACTTTGCCATACTTTCAGAAAGCCTTACAGATGCAGCAATGCAAGTCAATCTCCTTGAAAAGACAGCCAACATGACAGGCTTGAGAATCTCTGCCGAGAAAACAAAATTTTTGACGAATATAAAAATTGCCCCTAAGTTTTTAGTAACGGATATTGGTCAAATAGAAAGGGTAAAGAAATTCAAATATTTGGGTGAGACAATTCAAGAAAATGGTTTAGAAAAATCTGCTATAGAGCAGAGGATACAAAAGATGGAAAGAGAGTATGGTATAACCAAGAATACTTACAACAAAAAGTGCTTATCAAGAAAACTTAAAATAAAGCACTACAACACAATAGTGAAACCAGAAACCATTTCAGCCCACACCTTCTTTCAATGAACTACAAGTTTGATAAATTAGAAATATTAGAAGAAGGAAAATATTAGGTCCTCTAGGAATTGCAGAGCTTTGGAAATTACGAAGCAACAAAGAAATTTACCAGGACATAGAAAACATATCAGAAACAATAAGAAAAAGGGGATTGCTATTTCTTGGACACATTTACAGGATGGATGACAAGAGACAAACTAAACAAATCTTCAAGTACCTTTGGGAAAAGAAATCAACTACCGTCTGGATTCAAGAAGTCAAGAAAGACCTGGAAAGGAACAACATACGAGAAGAAGAATTATTGGAAAGAAAGATTTTTAGGAAGAAAGTCTTACAAATGGAAGGATTCCAAGCGTGGAAGGAAAAGAAAACAGGCACAAAGTGGACTGAAGACAGGAAAAAGAAGCACAGTGAAACAATGAAAGAATACTGGAAGAAAAGGAAAGAACAACTAAGGAGGAAGAATTGAAATTGTAACATGGTCCTTAGAAGGCCGAAACGCAAGAATAATAATAATAATAATAATAATAATAATAATAATAATAATAATAATATTTCTGATAATTTACTTGCAAGTAAAACAAATATGGGATAATATTGAGTGGTACATTTGGAAGGCCACCAATTGTAACTTTTGGAGCATGTGCTCTTGAAAATTGTGTCTTGGGAGATATCTCTCCTTACCTAACTAAACGCAACATTTGCGATATTGTAATCTTGTAAATTTGAAACTTGAAGCTCAAAAAACTTGTAAATTACCTATCCTTAGGTTTTCTATTTTTGGTTTAAAAATTGCTATATTACCTAAAATTTCGTTATTTCACAAGTGAAGAATTTTGTTTGTTAACATTTAATTTTCTGAAAAGAAATATAATCAATATTACAAAGTTTTAAATTTATCTTTGACTTTATAATCAATAAGATTACAAAGGTGTTTCATTAGGAAGCAACTAGTAAAATACCCTGTAATATGTATCTTAGAGCTACATTGCATTAGAAAATATTTACAGTCAAAAGTATTAGTAGGAATGATAAGAGCTCCCAAATGAGGTGTTTGGAGCAATCCTAACTGCTGCACAATTCATATCGCAAGATCGAGAAACAACTTGACGGAAAAATGAACATTAGGTAAGTAAGAATCTCATTTAAAAAAATATGTTTTATGTAGTACCATCAATAGTGTGCACTGACATAAAGGGTCAAACACTGACATCTGTTGAGCCATTTTCTAACCATTTTTATTACCTGACGAGGGCTTATCAAATTATGTACATTACCTCAAGAGACTTTTCCTGTGTTGACCTTGGCTCTGTTAACTCTGATTTTATTTCGGCTTTCAGAGTTATCACTTCTGATACATATTCAGTATTTTCCTGAGGAAAATAAGATATATTAGGTACGATCATAACACATAGCTACAAAAATAGTCACAAACAAATGAGCATGTTAATACATTAAATGCCAGTATTACAGTTACTTTCCAAATTTCACTAATATTTAAGGAAGATTACTGCAAGCAGAGGATTATTATAACCAAAGGCTGCACTGAGAATGTTACTATTCTTCCTCACTCCTTATGTGAGATAATGAATGAGACTGAGAACAAAATATAAAATGAGAAATATTTTTTAGCCATACCAGAAGATATACTACCAGGGATGGAATTGTTGCCTTCTGACACAGAATTTGGAAGGAAGCAGCCACAGGCATAAACACTAAATTATATGAACAGTTTTCATATGTACAATCATACCAATCAAATCTTAACAGTTGTTTGAATCAATTACAAGTGTCACAACTGTTCTAAATCATTTTTTTGTTCTCAATTAGAGTTTGTTAACAGACAAATTAAAATACCTTAAAATATTGGAATCACATTCTCTACTCTGGTTTTGCCGAGCTCACAGGGGCTACATAAAGCATTAGGACAGCTCTGTTTCAAACAGCATATTTAAATGCTTCCAAGTGTAAAATAAAAAAATAGACATGAAAGAAGAAGGCTTATCACAGTCATATAGCAGCAAAAGATGTGATGTAGCCCAAACTCAAAGCAACCACAAATGAAATATTTTACTACTACAATCATGTTATGTAGCGTTCTGTGAAGAACTGTGGGGATTAGGACACTGTCAGTGGAGAGTCAGCAGTGTTGGAGTGTATATCTTCAGTTTCAGAAGATCTTGGTACTACGAGACCTTTAAATTTCTCACTTGGATTCATAAAACCTTGTCAGCACTAAAGGGGAGGGACTGTGATCAAAAGCTTATGTTCTAATATAAGTTAACCTATTAATAAAAGTAAATTAAGGTATAAAGTTCTAGAATATACTGACTTGACCCATTCAATATAGAACCAAATTAACCCATTCAATATAGAAGAGAACAGTAACTGAACTAAGGAATGGATGAAAAGGATACATAAAAAAAGGAGAGGGAAATAATGACAAAGAGGAGAGAAAAGCTTGTTTAATGTGCCTTAAGTTGTCAAACTGTCAGAGCCGACTAAGAAAGGGCATATTAAAGAAAATATTCTCAGAATCATGTATTGTAAAGCCCTTAGACAAGGTTCTCTATATACTGTAACATAGAGCCTGACCTGTATTCGTGAAACAAAATGAGCTAAACAGTATTCTCTTTTTCTTAATGGATTCAATGTCTGAACAAAATAATTATTTTGAGAGAACGTACATTCAGATTTTGAGCTATATTATATCTTGGACGCCATAGGCAAATCTGCTCTTTCCTTAACACACATTGTTCCAACACACTGGGGATGTGAGGGTAACCCAGAGTAATCACACCAGTATTGACATTTTGTTTAACAGACTGGAGTATCCAGTCTCAAAAACACTGATGAAAGATTTGTTATTTAACTTCTTCTACAGTAATTACGATAGCATTAATAATTTTTAACTTGTGGTTCCAATGTTGGTGGAGTAGTGTTGGAAGATATTAGTTTCAAAAAAGTTCAATGGGCCAACCATCCTCTAGTATAATCAAAAGAAAAAAAATTGAAGAGGTGCAACCCCTAAACCAAATTAATTTAGATACTGACATTAAAACGTACAGACTAATTCAACCCCAACATTAACATACTCACTAACAGTTTCTGTTATTGGCAAATATTTCTTTAACATAATTCTCATATCTGTACAAGTTTGAAGCAGTAGCATTATAAGAAATATTAAACCTAGAGTTCTTGATCAGGAGTGCACTCATATGCCAGGTTCAAATCTGACATAACAAGAAATACCAAAGGTAGAGATCTTGAACAACAGTACACTCACATCTTGGATATGTTCAGACAACATTCTCTTCTGTAGTGCCTGTAACTCAGAACTCAAAAATCACATATTTATTCTGAGAATAGCATTCATTAATTGCAGAATTTTAGCTTTAAGTAACTACTGGGCTATATCTCATCTATAAATTAGCACTTCACAGTGCTTGCAATATATTTTATCACTGTCAGGTCACAGTTATTCATTGAACATCCCACTTTAAACTGTCAAGGTTTTCAAAGACCCTGAAGTGCCAGAGTGATGTGCACGAATACATTTTCATGCCAGTAAAACTACAGACATATGCTGGAGTAATTCAGCTTCTACAAATACCGCTAGACCGAACCCAAATCACACTCGCAGACATAAAATTAGCATGTCATCAGTTTACCCCCTGAGCTATCAGGTGAAGAGCCATTGAACTGAAAGCCACACACACAGAAGATGTCAATGGACTGTGATTAGAGCAGCAACAGACAGAGCAAGGAAAAATGATGAAAATATCTTGCATCTTCTCCAAAATTTTCCACTGCATCTCCACATTCATTAGGGTGTTTGCTTTTGACTCTACTCGAAGTAAACTTCCAAGGCAGAATTTTACTACGTGCCCACCCAACATTCATGTCACTGTAAAGAAGTTTAAATGATAAAGGTCTGACCTGGAATTTCTTTTGGAGGAAAAAATATGTTCTCCATGAGAGCAAGTGGCCTACTGACCATAACCTAATTCAATCTAGCACCTACAATTTTCAATTACGTCAGCAACTACTAGCACTGCAGTAGGCTGATATGATAGGAAATGATGTCAATTCCACAGAGATTCCATTACAAACAATGCAGAATAAGGAAATGACATCACACCCTCCAGAAATCCATTTCAAACACCAACAGAGGTAATCAATTAAGAACAGTCAGTCATATAGTATTTAACACTTGAAATGCCCTGAAGCCTCAAACTTGAGACACTGCTAATCACAAATTTGTCACTAGGTGGACCTAACCAAGGCTCCTTCAACTTCAAGCCTGAAACATTCATTCAACTTCATTCCTCTATCAAACATAGAATGCACTGCCATCTCCCTAGTAAATGCTAGAGGCCAACTGTCCACTCAGCGGCCCTTATCTGTTGGCTTATACCACCAGAACACCTTTCCATGCCCTATGTATGTGGTTTCTGTCACGTTTGACCCATATATGTGCATCAATAGTTTGGTTTGTAGTTCCTAAGGGTTGGCAGCTTATTGTAGCATGCTGTGGTGTATTCCCAGGCAAGCAAAAAAAAAAAAAAAAAACAGTCATACTACGCATAGATGCTCATGCAGCAAATGGTGACTGCTGGTGTTATTATTGAGGAAGCACATAGTAAATTTTGCCCCTGCCAAACTTATTCAGCTACTAAGGGCTAATTAATGACCTCTGTAAAGGTATCTGGAATGAGACTTACAAGTGATGCAGTTGTTCCTTCAAGCCAGGCTGGTTCCTCTTTGATCTTTACCTCCATGTTCATTTCACACTGCAACTGAAGTAGTCAGAAGGTACTGGGATTGTTGATTACTTCCAATGACCTTACACTGAAACATAAGCCAGAAAAGTATATTATCTTCTTGCTGTCATTGCTATTTGTCAACATACAAAACAACAAGCTTCTAATTTTATATGACCATCAATATTATGATCATACTGAAAACACTTGAAATTTTACATGACGGTTGATATTGTGATCATATCTATAGGACCTCAAGTTTTCTATGCCTGATACTACGATCATAGCTAAAGACCTCCAGTTTTACATGACACCATATATCGTACTATTATATAACATACAGTTTTATACAAAACTGAAACCGCAACAAGAAGACCATTCTTGTTAAAATGTGCATCGCTTGTGAACCAAAAGCACAAAACTTCTTGAAAATTCAACGACTATTTTGTTTGCATATCACTCTGAACACCCTGGTCCATATCTTGGAATCTTCCTACCATTTTTATCCTTCCCAATTAGCTTCAAAACTAACTGCACAAGTTCACAGTGCTTTGAGATCTGTTCTATCGAAATCTTCCTTCTCAGGATCAAATTCGCTCAAAACACCTCCTCTCATCAAGCTGATTCACTATCTCTTTATTTGAGATATGTTCTATCCATCTGATCTTCAACAACTTCTGATAAAACAGCATTTCAAAGGCTTCAACTCTGTTTTTCTCGGCACTAGTTATTATCTATGTTTTACTTCCATATTATGTCGTACTCCATAGTTAGTGTAAATATAATTTTTCATTTTTTTAATCTGTTGAACCTAAAGGATATGATGGAGAACAGATGGGAGTTTAGGCAGGATTCAGTGATGAGATACATCAATTTTCAGAAGGCATATGTCAGTTTACCACAGCAAGTAGTCTTGGATGCATTGATAAAAAACAAGTCAGGGAGAGGAGAAGAACCAGTTGTGTGTTTGAGTCATCAGTCCATAGACTGGTTTGATGCAGTGCTCCATGCCACCCTATCATGTGCTAACCTTTTCATTTCTACGTAACTATTGCGTCCTACATCTGCTCTAATCTGCCTGTCATATTCATACCTTGGTCTACTTCTACCGTTCATACCACCTACACTTCCTTCAAAAACCAACTGAACAAGTCCTGAGTGTCTTAAGATATGTCCTATCATTCTATCTCTTCTTCTCGTCAAATTTAGCCAAATCGATCTCCTCTCGCCAATTCGATTCGGTATCTCTTCATTCGTGATCCGATCTATCCATTTCATCTTCAGCATTCTTATGTAACACCACATTTCAAAAGCTTTTATTCTCTTTCTTTCTGAGCTAGTTATCGTCCATGTTTCACTTCCATACAATGCCACGCTCCACACGAAAGTCTTCAATAACATCTTTCTAATTCCTATATCAATGTTTGAAGTGAGCAATTTACTTTTCTTAAGAAGGCTCTTTCTTGCTTGTGCTAATCTGCATTTTATTTCCTCATTACTTCTGCCATCGTTAGTTATTTTACTACCCAAGTAAGAATAGTCATTTACTTCCTTTTAGGGACTTCCCTTCCTAATTTATTATTACCTGCATCACCTGCCTTCGTTCGACTGCACTCCGTTACTTTTCTTTTGGACTTATTTATTTTCATCTTGTACTCCTTACCCCAGACTTTGTCCATACCATTCAGCAGCTTCTCAAGATCTTCTGCAGTCTCAGATAAAATAACAATATCATCGGCAAATCTCAAGGTTTTGATTTCCTCTCCTTGGATTGAGATTCCTTTTTAAAATTCCTCTTTGATTTCCTTTACTGCCTGTTCTATGTAAACAATGAAAAAGAGGGGGACAAACAGCAGCCTTGCTTCACTCCTTTCTGGATTGCTGCTTCTTTTTCAAAGCCCTCGATTCTTATTACTGACTGATTTTTATACAGATTGCAGATAATTCTTCGTTCCCGGTATCTGATCCCAATCACCTTCAGAATCTTAAATAGCTTGGTCCAATCAACATTATCGAAGGCCTTTTCTAGATATACAAATGACATGTACGTAGGCTTGTCCTCCTTGATTTGATCCCCTGAGATCAGACGTAAAGTCAGGATTGCTTCACGTGTTCCTACATTTCTTCTGAAGCCAAATTGATCTCCTCCCAACTCAGCTTCAACTTGTTTTTCTATTCTTCAGTAAATAATACGAGTTAAAATTTTGCAGGCATGAGATACTAAACTGATGCTGCGGTAGTTTTCACACCTGTCAGCACCGGCTTTCTTGGGAATAGGTATAACAACATTCTGACGAAAATCGGATGGGACTTCTCCTGTCTCATCCATCTTACACACTAAATGGAATAAACTTGTCATGCTGGTTTCTCCTAAGGCAGTCAGTAATTCAGAGGGAATGCCATCAATTCCAGGTGCCTTGTTCATACTTAGATCGCTAACAGCTCTGTCAAACTCTAACCTCAAAATTGGATCTCCCATTTCATCAGCATCAACAACCTCTTCTTGTTCCAGAAACAAATCATCTACTTGTTTACCTTGATATAACTCTTGGATATGTTCCTGCCATCTTTCTGCTTTGTCTTCTTTCCCTAGAAGTGGCTTTCCACCTGAGCTCTTAATATTCACACACCTAGATTTCCTTTCTCCAAAGGTTTCCTTGATTTTCCTGTATGCAGCATCTACCGTCCCTAGAACCATACAACCTTCGACATCCTTGCACTTTTCCTTCAGCCATTTTTCCTTAGCTACCTTGCACTTTCTATCCACTCCATTCTTTAATCGCCTGTATTCTTTCCTGCCCTCTTCATTTCCAGCATTCTTGTATTTTATTCGTTCATCAATCAGGTCTAGTATCTCCTGAGTTATCTACTGATTCTTAGTTGATCTTTTCTTCCTTCCTAACATTTCTTCAGCAGCCCTACTGACTTCATTTTTCATGACTATCCAAGCTTCCTTTATTGTGTTTCCTTCAGACACTTCATTTAGTCCTTGTGCAACATGTTCCTTGAAACAATCCCTCACACTCTTTTCTTTCAACTTGTCTAAATCCCATCTTTTTGCATGCTTTCCTTTCTTCAATTTCTTCAACTTCAGATGGCATTTCATGACCAACAAGTTGTGGTCAGAGTTCACGTCTGCTCCTGGGAATGTTTTGCAATCCAACACCTGGTTTCTGAATCTCTGCCTAATCATAATGAAGTCTATTTGATACCTTCCAGTGTCTCCAGGTCTCGTCCACGTATACAGCGGTCGTTTGTGGTGTTTGAACCAAGTATTGGCAAGGACTAAATTATGATAAGTGCAGAATTCAACCAGCCGACTTCCTCTTCCGTTCCTTTGTCCCAATCCGAATTTTTCTACTGTATTACCTTCTCTTCCTTGGCCTACCACTGCATTCCAGTCTCCCATCACAATTAGATTATCGTTACCTTTTACATATTGTATTAAATCTTCTATCTCTTCATATATTCTTTCGACTTCCCCATCATCCGCTGAGCTAGTAGGCATATAAACCTGCACTATTGTGGTGGGCATTGGTTTGGTGTCTATCTTGACGACAATAATTCTTTCACTATGCTGGTCGTAGTAGCTTACCCGCTGCCATATTTTCTTATTCATTTTTAAACCAGCTCCTGCATTTCCCCTGTTTGATTTTGTGTTGATAATTCGGTAGTCGCCTGACTAAAAGTCGTGCTCTTCCTGCCAACGTACTTCACTTATACCAACTACATCTAACTTTAGTATATCCATCACCCTGTTCAGATTCTCTAATCTACCACAACGATTCAAACTTCTAACATTCCACGCTCCGACTCGCAGAATGTCAGTATCCACCTTCCTGATGATCGCCCCCTCTCGTGTAGTCCCCACCCGGAGATCCGAATGGGGGACTAGTTTACCTCCGGAATATTTTACCCGAGAGGAAGCCATCATCAGTACATCATTCATACAGAGAGAGCTGCATATCCTCAGGAGTTAGTTACGGCTGTAGTTTCCCGTTGCTTTCAGCCGTGTAGCAGTATCAACACAGCTAAGCCATGTTGAGTATTATTATACGGCCATATCAGTCAATCATCTAAACTGCCGCCCTTTCAACTTCCGAAAGGCTGCTAGCCCCCTTTCGATGAACCATTCCTTAGTCTGGTCTCTCAACAGATGCCCATCCGATATGGTGGCACCTGCGGCTCGTCTACCTGCATCATTGGGACACGCAAGCCTCCCCACCGCGGCAGGGTCACATGGTTCACAGGGGAGGAAGAACCAGTTATAAAAGCCATAAATGGAAAGTAAGTAGTATGAAGACTATGATAGGACAAACAAACTGGTTCAAAGTAGAAACAGGACTTACACAAGTATGTGTATTAGTATCCCCTCTCCTCTTCATTACAACCATGGATGAAATCTACAAAAGTATACAACAAGAAAGGGGAAGCAAGGAGGCATAGGCCTTGCTTTTTGCAGATGACACAGTAATATGGGGAGAAGATGAAATGGAAGTACAAGAACAAGATACTGTATGGAATCACGAGATAGAGGAATATGGAATGAAAACAAGCGTGGAAAAGTGTACAGTAGTAGTGGTGACAAGAGGTAATAGAGAAGGAAGGGGGAATATTGAAGGAAATTGAAGACCATTAGGAGTTGTGGAAAGCTTCAGTATTTAGCGAGAATAACTGCAGAAGATGGGAAAATAAATTTAGAAATTAGAAAGAGAATTGAACAAGCCAGTGGGTTTTGCCAATGCGTGAGAAGTATAGTCTGTAACTGGGACGCCCCAAAAGAATGCAAGAAAATTGTGCATCCAATGTATTACACACCAATTTTGACATATCCTTCAGGGACATGGACAACAACAAAACATGATGAAAGCAGAGTGCAAGAGGCCAAGATGAAATTTCACAGAGAAGTAATAGGGAGGGCATGAAGGGCTAAAATCAGAAACATAGAAATCCGGGAGTGAATTGGATCCCCTGAGCTGGAAGGCAAGATAGAGACCAGTAAGGGGAAATGGTATGGACACATGATGAGAATGGAAGAGGACAGACTTCCAATGTATTTACAGAGAAAGTCATAAGAGAAAAATATCAGGGAATGCCCAGAAAGGGGTGAATGGATATAAGGAAAGAAAGTACAGAGAAGAGTGGAGTAAAAGTAGAAAAAATATTCGAGGAAGGGAGTGGTGGATAGAGAAATGCTGAAGAGCATTGTGGCCCCATGTTCGAAAAGGGAAAGCAGATGATTTCCCAGCGGCTCAATTTCTTCTCAGGTATCCATTTCTCAAGCAAAATCCGAAGATTTTACACTAGGTCACGCTTAACGTGAGTTCGAAGAGAATGCCGGTCCACCGAGGATGTAATACCAAATAATTAATTCACCTGACTAAAGTACCAACGATGTAAGTCCATGATAAATTCCAATCAGGCATCAACGCAGTCAATTACGTTCTTAGCTTACCAACTAGCTTATCAACTACGTAAAAGGGAAAGAATTCATCACACAAAAATTCTAGAAAACATAATATTTATTTGAATAAAAGATTGCCCTAAGAAAAAGTAATACGATTTAGGGTAGTATTTGCTTTGCTACTATGTACAAATAATGATTCAGAGTCACCGGTGGCTCGTAGAAAAGAAAAAATGCAATGTTAAGCTATTTACAACAATTCCGAAATGAAGTAAAAAATGGATATTACCATTTACAATTGATCACTGGACATCCACAGTCTTCATTGAAAACAAGTCATTAAGTTGACGCAAATATCGTTATGATGTTTCGATTGCTCATTATCATCAAAATCAGGCTAATTAGATTTGAATAAAATGTATGGTTTAGCAGAATGAAACGTAAAATAAACAAATAGATCGGAGTTTGAATATGAATATAAATATAAATCTGATCATAAATTTGAACATAAATCTGAACTCATTTAATTTGCTTTCTTCTTAGATGTGCTTAGGTAACGACTTACGGGCTAAGGCATATTTCCCTAATGCCTGTTAAATCTAGCTCCTAGCCTACCATTTCCCTATCCATTATTCTCATAAAGAATGTAAATTCAAATAAACTCTGTGTCAGAATAAATAAGTTATCTATCTAGCTTTCCACATAATTTTTGATTCACATACACATCTATTTCAGGCGCTATGTGCTCTCCCTTCTACATATTCCATAATATTTCTCATCTTCGCAAGTTACTCAATTCATTTGTGCAGTTAGAATATAAATACTACGCGTTTATGCTCGGAAATATATTACCGCAATTATGAATATCATATTTGCATTTGGCCATGAACACCGTTATAAATATATCATAATATTCTTGTACTTGAAATACAGCATCTACTATTGTCATATAATCCCATCAAAATCTCAATTCTACTTCAATGTATAATACTCATACCTTAGTTTAGGTCATTCCCGCGGTGTGCTCAGTTTCACGTATATGTATCATTTCACTCAAATCCTTACCTCTTATAAATGTGACATGGCATTTCCTTAGATACAGGCAATCCTTGCCTTCTCCGTAACACATAATTAAACATCCGTATTTCATTATACATTGACTTATCTCGCCGAGTTACCAATACTGTAACATGATTTCAACATTCAACTAACAACTTAATTATCATAACCTCCACTACAACAAGTCGCGATCACTCTTATATTACCATGCCAAATATGTCACAATTGCCTTTCTTGTAAACACATCTCAATAACGTAATATATCATAACCCCAAACTGAGTTCAATACTCTTATGTCGCGGAGCAAAGAGTACAGAATTCTACACATTCATCTCAGACGCGCGGACCAAACATGACGTAAACATTTGGTATAACCAATACGAGATTTATCGAAATTCCACAATGTGTTAAATCACTGCTATCAGCTGTTGTAAAAGACACTTCCTTCAAATTCTCGTAACTCACTAGTTATTCTGACCAAAAATGCGGTGGCATATATGTAATGTACTAGAATCTTATTCTACACTGCTTGATCGTATTACTATAGACTTAAATATCTCACACTTCACTTCCATTATTCACTTGCACTCTTAATTAAATGGTTTTTATCACCAACTTATCAGCACATGCCACAAGTAAATGTATACGCAAATCAAAAACTACGTAATTAAAAATGTAAAGACTTAGCTCGCTTGTCGTTACATCTGGTCCAGTTGTTCCTCCTCCACTCGGATGTCGTTAGCTCTGCGGTCAGGATGTGGGTTGGTCATCTGGTTGGCCGTTGCCTTCCTCATCATGGGTTGGTCATCTGGTTGGCCGTTGCCTTCCTCATCATGGGTTGGTCATCTGGTTGGCCGTTGCCTTCCTCATCATGGGCTTGTCATCTGGTTAGCCGTTGCCTTCCTCATCTTGGGTTGGTCATCTGGTTAGCCGTTGCCTTCCTCATCATGGGTTGGTCATCTGGTTGGCCGTTGCCTTCCTCATTATGGGTTGTCATCTGGTTGGGATGTACCGCTCCCCGGTTTGGGCCATCATGCATGTTTAGCAGGCACACATCATATTACTTCTGCTGGCAACAAAAATATACATTTCGGAGCAGAAAATTGTCATAATATAATCCATCTGACAATAATAATTCCCCAGTTGTTATTCCTTTTTCTTGCTCTCTGAGATATAACTTTGATCTCGTCGGGATTAAGTTCTCCGTATGTACATATATATATATCGGCTCTTTCTGGGAAAATCTCGAAAATTTATTCTTCATCTTTCTTGAATTAGACCAAGGTGGTCTTCTTGCCGTATGAAAGTATTTCTCTTGGGTTTCAATTGGTCCCACCTTACAGAATGCGACGCGATTGCTCTTGGGATCCTTCTAGGCGCATATCACCGTATTTTGGTTATTTTTTAATTTATATTTCAATTAACTCTGGTTCGTCGGCCGGTGAATTATACTATTTGTTTTACAACTACGATCCCTTTTCTTCACGAATCTCCTCTAAATTCTTCTATCTTCTTTCAGTATATAGCTCGTTTACCGGTTACGTCTTCACTCTTGCGATGCAGATTTTTAAGTGAAGTTTTTTTTAACAATCCCTTCGCTTCTATTTTTTTGTAAAACAATTCACTTGACTCTCTACTGTCCCGTAGTGCCTTCAATATTTGTCCGTTCCAGACATGCAAGGCCTTCTATAATATCGCACTACATATGTATTCCTTGTATCTCATAGATCGGATGGGCCATACCTTCCTTCGGCGCCATTTTGAAAGCTGTCTACGAGATGTAAACGGGCACAGCATACTTGCCAACTTTCAAAAAGAGAAATCCGGAAAATACTTGAGCGACAATTCCTTAACACGCGCATAAGTAACAATGCTGTGACATATTGATAAAGGACGGCAAGGAGGGGGAGAGATTATAAACAATACACAACACAATCGAACCTCGATTCATCGTTCTCGGAACTCTCGTTTTTCTGTATTCATCGTTGAATTTATTCGGTCCCAAAATGTTCCATATAAACCAATGTTAAATTTCCCCGCATCTATCGTTTCTCGAACTATCGTTTTATCTCATTGATCGTCGAAAAAAATATTTGTCCTCGGTCAAAATTTTTCTGCATTGAACGATCGTACGTAAGAAAAATATACGCAAACGCTTTTTTGAATTTAGGGGGACTGCCATCTACTGGCCCAGGCCAGAGTAAATTGTAGCTTTCACCGATGTCCCAGTCGCATCCATGGCTGTGACAATATGGAAGCTGCTGGGGTATGGGTGGTGTCGAGAAATGATATTCAGAGCACGACTAGTTTCTGACCCAGCGAGGGAAGCAATGGCAAACTACCTCACTCCTCGTCTTGCCTAGTACGCCTCATTTTGGTGCTGCCATTGGTTTTTGCGGTTTCCTTATAACTGCATAACATTTGGTGGTGCTATTTGAGTATCCAAGCAGCCTCTGGGCTGATGACCTGACAGACAGTTCAACACTCTTAGCATATAGTAGCAGCAACCTGTTACGCGATAATGTACGTGCGATTCGGAATTGGTAGTCTTGATCAAGGGTATTGTAGGCCGGAGTGCGGTGCGCAGGTCATTCACTAGCAACCTCACTACGAGACTCCTGGTGCCAACGCTTCTCCTCTGCCCACGAATCGCCCCCTAGAAGTATTCTTGTTTACAAGAATTAAAACGTAGACAACGTAAAACTCAAATTTGTCACGATTTTCTCTGTTGGTATAGGCTGGCTAGGGCTGCAAACGTCGTCTAAAAAAAGAGAAACCCGCGCAGTGCGCCAGATACGTTTTAATTAGTCACAGGGTGATTAATCGCATCGTATCTTGTGGAGTATGTGGAATTCTAGAGGCCTGATGAGCGCTTTGTTGCCCTCTGCCCAACAGTCTTGAAAACCGAACCTAACCAAGCCAAACCAATAATCTTTTATCTTGTAAGTAGTTCCTAAGTAGGCAGCTTCGCACAAGCCGCTCTGACATCATTCGTGATGCGTCGCGTTGAATTTCTAACCTCTGTGCAATCGTCTGAACTGAGCTGCGGGAGCCGCGCCGTGTTGGGTATCCAACCTATGGTTCGGAAAGGGTCTACGGAATCTTTTCCTAAATGTAGGTTATCCACGCATATCTTTAATTTGCAATAAGAGAACTGAACTTAAAGGTTTTCCATTATTACGAAATGTTTAAGGAAATGGGAAACGAAACGGCGCAAAAGTCACCCTTTTTATTTTCATCTCGTAGGCTTATATAATGGCTGCAATATTTTCATACCGGTATGAGCTAAATGGTTAGCACGTGTTGGCCTTTGGTTGAAGGGGTCTGGATTGGGTCGAGGATTTTAATTTTCCTCGGTTAATTCCAACGGTTCGGGGGTTGTCTCTTTGCCGAATGAAACATTAGAATTCATCTTATGTAGGGCCACATTTTCATATGCGCGTAGATCGCCCATCACGCGACAACTCGAAAGACCTGTACCCGGCTCCGGAGGCCACGTGCCTTTATTGTTGTTGTTTTAATAATAATAATAATAATAATAATAATAATAATAATAATAATATATTTACATAACGAAAAATATCCCAATACAGTACCCATATTTTATTAGTTTGCTTTCCCCCTATTTTTATGTTGTCCGTATTTATAGTTTTCCCGCATCCGTCGTCATTTTCCCCCTGCGCCCTGAAAAAAGATGCATCGAGGTTTTATTGTATGTTATAATCACCCCTGAAATTAAATACTAGCACATAATTACATCTTGGTGAGTGCTTATCTCTTTACACTGGGAACAATTTCCTTGATCGTATAAAAGAAGGAAATTAAGCAGAATATGCCTCCCGAAAAGTGTATTAATATCGTTTCTTAGTTGAACTCATTTCGAACATTAATATCTCGCTTAGAAATTCGTCACACAATTCCACGAGTTTCAGAACTATTGTCGATGTTACACACGCACACGAACAAAGCCCTTCAGCTGCTACGAAGCACGACGCAGTTACTAATTTTTTTTTTATATATAAATTCGCAGCCTGCTACTTTTCACGGATTTCTTTTCTTCAAAATATTAGCCTGCTACTTGTTTGAGAACATCTCATTGAACGAAGCAGCAGTTGAGGTCGAACAGGTGACAAAAGCAAATACAGTAGAGGCAATACGCGACACTTCCGGATTTAGCCTTGTTAAAATGGGAGACAAGTTGCAAGTGGCGCTCCTAGTGGCATGACCCGAAATTTCGCGCTAAATTCAAATATCAATTGAAATGTATATACAGAAATGGACAAATAAATTACGTCTAGAAAGAAAGTGTTATTAAGATATTAACTTCAAAGTTGCTAAAGCAATTCTGGATAAATGAATGAAGAATTATTTAACAGGCTATTATTTAAAAACTGAAATTAGACATATAATCAAGATGTGAAATGGACTGCTGTCAAAAGGGCTTCATCCTTCACTTATGCATTACTTCTTTTAGCTTTAGCATTCCTGCCTGAACGTTTACAGCTAGATATGTCTTTTTTCTCATTTAAAAACATTGTATCATCACATTAAAACACTTGTCAAGAAAAACATCGGCAGATTCCTCACACATATGATTCAATGAATTTACATTTAAGAGCTGCACAATTTTCCTTTTAACCTGAAGCGTATTAACAGAAAGAAACTCTATAAATTTAGCTTCAAAAACATTCAAACTTTCCCTATAAGCAATACTTGCCATAATGCCATTACATTAGGGTAAGGCACATTTGCATCATCATTTTGTGTGAACAAAATATGTACATTTCTTAAATCACCCATATTTTCTTCAGTGCTTGACAACGCATTACTGTATTCCAAATGGTGTAACTTGGAATACAACCAGCCACACACATATGCGTATGTATTTTCTTGAATCAAATCAAACCCACAGATCACACTTACAACAACACATGGGTATTGAAGGTTAACTGCCGCACTATACAAAAAAATACGCTTATTATATTATAAGCCTGTTAAAATGTGGGTCGCGCAGGTCAAAAATTTTAGGAAGTACTATAAAAATATATTTGTAACTGGAAGAATATATATTCATACAATCACATTTTTTACTTACATTTTCTTGTCATGAGGGAAACGGAAGAAAGACCGCGAATCATTCTGCACTACATAGTTATTGCAGCCAAACACAGCATGTATCTTCCCACTCATATTGAGAGGAGAAATAAAGGAATGACACACGCTATAATTTACTTATGCCAACTTAATGCAAACGCATAAATAACGTCAAAAACTTCACAAACAAATACACGTGCTCTTATGACAGAATCAGTAAACCTCAGGTCACTCCGCTAGATAGAGCCTTAATGGCTGTCCCTCGATATCTCGCGGAGTGTCGCGTATTGTCTCTGCTGTGTTTGAAAAAAGCACGGTGATAATCGATAATGTGATTTTCGATACATATACCGGTCGCATTTCAAACACTGCATCTTGTATTACCAGCTACTGTCGAAAATCAAACAAATCCGATTTGACCGCAGAAAACGAAACCAAGCGCGGATATTCAAAATCCGTACAATAACGTTGTTCATCCGTAAAACCGTAATACACACTCAAAATCTGTACATTTGACGAAAAAACCGGAATACATGGCAGGTATGGAGGGGGTTCTTGATTCACTTCTCAACCCAGAAGACTGGAAATGGAAAACGAAGAAGAATCTGTTGAACTGAAGACAAAAATTTACACAATACTGCTATCAGCTTATTTCATCGAACAATGCCGCCAACCTTTACTTCAGTGCCTTTTCTTTATTTTTCTGTGCATGTCATGTCTAATGACACAACCGAGTGGTGTTCAACAGAGCGCCCCTTGAAAGGAGTTCTGTGTCAAACAATTGGTTTAAATGTTTAGCAGTTTTTATTGTTCCCCAGGTGGTAAGAATATTGTCTATATTGAATACCTCGAGTAGTGTCTCAGTGAATTCATTTCAGCCAATAGCAGTGTTCGTTAGTCACCTTGTGATACTTTACTGTAAAAGTAAACATAGTGCACTAACAATGAATACTACAATTTCTCCTACAGGTAATACAAGCTTCGTTCCTGTGGCTAATTGAGTCGACTCTTATGCATTGCCAGGGAACAGATTTCTGTATAAACACATATCTATTCAGGAAACTATGCTCAATTATATTCTGTATATTTCAATGTACGGGACAATACTTAAGTGTGCCATGTTTACTTGTCCCGGCCATCATAGGTTATTCTATTAATATATTATTGGTTTTACTTTCAAGTAACTACCTTTTACAGTTTCCACAGCCAGAATTTATTCCTGAAGATTGTTCTTCCATTCCTGCTAACAGTTTAATTTTGCACTAGGCCTAACAAGTACAAGGGAAATGGAAGATTAGGTGTGCAGCGGCATTAATTAAGGTTAATTAATCATAAAATACGGAAACCACAGAAATGTTTTTCAGGGCTGCCGATCCTGGGATTCGACACCATGATAACTCTGTTATTTATAAGTTTCATTTCCGTATTGATGGATATTACTTTACAGAAAAACAGGTGGAGATTTGTATATATATTGTTTTTCTGTAAACCATGATAACTCACCGCCACTCACCCCTGAAGATCTTTTACACACCAATAAATCAGAGAGTTACCTAAATCATCAAGAATAAATACCGGATATAGCTGCTGTGGGGTAATGATGTGATACAGAAGAATCTCCACAACAACACTGATATAACAAGATGCAGATATCCCAAATGGAAAACTCTCAAGACTTCAAAACCTACTATCATATGTCAATCAATCAATCACTGCTGATCTGCATTTAGGGCAGTTGCCCAGGTGGCAGATTCCCTATCCGTTGTTTTCCTAGCGTTTTCTTAAATGATTACAAAGAAATTGGAAATTTGTTGGACATCTCCCTTGGTAAGTTATTCCAATCCCTAACTCCCCTTCCTATAAACAAATATTTGCCCCTATTTATCCTCTTGAACTCCAACTTAATCTTCATATTTATTGTGATCTTTCCTACATTTAAAGACACCATCCAAACTTATTCGTCTACTGATGTCCTCCCACGCCATCTCTCCACTGACAGCTCGGAACATACCACTTATTCGAGCAGCTCATCTCCTTTCTCCCAATTCTTCCCAGCCCAAACTTTGCAACATTTTTGTAACGCTACTCTGTTGTCGGAAATCACCCAGAACAAGTCCAGCTGCTTTCCTTTGGATTTTTTCCAGTTCCTGAATCAAGTAATCCTGGTAAGGGTCCCATACATTGGAACCATACTCTAGTTGGGGTCTCTCCAGAGACAAATATGCTCTCTCCTTTACATCCTTAATGCAACCCGTAAATTTATGTGATTACCCCAATGAAGATCTTTCCTTATATTAATACCTACGTATTTACAATGATCCCGAAAGGAAACTTTTACCCCATCAACGCAGTAATTAAAACTGAGAGGAATTTTCCTATCTGTGAAACTCACAACCCGACTTTTATCCCCGTTTATCATCATACCATTGCCTATTGTCCATCTCACAGCATTATAGAGGTTTGCAGTTGCTCACTATCTTGTAACTTATTTATTACTCTGTACAGAATAACATCATCTGCGAAAAGCCTTATCTCTGATTCCACTTCTTTACGCATATCATTGATATATATAAGAAAATATAAAGGTCCAATAATACTGCCTTGAGGAATTCCCCTCTTAATTTTTGCAGCATACAGTGTAAAGAACAACTCAACATTCACAGCGTCACTATCAATTGCACACTGAGGCAAATAACACAGCAAAACAATAATTAAAATTGTATGCTACATATTGTAATTTCTTTCTGAAATTATCATCCGCATTTTTTCATCTGCGTAGCTCTTCCGAAAAAAATCCTCATTCCACTAAATTTAGAAACGGTACTGGTATACGATATATTGTTATTATATACACACGACTTGCCGGCACTTGCAACGCAAAGGTTGGGAGTTTTCAAAAAGCAAGCTAGTTATATGCGTATATATTTTTTATGCTTCATTAAAAAATAAAATTTAAGAAAATTAAAAACATTAAATATTAACAATCTGTAGAAGCCTGAAACTGAGAAGGATTAGTATGAATTTCTTACCGTTCTCAACTGAGATCTATACATTTCGCAAAAGTAGTTAATTGAACTGGAAAATTACCGGCAATATGGTACATATTGTGGACACATTGTAAAATGATAGAAATAACAATTCCTCATAGAAGAAAATCCGTAACTCACTTAACGGAATACGCTGTACAACTGGCTAACACGCTACTTGTATAACAACATACAGCCACTTCGACACAAAACCGTATTGTTTGAAAGTTGTTTAAACACTTAAACGAACACTTGAAGAACAAATTTGATTTGTAACAGTCAGTAGAACAGGCTGAATTTAGGAAAGGGTGTATTACTAGCGACAACTACAGAGTATACGACACTTGCTGAAAAGAGCACTGGCGGCACTGGGTGCAATGTCCCGCTATGTCTGGCTCAAAGGATGTATAGACATCGTACGCATGGCGATATTTTACCTGCTGGCGCTCCTAGCGGCAACTCGCACAGAGCATTCATGTGACTAGTATGTGTAGTGGCTTGTGCGGGAGAATCAAGTGTGACAGTGAAGGAAGCTATTTAAAGCTGAGATTTGTGTGGGCTTTCAGAATATTCATTGGGATAAGTCATATTTCAGTAATCACATATTCCAGGTGAAAGAACAATTGGGAGAAGATATATCCAGCTTCTGTTTGAGAGAAACAAGCATTAATCAACCGCCTTATTATTTGTGCACCATAAATCACATGTATAAATAGACTATTAATTTCAAACTTAACTTTATGATACAGTACATATTTTCCGTGTCCATCGCCGTTATAAATTATTTTTTCATTAATTAATGTTAGTCTTGTTTTAATATTTAACAGATCGACTGCAACAGGACTGAACAGGAACAGCCGAGTGTGAATAAAAAGCAGGCCTTTCCAAATTCTGTAAGCACATTGCTGCGCTTTGGATTTATATTAATACAGAAAGAGATTCTTCGAAGATTTTCTTTCTGCAATAATGGAAAAAACCTAAGAATGTTGCCGTGGAATATTCTAAACGTGAACAATTAGGAGAAATGTTCCAGGACAGATTAAGTAAGCGGCCAGTTTGTAGCGTATTGGAAAGGGAGGGATTTGAAACATTCAGCGAAACTGAACTATATGAGAAAATTAAAATTATAGACTGTGCTTTTACAAGAATTTTGAAGGCCGCGTGTGAACGTGAATCCTTAATTATCTCCAATTTCATTGTTGATGATGCTGTAGAACAGAGCGAAACAAGACTTTTACTTCAGTGTCTTCAGGAATTAGACCTTCAAAACGTCAATAACCTGTTTAGATGCTATGGAATAAATTACTTTACCGGGCGAGTTGGCCGTGCGCGTAGAGGCGCGCGGCTGTGAGTTTGCATCCGGGAGATAGTAGGTTCGAATCCCACTATCGGCAGCTCTGAAAATGGTTTTCCGTGATTTCCCATTTTCACACCAGGCAAATGCTGGGGCTGTACCTTAATTAAGGCCACAGCCGCTTCCTTCCAACTCCTAAGCCTTTCCTATCCCATCGTCGCTATAAGACCTATCTGTGTCGGTGCGACGTAAAGCCCCTAGCAAAAAAAATAATAAGTTACTTGCCAAGTGGCAAGATATCAATAGTGCCAAACAATTATTATGAGTGCACGTTGCCAAGTGACGTCCTGAATTTTTATTATGACAACGTAAAAGTCACAAAATCGTAGACGTATGCTATTGCGATTGAGACTAGGGCTCAGTCTAAAAATCCTGCGTGGTTCGATCAAAGAAAATTACACATATCTGCCAGCCAGAGTGTACACAAGATCATGACTCTGCAGAGTGGAGGTTTAAAAAAACTGGCAACTCAGGTCCTTATTTCTAAGGACATAAACAGTCTTGCAGTGCAATATGGTAGAGATAATGAGCAGAGGGCACTTCAGGGGTTCTGTTTATCGTCCCAATGTTGCGTGTCACAGCTGGGTTTGTTAATAAAAGAAGAGCAACCCTAGTAGCCCGTATGGGATAGTGCTGGGTAAAGCCATTGAACTGTAGGTAATACTGGAACGCTGACTGTATGGGAGCGAAGTGCGGCTTCCGGGGCGACTAGCTGTACGGCATGGAGGCGTGACTGACGTATACGAACATGTGACGAGACACAGGTATCTTAGCGAATTTTAAACATTTAGGCGGAATATCTCTTGCAGATTTCACCTGATTTACGGTAAAATATATATTTCAGAGGATTACTAACAATTTGAAACTGAAAATGCCTAGGAATATTGGATAAAATGAAAATATACTCTAGGCCTGATTATTCTCAAACATTTTTTCTTTTAGAGATCACAAGACAGTAAATGCGTATACCTACACTAAAAAGGACCAAAACCCTGGCGCAAGAGCCTCGAAGGGCCAGGGCCTACGAAGCGACCGCTGCTCAGCCCTAAGGCCTGCAGATTAGGAGGTGTCGTGGGGTCAGCACGACGAATCCTCTCGGGCCTTATTCTTGGCTTTCGAGACCGATACCTACACTACAAAGGCAATGGAATAGACGCCTGCAAACGAAACATATGCATAAAAATTATAGCTTAGTGAGTTTAGACGGGAAATATCTGCGAATGATGGTCAACTGAAAATACATTGTAATCAGGTTTTGAAAAATATTTATTATCAGGACAAAGGCAGCATACGTATGCGTGTATATATACATACACAACTTCACATTGGAATATACACTTAATAAACAAAATATATACACGTTACAAAATAATCAATCACCATTGATCTGCATTTAGGGCACCAACCCAGGTGGCAGATTCCCTATCAGTTGTTTCCTTAGTCTTTTTTGAAATGGTTTCAAAGAAGTTGAAAATGTATCGAACATCTTCCATTTTGTTCGGGTCCAGTATTTCCTTCTCACAGCTATAACCCACGTTTTTAATATATCCGGACGTTTCCACGGAAATCTGCAATTGAAGTTATAAATTCTGTAACAATATCATTCTGACTATAACCTATAAAACGTAACGTACGACATTTAATATGCCATAATATCATGTAAGATATCTCCATAAACATAGAATACTTAATGACAAGAGTCAAACCGGGAAAAATTGTAATTATCGTTTCAAAATACCATATTTATAGCTTTGCAGTGAGATAGTGCTTAGACTGCTTACCTGTGGAAATGAGGCTTTTCTGAGTTCACAACTGGTTTCTTCTGCTACCTGTTAGCGCAACCGTATGCTACACAAGAAATAGGCATCTTGATTGTATCATAAATTTGACGTACGGTCACATATTACCAAAAGAGTCCATCACACACCACACATCAGCTAACTTCCAGGCTCTATATCTAGTCAACTTTGCCGTACACGAGGGGACGTGACTAGCCAAGGAACAGGAAGCACTTTTCTGCGAGAGCTACTACTACAGTCAGCATTCCAGTATTACCTATAGTTCAATGGGTAAAGCCCGTGATTGATGAGAACATGTGTAATGTTCCATATTTGTGTATTGACATTGATGCTGATATCAAGTTAAAGGAAACTCACGTATATTACACCCAGGTACACGCACCATTATATATTTTGAACCACAACTCCTGTGACTTTTTTGTATATTCTCCAAAGAAAAGTGTGAAAGTGGGTGTCTCCAGAAATGAAGAATTCCTTTCAAATATTATTCTCACGGCAGGGAGGTTTTATTTCAAACATTACCTTCCGCTAATTTTCAAGCGTTACCGGTATACAAAATGTTACATCGTTACCATACCCATACATAGAATTTACCACTATTCAGATATATTAAACATGATATAATTTCTACTCGAGTTAGAAGTAAAAAAAATTAAAAACAGTGAACTAAATTGATGTAGCCTAATCATGTACAATTTAGTAATTATATAATCATGTTAAAGTTGTTTTTTGCTATTTGCTTTACGTCGCACCGACACAGATATGTCTTACGGCGACGATGGGATAGGAAAGGCCTAGGAAGTGGAAGGAAGCGACCGTGGCCTTAATTAAGGTGCAGCCCCGGCATTTGCCTGGTGTGAAAATGGGAAACCACGGAAAACCATCTTCAGGGCTGCCGACAGTGGGGCTCGAACCCACGATCTCCCGATTATTGTATACTGGCCGCAATTAAGCGACTGCAGCTATCGAGCTCGGTATGTTTAAGTTTACGCCATACCTAAAAGATACTAGTCATCTGCTTTAATGATCGGAGGACATAAGTTCACTAAGACACCTATGAGATGAACAATTTTGTCTAAACGAGTTACCAAATGTGTTGCTTATTCTTTGGGAATACGAAGAACTTTCAAGTCTATAGGAATGGCTACATCCAACCACAGAACAATTTGTTCTACTCTTTGTAGAACTTTCTTCCATCTCGAACTTGATTTCGTATCTCAACAAACCCAGCCTGTTTCACTTCCCTGACGAGAGCTAGTCACATGAACTATTCGAGCAACTTGCCGCCAGAGCGCAGCAACATCCATGCGCACGAGGTCTATAAGAGAGAAGGATCATCTCCGGGCGAGGAAAAAAAAAAAAAAAGGATACGAAAGCAGGTCCATAAGTCTTAACGTATGTGGCAGCCATGGAAGGAGGGATCAACTCACTGAACTTCACGATCCAATTCTTCGTATACTAACGGAGATAAAATCAATCAATCAATCAATCAATCTGTTGTTTTCCTAGCCTTTTCCTAAATGATTGCAAAGAAATTGGAAATTTATTGAACATCTCCCTTGGTAGGTAGGCAGGGGCGGCTCGTTTGGGAGGCGCTAAGGCGCGCGCCCCCCACTGGGTTCCATTAAATTAGGGAATTTTAATCTGAAATGTTAACAAGGGAAATATTTTACGATTATTATCAAGGGCGCGAGTTGTACTGTACTGCGCCCCGATGCGCTGCTGGCCCGGCGCAGGAGGGTGCTCTCTCAGAACGGACCAAATACTCCGAGTCTCGCTCGACTGGCCTTGAGGGAGCCAATCAGAGGCACAGTAGATATGTGCTGTTCTAACGGAGATTCCGGCGCATTTCTGCCGCGGCCCATGGTTGCAGCCAACCTAACCGAAACATTGCTGATTTGATTTCTATTTAACAGGGGTCAGTTTGTGCGATTTCTCTCCTAAAATTAGGAACTATTTTACTGAGGCACTTACCTGAGTTAAATGTGCCGGTATATATTTAATATAGTCTTGTAGTTTTTAGGATTATTAACTAACGAAACGAGTAAAGACTGTAACTACTGTCTCCTCGCACTTGACTCATGTTGGCCATACTCACTGGAGAGCGCGATGTTTAGCTGTGTGTTGATGAATGATCTCGTGAGGTGACTGTGACAAGGTGAAATTAGGAGAAAGGTTGTGATTTATATGTAGGCGTAGTGTTATGTTTGCATTTCGTACAGTATGATTACCATCGAACATATTAAAGAACTAACGTTTTCCTCTCTTTCTATCGAGAAGAAAGTCGAACTGAAGGAGTGTGGTAGGCCGACAACAGACTTCTCATTGAAAAGACCGGAGACCAAGGTCATCCGCCATCTTTAATGAACAGAGCACCGTGCTGCCCTCATGCGGGCTTTCCAAAGACAAATTAATTCTCCTGACGTATATAACAAGAACGCGCGGGTATGTGGAAGTGATATCTCAGAAACCTTTTTCTGCATTCCTTGCCTGATATTCTCCCGTTCTAGGAAAGGAGATAAATGGATCACCACAGGGATGATATCAATAGTACCATGGACTTTGAAATGCTTGGTAAAGTCAATGTCGTGTCTTGTTTGAGTGATCACTACAGCGAAACTATTCGTAAACATAATTCGATCGTGGATCGATAAAGCTATGCCTTAACAGAGCAGGGAAAAGGGGGTTAACACAATCGCTATCTTACGCAAGCCGTTCAGAACTGTAGTCTTCCTTTCTTTTAGAACAAAGGTATTCCTTGACATGTTCTTTTTAAATTGTCCGCTACTACGATCAAGAGCGCAGCACGGTGCTCTCAGATGGCGGATGTGGAATTTGCCACCACCACATGTCGAAGAATAAAGATGCTAACACGATGCTCTCTTGGCAGCTTTTCAAATTGTCTGCCACCACATTTCAACTAAAGAGTGCGGCACTGCGCTCTCTTGATTAAAGATGGCGGATGACAGCTGACGAAATTGCCCCGCATGAGGGCAGCACGGTGCTCTGTTCATTAAAAGATGGCGGATGACAGCTAACGAAATTGCCCCGCATGAGGGCAGCACGGTGCTCTGTTCATTAAAGATGGCGGATGACAGCTGTGACGTAGAAATTGCCTACTACTACGATAAAGAGGGCAGCATTGTGCTCTGTAGATTAAAGATGACGGATGACAGCTGACAAATTTGCAGCTACTACGATAAAGAGAGCAGCACGGTCCTCTCTGGACTAAAGATGGCGGATGACAGCTGTCAGAAAAGCACATGGGTTTGTTTCCAAACAAGAGCACGTGGAATTTGCCGCCACCACAAAGAGGGCAGTGTGGCGTGTTAAGTCAATGTGGGGTGCCAATAAATATTTTATTCATACCAGTGGCAAAAGGAACGAAAACCTTAGCATAGAAAATGAGATGGTCGACCCACAACAACAACAAAGATCGTCAAAAGATAATCATTGGGACACCACAACGCTCAAGGTAAACCAAAGTTATTTCACTGGTGGTGACTTGTCGGACCACGGAAAGACTTGCGCCCAATTCCTCGTTGGGTGAAACCTAGTATATCAGATTTTATCATTCACCGATCAGCAGAGCCAGTGGACGCCACGGCGGGCTACCCGAGAGGGGTGTCCGTGGTAAGTACAATTTTTTTTGTTTTAAAAAGAAGGGAAAAAGAAAAAGGTAAAGAATGACAGAGAACGTACAACTGACCAAATGTAAGAAAAGGAGAATGGTTTTAAAACAAGTTATATTTTAAACTTCAAATGACTAGAATAAGCAGGGTACAACAAGCAAAGAAGGGGAATTACAAACTTTTGACAAGTGCTCAGCCCGTTTGACAACCAAGACACAATCAAGAATAATAATTATTAAGATTTCTTGGGAACTATTATTATGACTTTCAAGAAAAGCCCAAGACCAAGGTTCGACAGGAAAAACTAGAATCAACACCTATATAAGTACACAAACACTTTAATTAAGAAACAAAGCCACTAAATCTTTATATAAACAATGATTTAAGGCCACCCTTACAATCTTCATTTTGCACCCAAAGGAGGGCAGGAGAGTTATAGCGCATCGAAGGACAATAATTTTTAGAACTCAATATCCGAAAGGAAGAAAAGGAAAGAAAAAGGAAGCGGAGTAAGGAGGGAAGAAGAGAGAAAAAAAAAGGGAATGAAGAGGGGGCGGGGGAATCCTTCCAGGCTGCATAGACGCTATCACGTTGGCAATGCAAACGACCACTCGGGTCAGTAAAAAGTTCAAGGTGTGGCAACACTACTCTCACTTGTCCAAGCACAGTTTATTCTGGCGTATGAGATTGATAAAGGTTCCAGTCTGAAGGATTTAGTTAGAATAGAAACCATGAAACCACTAAATAATTTAACATTCAAAATTCAAATCTTGATATTGACCGCGAAAGATATAAAAGGTTGTAACTTTTTGCTCACCCAGTCTGTTGGTAAATCAATGCAGCAATTCACAAAAAGTAGGTAAAACGTCGCAACGGACCAGCCGTTGACGAACAGTTCCGCTCTCTCCACTCGAGTTGTTTTCCAACTGAATGTCTGACCGCCGAGAGTAAGGAATAGCTTGCTTATATAGGTGGTGAACATATTCGAGAAGTTACTCGATGAAAAATACGTAGGTGTGACGTCACAACGAGGAAGCAGCAGCAGTGTCAGAGAGCAGGCCTGTTAGTGAACAGCTGGGCGAGCAAGCAGATGAATGCGACAGAAGGCAGAAGGTAAGACGTAGTAGAGCGGTCGTAACAGCAGCACGGTGCTCAAAGATGGCTGTTGTCATGTAGAATTGCCTGCCACCACAGGTATCTAGCTAAAGAGGGCAGCACGGTGCTCAAAGATGGTTGCTGTCAAAAAGCATTTTTCAAATTATCCGCCACCACATTTCAAAGGTAAGTAGCTAAAGAGGGCAGCACTGTGCTCTCTTGATTAAAGATGGCGGATGACAGCTGTCAGAAAAAAGCACGTGAGTTTGTTTCCCAAACAAGAGCACGTGGAATTTGCCACCGCCACAAAGAGGGCAGCACGGTCCTTTCTGGATTAAAGATGGCGGATGACAAAAGCATGTGAGTTTGTAAAGCACTTCGACTTTGCCGCCACCACATAGAGTGCAGCACGGCGCTCTCTTGATTAAGGATGGCGGATGACAGCTGTCAAAAAATTCACGTAGCTTTGTTTATCTGACGCTAGTGAGGTTAAGTTGGTAGCACTAAGGTTTAGGCCCGTTAAGATGGCAGCACTGCGGATGACAGGTGACGAATTTGCAGCTACTGGGATAAAGAGGGCAGCACAGTGCTCTGTAGTTTAAAGATGGCGGATGACAGCTGTCAAAAAAGCACGTGGCTTTGTTTATCTCGCGCTAGTGAGGTTAAGTTGGTAGCACTAAGGTTTAGGCCCGCTAAGATAGCAGCACTGCCGATGACAGGTGACGAATTTGCGGCTACTGCGATAAAGAGGGCAGCACGGTGCACTATAGTTTAAAGATGGCGGATGACAGCTGTCAAAAAAGCACGTGGCTGTCAAAAAGCACGTGGCTTTGTTTATCTCGCGCTTGTGAGGTTAAGTTGGTACTACTGAGGTTTAGGTCCGTCAAGATGGCAGCACTGAGGTTAGCGATGCGTTGTTGTCTGTCAAAAAGCACGTGGCTGTCAAAAAACACGTGGCTTTGTTTACCTCGCGCTAGTTAGGTTAAGTCAGTACCACTGTGGTTTAGGCCCGTCAAGATGGCAGCAGTGAGGTTAGCGATGCGTTGTTGTCGATGACAGCTGTCAAAAAGCACGTGGCTTTGTTTACAAATTCAAATCTCGCGCCAAAATTCAAATTTCCCGCCAAAATTCAAATTTCCCGAGGGAGAGGAGGCCGCAGAACCATCCAATTATACTACTGACACTCCTCACGGTATCGGACTATTGCTACTTGTTTAACATCGCACTAACACATGAGTAGCACTATAATGGTTGGTCACTCCGCACGGTATCGGACTACTTGCTACTTGGTTAACGCCGCACTAACACATGGAAGATTTTCGGCGGCGGAGAGACGGAAAAGGGCTAGGATTGGAAACGGGTGGTCGTGGCTTTAATTAGGGTATAGCCTGGTTAGAAAATGGGAAAACATGGAAACCAACTTTAGGACTGCCGGCGGTTCGATTCGAAAACACTATCTCCCGAATGCAAGCTCATAGCACCCCTTGTGTGTTGGAGTGGTAGAAGAACCACGGTATCCCCTACCGGTCGTAAGAGCAGACTAAAAGGTGCCCCACGTGATCTTCACTTGGTAGCGTGGTTTGGCCACCACAGCGCCCTTAGCTGAGTCCAGGTATTACTTTCACTTACTTGTGCGCGGCTCCTCACTTTCATCTATGCTATCCGACCTTCGGTGGTCAACTCTTGTTCCTCTCCGTCCACGACAGTATTAGGTTTGCGAATACTAAGGGAGTCTTTAATTTTCGTGCCTTTCGTCGCATTTGCCTCTTAGGGGAGATGTAGGCAAAATATGATACGGAAATACACTTTTCAAAGAAAGTACTTTATCATAGCACAGAGTCTCATAAACATATTCCCAATGTTCCGTGGCGAAAGAATGTACCTAGCTGCTATAAAACAATGAAAATTCACGTACGTGCGTTTCTGCTACGCCCACCTGACAAAGAGTAGCTGCCTGCTTGTAAATTTTATTCCTATTTCTTGCATGTACTTTCAAGAATTGTTACTTTTTGTACTGTTCTTGTAGGCAAGACTAGGGCAATGATCTAGAAGGCTGTATTTGTCCTTACGTGATTTGTTATTGTTGAAACTGTTTCCATGTAAACATCAAGTAAAATACATAAAGTATTTTGCTATCTGTGTATTTGTTAATCAGGGGTATGATGCGCATAGGTATCACCCAAATATCGCTATAAAATTTGTCACAAATGGAACATAACAATTGCTTTTACACATATCAAGTGAAAAATCTCTGGCAAATGAAGAAATACCGTCGTTATTTGAGAAATATGAAAACATACTTAAGGCTTGTAGACAGGACTGGTTTATGTCGTACTCCGCTGCTGGTGCCGTCTTTTGTTACTTTCTTCGGGTCCGTGGAATGGGAGTGCTATGTCTGTGGATTCTCATTATCCTTGTCCATATGACTAGAGCGGCCAATTCAAACAGCAAAATGGAGGTCAACAGAAAAATAGCATGATCCCTGGACCAATAAATATTTTTATTTTTGTTCGAACGAAAGTAACTCGATCCCTGGACCAATAAATCACTAGTCCACAGAATTCTTCTTATGTACATTGGCCATATCATTTTGTCGCCTATTAAATATTGCATATCGCGATACAGTTCAGGAAATGATGTCATTGACAACTGAAGCAATGAAACGAAAGCAAAAGAACTTCAGTGAACACAGACATCACACACGAAATTGTTGAAAGTGTAAGACAAACAAAAGACATACGTATGTTACTGTGAGCGTAACACCAAATGTACTTGTAAAGTGGTAAAGTACGTATACATAATATACTCCAAAAATGAAATATTTCTTAATTTGCCAGAGATTTTTCTCTTGATATGTGTAAGAGCAATTATTATGTTCCATTTGTGACAAATTTTATTGTGATATCTGGGTGATACCAATGCGCATCGTACCCTAGACGCGTTTTCCAAATGCGGTTAGCAATCCTACTTCACCAATAAAGGGTGACTTTGCAGGAGAAAACGCTGGAAACATCATTCCCCCAGTGAAAACCACACCACCAAATGCCTCCCGTCAGAAACTGAAACTTGGACTATTTGAAGAGCGTGTGTACTGTGACATAGACCTAAATGGTGATTTTAGGTTAGTTGACATTGAAATTCTCTCTGCTGCTATAAATACTGCATGTTGTACACAGCGTGGAAGTCAGAGTATACATCTTATTGATGATATAAAGCGAATAGGTCTTGCTTGTAATCTCCAAATAGTATGCGATAACTGCAAAAGTAGTAAGTCTGTGAAAACTTCAAGGTCTGATAACTGGCAATATCAAGTAAACGTTCCATTTGTGTACGGAATGAGACGTATTGGAGTAGGGGGAGAGGGTGTAAACTTATTTTGTGCCATTATGAATATGCCACCACCTCCTGCAAGAATCACTGCTCTAAATACTGTCATTTGGAAGAGTCTCGGTGTTGTTTGTGATAAGAGTATGACTGCTGTAGCTAAACAGGCTGTGAGTGACAGTGAGAATAGTGTACGTACTGATCTGTGTGCATCTTGTGATGGCACATTGATGAAGTGAGGGTACCAGTCCTTTCATGGTGTACCGACGGTAGTTTATGTAAACAAAAGTGTTGGACATAGAAGTAGTTAGTACGCACTGTCTTTTGTGTGCTGTTAGGAAAAAACATAAATGACAAGCAAGAGGAAATCGAGTGGAGTAAGAAACGTGAAGAGACTGTGGTAAAATCTATAGTGGTTCAAGTGGCGGTATGGAGGCTGCTGGAATGAAAGCAATATTTAGTCGTTCTGTACAAAAGTACGGTGTTCGGGTACGTAAAGTATCTCGGAGATGGAGACTCCATTGCTTACAAGGCAGTGTGTGAAAACCAATCGTATGGAGCTGACTGTATAGTTGAAAAATTGAATGCATTGGGCTCATCCAGAAACAGTTGGAAAGTAGGCTGGGGAAGGTAGTAGCTGTTTCAAAAAGGAAATCTCTGGAAGATGGGAAGCCACTTGGTGGTAAAAATGGACTCACTGCCAAGATAATAAATGATATTCAGTGCTATTAAGGTATGGTAATCAGGAACAACATACAGGATGTGAAAGCAATGGAAAAAGCTGTGTGGGCTGTTTACGTCCACTTGCTGTCAAGAGATGAGCACCCAATACATGTTTTGTGTCTGGAATCCTGGTGCAAGAATAAAAAAGCACATATCAATGAAGAACCATTTGAGCATAAAAATAAACTTCATTCAGACATGATGAATGAAATAAAGTCTACTTTTAGAGTCTTTAGACACCCAGACTTGCTGAAGAAATGTTTACATGGAAAGACGCAAAATACAAATGGGAGTCTGAACAGTTTCGTTTAGAAAAGGTGCCCCAAATCCACATTTGTATCAGCAAATGTTGTAAAGATTGCAGATTTTGATGCAGTAGTAGTTTTTAATAATGGTAATTCTGGAAGAGTTGACACAATTCGTAATCTCGGTTTCTCTCCATTTGAATTCACTTTGAGGATTTTAAAAGACATTGGTGACAAACGTGTTGCTGCTGCAGATGCATCAATGGAAACATGATTGCATCAAAGAAAAAGAAACACCTACTTGAAAAAAAAGAGACCCAGAATACGCAAGAAGTGAATTTTAGTGAAAAAATCGAAGTGAGGTATGTGTCCATCTTTAAATGCATTTTCTTGGAACGTGATTTTTTCACATTCCTACACATTTTTCTCAGAAACTATCAGAGATTATAAAATAAATTTTGTGCAGATGCACATGTAAGTTCAGTAAAGGTTTTGGTTGAAGGGTATTTTGATAAATTAAGGGGTACCTATGGTTCAGCCATGAAAATATCGTTAAAATGGCCCAAACTTTACGGAAATTTTAAATAAGTTGATTTTTAAACTACTTTACTTCATACCCCTTCCACCGGTTTCTTTGTACATACATTGACTAAGACTGCACTGAATTTCAGATGTCTATCGCCAGCGGTGTAAGAGAAAAAGGTACCGGTACAAAACATTCTTTCAAAGCTTTCAATTTAATTTATTATAATTATTTTAAATAATAAGTGATGGCACTGAATACATTTGGTAGGATTCCTTATCGTATACTGCTCTCAGCTGCTACGTTTCAGTTTCCTAGGTTTAATAATAGCCACAAAATTAAAAACTGCAGCAGTGTAATTTTGCCTTTATCTCCCATTTAAGGCAGATAACTTCAGTTTTCGAGGCGTCGGACACCTTCCGTTATTTCCCTTTGATTAGTGTTGAGAGGTTTACTTCCTCGTAAACAACCACCACCACCACCACCACCACCACCACCACCACCACCTCCAAGCTCACAGATGCGCGACCTTGACAGCAAGGTCAACTCGCTCGGTACTGGGTTTACTAGGTGAAAGGTAACTTAAAAATCGTCCATTATGAACTGTAGCGTAATTTTAATTATTAATGCGACTGACACCCACAATAAACACTTCATAAACTTCACAAACAGCTGTAAAATACTGCTTTTACTATGCTTGGTGCACGTTTGACAGAACTAGGCCTACATCAAACCAATGTACAAGCACAAGACATAGAGAGTGACACACAGCCTTCAGGACCATTATGGAGGAAAACAAAGAAAGAACTTGAATATCAAACTTCAGTGAATCACTTACCAACAGCATATGGAAACAAAAGTAAACTCTCAGGCACAAAAGGTAAACAGGTAGGCTAACAAGAATTAATCATTTATGATAAGTCGGAGAGAGGGAACACTATCTATCGTCATACGTACAACTCAAAACATGGCTGCCCTTGATGAAAATACCTCCGTTAGCGATGACGTCAGGCATACAGCGCCTCTGTGTTGCTCCAGCTCGTTGGCTGTTTACAAATAGAGGATTCTGGGAGTGCTTAGTGTATACACAGACGCTGCACCAGCCGTACCGTCGCTCGCTGGCACAAGTTAAACGTAGAGAAGAAATACCAAAAATAAACAAAGTCAAATAAAAAATTAATAAAATAACACGATTCTCACCGCAAGTGGATGAGATGGGAGCACAAAGATCCGAAGATAAATTAAAAATATTTGGCACGGTAGAAAATAGATGAAATATCTCGAAAGGAAAGATATACATTTTTTCTTGGTAATAAAGTAATTATTTAATTAGTGAAACAAGTGAATTAAAGTACACTTATGGAAAATATGTTCTCTAGATTAAAAATCAAATAACTAATTAAAATCAATTTATAAATAAAAAAAAACTTAGTAACGACTACATAAGTGAAAGAAGTGAACTGAAGTACATTAATTGGAAGGTTGCCCTCAAAGTTAAAATGCAATTAACTAATTAGAATCAAGTAATTAATAAAAGACTTAATGAGGACCGCCTTTAGAAAAATAAGATTTAACAGGACCATTTTCGATTCTTAAAACTAGTAAATCTTCGGTAAAATAAAATAAACGTATTTTCTACTTTACAGATCACCTCGGCGTTATTTAATTCGAAGATTTCAGCAGTTTTCTTTTTCCCTTTTTGCTTACACCAGAACTATGTAAACAGCGATCACAGAGGTCAGATCCCAAACTCACGTCTCAGAAAAGTAAGAATAACTTAATACGTATAACCTGTCCCAAGACAGAAAAATGTGACCAAGGAATGGAAGGAAAATCAAACAAGTAACATTAAAGAAGGGATCACTATCAAATCTCCACGATGAAGCAAGATCAATACAGGTCAAATCATCTAGGTCACCACCCACTCGAATCAACAAAGAAAAAAGTCACCAATACTGCAGTTACCACAGAAACGATAACATGCACATAAAGGCCAGAAATGACCAATCACGAAAGCAGAAATAAGAATGGGGTAGACCCTGAGAAGGAAAGGAGTACAACAAGAAGTTAAATGCATAAAACAAACAAATGAAATTAAACAAGTAGGAAAAGAATAGCTCCGAATCCAAAACCCAAACTGAGATTCCAAATTCCAGGCGAAATCTCACGTGATCTCTATACCTTCAATAAATTAAACCCATTATGTTGCTCAATACCATTAATGTTTAAATAATTTTCAAGTACCGTATTCCCAATTACGCAATTAATAAATATTATTATTATTATTATTATTAATAATAATAATAATAATAATAATAATAATAATAATAATAATAATAATAATAATAATAATAATAATAATAATATATTATTACCAAGGTGTAGGTAGTAACATTTCCAGCATACGATTTACAATCAAAACTCCTTAGAAGGTATTAACTACATTAATCATAATAAACCGTTTTACATTTTAGTTACAGAGAGAACGAAGGCTACAATTTCTTCCTTGAAATCCTAAAGATGCAAACAGTTCAGAGGAGAAAACAAATATCCAGAAGTCGTATTTGACCAGTCCCAGAAGGAAGAATAAAATTGGAATAATGGTGAACTTACATGATGTCTTCAGATTAGTAGCAACGCCTTGGCGTCTCTAACGTAATACCCACCCAGGTGAAATGAATTCAGTAAGAATAAAATTAAAGGAGGACACCTTCCAACTAACCAGTAAGTAAATGGTTCTGAGGAAATAAAACCCTCGCACAAACGGATTTTATCCCGGGTTCATAATGTAGACTGAAGCCAGACACGTGCCCACCATACACATCTCACTCGCATCATGGCTGATCGTCCGCTCAACTCGGCAGGCTAGCCCACACCAAGCAGAAGCCTTTCCAAGCCTGCCCAAGCTAACTAATTGATTTGAAAGAAAGCGAGAACCAAGTTAGACTCGCTCCAAAGGTGGCCCAACTCTGGACCCAACAATATTACTCGTGGCGAGTTAATTGAATACATAAGACATTAAAGATAAAACACACCTCCTAGGGCGGAGAGGATAAAAATAAAATTTAGCAACACGAAGTCGCAAAGAAAGTAGTAGTTGAATAAAAGACGGAAATAAATTTTCATAGACACCAATTTCTACAGCGATATTGCCGGTCCCAAAATATAGTGGGAGGGGCCTAAAACACGTCACCACGGTGACAAGGCCTGCCGACGGAATACTAAAAGGCTTAACAATATATAATTAATTTAGTTTATTTTCGGGGTTGAACCGGCTTGTTGTTGTCTGTACATCACTTACAGTTTGCCGACGTTTCGAACTCATTGCAGTATTCTTTGTCAAGGCGACTGAGAGACTGATAACTTCGGATTGAGTAGGGGTATTTCAATCGCCTGGACAAAGATGACTGCAATGTATTCGAAACGTCGGCAAACTGTAACTGGTCCACAGACAACAACAACACGGTTCAACCCGGAAAATAAACTAAATAATTCTTCACACCGTGGAGGCTTCACGCCTAATATATAATTAAGATGTGTGTATGGTTGTAAAAATGTGTAAAATTTACTTTGCATAGGAATACCCAGGAAGCAGATTTCAGTTAAACAAATGGTATACACTGACGTAGCAAATGTCATGTGGAACCTCCTCTGGCAACGCGAACTGCAGTAAAACGCCGTGAAGGTGAGTCGACAAGTCCCTGGTAGTCCTCTGGATGCAGCTGACACCAAATCGTTTGCAAAGCGGCCGCCAGTGCTGGTCTGTTCGTGGGTGCAGGATCCATGGCACGGAGCCTGCGTTCCAGGACATCCCAGACATGCTGGATAGGGTTCATATCGGGGCTCCTGGGTGGCCATGGCAGTCGTTGGATCTTCGCTGCATGTTCATGGAACCATTCCCGGGTGAAGTGGGATCGATGTGGCGGCGCGTTATCATCTTGAAACACCGCAGAACCGTCTGGGGGCTGGAAGGCCAAGAATGGGTGGAGATGGTCTCCGAGCAGACCATTCAGTCTCTTTCAGAACAACTAGGGGGCCCATTCCATACCAGGAAAATTCTCCCCAGACCAGAACAGATACACCAGCGCCCTGGACCACACCTTCGAGGTAGGCGGGATCTATCGCTTCATGTGATCTGAAGCCATACACGGTGCCTCCAATCGGCATGTTGCAGTTGAAATCGTGATTCGTCCGACCATATCACGTTACGCCATTTTTTCAGTGTCCATCCCTACTGACTGGCGACAAATTCGCGTCGTTGTGCCCGATGACGTTGGGTTAACAGTGGCACCCGTGTGCGGCGCCGGCTCCCATACCCCATAGAACCCGTGTTCTTACGGATTGTCCACTGGGAGACGTGTCTAGCACGTCCTATGTTGAATTGAGCCGTGATTTGTTGCACGGTTGCCCGTCTGTCACTATTGACAATCCGTCTCAGATGTCGCCGGTCACGGTCTTCGAGGGTGGCTGGACGGCCGGTTGTTCTTCTGCTGTGAAGAGTGACACCCGCATTAAACTATTCGCGATACACCCTGGACACGGTTGAATTCCCGCACCACTTCCGAAATCGCACTTCCCATCCGTCGGGCACCGACCAACATACCCCGTTCGAACGGAGTCAGCTCACGACGACGTTCCATGTAACACCTGTCATATGCACAGCCACTGCTCACAAGGTCTCCTATACAACTGCTGCTGACACAGGGGGCGTGTGGTGCGCATCAGTGCTCCGCTATCCCATGACATTTGCTCAGTCAGTGTACACCTCACATTTCTTTAATATTTCTGATCATGGTCTAACCGTTACATAACACTTCATTTGAGCGATCGCACACTAAAATGGCAGTTACTTTCAACTGTCACGAGGGAAGCTGAAAACCGACAACGCTGAGAAAACATTTAGCTGTTACCAGTAGCTTCCAAGGAGATAATTATCATATATCAGTCACTCAGCTCATTGAATGGGATATAATAAACACAGCGGTGTACATGGCATGTCATAAACGATATCATCACACTGATACACGAAATACTTAACTAATGGTTGCTCACTTAGTGGCATTTGACAATTCCTGGTGTATAAGTTAGTTTTTCACGTGTATTGGTGATATTTAACTTACCTGTGACATTAGTGACGAGATTTCTGTTAATTTCTTTCAATTGTTTCAAGTCCTGAAGTGCAGACATACGGTATTGTTTAACTTTTCCTTTACATTGACCATGCACTTGGAAGATAATCATCTACAAAGCCGCGCTCCTAAGAGAAGAGTAATACAAAACCAAACGGCATCAGCTAGTTGGCAAGAACCCTAACCATTGACCGTTATAGTCGCAATCATCTCTTGCACAATCCATGACGCGGCATTTTATTTCTGCTTTAGCACACGAATAGCGCTGTGTCAGGATTCATTCACATAACGTGCCGCATTTCTAGACCATGAGAATATCAGAAGGAACATTTTATTACGCTTTCAACAAGTAGGACAATGAATTAGGGCTTGTCAAGGAACACAAGTAGCGTTAGTAATGTGTCAAGTTGTATAAAGGAAGTGCCTTGTCCGCATTGCCGTAAATTCTTCGTAGGTCCCAGGTATCTTACGAACTATATTAGTAAGTTAGATATTGGAGTACTTAGAGGAAATTATGAGCCACGCCACATCATGAAGTATCATCGACACGGCTTCTCGAGATGTATACAGATTAACAGTCCGGAACTGAAAAAATTGCCACTATCAAAAATTGGTCTGCTTCTTATTCAGTTAAAAATCTGGTGTCCCTGTTTTGCGCTCTGTATCTAGACGTGCTCGCTCAACCGTAGCCGAAGTTGTTCGCCGTGTGGTGGATACCAACGATACTAGTACCTGGAATGATCTCATTTTTCCTTTTGCTTCTCTCCGTTTTCCTCAGAAATCAGATGAGGTGAGTTGAACTGAGAATTCGATGTTGGAATGAGGTCCACCGTGATGCCATACCCTGTTCTTCTTTACATGATCGGAAGTCTCACTCCTCTCTCAGTTCAGTCAATGTCAAGAGCTTGGTGAACGAACTTTCCGACGGTGACGCTCGGGGAGCAGTTCTGTTGCTTCTTTCTGACTCTACTGTCACTGCGTTTGTATTGGAAGACCTTCGTGAGAATCTACCAAACAACTTAAGTCCAGTCGTTCTTCCGGATCCTCCGAATACATCAACTTTTGTTCCTGTAGTGACGACCACAGAATATTTTTATTCCATCTCCAATTTTACTTCTGTATCGGCTGGTGGAATGGATTGCCTTCGTCCGTTGGCCCTGAAATACCTTATCCAATGTTAATAGCATAATTGTAAGAAGCAACTCATAAGATCTTCTCGAGGTCTACTTGACCTGATTTCTGGCAAAGTCCCTATCGAGGTTCTTTCACTACTTTTGGTTCCTCACTCACTGCTGCTGTCGGTACCGTTTGTGGTCGACAATCCGTATACCTGCTATGGACTTCTTATCTCCCACCAATTTGGAGCGTGAGTTGCCAATGGAACTGAATCTGCAGTCCGTGACGCATATATCTATTACTCGTCTCCTCATCAGTGTCCGAAAGCTTTCGTTAACTTAGACTTTCGTAATGCATTCAACGAGTACCATCGTGATGCTGAGTTGCTTCCTTCCATTTATCCGTATGTATATCAGTGCAGCAAACAGACAAGTGACTTTTCCTTGATGAAGAAATGATACTTTCTCAATGTGCAGTTCAACAAGGTGACCCATCGATCCTGCTCTTTCGCAGTTACTCTTCAGTCGATTGTCAACTCCATTAATACCGAGTTAAACATTTAATATTTGGATGAAGGTACCATTGCTGATGAACCTGCCTTCGTCCTTTTATTTCTAGATAACATTCGCACACATGCTTCAAACATTGGTCTACTCTTAATTTTTCTATGAGCGAAGTTGGTTTTCTTGGCTTTCATTGGGAAAATGCAGACATACTGAACGAGAATTTTAATGCTTCTGCCCTGGAATTCGTCTTTTAACAACATGCAACACTTTTCCTGTTACTGCAACGCTATACTCTGAAGCTCTGTGCAGATTATTGGCTGAAAGGACGACGAAACTTAAGTCGTTTATATCACGTCTTTCCATGGCTTCGTCACATTAAGCCTTCTTCTTGCTCCGCGCTTCGTTCTACATCCCGTGTTTGATGTACTTCCTGCGTTGTTCTCCTTCTTGGCGTGAGACCCCAATAATGGAGGAATTAGATTTTGTGTTAAAAACCGGCCGCGAAACCTTCCTCAAGTGCTCCCTGAGTGGAAATACCATGTTGCCGTCTTTTCTTCCTATCCGTTCTGAAGGCCTCCGCATTCGTCATGCTGCGGATATGGCGATTCCGCCATTTTAGCGTCTTTCCACGTTTCTGTTCTTCTTGTCGAGACTCATCTTCTACTTGGTGGATGCTTGGACCGTGGTGCTGCCCTACAAGAGAGCGCATCTTGGTGGTCAAGCTTGGTCGGCGTAATTCCCACTGATATTGGCAAAATAAGTATTCAAGGTGTTTGGGATGCTGCTCTTATCAGTCATCCCCACTCGCTTCTGAATCAGCCAACTAGTAGTCTTCAAGACAAAGCCTGTCTCCTCGCTGCTTCTTCTCCTGAATCTGCTGCATTGCTCCAGTCATTACCATCGCCTTCTCTTGGTGTTCATTTTTCCAATGAGAATTTCCGTATCGCTGTGGCTTTACGTTTGGGTGCAGCCGTCTGCAAACCTCACCGGTGCTCAGCTTTTGTGCCTATGTTGATCGACGTGGCCTCCATGGCCCTTCCTGTTCGAAAAGTAAAGGCAGACACATACGCCACTTCACTATAAACGATGTCACCTTGCAGGTTCTGATTTCAACAGACGTTCCTCCTATACGTAACCCTACTAGCTGCTGCCGTTCAGACGGCAAAAGTCCAGACGGAATCACACTTGTGCCATGTGGTATTTTACCTGTGCCGACAAATTCGCCCAGGCCAATCTTCCCCTTTCATCACTGAGAGCTGGAGGTGCACCCGCGAATAGGAAATATGCTAAAAGGAGAAAATACAGCGATTTGTTGGACAAATTCTTCTTCGTGCCAGTAGCGATTAACACGAATGCTACCTGGGGTACGAGGGTTTCAATTTTATCAAAGAGATTGTCAATGTAATGCTCATATTTCCGGCGATATGCGATCAACTGCTGATTTTATTCAACGCAAAATCATAGCTCTAATGCGTGATAATGTCACATCCATTCTTGAGACATTACCACCTGGTAAAGAGCTGGATGAAGTTTTTTCCTTAATCCATGACTTTGTATTTTATAATGTTCAGGATATATTAGATTAGCAGATTAATAAGTATGTAAAAACTTAGAACACATTGCTTTCAAAATTTCATCTGATTTGACATGTTTACTACTGGAACAGCGGTATACTGTACCAATGGTTGTTTAGTATGAGAGATTATCTATAATGAGGTGTATCTGATTCACTGCTGAACCACTTTATTCTACCCAAATTCTTCTCATGAAAATCAACTGTAAATGCATCCAATTTCCTGGAATCAATATCTAATTATTTGATAATAGGCATTCCTAATTTAAAAATACCAGTAATTTTTACATTTATTAAAAAACCTTACAGGCATATGACAATATTTGGGAACCGCATCACGAGTCATATTGGTGGAAATTCAGGATGCAGGAAAATTTGAGTTCGTTGACAAGTAGGCCTAAAAGCAAATTCGCCCACCACTAATGGATATACACTTCAAGATCACTAATACTAAAATACAAGTATATCCCCTTTTCCACTACCTTGTATTGTTATCAGTCCCGTATACAGCATTAGGTGAGGTTTGCAGCAGCATTTATAGGGAAAATATAATCAATAATAACGGTATCTGAGGCAGAATAGGGCATATACTGTAATACTCATTGTTATAATGAACTGAAATATACAATATTAACAACAAAACTAATATTAAAGAACTCAACATTTTTGTTTATCGTTTATACCTTGTTAACCTGAAGAAAATATATCTCTTATGTAACCTAAATAAGTCGTAAAAAGTACCCAGTAACCAGTGCCCAATTAACCAAGCCTATGTCCGCCGAATACTAGTACAAAGTATAGGGATGTGTTTGCTGTCTCGCCCTCTGTCAGCACTTCGGTGTAATTCTTGTTACTTACTATCCTAGTTCAGTTCAGCACGCGCGTATGTGTGCCACAACTTTCAGTCTCCAATCTAAATAATAATAATAACAGCCGAGATAATGAGGAAGGTATACTTGCAGTTTTGTTAGAAAAACAAGGGATTTAAGGTGAGCCAGGCAAAGTTATTCAGACAGTAAAGTGTAGGTCTTCTGAGCTAGAGTTGAAGAGTTCATTCCTTCATTAATCTGCTGGAGGCCTAATCGACCAGTCTCGTTTATTAGATTTTTATTCAAGGTAAAGAACTGAGGGAAGAAATTTTGGCATTCGTGTATCTCCAAAAACACTAAAAGCAGATAAAAGTCTGTACAACTATTATTATTGCAATGATGGAAATAAAATATCCAAACACCAAGAAGGAGTTATGCTAAATTAACGAACTCTGGTAGACATGTTTATACATCTGAAAATGAAGTTGATTAAAATTCCCCGCAAGGCGCATTGGCGTGGCGCTAGTAGCTGCTAGCTGCCATATGACCTTGCTCATCAGGTTTGCTTTACAGCTTGTACTCTGCAAGAGCGTTAGTTACCTGTGAGATGGGACAGTGACTATGATTGGTTCAAAAATGCCTTTACAGCGACGAAGAGGCCAGCATGAAGAGCTCAATGCGGTTGAAGCAGGCTCGACAGGGAGCCACGCAGAAGGACAGAACCGCCGGGGATCCGACTCTTCCTTCTCGAAATGTTTCTGACGAATCAATCTTGGTAATGATCCTTCCGCAGGTTCACCTGCGGAAATATTTGAACGACTTTTCTTTCCTCTAAGTAATCATGTTTGGGCATCTTTCCAGACACATCGGAAACTACGACAAATAGATCCCGCACAACTGTCCGAAGATCTCAATCGGCAGTGGGGAAGGGCGGTGCGTACAAAGGGGAGAGATGCAATCAATGCGAACTTATGACTCGCGCTTCCCAGGAATTCCTCTTTCACGGGGACCAATTGCAACCCCCAATCACTAGATGGAAGACGTTCCTTCTCCGTCCTCTACGACTTCATCTCCAAGTTAAAGAAGATCTCAGAATAGAAAGAGAGAAATATACTGCATAGTACTGTATATCTCCTTCTGATAATGATGTTCTTTTAAGAAGTAAAGATGTAATTTGTTGTTTTATATTGTGTATTTTATTGCTTGTGTACTCTTACAGGTATGGTACAGTATAAGATTTATATTTAAAATGTGTGCTAGACAGACTGAAAAGCTATAAAGTTACATTTATGTGCAGGTTAGTCTCGGGTTCCAATCCTTTAATACAGTGAGTTGAACACTATTTCTTTCTTGAACTTATCCGAATTTGGGTCACAATAATTAATACCAACAAAAACCCCATCGCACTACAGCCCTTGAAGGGCCTTGGCCTACCAAGCGACCGCTGCTCAGCCCGAAGGCCTGCAGATTACGAGGTGCCGTGTGGTCAGCGCGACGAATCCTAGACCGGAATTAATACTAAACAACACGAAAATTGGAAGAAAATATGAAGAAGGGAATGTCCGTAGAGGAAAATGATATGTGATAGAATTTTCACAGTTATATCGGAGAATATTTCTTCACCACAGCCACAAATATACCGTTGTAACAAAAAACTTAATATCTTCAATTTGCAAGGATTCATGCTTCTGTACAGAGTACACTGAGACTTAGCAATGTGTGTAACTATTTTAACCAGTATCTGGTGAAGATTTTCTCACCGTTCTTGTCGACAATCCAATACACCCACGTTTTACGTTTCGTGTGATGAATGAAACACGGAAAATAAAACTATTTTGACAGTTGCAACGGGAACTGAAGAAGAGATAGCGAGTTTGAGGGAGAAAATTAGACTTGTAACAGAGGACAGGAATGAAGAAAAGTCTCTCTCAATTAATGTTCAGAATTCGATAGGTAGGCAAGAGGGAGGGAAAGGAAGGGGGAAGTTCTGGAAGACAGGTGGGCTCATGTTTTAAGTTAAAGGAAAACGAGGGCTAAGAGTTTTCCTCAGGCAGTGGGCCCACGAGAGGTATCGGTGAGGAACCAGTGTGAGTCAATGAAGGTAGATCAGCAAATGGGAGATGGACATCAGGGAGGTGTTACAAAGGAGAGATGGGGGAAGAGGAAAGTGACCGGTAGAAAAGAGAAACGTAGAGTAGAGGATAGGAAGAGAGAGGTGGAAAAGGTTAAGGTTACGGAACAAAGGGAGGAGGAAGTGAGTTTTGCTCCCGGCTAGACTGCTGAATGGTTAGCGTGCTGGGCTTTGGTTACAGCGCCCCGCGTTCTGTTCCCGGCAGGTTCGAGAATTTTAACTATAATTGGTTAATTTTTCTGGCAAGGGAGCTGAGTGTATGTGACGTCTTCATCATCATTTCATCCTCATCATGAAGCGCAGGTTGCAGGAGGGTGGGGTTGAGGAACTGGTCATTGGTGACTCAATTATCAGGCATGTGGGGAAAGTGTGAGGAGGAAAGGGAGCCGGAGTAGAGTGTTACCCTTCAATCAGGTTAAGGCAGATGTTGACGAAAACAGAAGGGAGGGACGAATGTAAGGAGAAGGTGGTAATCTTGCACGTTGGTACCAATAATGTAAGGCAAGCAGGAATAGGTACTAACATATTTGGGGACATGTGGGATCTAGTTACTGCAGCACGGAAGAAGTTTAAGGAAGCACAGATTGTTGTCAAGGGGATACTGTGCAGGAGAGAAACTGACTGGAGGGTAATTTGGGATTTAAATGAGACTATGGAATGGGTACTTGGGGAGTTGCAAGTGATATTTGTGGAAGCTAATGGCTGGATAGGAGATAGGGATCTACGCTCAGATGGCCGTCACTTGAACCTCAATTGTACTTATAAATTAGGAAGTTTGTTTAGAAGCGTTAATGTGAGGTACATTCAGGGAAACGGAGAGGGCCAGAGAGCGGTGATAAAGGTACAGGGATCAGGACGTCAAGTAGAGATGACGTAAAAGTGTTAGTATTGCACTGAGGATGTATTGTAAAGAAAGGAATAGACTTAAGCAGTTTAATAGAATTTACTTACCATATATTGTAACAGGAGTTGAATCATGGCTTAGAAATGATATAATAGACGCAGAAAATGCCTCACATTACTGAAGTGCTTATCATAGATAGTATAGGCATGGCATAAGGGAGAGTATTCATTCTGGTGAAAGAAGAATTTTTAAGCTACTAAAATGTTAAAGATGACAAACATAAAATTGTAAGTGTAAGGCTTATCTCTAAAGGTAACAGGCAACGTGATGTTCTTGGAGTGTATAAACCTAGAAATGGTAGCGTAGACGCTGATTCGGAACTATTTCATAAGATAATCAGCTAAGTGGGAAACGATATGGAAAGGAACGTGATTGTAGCAGGTATTATCAATTTACCAAATGCCACTTGGGAAGGTGATGCGGAGGACTGGAAGCATGACCAAGAAATGGAAAATAGGTAACTATGGGAAGGAGAGCAGATTCAGAAAATGATGGAACCAACTAGAGGGAGGACTATTCTGGATGTGGTGCTGGAAAACCAGGTGAGGTCTATAGAGAAAATGAAGTAATAGATGGTATTAGCATGAAATGCCGTGTGGCCTCCGGAGAGGCCTGGTGCAGGTCTTCGGACTTGACGCACTTAGGCGACCTGCGCGTCGTGATAAGAGTGAAATGGCGATGATGACGGCACAACAACCCAGCCCCCGTGCCAGGCCAACTAACCAATTAAGGTTAAAATTCTTGACCCTGCTGGGAATCGAACCCGGCACCACTGTGACCAAAGGCCAGCACGCTAGCCATTTAGAAATGGGGTCGAACGGTGGAATCAGCAATCACGAAGTTGTTCTTCTCGTTGTTAAAACGAAAAGTGATAGAAAGGACAGTCGTAAAGGCAGTACCATATAGTTGATAAGACAGGTATGAGGGAGTTTAAAAAAAGTAAGTATGATCAGCGGAAAACGGTAAATAAACATATAACAGATTGTGGGAAGTGTTCAAAGCAATTATCAAAGAAATTGAAAACAGCTATACACAACCTGTGTCTTAAACGTTCGGTGAATGGTCGCCTAGTTTGCACACCGTGCTAGTTCGGACGATGCGCTCATGCATACGCATTGCGAGACACGACACCAAGTGCCCCCTATCGGTCACTCAACACAATTAAAAGGAGATGAAGGCTGCAACACATCGCACGGAGTCAGTGTGAGGACTCGTGTCATTGCACAATGGAGTGCAAAAAGGAGCAACGCGTTAACATGAATTTTTTTCTTCGACCTAGGCAAAATCCCAACGGAAACACACGCACTGTACCACGCTCAAGCAGTGAATAAAGAGTGCGTTTCTGACTGATTTATACGCTTTCGAGATGGAAAGAAAGGTGTTGAGGACGAGGCGCCTTCCAGACAACATCGAACGAGTGCGACAGATGCTTGCGAATGATCGGCGACTGTCCTTACGACTTATAGCAAATGAACTGCGTGTAGGCAAGGACAGTGTAAGGACCATTGCTCACGAACAATTTGAAAACGCGGAAGATTTGTGCCCGGTTTGTACCGCACAACCTGACAGACGAGCAGAAGCAAAAAAACGTCGGGAGATTTCCTTGACGTTTGTAACCAAAATCCGGAGGTGTTGAAAACCATCATTACAGGAGACGGGTCGTGATGCCACCAAGAGACAGTCAATGGCGTGGTGTTCAGCGTCTTCTCCGCCTCCCAACAAAAGTCGGCGCACGAAGTCCAAAATTAAGACAATGCTGATCGCCTTTGTCGACAGCAATGGTGGCATTCTTCATGAATTTTTACCCCAGGGTACATCTGTCAACGCTGAATTCCACAGCGAGCTTTGAAACGCATCAGACGGGTTCAGCCTGAACTGTACCGGAGTGGTCAGTGGAAGCTCCTCCACGACAATGCCAGTCCACACCCCGCGAGACCCAGTTTCTCGCTGAACGCCAGGTGACTTCTTCCTCACCCTCCGTATTCTCCACTTATGGCGTCGGCAGATTTCTTGTTTCCCCTCTTAAATTAGCCCTGAAAGGCCACCGGTTCGACAGTGTAGCAGGTATCCAACAACGCGTAACAAGGGTTTTCCGGGAGATTCCAAAAGAAGAGTATGCTGCCACCTTCCAGCAGCTTTATACTCGATGTAAAAAGTGTGTTGTAGCTAATGGAGATTACTTTGAAGGTTAGTAAAGGAGTTTTGTGTGTAACTTATGTTGTCTTTATTTCATGAGACCATTCACCGAACTTTTCAGACACAGGTAGTACTTTAAGATGTGGCAAGGAATGGTAAAGACCCGCTATAATATAACAGAGACATAAAGAGACTGATAAGAAGGTGCAGGTTGGAAAGCAATGGAGTTAGACATGGTTGTGGAGTAAGGAGAAATTGAGGGAATTTATTGGAAAGTTGAATCTAGCGAAGAACTCAGCTAAGGACAACATGGTGCCAAGCATAACAGACAGACATACCACATTCTAATAAATAATAGAATGCTATGTGTAGGGATTTTAATTAAAGGATACAGAACTCTGCACATGTTTATGAGGGTATTTAGAGGGTTGTAGTACGAACTTAAAGGAGGGACTACGTAAAGGACAGATAGCGTATCTGCCACATAGGCGACTGCAGATCAGTGGTGATTGTTAGAATGATATGATAATAGTAGCAAAATAATAATTGAAAATGTATATATTCTTACAAGAACAGTCGGATCCTATTGTCAATGAAATAGAGAATACCGTGTCAAGATTTGGACTCGGCATTCTGAACGTAACTTTCTTTGCAGCAATAGCGCATCGGTACATTTTTGTGTTCACACTTCAATTTTCCAGTAGTGGACTGGTGAAAGTAATATACAGCGTTATAGAAATTAAGGCAAAATGACGTAGAAAACACGACGTTGGAGTTTTTCCGAGTAATCTAATTCAGATATATACTGCGCATTTTTGACGATACTTACTGGGTAGCATGGCATACGTCTATGTCGAAATGATGAAGATTAATAAGGGCGAAGGAATGGGAAAAAAACTCAAATTTAGAAATAAAAGAGAATAAAAGTTAAAATTGGTTTAATGGCACCAAGTTAATCACAATAAAAATATTGTTATTTTTGTTGCTGATATGGTCATCTAATATTAGTTAACAATTACTGTCATCATTGAACACACCTGAATGTTTCATACTTCCAGCTCTGATTCCTTTGTCAAGCCTGGGACATGTTTAAGTACTACACCCTCACAGGAAATAAAAAATATTTATTTAATTTTAATCAATTTATTCCATTATTACAAGAACGATAACTTATTTACACAGAGGCTAATGGCCTAATGAACACCATTCAATATCACAGGAATGGTAGAAATGTGTAACGTATTGCATTTATTAACAGATAAAACATTGCATGAATGTTGTTAAAACATCCAAGCCAGACTGAATCCTGGTAGAAAGTGGTCTGGGGACATGTCCCGCACTAGCCACACGCTACCTCTCAGTAATGACAAATGATAATACTTACTCAAGAACACATAAAAACCTGCCCTGGGGTTAAAACAATAAACATCTGGACGATGTGCTTGGACTTATACCTTACAAGGACATACTGGTCATCATCACTGGTGTCTGTGAACAATCCTATAAACCTCGTTAGAGTGCGCTACATATGGTGAATTATTCATTTATCATCATTACTAACCTCAACAGGCTTCAATACATCATCCTAGATTCATATTACTAGCCTCACATCAAAGACTCACTAACATCATCCCAGATTCATATTACTAGCCTCACATCAAGGACTCACTAACATCATCGCAGATTCATACTACTAGCCGCACATCAAGGACTCACTAACAACATCGCAGATTCATACTACTAGCCCCACATCAAGGACTCACTAACATCATCCCAGATTCATATTACTAACCGCACATCAAGGACTCACTAACAACATCGCAGATACATATTACTAGCCTCACATCAAGGACTCACAAACATGAAAGTAGATTCATATTACTAGCCTCACATCAAGGACTCACAAACATCAAAGTAGATTCATATTACTAGCCTCACACCAAGGCCTCACTAATGTGTGTAATTTGCACAGTTACAGTTTATGATGAGTAGACATCCTATTTGTATGCAAATGCCGATATGTAGAAATCCAAAACCGATCAGGAAGTGCACTTGAAGGCGAAGTGCGACCAATTAATGAGATCAATAATGCATGTATATACATACTGCAATATATTCGAGATCATGCGTACAATTCAAATTTCGTATTTATTGTGCATGTTTTCCTTTTCTATTATGCATATTTTAATCTGTTTTAAAGCAATCTTAAAATAAGATTGAATAGTTAATACCGTGAACACTTTCGTCAATGGAACAGTTGAAAGGGAACAGGCACCTATCAAGAAACACTTTCAAATCATATCAGAATCAGTCAAGAAGCTAAAAGCAAGTGGATTCAGTCTTGGAGAAAGTGAAGTGTGAAATGAAAGGTTTTTTTTTGCTAGTTGTTTTACGTCGCGCCGACACAGATAGGTCTTACGGCGACAATGGGACAGGAAAGGGCTAGGAGTGGGAAGGAAGCGGCGGTGGCCTTAATTAAGGTACAACCCCAGCATTTGCCTGGTGTGAAAATGGGAAACCACGGAAAACCATTTTCAGGGCTGCCGACAGTGGGGTTCGAACCTACTATCTCCCGAATACTGGATACGGGCCGCACTTAAGCGACTGCAGCTATCGAGCTCAGTAATGAAAGGTTTCCCAGTAAATCTCGGATAAAGAGGATCTATCGGAATGTTTAACAACCTACTTTCGCTTCTCCTGTCACATCAGTAGTATAAGTGGATGGTTCGGGCGCAACCGCCACCGCAGGCCCTCCGCAGAGGCATCCTCCACCTCCACAGGCTCTCCACAGAGGCCTCCGCCACCTCCACCCCCACACTCTCTCGGGAGAGGCCTCCGCCGAATTGATTGTGCTGGCTAAGAGCGCGAGCCTAACCTCACATCCTCCATCTCGGAGGGGCTTAACCTAACTGTTTGCGCGTAACAGAGCTAGCCTAACCTTATGGAAGAGCCTAACCTCAGTTTTAGGCCGGATGTCCTTCCCGACGCCAATTGCATAAGATGGCGGCTATACATGTCTCCTTATGAGACGCCTTAATGGTGCTTGCACAAGATGGTGGTTGCAAGATGGCTGCTATACACAGCTCCTTGAGACGCCCTAGGGACGCTTGCTCAAGACGGCGGCTATCTAATTCCACAAGATGGCGCTATAGATAGCGTCTTATGAGACGGCTTAAGGGCGCTTGCACAAGATAGCTGTTGCTCTTATGAGACTCGCTAGGCATGCTTGCGCAAGATGGTGGCCGCAAGATGGCAGCTATGAGACGGCCTAGCGACCCTTGCGCAAGATGGCGACTATACATAGCTTCTTATGAGACGGCTTAAGGACGCTTGCACAAGATGGCTGCTGCTCTTATGAGACGCCCTAGGAATTATTGCGCAATATGGCGGCTATCTAATTATACAAGATGGCGACTATACACAGCTTCTTATGAGACTGCTTAAGGACGCTTGCACAAGATGGCTGCTGCTCTTATGAGACGCCCTAGGAATTATTGCGCAATATGGCGGCTATCTAATTCTACAAGATGGCGACTAAACACAGCTTCTTATGAGACGTCCTAAGGGTGCTTCCAAAATATGGATGCTCCTCTTAAAAGACACCATAGGGATGAGTGCGCAAGATGGCGGCTATACACAGGCTCTTATGAAGAAAGCAAGTTTAGAGGATACTGCGCAGGATGGAGGCTTCTGTTATGCATGTGGTGGAGAGCAATTTGAAATTTCACGTGCTATTGTTTGCAAACAAAGCTACGGGCTTTTTGACAGCGGCCATCTTTCATCAACAAAGCATCGTGCTGCCAATTTTAGCTACTACCTTTGAAATGTGGTGGCGGGCAATTTAAAAATTCCACGTGTTATTTGTCAGCTGCCATCTTTAGTCAACAGAGCACCGTGCTGCCATCCTTAGCTCCTACCTTAGATACGTGGTGGCGGGCAATTTGAAAAATTCCACGTGCTTTATTGATAGCGGCTATCTTCAATGAACAGAGCATCATGCTGCTATCATAATGCATGTTTAGAATTGCAGATCACAAAAGAAGTGATTGAACCATAATAAGACTAGAATCGAACACTGTACTCGATGTCGTTAACCTCAACATGCGTTCAGAACATTGTTTGACGTGTTCAGATTACTAAATAAGTTATTAAAACATAACAAGACTAGAAACGAACACTGTACTCGATGTCGGTACTTTCAACATGTGTTCAGAACATGTCAGGGGATACCCTTGTTCTAAGAAGGTCAGATCAGAAAAGAAGTGATTGAAACATAACAAGGCTAGAATCGAACACTGTACTCGATGTCGTTAACTTCAACATGTGATCACGATATACGATGACGTTACTTACAACATGTGTCCAGAACAAGTCAGGGATCCGAACACAGAAAAAATAATAAGACTACAATTCTGAAGAGCTTGTGCAAAATAGCGGCTGTTATAACGTCCTCCTCCTCTTCCGCTCGGTAAGGCATATCTCTATCGAACATAAAACGCGATCTTATGAATAAGGCAGTGCACATACTGCGTAGCCGATTTGCTCGGTAAACGATAATATGAATACAACAAAAGTACAACTTCAAATGATTGCCTTCTATCATTTGTCTAGTGCAAAAATAAAAAAAACTATAGAAAAAACCATCCTGCGTAGCCAACTCTCTCGGTTGTAAGTAACGTCATCGTGTATCGAGTTCTATTCTAGTCTTGTTATGTTTTAATCTCTTATTTAGTGTTCTGAACACATCAATCAATGTTCTGATCACATGTTGAAAATAAAGACATCGAGTACAGAGTTCGAATCTAGTCTTGATAAGTTTCAATCACTTCTTTTGCGATCTGCAAGTTTAAACATGCATTATGATGTTATCGTTGCAACATGTGCACACTCTTGCCTTCGCGATGCAGATTTAAACTTGTTCGATGGAGACATAAAGCTATGTCTTGACAGAGGAGGAGAACAGACTATGTATAGCCGCCATTGTGTAAAGATGGACGTAGACAGCTGCCATAAAAGCACGTAGAATTTTTCAAATTACCCGCCATCACATTTCAAAGGTATGAGGTTTAGTGCTATAAATATAGCAGAACGATGACCCGTTGATGAAAGATGGGAGCTGTCAAAAAAGCATGTGAAATTTTTGGAATTACCCTCCACCACGATGAGGTTAAGTGCCGTAAAGATAGCAGCAGGATGCGTTGTTTCAAGATGGCGATGACAGCTGACAAAACCACGTAGAATTTTTGAAATTGCCCGCCACCACATTCCAAAGGTAGTACCTAAAGATAGCACCATGAAGCTCTGATGATTAAAGAAAGCCATTATCAATAAGGCACGTGGAGTTTTTCCAACTGCCCGCTACCACGTACCTAAGGTAGCAGCTAAAGATGGCAGCACGGTGTTCTGTTGATTAAAGATGGCAGCTGTCAAAAATCCCTTAGCTTTGTTTACAAACAAGAGCACGTGGAATTTCAAATTGCTCTCCACCGCATGCATAACAGCAGCCGCCATCCTGCGCAGTAGCCTCTAAGCTTGCTTTCTTCATAAGAGCCTGTGTATAGCCGCCATCTTGCGCAAGCATCCCTATGGTGTCTCTTAAGAGCAGCATCCATATTTTGGAAGCACTCCTAGGCCGTCTCATAAGAAGCTGTGTATAGTCGCCATCTTGTAGAATTAGATAGCCGCCATCTTGCGCAAGTTTCCATAGCGTGTCTCATAAGAGCAGCAGCCATTTTGTGCAAGCGCCCTTAAGCCATCTCATCAGGAACTATGTATAGTCGCCATTTTGCGGCCGCCATCTTGCGCAAGCTTCCGTATGGAGTCTCATAAGATCCTATGTATAGCAGCTAACTTCCGCAAGCACCCTTAATCCGTCTCATAAAAAGCTATGTATAGCCCCATCTTGAGGAATTAAATAGCCGCCATCTTGCGCAAGCGTCCCTAGGGCATCTCATAAGGAGCTGTGTATAGCAGCCATCTTGTGGAATTAGATTGCCGTCATTTTGCGCAACCATCGCTAGGGCGCCTCATAAGGAGCTGTGTATAGCAGCCATCTTGCAGCCACTATCTTGTGCAAGCACCCTTAAGGCGTCTCGTAAGGAGACATGTACAGCCGCCATCTTGTGCAATTCGCGTCAATAGTTAGATTAAGAGGCCCCTCCAAGATAGCGGATGTGAGGTTAAGCTCGCTCTCTTAGGTGTCAGGAAGGGCATCCGGCCGTGAAACTGACGTTAGGGCCCTCCATGAGGTTAGGCTAGCTCTGTTACGCATAAAAAGTTAGGGTAAGCCCCTCCAAAATGGCGGATGTGACGTTAGGCTCGCACTCTTAGGCGTCAGGAAGGGCATCCAGCCGCAAAACTGAGGTTATGCTCCTCCATAAGGTTAGTCTAGCTCCCTTACGCATGAAAAGTTAGGTTAGCCCCTCCGAGATGGCTAATGTGGGGTTAGCTCGCGCTCTTAGCGAGCACAGTCAATTCGGCGGAGGCCTCTCTCGAGAGCGTGTGGAGGTGGAGGCGGCAGAGGCCTCTGCGGAGAGCCTGTGGATGTGGAGGATGCGTCTGCGGAGGGCCTGCGGTGGCGGTGGCGCCCGAACCATCCACTTATGCTACTGATGTGACAGGAGAGTATTTGAATTCGGAAGCGAATGTAGGTTGTTAAACATTCTGGTAGATCCTCTTTATCCGAGATTTACTGAGAAACCTTTCATTTCACACTTCACGTTCTCCAAGACTCAATCCACTTGCTTTTAGCTTCTTGACTGATTCTGGTATGATTTGAAAGTGTTTCTTGATAGGTGCCTGTTCCCTTTCAACGGTTTCATTGATGAAAGTGTTCACGGTATTAGCTATTCAATATTTTTTAAGATTGCTTTAAAACAGATTAAAATATGCATAACAGAAAACGAAAACATGCACAATAAATACGAAATTTGAAATGTACGCATGATCTCAAATATATTCCAAAATGTATATACATGCATTATTGATCTCATTAATTGGTCGCACTTCGCCTTCAAACTCACTTCCTTATCGGTTTTGGAGCTCTACATGTCGGCATTTGCATACAAATCCGATGTCTACTCATCATCAACTGTAACTGTGTAGGATACATATGTTAGTGAGTCCTTCATGTGAGGCTAGTAATATGAATCTACTTTGATGTTAGTGAGTCCTTGATGTGAGGCTAGTAATATGAATATACTTTGATGTTAGTGAGTCCTTGATGTGGGGCTAGTAATATGAATCTGCGATGATGTTAGTGAGTCCTTGATGTGAGGCTAGTAATATGAATCTACTTTGATGTTAGTGAGTCCTTGATGTGCGGCTAGTAATATTAATTTGTGATGATGTATTGATCCCTGTTGAGGTTAGTAATGATGAAATTGCAGATCAACTCGTACACAGTCTAGATGCAGGCAAGAGGGAAAAACGGGAAGATAAAGTTCGCTCACTTGAATGCACAAGATCAAGCCTGATGCATGGTCTCTTGTATGGAAAATTTGAGATGGAAAAACAACTGCACCGATGACGTCATATGTGGTTCACATGTCGGGTTGGCGTTGCGTCGTGATCCGCGGCTACAAGTCACCTGCTCGGTGGGGAACGCGAATAAACTCGCTGAATTAAATTATTCCTCTCTCAGTTACCCGCTTGCAGAGTTTTATATTTTTTTCAGCAGCGTATTCTGGATGATTCTGTCCTATGATGTGGATTTTTTAAACTATGTTCTTCAAATTGCAACGTGTAACCCACGAGTTGCATCATAAAGAACGCAACTTACGTCCGCACAAGAACGTCCTCGAGCCCAGTAGCCTCGCGCTGAAGCTTTAGCTCATCACCTAATCGTCCTTTGGATGAAATAATATTGCTGTAGAAGGTATTTCTGGAGATCATGGTACTGAACAGATCTCTCGGATGACACTTTGGAACTGTGACTTTCAGTTCTTGGGTTCTTTCTTCACGACCTGAATGCGTGTTTGCTGCGAGTTACACAACATATATTATCGCACGCATGTGTTCTGTAATAGAGGCACAATTCATAATTTTCTTCCAAACTGCAGAGACCCGGGTTCTATTCAATTTCTCTTCTTACGTCTTTCCGCTAAAATGCCTAGATGGAATCAACGGTCCCCATCGTAGGAGGAAGACGATTTGCGGGTCATGGTAAACGAATTGTTGAAATTTAGTGGAGAGGATGGTGATCATAGTGAAGTGGAGTTCGTAAGTGACAAGTACTGCAGACTCGAATGTACAGGGTTCGGGCCTAGCTGATGCGAATGTTTAGCAGTCACAAAATCAAGACCGGGTCCGGACATATAAACAAAATAAAGATTATTATCGGCATACTGTTGCCGCAAGAGATCGAACAGAAAACTAAATTATGGCATTATATTTCTCACAGTTGCTTGTTGATAACTGCTATTTCCTATCAGCTTATGACACAGAAGGGATTTTGTCCTGTCCAGGCTGAGAGGTTGAGACGATTGAGGCTTTGGCCGCCCTTCTGATCCTATCTTGGCAGGATCTATCCTCGCTCAGTCCGGTGGTCATTGAAGGTGGTCGAATGCACCAATATAACATGCGACCGAAGACGGTCGTGAAGGCAAACGCGTACTCAGTAATGCTACAACATGTTCAGAGAATCATGTAACTTAACCACTTATGTGGGGACCTCGGTACACACCGGCTCACTCCCAGGTCGGGAATGAATTCCCTGATAGAAGAAATTATTTAAGTACTTGCTTTTAAACAATCTTAGACTAAAATGAACAATATACGGGCCACAAGAGAAATATTTAATTGAATACAGTGTATTTAGCTTTTGAATAATCCTTCTATTTTTCAATACTCTAGGCAAGAAGGTACAAAGTGCTTTCACACTGTGATACCAAGTTCGTTTCTTCCCAATAGCAAAGCTCTGACTTTCGATTATGTATTATGTTATTATTCGGTTATACAGTAACTTATACCTAAATATTTTACGTAGTTTTCTAACAATCTCTGCCTGGAAATAAACTTTCATATGTATGTAAATTCTAGACTAACAAGGTTTTCAATTAATTAAAAGATTTAAAATGGAATCAATAATACTCAGGTAAGTTTCTGTTATGATCGTTAGCGCTTCTGAGGCAGCCAGTTTATAGACCTGCAATTCATAATTGTCACTAATTGCGCTACATTACAAGTTTTTGGACACGCCGAGGTGCCAGAATCTAGTCCCGCAGGAGTTCCTTTGCATGCCAGTAAATCTACCGACACGAGACTGATTTATTAGACCACCGTCAAATACCACCCGACTGAGCAAGGAACGAACCTGACAAGTTCGGACCAGAAGGGTGGCCAGCGTCTCAACCGTCTGAGCCACTCAGCCTGGCGAGGAAAAATATCTTCTCTGTCATCAGCTCATAGAAAATAGGAGTAGCCAATAAGCGTTTGCGAGAAATATAATGTCCTAATTTAGTTTTCAGTACAATCCCCTGTGACAACTGTATGGCCATAAGAATCTTTATTTCGTTGTTATTTGTCCGGAACCGGTCTTAATATCTCCTTCGTTTTTTTACTAAACTGAGTTTTATGTGTGATTTTCTGCTGGGCATCTTTTGTCTGTACAGTTATGTTCTGTCATTCCTCTTCATCAAAAAATTGAAATATTGCGGTCGGTTTTGTTTTCCCTAATGTCTCTCCCACTGCATTACGATGGAATTTTGGATCTAAGCAGGATTTTCTTTAGGCCACTTTTGGTCAAGGCTGATGAATGTACACTGGTTGGACTATTATCAGTATTATCGTCACAGCTGTCCCTGTCATGGTTCCTACTTGAAATGGACCGAACACGTGTTATCTCTTCCGCGACTGCTAAACAATCGCATCGGCTTGGCTCGAACCCTGTATATTCGAGCCTGCAGTACTTGTTCCAGGTAAATTCCTGTCACCTGGGAATTATACTTCGGCACACCTTACTTCATAAAGATCACTATCCTCCCCACTAAATTTCAACAATTTCGTTTATCTTGACCCGTAAATGGCATTCCTCTGAAGGTGGGAACCGGTGATTCCTTTAAAATATTTTAGCGGAAAAGAATTAAACAGAACGCTGGTCTCTGTAGTTTGGAAGAACATCATCAAATACGTCTGTATTATGGAACACATGCGTGCGATAATAGATGTTGTGTAACTCGCAGTAAACATACACGTCAGTCGTCAAGAAAGAACCCAGGAACTCAATGTCACAGTTCTTAAGTGTGATGCGAGAGGTCTATTGCGTATCATGATCTACAGAAATACCCTCTACATTATTTCATCCAAGCTTCACCGCGTGGTTATTGGGCTTTAGGTCGTTCTTGCCCGGACGTATGTGGCGTTCTTTATGATGCAAATCGTTGATCACACATTGGAATTGTGAGAGCATGGTTGAAAAATTCCCATCACAGGGCAGACTCATCCAGAATACGCTGCTGAAAAAAGAAATAAACCTCTGCAGGCAGGTATTTTTGAAGATAATTATAATCTCCGAGCAAGAGACTTGTAGCCACGGATCTCGACGCATCGCCAAATCAACGGGTTAAGTTACATGATACTCTGAACAATTTATAGCATTACTGAGCAAGCGTTTGCCTTCAAACCCATATTCGTTCGCATGTGAGCTGTTACACTGACATTCTGGCTGTAGAGTTTGTCACAGACATTAGGAAGGTATGGCCCTTGCCTGTATGAGTTCGCATGTGAATGGTTAGATCGACATTCTGCCTGAAGGATTTGCGCAGATATTGCAGCAGGGTGGCTTTTCGCCTGTGTGAATCCAAATTTGCTCTGTATGACTGTCTTTCTGGCTGCAGGATTTGCCGGAAACATTGCAGCAGTATGGCTTCTTGCATGCATAAGTGCACTAGAGATATGCTAGGTTGGCTTTACTGATGCAGAATTTGCCACAGACATTGAAGCAGTGCTGTTTCTCGCCTGTGAGAGTTCGCATGAGGTCTGTTCAACTCCTTTATGCCTGAAGGATTTGCCACAGATATTGCAGCAGAATGGCTTCTCGTCTCAAAGCGTTCGAATATGAAATGTTAGATCGCTTTTTTCTGCTGAAGGATTTGCCGTAAATATTGCAGCAAAGTGGCTTCTCGCCGGTTTGAGACCACATGAGTACTATTAGATTGAGTTTGACGCTGAAGGATTTGTCACGGACATTGCATCTGTGAGGATTCTCGTCAGTGTGAGTTCGCATGTGTTTCGAGAGTGCATTTCTTTCGGTGAAAACTTGAATACAGAAACTGCAACAGAGTGGATTCTCACCTGTGAGATTCTTAAAGTAATCTGTTTGACTGCCTTCCTGTCTAAGGAATTTGCCACAGGCATTGCAGCATTAGGAACTCTTGCCTGCGTGATTCCGCACGTGAGCTGCTAGATACGCTTTAATGCTGAAGTATTTCCTCTTCTGTGTGAACTGGTGAACTGTACGACTGCCTTTCTGGCTGAAGGATTTACCATAAAAATTGCATTAGTATGGCCTCTCGCCTGTGTGAGGCCGCACGTGCACTGCTAGGACGCTTTAATGCTGAAAGATTTGACGCAGACACTCTACAAGTTTGGCTTCTCGTCTGTGTGAATCCGCACGTGAGCTGCTAAGTACGCTTTCATGCTGAATGATTTTCCACAGACATTGCAGCAGTGTAGCTTCTCGCCTGCGTGAGTCCGTCTGTGGACTGTTATATTCACTTTCTGGCTGAAGGATTTGCCCTAGCCATTACAGCAGGTTGGTTTCTCGTATGTGTGAGTCTGCATGTGTGTCCAGAGTGTACTTCTACCAATGAAGACTTGACTACAGATACTGCAACGGTCTCAACTATGAATCCCCATGTGACCTGTTAGACAGGCTTTCTGGCTGTAGGACTGGCCACAGACATTGCTTCAGTACGGTTTTTCGCCTTTGTGAGTCCGCATGTGGGCTGTTAGATCGCCCTTCTGACTGAAGGTCTTCCTACAGACATTGCAGCAATATGGCTTCTCTCCTTTGTGAGTCAGCATGTGGGCTGTTAGATTGCCCTTCCGACTCAAGGTCTTCCTACAGACACTGCAGCAGTATGGCTTCTCTCCTTTGTGAGTCCGCATGTGGGCTGTTAGATTGCCCTTCAGACTGAAGGTCTTCCTACAGACATTGCAGCAGTATGGCTTCTCGCCTGTGTGAGTCCGCATGTGGGCTTTCAGGTTGCTTTTCTCGCTGAAGGACTTGCTGCAGATATAGCAGGAGTATGGCTTCTCGCTTGTGTGAGTCCGGATGTGGATTGTCAGGTTCCTTATATCGCTGAAGGACTTGCTACAGATATTACAACAATATGGCTTCTCACCTGTGTGTATCCGCATGTGGGATGTTAGACTGCTTTTCCGGCTGAAGGACTTGCTACAGACATTGCAACAGTATGGCTTCTCGCCTCTGTGAGTAAGCATATGGTCTGTTAGACTGCTTTTCCTGCTGAAGGACTTGCTGCAGATATTGCAAAAGTTTAGCTTCTCGCCTGTGTGAGTCCGCATGTGGGATGTTAGACTGCTTTTCTTGCGGAATGTCTTGCTACAGATAAAGCAACAGTATGGCTTCTTGCCTGTATGAGTCCACTTCTGGGCTGTTAGACTGTCTTCCTGGCTGAAGGATATGTCACGCGGACTGCTCCTGAAACAAGGTGCTCCACCATCCGGAGGTTGATGATCTGCGTAGCTCACCTCGGGTCTGGATCTACAGCGAAAAAATTAAAACGATGTTGCCAATAGATCAACAGTCAACTCCACTACAATTCTCACATTGGCGAAATGCTACTACTGAAGATTCCACTGACATATATCACATACAGAGAGCTTGTTACTCACGAATATCACTTTCCTGGGGTTAAAAGTCATCTGAGGTCAAATTCAGAGTGTAGTCGTAAATTCGAAATGGTCTCACTTTTTACGAGAATGTGTTGAGTCTTTTGTCTCGAATCACGATATCACGCGCAAGAAACATCTGACGATTTAGGAACGTGTAATCTCATAGACAATTCCATTGGCAGAATGCATGAGAATAAGTGGTACAGCCTGAAAGGAGAAACACAAACTCTGTAATCCGCCAAACATTTACCTATTGAAATTCGTATGTCTGTTCTCGAACACGAAGGACAGAGTATGCTTTGGGGATTTCATCTTGTTCAAAAAGTACTCTGCGGTTTGTGGCAGGCGAGTAATAATTTTTGTAAAAGAGCCCTTGACCTTGAGGTTGTTCGAGAGAGAATCTCAATGTTGGAGATATTAATAAAGTTGAGAACATGGTTTTCCGACTGTCAGCAAGATCTACTGAACAATGGGAAATCATTTATAAATATTAATAACAGTCGCACAAACATACGCATTGTATTTGTACATTGTTACCATATCATTGCCGCATTCTACTACGTCAGAGTGTGCAGTTAACTCTAAACACATAGCTTGGATGTGCAACCAAACACAGTCGACATACATATAGACGGACGGTAGTAAGAACAAGGAAGTTCATACTTACTACCATGTACTACATCATTCTACGACTTAGTTACTGTCTTTAACAGCAGCATGGAAACCACTAATCCAGATAAAATCCTCGAAAAGCTGAAAGATAACGTGCAGATTACAGCTTTCAGTTTCACCTCCAGATACTGCTGTGTTAGATATTATGATGGCGACAAGGAATATGGCTTTGGTAGCAGCGTTTTATAACAATATTCTGATATAATGAAATATTTGAACCCAAATGCTGGCTGTCACGCCCTTGAGAAGAGTTCCTCTAACACTACAGCTAGAAGGAGCACAAAAATCAAGGCTTGAGCTAAAATTAAAGATTACAGGACATTGAACTGCACCGCAGTGGATATTCCTACTTTGTAAAGGAAGGAAAGAGATTCCTTTTATTTCAAAAACTTCAAGGACAAAGTGATTATTTTAGTGGGCAGCATCCTAGTTTGTGCATGTCTCCCCACCGCAGAGTAGTTCGAGATATTCTAGGAAAGAAGAGCCAGAAATACAAATTTCTTGGTTAAGGGTGAGATTCCCTTAAGCAGGCACGTAGGAAAAGGCGATCACGCAGGCCAAAATACATCGTAAGATGAAGTGATATTTCCCAATTCATGCTCTATGCACTGAATGCACACGGGCCGGTGGAAAGCATGACTTCCTCACAAGTAAAGTAGTAGGAGGCTCGACCACGTGGACAAATGAAACGGGGTCATTGATTCCAGATACGACAGACTAGACTAGACCACTTGAACACCACACAAAATATTAATATTGCCACCACAAGGCAACAGGGGGCGGAGAATACGACAGTGGTTTGAATGTCATACATATTGTTGCATATCATACCAAGCAAAAGGTACAATATTCTGTGGCAATTCTTCTTTACGTGATTATGTGATTTTTGTGACAAGTGAATTATCAGGTTCTCAATTAGTTTTTCATTCTGTATTGATGAATATACTCCAAGACCTATACTGAAATTCAAGTCACGAGCTTAGGAAAAATATCCTTCCGCATGTGAGCACGTCCCCTATTCCCCCTTCCCGTCTCGTCACCGTTCTCCATCTCCGCCACAACCAGGTTATCATTAACGCCGTGCGTCCATCTGACAAGTACAGTACTTCATTCTGAAATAGTGAAGCATCAAACGAAATCACTTCCTTTCACACAGCTGTCCTTTGATTACGTCCCATACCTATTTATTCCTTTACTGACCATGTAAAATCTACAGATTACTGACGAATACCGAGGCAAGAGAAGCAAGGTTTATTTTTATTTCATAATGCAATTTGTGTGAGGCAATGGAGACTGTCCGTGTCAGTTTCTCACAGTGAGTGGGATTGCAAAATACAATGTTTGAAATATTGTAGTCTCGTCATTCGGAACCCATGATCCTCCCATGACAACATTTCTGCAGGTAGAGGGCGATTACGAATATAAAGTACACATTATTATTATTATTATTATTATTATTATTATTATTATTATTATTATTATTATTATCATAATCGAATACGCCAAGGATCATATTCCCATACCGTGTTAAGGCCCTTCCTGTTTTATTTACGGCGAGTGCTAAGCTGACACATCGATCTTTCGCTGGAGACTTGGATTTTCCGTGGAGTTTAAATTCCAAGCGAGCGGCGTAAACACTGTACACAAAAACGCCGATCAGCTGCGCGGTCTTCTTCACGTCTTCCACAGTCCACAGTGGATTCTAATCTCGTAGGCTACTGTAAACGTTTAAAACAATTTAGTTTAGATTTTCTACATTATTTTTCTCCACTTTTGTTAGCTTTAAAGTATTTCACAGGGGACTCAAGCGTCACAGCATCACACACGCCTTGCTCACAGCTGGCAGCCATTATGAATACTGAACAGTGAACACGCTGTTGCAACCAGTATTGCCAACAGTTTTCGTGGATCCATCTTCAACATCACACATATTATGCAAACTTATCAGCAGTGGAATGAACTCGAACAAAGTTACTAAGTACACAGTGCAATAAGATATCAATATCATATTAAATAATTATTATTTCGCTACATACACCACTGAGAACAATAGCTATTCATAGCCATCTACGTATGAAACATAAGAGTTGGTAACGAACCCGAATAACATACAACCTGTGATATATTTTCCATATTTATACAGGGCAAAAATTTTAATTCATCAAGTCAGTTCACCAGAATATCTAACCAAACTGAAGAAAGCTCCTGACTTCAGGAACAAGTAACAAATCTAGGGAACTATTTGGCGCTGCGGAAGCCTTTTCACCGACCAGAAGTCTGACTAACATCAAAGGGACCACTTTCGATACGGAACAGTTGGCAGAAGAGGTACTCTACCTTTATGGAAGTTGATGCAGAAAGTAGCGTAGCATTCCTCCTCCAGAGGAGCGGATGCAAAAGACGTCTGTTCTCCATCTGCGGAGCGGCGTAACTACCTGCTGTCATGAGCTCTAAAATGTTTCCTAAGAATCTGCCCGTAAAATAACACCATCACATCATTATGGCAAAGTCTCATGGAATCGGAAACAAAGGTTAGGGCGTCCCCTGGAAGGGGCGCGCGTTGGCAGGGCCCAGTCAGCGTGAACGGTATGCAAGGGTTACCATCGCACGGGCTGTGACGGCTAAACAAGCGAATTATCCCATCCTGTATCGCATCACTTTACTAAGTCTGGACGAAGTAGCGAATTAGCCACAGCCCTTGAGAGAAGGCATGTAGGCATCTGTAAGGTGCATAAGAAAAGTTGGAGTGGGGACAAGTTTATAACTTATGTGCAAATGAACACGAAGAAGTGTGACAATCGCTTGATGTAACTCGTCTACGTTGGAGACAGAAGGAAATTCCAATTTTTCAGTGCAACACTGCATAAACTGGGCTGAGCACGGAAACCTGATGGACACGTCGGATGGAGAAAGGAATACCACAAAGCCCATGGAATACTTGGGTATGGACAGAAGAACGACGACGGCCAAAAAAATTCCCAATTATGCAGAAACTAACCATCACGAACAAATAGTACAAAAGCGCGAAATTCATCTTGTCACGTACTGCAATGACTACATCCTTGTGAGATGAAGGAATCTCAAAGATGTTCTAGAGACAACAATAGTTCCTTACGGAACCGTTATAATGCAACATCGACCAGTCACCTGTAAGCTGCGGGTAAAGTCACCATGATCCCAAAAATTCGCAGGAAATGGACCAAACAATCAAATAGTGATGCCTGAAGGAGGAGGTGGATGTTGTTGCGAAAGTTACAGTGCCACAAATGACCATAGTTGAAGTGAGCCGGGCTAAACTGAAAGACACCGCATGCTCTGTTCTTGGAACAAATAAGTCAGGGCGACGACGACGAAGGTTTAACTATGACACGTGGCTTCGGAATGACGATGTTAAGGATGCAGTACGGTTGAAGGAACAGCTGTACCACGCGGTTCTTACTCGTTGGAATGCCTACAAAGCAGCCAAAAGTAATGTGAAGGAGGTTACTGCCATAGCAAGAGCACACAGGTATGCAGGTGAAATTTGGTACGCCAGAAGACGAGCGGGATATTTAAAGGCTAGTCAAATCAAGGCAACGAAAAACGGAAGCCAACGTTTTTACAGCTTCAAAGAGGAAACAGATGAATTGCCACTCGACTGGAAGGAAGTGCGAGAACGCTGGCGGAACTACTTTGACAAAATTTCCATCTTGGAATTTCAGTATCTACCTATCCAAAACACCTCTGCTGTTGAAGGTCCAACGAAGGATAATGTCATCACTGAGGTCCAGGCTATGCTGAAGAAAATGAAACCAGGTAAAGCCACTGGCACCGATGATCTTCCGGCAGAGTTTTGTTTCTCTCAACTACGGGATGCAGAGTGTGGCTAGACTGAGCTTTTCAACCTGATCATCAAAGAAGGTCGAAAACCAACAGATGGGTAACGGAATATCGATTCAGAAATAAGTGAAATCCTGCCTATTCTTCTAATCACCGCCCGGTCAGACTTGTGAGCCACGCAATGACAATTTTCGAACAAATCCTCGACAAAAGGATTGGCGATTTAGCCAAACTCAACACCAGCCAAGCTAGATTGGTGTAAAATTTTGGCACAACAGGAGCAATCCACGCTGCAAGGCTCTTAGTTGTTAGACATAGTGAAAAGAATAATAACAATCATCTCGACTTTCTGGACCTTGAGAAGTCCTTCATCAGGTACCTCATGACCTTACCTGGTCAGCGCTACAAGAATATGGCATTCCAGAGCACATTATTAAGGGGGCACAATTGCTTTATATAGAACCAAGGAGTTACGTTCAAGCTGCCGCAGGAGCGTCTGATGACTTCCATAGAACGGTAGGAGTCCACCAAGGCCGTGCCTTATCATCACTGCTGTTCATTCTTGTGATGGACACCATTACATCAGACCTGCACAAGCTAACACCATGGACACTTCTCTAAGTTAATGGCGCCATTTTGTCTGCAGAGAATAAGTTTGATATCCGCGTCAAACAGAAGATTGCAATAATCGACTGGCGCAATATGTCCCGCGCCTCAACAAAAAGAAGACATAGTCGAGAAGATGAAACCGTGCGTGTTGCCGGTGAAAATACAGCACAAGTAGAGAAATTTGGATCCACAATCTCTGATGATGGCGACTTACTGATGAAGTCACCTTAAGGATATAAAAAGCCAGGCTGAAATGGAGAATAACAACGGGCGCGTTGCGACCGTCAGATGAAGGGCCATCTGAAACCTAAGATCTACAAAACTGTTATCTGCCTTGTCGTTTCCTACGGCAATAAATGCTGGCCAGCTACAAAAGAAGTAGATCGTAAATTAAGCGTCATGGATACGGAGATGCTTATTAGGAAGGCTGGCATTACTAGACTGAATCACAGTCCAAATGATGCTATTATGAAATGTTTTGTCGTTGCACCGATCCAGAAGAAAATTGAGAAAAGCGATGTGCGCAGGTTTTGGAATGTGTTGCGTGCAGAGGACGATATATAGTTAAAGTCAGCGTATACACAGGAAGTCTGTGAAAAGAAGCGCAAGGCACGAACAAGACAGCAAAGGAAAGATACAGTGCACAACGACCCGAAAGCCGAGAATACATACAGACATGGCCCGAAACCTAACTGGAGACAATGAATCACGACAGCGGATCATCCACCAGGCAGGACTAACACTAAAGAAGCAGAATAACAAAAAGCAGACATGAATATTCTACTATGAAAAATGGGATATAATGGATATTTTTCACATCCTAGCATTCAACGTAATATGTTCAAATTCTCTCTCCTAAAGCCTACGTCCAATATTTATAAATGACTTAGTGTTTGAATGACAGAGTACTTCTCGATTTGATGTTTAAGCAACTATATGAAATGCATTATAAAGAAAAATGAATAACTGAACAAAATAAAAAATTCAGAATGATGTGTGTTAATCGGGCGTGACAGAATAGCCGTGGAGGCGTCAGTCAGTGTATTCTGGACTGAACGGAAGTTCGTCTTAGACAGCAGACAATCAGATTAATCAATTTGGTATTTTAATACGGTCAAGTCTATAATTATGAAGACCGTGGAGGAGTGGCAAAAATGGCTGGTTCAGGACCATGTGTCTCTAGACATGAGTCTCTTCACTAATTATTTAGCACAGGGCAAAGTGTCTCTCCACAAATGGAAGGTAACCTTGTCACTAACTGGTGAGATCACGGCCATGTGTCACTACACAAATTAAAGTTAACCTCATCACTAACTGCTTAGCTCAGAGCTATGCTCTCTCCACAACAGGAAGGTAAACTCATCACTAAGAGGTAAGCTCAAAAATATTTGTCTTTCCACAAGTCAGCAATTAGGAAATTTTATTATCTTCATAACCTTTTCTTATGTAATTCAGTACCAAATTAACATGGCAAACTTTTTAGACATTTAAGTTGCTGCATGATATTTGTAGACTGATGAAATGAGAGTCAGGACAAGATAGCACCAGAGGTTAGATATAAAAAGTGGGAAGCAGTAGATACAGTAAGACCCGGTCGAATGAATCCTTCAGAAGCATCTAAAACATACGATAAACAACGGACTAAACTACGTGGACAATGGATTATCCTCGGCCTTGTATACCAAGGAAAAAGTATACACACAAAAGGCTTGCTGCTTTGCTGGTTGGAGAGTGACCCTGCATGATATATGTTTAGGAAGAATGCTAAATTAATCTCCATCCAAAAATAGAAATATGCAATGTGAAATAATTATTTTGTGTGAAAAGTATTGATAAGCAACATTCTTATTGGTGGTCATATTACAAGATTGTTTTCTAACGTAGCCTACTGTGTCCTGTTACACAAGAATTACTCAGAAACCGGAGAAATTCAACCTCAAAGAGTTGACGTATTTGGGCGTTCCTCAGTTGTGTGCATGGTTCTAATCTGACTAATGAGAGAGTGCACTGGGCAGTTCTCAGGAATTAAATGAATATTTCTTGCCACTGGTTGTGAATGTCAGGATAACACAGCGCCAGATGGGAGATGAGTGGGAAGCAGTCAACGCATCACGTAACAGACGAGGAGACTCTCACTACCCACAAAATCAAATAAGCCTTTCAGACTTCATAGTTTCCATCAATAATCTGGTTTGAAGTCAACCCTTAAGCTATGACTAGCCATTGTAGAGGCTGCCAATACAAGGGCGCGGCTAAGAGCACTAACCCGAGCTTAAACAATCATTTCCCACGGATTATCAAAGATCGTTTCACACAGTAACCAAAAAAGGTGTGACAGCAATAAATGAATTAGCAAGTAGTCCATTGGCACACCTACAGTTCAAGAAACACTACTGCATTAAAGGTTTGAAAATAGGATATACATGTGTGCTGCTCTGTTACGTCACTGATAAAAATAATTTTGAAATAAATTTATATCATTAGATTATTTTTTACCTACTTTTACGAGATAATAAATTCACCTGATGAATTCTGGAAATTTCTTAGGCAACCTGCACAAAATATAAACCTTCTATTGTAGCTATCCATTTTATTAGTTTATATTAATTGTGTAAGTGTGTTTCCAGTCAACACAGTACAAGCACTTCACTGACAATGAGCACTAAAATGAAAAGTGGGGAAATGGCGACATTCAGCAAGTGTGACCGCAACACTGGAACAAAGATAATTCACTACCACAATATCTTGTTATGCTTAAAACCATGTGGAAGTTTTATTTGAAAACTATGGTATTTGAGATGTAGGACTACTGAACTGAATGTTTCATTTCTTCATCACATTATCTGCTTTGTTGTTCACAAATGGAGGAATTTGACTAAACACAATAGAACTGGAAAGTTTAAAATATGACATTCTTTGTGTTATTGCACTATTGAACTGAGCCATAAATATAATGATTAATGAAGCTATGTTAGTTTGGAATTATTTTATTGTTTGCAATATACATAAAAAATAACAATCTTGAATTTGTATATCTATTTTATAATCTTCAATTATGCCTCTTTCTGTGCACCACTCTTGATACAAACATACAAAATTACTGAGAATATCTGGAGGTGATAGTTGCAGATGGCATTTCAGATGATAAAAATGTGAACAAATTATTCGGTGACAGTGAAAGAACGAATACAGCTTTCACCCTTGCATAAAGGTATAAAACTAAGAAACAATTCTAGGTTCTGTTCAACCCAAACAACACACATCACTTTACAAGTGAACTATTTATTTAGGGACATGTTTCGTCTCTAGTTGAGACTTCATCAGCCATTAAATCACATGGTAAATTACAAAACTCAAATTTGACACTCAAAAAATGTTAAAAAATGGAAGAACCCAATATCTTTCTAAGGACTATTTGGGAAATGCAAAATATATAAATATATACTTAAGATGCATTCCATTTTATTTGCGACATGACATTGGAATGAATTCCATTCTAGAGGGACCAGCCATAGGGGGGCCTCAAGATGAGCTAAATACAACTAAATACAACTTTTCATATAAAAGGATTTCTTTCTGTAAAGAAATTTAATCTCTTTTCTTAACCATAAGTGGTTGACCTTGTTTTGAATCGAAAGGTGAAACTAAGATGATATAATTTTTCTTTGGGAAGGTTCTGAGAATTTGGGAATTACTTTGCTTACTAGACATTTGTTTTAAAATGCTATATCTTTTGAAATTTTTGCTAATCTGATTTTGAGATTCATGAACCTATTTAAAACTTTCTTAGCCTGGTTGGCTTCATTAGTACAATTCACAAACTTCATTGAAGTGTATTTGTTTAAAACAAATTTAAGCACAATTTACGAACATCACTGTGTAGATCTGTATTGACACAGTTAAAACTAACAAACAATGCTAGGTTTTGGTCCACCCAATCAATACACATCAAGTGAACTATTTATTTAGGAACATATTTCGTCTCTATTTAAGACTTCATCAGCCATAAAATCACGTGGTAGATTACACAGACCTCAAGATACAACTTTTCATTTAAAAAGGATTTCATTCTGTAAAGAAATTTTATCTCTTTTCTTAACCATAAATGGTTGACCTTGTTTTGAATCGAAAGGTTAAACTAAAATGATATATTTTTTCTTCCTAAATAAACAGTTCATTTGTAAAGTGTAGTGTATTGATTGGGTGGAACAAAACCTAGCAATGTTTCTTAGTTTTAACTGTGTCAATACAGATCTACACAGTGATGTTCGTAAAATGTGCTTAAATTTGTTGTAAACAAATACACTTCAGAAATATCTAGCTCTACCAGAGATTTTTTGTAGATAGATTAGAAAAAAACTACATGAAGGGTCATTAAATATGATCTAAAAGTTCCTGAGTATTTTAGATAAAATTAGCCTATATAATTTTAAGATATTAGTGTTTAAATGTAACAATTTAAAGAAAGGATTAAACTGATGAAAACGGCCAGTTTTCGGATATAAAACATCCACTACTGAACACAACTCTGAATAGGTACTACATATTCCATACTGTGTAGGGTATGTGGTGTACGTACTTTGTTTCTTCTTTGATGTTTGGTACCAGCTGGTTAATTGAACCCGGATCTGTGAATATTTCCTCCTTAATACCTTCGGAAGGCTATAAGTAAAAATAAGAAAAGTATAATTAAAAGGGAATAAAAATATATATGACTAAACAGGAAATAGCTGAGAAAATACATTTCATATTCGCACAATAAGAGTCTAATTAATTTATCTTCCAATATAAAAATATAAGAATGGAAAGGAACAGTGAAATCAAATTGAATCAAATCAAAATCACTTCATTTTCAAAAGAGATATCTACCACGATGGCAAATGGTACACAAGAATACATTATTGACAAGAACTAAACTTTAAATTAAGAAAAGAAGACATTTTCCTAAAACACAGTATCATACAATTTACACGAACAATTTTTCTATTAATCACACAGCACATGCTTAATAAATTTATATTATTTACAAGATTCTACACATAATATCTTCTGTACTTATAAATATAATCAACTCATATATATTATGTGGACTTACTTCAAATAATACTATAAAACTGCTATAAGATTGAAATATACATTGCATTTATTTGTTTCCTTTTTACCCATTTTGGAACGTAACAAGCATAAGGACCTTCTGCATCTTAATCAGAGCTCCTTTCACCACTTCTAGTGATAAGAAAGATATGAACTTGAAAATGAACACATAATAGAACAGCAGTAGGCAGGGTAGCAATAGAGAAGGAGGAACACAAAAAGAACAAATACTATCTCCAAATGCTTACCCAATACCATTCCTTGCTTCCTTTTCAGAGAAGGAGGAACACAAAAAGAACAAATACTATCTCCAAATGCTTACCCAATACCATTCCTTCCTTCCTTTTCGGTTTCTGTTGATCCCTATTTCCACATTGACTAGCTATTTTCTTTATCCTCGTATATTCACAATCCCCGGTTCCCACCTTTCCATATACGACTCGTTGCCTCTTGGTCCATTTCCATAATCCTATTTAGTTTCTTTCCTCACTGTAATATAAAAGTAAACCCACATCGTTCCTATCACTTTACTAACAAGTGGACAACTACAGAAATATCCATCAACCCTCTCTGCTGAAAACATTAAAACCATCAAGCAAAATACAATCAATCAATCTATCAACCATGAAATCCATCAATCACCACTGATCAGCATTTAGGAAGGTGGCAGACTTGTTTAACAGTTGTTGAAAAAAAAAGATTGTGGAAATTTATGAAACAACTCTCTTGGTAAATTATTTCAATTATTAAATCATCTTCATACAAGCCAATATTTGCCAAAAATTGTCCCTTTGAATTCTAACTTATCTTCATGTTGTGACCTTTCCTACATTTAAAGAATATGACTTAAAATTATTGATAACTAACATCATTCCAAGCCATCTCTCCAATGACATCTGAGAATATATTGCTTAGTCAAACAGCCTGTCTACTTTTTCGAGGTCCTCCCAGTACAAACTTCGCAATATTTCCGTAACAAAACTATTTTGTCAGAAATCACCCGCGAGGAGTGGAGCTGATTCTGTGGATTACTTCCTGTTCTCTAATCAAGTAATCCTGGTGACGGTCTCATGCTCTAACTGAGGCCTTGCTGGGGATTTATATTCCCTCTCCTTAACAACCTATAAATTACCTCATAATTTCATTAAGAGATCCATAAATTTTATTTTCAATCTTCTTTCAGTGAATACCTAGGTATTTACAGATATCCCCATGAAGAACTTTCACCCCGTCAACACAATAATTAAAACAGAAAGGACTCCTATCACACAACCTGACTTTCCACCCCATTTGCCACCTTACCATTGCCCAATGTCACTCTCACAATCCTGTCAAGAGCTTTATATATGCCAATCGTGATATACTTGACCTCCAGAATCTAAAATGCCTGTTATAATTTGCTGGAATCCAGAAGATGAGCTGCAGTGGAGTAATGTTTCCTAAACCTGAACTCACTTCTATCGAAACGGTTAGTAATGGTGTATAACATAATCTTGAAGAATCAATACCAAGAGCGTGCATCCAAAACCAGTCAAGATGACTAGAGTGTAATTATTGGTTATGTTTATCAAAATTTTATTTATACGCAGGGTGTTACTACACCAAATCTTAATTCATCTGGTACAGCTGCTGCATACATCCAATTCAGCCAACAGATTTGGTTCTATATCTCAATCAATTGACTATAGTATATGCCCAGAAATATTACCATTTCTAGTTATATATTTTTTAACTTATTTGCAATGCCATTTTTATTGTACGTCCATGTGGACATGGAAATTAATTTCAAAGGACTGGGTGAAACGGTTAACTGCGTCAGGTATTGTAAAAGGACATGACCATAACATTCGCGACACGACCAATGCCTCATTAGTGATGGTTGCGATGCCCATTGGCTGGTGAATGGCGATACACATCGTCTAATGGAGTATACACATTCCCATGTTATATAATTGGCACTCCATACTGTGTCATTCCACTATTTCAGAAATTAAGCTCAATCGAATTAAGACGAACGCGATTTCTAATAATGAAGTCAGACACAATGAATAAATTATATAAAATCTTACGGAATTTGAGAGTAACGCAAAGTCGGAATGAATGAGATCGTGATGGCAGTGACCAAGGTAAATGAAAATGTAAACAGACTCTGGGATGGGTTTAACGAAATTGTTGAGGAATGCGAAAACAGGTTTGTACCTTTAAGGGTGGTAAGGAATGGTAAAGACCCACCTTATTATAATAGAGAAATAAAGAGACTAAGAAGGAGGTGCAGACTGGAAAGAAATAGAGTTAGAAATGGCTGTGGAAGTAAGGAGAAATTGAAGGAACTTACTAGAAAATTGAATCTAGCAAAGAAGGCAGCTAAGGATAACATGATGGCAAGCATAATTGGCAGTCATACAAATTTTAGTGAAAAATGGAGGGGTATGTATAGGTATTTTAAGGCAGAAACAGGTTCCAAGAAGGACATTCCAGGAATAATTAATGAACAAGGGGAGTGTGTATGTGAGGATCTTCAAAAGGCAGAAGTATTCAGTCAGCAGTATGTAAAGATTGTTGGTTACAAGGATAATGTCGAGATAGAGGAAGAGACTAAGGCCAAAGAAGTAATAAAATTTACATATGATAACAATGATATTTACAATAAGATACAAAAGTTGAAAACTAGAAAAGCGGCTGGAATTGATCAGATTTCTGGGGATATACTAAAGACAATGGGTTGGGATATAGTACCATATCTGAAGTACTTATTTGATTATTGTTTGGCCGAAGGAGCTATACCAGATGAATGGAGAGTTGCTATAGTAGCCCCTGTGTATAAAGGAAAGGGTGATAGACATAAAGCTGAAAATTACAGGCCAGTAAGTTTGACATGCATTGTATGTAAGCTTTGGGAAGGCATTCTTTCTGATTATATTAGACATGTTTGTGAAATTAATAACTGGTTCGATAGAAGGCAATTCGGTTTTAGGAAAGGTTATTCCACTGAAGCTCAACTTGTAGGATTCCAGCAAGATATAGCAGATATCTTGGATTCTGGAGGTCAAATGGACTGTATCGCGATTGACATGTCTAAAGCATTTGATAGGGTGGATCATGGGAGACTACTGGCAAAAATGAGTGCAATTGGACTAGACAAAAGAGTGACTGAATGGGTTGCTATATTTCTAGAAAATAGATCTCAGAGAGTTAGAGTAGGTGAAGCTTTGTCTGACCCTGTAATAGTTGAGAGGGGCGTTCCTCAGGGCAGTGTTATCGGACCTTTATGTTTTCTTATATATATAAATGATATGAGTAAAGGAGTGGAATCGGAGGTAAGGCTTTTTGCGGATGATGTTATTCTCTATAGAGTGATAAATAAGTTACAAGATTGTGAGCAACTGCAACGTGACCTCGAAAATATTGTGAGATGGACAGCAGGCAATGGTATGTTGATAAACGGGGCTAAAAGTCAGGTTGTGAGTTTCACAAATAGGAAAAGTCCTCTCAGTTTTAATTACTGCGTTGATGGGGTGAAAGTTCCTTTTGGGGATCATTGTAACTATCTAGGTGTTAATATAATGAAAGATCTTCACTGGGGTAATCACATAAATGGGATTGTAAATAAAGGGTACAGATCTCTGCACATGGTTATGAGGGTGTTTAGGGGTTGTAGTAAGGATGTAAAGGAGAGTGCATATAAGTCTCTGGTAAGACCCCAACTAGAGTATGGTTCCAGTGTATGGGACCCTCACCAGGATTACCTGATTCAAGAACTGGAAAAAATCCAAAGAAAAGCAGCTCGATTTGTTCTGGGTGATTTCCGACAAAAGAGTAGCATTACAAAAATGTTGCAATGTTTGGGTTGGGAAGAACTGAGAGAAAGAAGAAGAGCTGCTCGACTAAGTGGTGTGTTCCGAGCTGTCAGCGGAGAGATGGCGTGGAATGACATTAGTAGACGAATAGGTTTGAATGGCGTCTATAAAAGTAGGAAAGATCACAACATGAAGATAAAGTTGGAATTCAAGAGGACAAACTGGGGCAAATATTCATTTATAGGAAGGGGAGTTAGGGATTGGAATAACTTACCAAGGGAGATGTTCAATAAATTTCCAATTTCTTTGAAATCATTTCGGAAAAGGCTAGGAAAGCAACAGATAGGGAATCTGCCACCTGGGCGACTGCCCTAAATGCAGATCAGTATTGATTGATTGAAGACAAAATTGATATTCGAATTGTTAAAACCAACACTGTTTAAAAATCACAAATGAAAAGCTAACTCAAGGGACTGGACGTGTTCGGAGTAAAAAGCTGCATAAAGCATATAAGATATTAATAACGAGAGAAGAAATCAAGAAAGGAAAGATATTTATAACGTCTAAACAAGAATTTAAGAGTTGAACATATAAAAAGATTAAATAATACGCGTAAAATATTGAAATACGAGACTTATAAATTGATTAGCAGTGGCATATAAAAACTACGCAGTTAAAGCCGTGACTATAAAAGCAGATATTCGATACATCGCAGCTTAAACGATCAATAACTAGAAAAGCCATTCTATACGAGATAAACTTGAAATGTTAGCGGCCATATTGGAGATCTGATAGCAACTGAGATTATACGAAGCAATATTAAGCGGAATGGAGAAGTTAAATTATGTTAGAAGGCTTTCGAAACGAAACATGTCACGGCTGATTTCATCTATGTATTTCGTCTTTTCAACCGAGCTTATGAAGGAAACCATGGCTTTCTAAGGAGATTTGGGATTGACTATCTGGATGATTCCCAGCTGGACCGACATGGCAGAGATGACCCCCTGGTTCCCGATGACACTACAATGACCGGGCAAGCAGAGTGACCAAGTAACATATATAATTCCGGAAAGCGACGGAGAAACATAAGTTTCATTAACAAAATAGAAGGATCGATAAATGAAAAAAAAAAGTTAATGTTTTTGTAGTTAAAGCCCAAAGTAATAGATATGTGTTTAGTGTCTTCAGAATGATTTATATGATATTAGGTTCTCGCGAGAGATTTGTATGTGGCGATGATATAAGTCTTCATCACAAATAAAAGAACCCCCAGTTTGGGAATGTAATAAAGTGATAATAATGTTTCAATGGGAGCAAAGAGTTCCAATTAGCCATATCATGTGTGAGGTGTAGAAGAGGAATAATTTTAGGATATTTGATACGTAATACAAACTGATATTGTGATAAGTAGAGGTTATATGTTACCATAATAAGTTAGGATATATGTTAGATTTGGATATTATGGCCGACTGAAGACATGTGAATGTAATTTAAGAAGATATTAATCCGATACGACGAGTATTTGAAAATAAGTTTATTTAGCGTCATGTCATATACATATATATGCTAACTGTATGAAAGAATATGAGGAGATACGAGCAGAAATGAGTTATATGTAGATATTATGATGTTATATGAAGAAAGTGGAGTATATATTGAAGGAATAAGTAATTCTACGACGAAATATGAGATGTAAGTGATGTATTTGAAATGTTAGGAAAGATATATTGACGCACAGTGAGATCATACATGTTCATTACCAATGATAATATATTGTCCGAGAATCCATACCATATGTTAATGACGACGTGGTAACACATACATGAAATGTTATTATAGATTAAGAGCATCAAAGGGAATTCAGATAAGATTGATTTCATTACTCACTTGGATGTTTCAACCTGATACTTCTACTCTGAAATCACATTTTTACCAAAATAATGATGGCATACGTAGGTATACATGGATAATTATTACTATATTGTATAACAAATCTAATTTAAATTAGATATTACACAGTGTCTTTAAAGATGATTTTCCCTAGGGAAAATACTGGGAATAACACGCACATTTGGTCATGTATTGTATATTTGAGAATATTATTACCTTGTTATATACGTCCAATTATGATTTGCGTTTAATAGTGAATGAATATCAAATATGATGATGGTTAATATTAGAATTAATTTGAAGAGAAGCAGATTTGTGTTGTCGATTGATAAACTAATTTTTCAGAAGCATATGTTGCAGTGCTACGAAATCAAAATAATATTTTCCTAACAAATCTTGTCCTAAGGAAAAATTAACAAAAACTGCTGAATAGAATGATTCTTCAGGTGAATGTAACCAATAACTTCCCAACGAATTTTATCACTTTCTTTATGTATGCTTAATTAAATATAAACAATAACTAATTTCAATTGCGATAACAACACGATCATTGAAAATAATGAGCCTACATGGTGAATACATTCCAGAAAAACAAATATCAATTTCCAAACGTAGTTCCACAATTTATATTTTTTATCTAAAATGCTAATAGTTGAGATTTATATGATGTGTTATTTGAAGTTTTCTGTTATAGCAAAGTCAACTTAGAGCTAAGTGGTTGGATTATCGGTTCTCTTGCAGTTCAAGGACACGTCAGATGGAGACGTCCATTAATCTTGATGAGAGAAATATTTAACGTATCAGCGTTGTCTGGATCCCACGTTTAAAATATTAGTGAAGATTGAAATAATGATCCCTGAGATCAGGTCGAGATATCCTTAGGCACCTATTCTGGACGCGGGAAGGGCGTAATACCTTTCTGAATCTGTCAACATGCAACACCGTTCATAGCAACAGGGCGTAGTAAAATGCAGTATATTCTGGACTTCAGATGGAGTGGCATCTTTCAGACACAGAGTATGCCAGTGGCTTCCCTTCATCTCATCCATGCTGCCTCTATCATAATTCGCACTTCTACAACTACCCCACTATCAGTCTATAGGCGAGATCCCAGATACATGAAGCAATTCGGATGGAGCCATTAGATGATTCGGATGACTCCAAGTATTCAGTCTTCTTTCTTGTTCATTCTAAGGTAGTAATGTGAGAAACAGATATCCCGAACTTCACCTTGATACCAGAGTGTCATTCTTGGTCTACCAGCAAGTGAACAGAGCGGAACAATGGTGTACACACCAACTTCACTAGCCAACGTAATTTTGCGGTAAGATAGAAAATATGTAATTCTTATGGAAATCGCTGCCCTGATTCCGAAAATGATGATGTTATTTTTTTTCCTATCATGTTTAGTTTTGACGCAGTTCAGTGTTTTAGTATCTGCATGAATTCGTAAGATGTAATGTTGAGAGATGTTCCCGCGCAACTTTTTTTAGAATACAATTATGTGATTTGATTTGTTATAGTTTGAATTTTATTACAGGTTTATTGCTGTCTAAATTTTCACTTTTTAGTTCGGGGTTTCCTGGTAAATGCATGACAAACTCAACCAGATACGCAATGGACCGCGAGGTATGTAGGATTGAAGGTAAGACAGTTGAGCGTTTGCCTTTCATCTTAGAACACTTGAATAAACAGACGTATTTATGATGGACTGATAAAGCAGTTTCCTTTCAAAGGTAACAGTGTTGCTTGAGACGGGCTCCAAGAAGTACTGGTACGTGTTTAGTGCGTCTTATGCCTTTACTTGTAGGCCTATCGTGTGCGCTGATTTAATTTCAAACTGATCACTAATAAGCCAAGTTGTAGTGTTTTAACACCTTCATGGCTAGTGTTTCAGGGGTGACCAGAAGACAGTGTAAACAAAGTCCTCAAAAGTTTTGTTACATTTGTGGAGTTTGTGTGTTGGAATCCAAGGTGCGTCAAATAGACTTGTTTGTAAAGAAACTTTATTTTTCTTACTTCAAATTGAAAGTTGGGGACCAAGACAAATATTTCGCACCTCATATTGCATGCAATACCTGTGTTGAGGGACTACGTTACTGGTATGAGGGCAAACGAAACTCAATGCCGTTTGCTAGACCCATGTAATGGCGAGAGCAAAAGAACCATTATGACGACTGCTATTTTTGTACGACCCATGTTGTCGGTTACAATAAGAAAATTAAAAACAAAATTAAATATCTGATTCTCAAGTCAGCTATTCGACCAGTTCCTCATGGACGTGACTTACGTGTACCTACTCTACCTACACACTTGAGTGAGGAAAGTAGCACTTCATTGCAATCTGACGATGAAGAAGTAGATTTCGAGCCACATCAATATTACACACCTTCAGACAAATTCACGCAATCCAAATTGAATGATCTGATAAGAGACTTAGAGCTAACTCAAGAAAAAAGTGAATTACTTGGTTCAAGATTGCGCGAAAAGAATATGTTGGTACACGGTGTTACATTTTCCTGGTACGGAAATCGTGACAAAGAATTCCGAAAGTATTATACTCAAGAAGATGAACTTGTATTTTGTACGGATGTTTCAAATCTTCTACGTCAATTGGGAAAGAAGGAGTATGATCCTAGTAACTGGCGTGTTTTTATTGACTCTTCCAGAAGAGGTTTAAAGGCTGTTTTGCTTCATAATACAAATGTTCTGGCATCCGTACCACTTGCCCACTCTACAAAAATGTCTGAAACATACGAGACCTTAAAGTTGGTGTTTGAAAAAATTAAATATCACGAGCATGGGTGGCAAACTTGCGGTGATTCGAAGATCATTGGATTGTTGCTGGGACAACAAATGGGCTATACAAAATTTCACTGTTTCCTATGCGAATGGGATAGCAGGGCACGGGATAAACATTGCGATACAGTGAACTGGCCGGAAAGGAAACAACTACAACCAGGATCCAAAAATGTCTTGAATGTGTCTCATTGACCGTGAAAAAATTCTATTTCCACCCTTGCGCACCAAATTAGGATTGATGAAACATTAGATAAAAGTAGCCTATGATTTCCATATTTATCCACTAAATTTCCCTCATTATCAGAAACAAAAATCAAAGAAGGCGTATTTGATGGACCACAGATTCGTAAACTGATCAGGCATAAAAATTTCACAGACACGATGACCAAAACTGAGAAAGAGGCATGGAATGCATTCAAAAATATAGTGACTAAATTCCTTGGCAACATTAAGGTTCCTCAATACAAAGAAATTGTAAGGAAAATGCTGGTAAAGTTTAAGGAACTCTGTTGTAGTATGAGCCTTAAGATTCATTTCTTAGCTTGGAATGTGGATTATTTCCCTCCAAATTTAGAAGCTGTCAGTGAAGAACAAGGTGAAATGTTTCACCAGGATCGCAAAGATACAGAACGAGCTATCAGGGACGCTTGGGATGTGAATATGATGGCCGATTACTGTTGGTCGATTGCACAAGACGACCCTTCTAGAGATCATTCAAGAACTTCAAAATCCCGGAAATTCCACGGAAAACGGAAAAAGACGGAGGTGTGAATCTAACCTGCACGTAATGTACAAAACTATATATGTATGTTTAACCAAGTAATTTTAATTCAAGGTACGGTTATATTAATTTAAAAGCAACTGTACAGCCGAAACTAAATAGGCGCTTTATGCATCAGTTTCACGAACTTCAATATACATTAAAATATAATACAAACCATCTACTTGCTTACAAAGCAGCTTTTATGTGTATTTAATGCATGCAAAATATGATTACGTTTTGCAAGCTGAAATTTACATGAATATATCAAATTTAATCAATACTAAGTATCAACAATTTTGCGTAAGAACAAAATAACATTTTGTATAATTGCCACTAAACCAGACGTGATACGCCAAAACAATTTTTTTGCAGACTAGTTTTTCATTGAGAAGCTCTCCGGGACGTTGACAGAGCAGCGTACACAACCTCTGGTGTTCCTGTACACCAACTTGATCCAAATTATAAGCATTTCTGGTACACTATGGTCACGAGTGCAGACCAGATCACACGGTGTGGAACACGGTCGAAAGTCGTTTCAAGGTTAAGGAAGGCAATATACAGTATATGGCTGCTGTTTCGCTCAGTGCTTTTCAATTTGTATTCTGGCAGCGAAAATTGCTTGAGTTGTTCCAGCACCCTTAATGAAGAAGCATTGGTTAGCAATAATGCCAACGATTTCCCCAAGTCAATAATGACGGGTAACTCGAAGATCTTCTCGTGTGCAATAGGGGACAAACTGGACGGTAATCTGCACATTATTCTGGATCATCCTTTTGCTTGAAATTAGGCAGAAGGATGTTTGTAGCCCAGTGATATGGAACAGAGCCAGAGTCAACTCCGGCACTGAACTAGCTGGTCAACCAATTGATGAGTTCTTTAAATTGCTACAACTTTCAGAAGTTTGCTGGGAGGTCATGTGGTCAGGGCGCTTTTTGGTTCTTCATACTCTTGATGGCACTCTTGAATTCCTCTGATGTGATGCATAAGATAAGACATACCATCTGGAACAGGGTGATGTGGGAACTCAATGCAGGAAATCTCTACAAATGTAGTTCTCAACGTTTGAGGATTCCGTATCTAACCTGTAATCACTGGTCATCTTCGCCTCTAATGCAGACAGAGTGCTCAAATTTGGTCAGCCGGAAAATAGTTTTCTTTGTTTCCAGTGGTGTTCATTGTTTATACCGTCAAAAAAATCAAGGACGCCCCTAGTGTTACATTAACTCATTTGTTCCCAAATTATTTTATTCATATCTTTTTGATAATTTATTATGCTTTTGCTCACAGAGGATCCCAAAACTGCAGTAATTGTGTTAAAATTATCTTACGAAATTTCTAAGTATCATTTTCCGCACGTTCCATTCATGGAACAGCGGGCATGAACGGGTAGTTTTTCAACAACGAATTTTGCATTTACGCGAGTTTTCATACATTTGCATTTATTGGCCCTCAATTGAACACTAAATAAAATAAAAACACACTTTATTTACAACTTAAATACAGGAAATATTATAATCAGCATGAAAACAAAGAAACAAACGAACAACCTCTGCTGTGTTTAGTAAGGAAGGTTCACAGGATAAGCACTGTACTACAGCAGTGAAGAATTTTCTCTTCATTCTGCTTTTAGTCTTTGTCTCACATGCCATGAAATGCAGCAAAATAGTTGACATGAAGTGCAACGTCACATTTCGTGCACATTTTTGCAGTGTTTTCCTTACACTGTGCGCATTTGGAAGCCAACTGCATGATCTGTTTTTCGTCAAAATGCACTTCATCTGAAACTCTTTTGTTTACTGGACAGACCTGCTTTAGTGATCGGCCAAAGGAAGCTCTCGAACTATATTTTTGTAGAAATGGTAGAGTTATCCTCCCAGTAAATACTTTCTGAAAGAGCGATATATAAACCAAGCATTATTCGCAGACACATTTAGAGGAAATGCAAACAATGGCCGGTACCATTTCTTCATCCTTATGGAGACTAATGACCCCAAAATTTTCGTTGATGCAATCAGCGCCACCCGCTATTGGTGCCGGATGAGGAACATCACTTTTTCTCTTGAGTGATCACTTCCACCCCTTTGCTGTCCCGCCTGAGTCGAGGCTACGGTAACAATTTTGTTGTCATTATACCGCATAAGCGTAATCCCACCTTCAGCGTCGGTTAACTAATGATGTGATCCCCTTCCCCTCTTGGCTAACTCTTTAGCATTCATCAGCTGAACTTCCCCTAACCTGTTTTGACGAATTATTCCCGTATCATTATGTCAATTTTTGTAATAATAATGTTATTGGCTTTACGTCCCACTAACTACTTTTACGATATTTCGAAGACACCGAGGTGCCAAAATTTAGTCCCGCGGGAGTTCCTTCACGTGCCACTAAATCTACCGACAGGAGGCTGACGTATTTGAGCACCTTCAAATACCACCGAACTGAGCCAGGATTGAACCTGCCATGTTGGAGTCAGAAGGCCAGCACCTCAACCTTCTGAGCCACTCAGCCCGGATTGTCTTTTTTTCTGGAGTTCCTCCAAAACTTTGATTGAGGTGGAATAGTTAGCAAAGTAAACATTATAACCGACGTCCTTCGGTAATAATGATACCATGTCCAGAACTACGGATCCACCTATACCAACACCAATATCAGGCCTCGTGTTTCCTGCACTGGCTCCTTCACATGGATTTGAACTGCGTAAGTCAACTGAATGGACACACTTTTCATCTGATTTAGCATGTTCTTTGTTACACTCATCTAAACGTAAATCTATATCTACAATTTCTAGGTCTATGATTCTCTGTACAGTTGTCTCCACGAGGCAACGGAGCTGGTTGCCCGATAAGTTATCAATATCTTAAGCAGCTTCATCCCCACTATCTTCATATTCTCCGGCGGCCCAAATGATAGCGTCAGTCTCCATTTCATTCTGATATTCTTGTATCTCATGAACTTCGAGTATAGAGTGAAACAAAAAATTCCCTCAAAATTATGCAATATACCTACATAACAGGTTTTAAGAGGTTAAGAACAATGTTGTAATCTGACTGAGAAAATGAAGTTAAACTGTTACTTCCGGGTGAGCGATTCCAAATGATTATCTGCTGCCATGTTTCAGGGAAGACAAGGGTAGAGAGGGGTGGCGGAGTGTATGATGCAGACAGAATGTTTCGCGCGTATGATCAATTTCCTCATAGGACTAGGACAGGATTGTCTGTAACAGGCAATATCCACAGTTCATTAATTAAATAGCCCTAACTACACACACAGTGCAAGAACACACTGTACTTAAAACACACTTGTCAGTCAGTGAAAGCACCAGATGGTTTCATCTCTCGTCTGTTTGTCGCAGTGACATGCTCAGTGCTGCCGCGCCGCGATTCGTATTCCTTCACTCATAACACTGTAAATACTGAACGAAGGAAACAATACACAAACAGTTTGATTACAGTAGATGTTATGGGCCCTTCTACTTAGGTGCATAGTTCACCTTCAGACTGGCAGGATGTGTGGTGAGTGGCAAATGATTTGGAAAACTGCCTGTATTCCTGCTACAAGCTTGTTTTCTCTTTCTATGTGGCCCACTTCGTAGTCAATTTGTGTAGAACAAACTGTACACCGCCTAGCGGAGCTCAGAAGCGACTATGAACGAGAAACTTGTGTATTCGCACCGAGCATTACCTCTGTCTCCCACTTTTCACTTATGCGCCCTCCCCTTTTCCAGCGCACAGCAACAGCGAGCGGCTGGCTCTCCGCTGTAGCAAATACAACAAGTTCGTCAATTTGAATCGCGCGCCCGCAAGTAACAAGGTCACTTCAATTAACCAAAAGAAAAACATTTCCCGCCAATCCGACAGCACCATCATTCTCAGCATCACACGAAGAGCATGCCAGCTTTCTCTGTCAGTATAGTTGTGATACACCTTGTACATAGTGAATGCGCCTCTATACAGCGACAGATTACTTACCGACACATTTGGCAATGACAATTCTTTCCCTGTGTTCTGGATTATTTTGTTAAACCCAGTTTGTATACTGTATGTCCTTTTTTCCTACACCTCTTCTTCGACTGGAATCATCCATAAGAACGTCTGCTTTTCAATGCGGTAGGAAGTATGTTTTGTTGTACCCAAGTTTACTGTTACGGTTGCAGTGAATGGTCTTTAGAATGTGGTCCAAGTGTTGTGAATCGCATTCAGGTCGACGGGAGGAAAGTGTATGCTGTCTGCTAGGGTCTCCTTCTGCCCTTTAATCCTCCACCACTTGACCTTCTCGGGGGGTATTTATCCCTCCACATCTACGATGTTTAGAGGTCCTTAATTCTGCTATGACTACCCTATGTTGAGGTGGTACGCATTAACACCCTTTACTAGTCGGAGATCACGGTGCCGAACAACGATAAGGTCAATTCGGTTGCTGCAGTGATGAGCTGATTGATGCACTTACGAAGAACGTGTTATCAGAAATCAAGTCATTTGCCTCGGTGAAATCCAACATATGAGTTCCATCATCTTTTCAGATACAGTAGGTATTACCAACACCACCTAGATATAAGGCCTGAGCACGAAACCAAGATGGCTGACAATAGAGGCAATCATTATAATGTCACTATGGCATCTTACCATATGTTTTAATTGATCTGGCTACTTAAACCTCAAAATAATTACCCCAAACCCTCATTCTTTCAGATAAAAGTCACTTACACCTTCAAGAAACTATTTCTGAAAAAATTAGGGATAGTTGATACACAAGGTTTCTAAATAATGCTGAAACTCAAGTGAGGTTCAAGAATTAAGGGAATAGCAGAATACCGAAATTCATAATAAATGTTTTAATTTGTCCCCCCACCCACAAAAAATTGAAAGCAACAACACACTTATTTACATAAATGCAGATTTGCATGAAATTCAGTCCTGTTGACAAATAATACGTTTCTTCCTTGTCAATACATTCTTTGACATGGAACTTTTTTTCTTACAATAATTATTCAAAAGAATGTTTGTTGAAGTCCACACCAGTTTTCTACAAACACATTCTGATGTATGTCTGTTATTGCACATATCTGGCTCCCACAAAAGTTCTTTATCATGAATAATTTTCATTGTACTCTCACATGCAACCTCCCTATGGTCATTTACTAAAAGAAACTCTGTTTCAAAATCTGTACATAATTTTGTTACTACCAGATAATTATGTATTATTACATTGATAACAAACATTTCAGGGAACAAAAGCCTACCCCTACTCTTATTTCTAATTAGATTATATGCCTCATCATCAACATCAATGAAGTCCTCAGTAACAAGAATTCCTTTACAGTGTTCACATTTCAAATATTTTGAGACACTATAGCAACAATAACCTGCTAAATAGACTAAAATTGGCATGTCATTGTTACAGTTTTCAATATCGTGTAAACTTATATGTACATCTATGCTCTTACACAATGAATTATCAAAATCCAAAAAGGCAGAGGATTCAGGAGGCGGGTCAGAGAACTCATCTACTTCAATCTCCCCAAATGCGTTTGATCTTATCTTTAGAGTCAGTGATGACAGTAACCTTAACTTCTTTTCAACTTCAAACAACTGCCTCACAGAAATATTGTACTGCCCTCCTGCAAGCTGCCTATATTTCCCAAACCTGTCTTCTAATATGTCTGTTTGAAATTTTCCTAATAGGACATATGCAAAATTAAGTTTTGACAAACAATATTCTATCAACATCAACAATCCTTCAGTTGTCAATAACAAAGCAGCCATTGTTTCAGATGATAATGAACCTTTTACACCTAGATCTCTCCACTTTACTAGCCATTGTAGGAATTTCTTCAAATATTGAAGCCCTTCCCCTGAATTCGAAGAGACTGGACACATTAAGCTGTTGTTGAGCCTTACCCCTTTACCTGGTGTTTTGACATTGACAACAGCCCACCAATCTATTATTATTTTGATATATGAGGCTGTTTCTTTATAATATGGTAGCTTACACTTTTCACCTAACACTTTCAGCCCTTCTATAACATTGTCATTGAAAACTTGCAGAGCTAATTTTACATTCTGCCTTTCAAATGATGAAGGACTTAATGCTTTGAGAGACAGACCATAACCATATTTTATGAACTTTTCATGCTCAAGATCATATAATTTCTTAATTGTAAGAAAAGAAGCACACTGCACTGCACTGTTATCTTCAAAATCAGGGAAGTTCATGCACATATTCTCATCCTTTCGATTTAACCAGTTATTGCGAACACATTTGAGCAAGTGAACACTATCAAACACAAAGAAAAGTGGTCTGCTCTCATCAGCAGGATGTGGATAAACACATTTCAATTCATTTTCAGGTGAAAATATTTGCATGCATTTTCTGTTTACAGAACTATTATCACTAACAACACAAACAACTTTAAACCCTATTTCCTCTAATCCTACAATAACTTTTTTTAGTACACCATGCAAATATTCTCCAGTAATTGATTTTACAGGTAATATGTGAGCTACTTCCTTAAAATCAGATAACAAACTTGAAACCATAAAACAATAAGCACCTGTTGCTAACTGCTCATCATTGAATGCTTTTCCAACAACATTACCACCTTTATAGTCCATTAATGGTTTAACATGAATTTCATCCATCATAAGCACAATGAACTTATCACTATCATTGCCAGAAAATTTATCCCTTATATACTTCAGGAAATTGTTATCGTGCTGTTCTATTCTAGGATCTACTTTTAAAGAAGAAGAAAGCCTCCTGATGGTACATGGATGAGGCATATACAATAAATTGAGATGTCTGAGGTATGCATAGCAATGGGGTGAAATGGACTGCAATATTGAAGATAAAATCAGAAAGGATGGACTATAACTCCTCCTCTCGTGTGACCAAAGTGCAATCTGTTCAATCATGAATTCAAGTTGTCCTTTTAGTCTCGGTTCTAACATGCTGACTTGTTTCAAAAGGTATGCTGCTAAACCTAAAATGTCATTAGTGCTGTTTGCACTGTGAACCTCAGAACTTAACGTGTCAACTTTTTCAAGAAGCACTGAAATTTCATCCAAGTCCTTTACAGACTGTGGGAAATGAAAGTTACCAATACTGTCTAATTTTATGTTCTTATAGTATACACTTAACTCCAAAGTTTCATTGATAACTATAGAACTAATTATTTCAGGTTCAGGGTTCAACACAATTTTAACTATTACTATATTTACACCTTTGTGAAGTATGTCCCATGATTCACCTACATTCAGATTATTTAACTTGTCTTTCAGGTCAGTAAAATTAGAAAATGTTATTCTATTCTTCTGTAAATTATATTCTACTTCACTCTCCTCGATTGCTGCCTGGATATTTTCATTTTCTCTTCTTCTTCTCTTCTCTTCAGGACCTTCTCGATATGTTTTTGAACTACTCAAATACGCTGGGCAATTTGGCAAAAGTGAAGGAACAGCACTGGGGATAAGTCGTGGAACCTTCAGTGGTAGAGTTATAAGCTGTCCATCCTCACAGTGGAACTCAGTATGTTTCCTTATTTCGGACGGATTAAAATGTAATTCACAAACCTGCAATTACAGACAATCAGTTAACCTAACCTGAACGAATTTCACCAGACATGTTAGAGGTTAGATCCCGTCTAACCTAATAGCCATCTTTTCAGATATATTATACTACCATCTCTTGATTATATTAATATATGAACACACTATGAAATAAAACATTTGCGAATAAAAAATGCATAACCTAGTATCTAGTTACTTACCACTGAATACTTCGTTGGAACGAAATTCTCGCGCTTTATTGCACATATCCATTTCTTTTTTAGATCTTCATCTTTCGGAAATCTAAAAATCTGTACTTTGCTATTGGCACTGTAGTTTCCCCTACAATTAGGCACACAACATTTGTAGACCATTATTGTATTTTGTATGACAAAATTACGGATCACTTTCACAAGGCATTGCCTCAACAGTCCGCCATTTTCCTTTTAATCTCGACACCATGCACAGGCCTTATATGTAGGTGGTGTTGGTATTACCATCATGACAGATTCTTAGTGCGACCAACATGCATATTAATATCACCAGAGAGAAGTGGGAACTCATGTTCAGGACAGTCTCAAACATGATCTCGTAGCTCCTGCCAATGCTGTTCCATTTTTAGGTCATCACAGCCAGATTGTCCGGCTCCATGGCTAAATGGTTAGCGTGCGTTTCGCCACAGGAATCAGAGTCGGGAATTTTAACCATAACTGGTTAATTCCCCTGGCACGGGACCGGTTCATCATCACGACACGCAGGTCGCCTACGGGAGTCAAATCAAAAGACCTGCACCTGGAGAGCCGAAGTACTCGGACATATCCGGGCACTAAAAGCTATACGCCATTTCATTACAGCCAGATTGCGACCGGGAAAACACAAGTTTGAGAGGATATAGGGCTGAACCTCAACAACTCAATCTTGCAAGCTTGCACACATAATGAAGTCAGCACAATTCCTGTTGGATGTACCCTGGTAGATTAGTTCATAGACATCTCTGATGTAATTTGATTTCCGGTCCTTCCAAAGCAAGCACATTACTACCTATAGTTCTTTTCTACTCTGATGGCGGGCGGCCAACATGCTGTCAGGGGAAGTGGGGTGCGGGCAGTATTTCACTGCCCAATCAGACAAAAGATCGCCTAGCGGTGGCACTGAGAACTATTCAGTCGCCCGGAGACTTTGCCGCGCTCACTTCGCTCCACGAACTGCTGTGTTGCCGAGTAGCCTTACTGTGTGCGTTGGGTATTACAAAGAGTTTGTTTTGTGAGTAATTCTTGCCGCGTCCTTTACTGCATTCTTCGATTAACGTTTTCTTGGTATGTGATGTGACGTTAGTTTCTTCTATTGTTTCTATTTGTGTTGCTCTGTGTTTTTATATATAATAATTGCACTATATATCTTGCAATGGCGAAGAGGAAAGAGTTAAGGAGCCAGGGTAGAAAATTGATCAGCAATGTTCATGAATATTTTCAAAAGGAAGCAGAAAATAATGGCCCTTTAGTAAGTGTGTATAAAGTGCAGCAGAGAGTGTCGGAAGCCTGTGAAGTTAGTACGCGAACCGTTCAGGGTATAGTAAAGAAGGTGAAGACAGTACCCAGTCATCTGGTTCCATCTCATTTCAATCACCGCGCAAACGAATCAAAAGGAACTGTGTAACAAAGGCAATCGACGGATTCCATAAAGATGTGATTAAAAGAACTCTCCTCAGTTATTACGTAAAGGGTGAATACCTGACACTGAACAAATTACGTGGTGATTTAGAAAGATATATACAATTTAAATGGGGAGTTACTTCATTGTGGAGGATACTAAAGTCTATGGGGTTCAAGTATTAAAAAAGCAACGACGGGAGAATATTTTTAATGGAGAGAGCTGATATAGTAACAGCCAGAGTAACGTTTTTGAGAAAAATGCATCTCCTGAGGAATAAGGACCCATCGCCCCCCTATATTTTATTTAGATGAGACTTACATTCATCAGAATTACGCTCCAACGAAAATCTGGCAAGATAAAGAGGGTACAGGAGGTTTAAAAGTTCCTGTGGGGAAAGGTGGACGAACTATTGTTTGTCACGTAGGTTCCAGTCACACTGGTTTTCTACAGGAGTGTAAATTGGTTTTCAGGCCAAAGGTGAAATCGACCAGTGATGACTACCACACTGATATGAACGCTATGGTTTTTAAAGAGTGATTTTTGAAGTTATTAGACGCTCTTGACGAAAGGAACATCAAAGACGCAGTGATTGTAATGGACAATGCCAGCTACCATTCAGTACAGCTAGAACGAATTCCTACGACGAACACACGAAAAGCTGATATTATATCGTGGTTATCTGCTAGGAATATTCCTCATGACAGCAATCGCACCAGACACGAACTGTTGTCTCTTTTGAAACAATTCAAGCCAAAGGCAAAAAAGTATGAAACTGATACACTTGTTGACAGAAAGGGTCGCCTGCCACCCTATCACTGTCAATGTAACCCCATAGAGCTGGTTTGGGAAAACGTTAAAACTGCTGTAGGGAAAAGGAACAAAACGTTCAAACTAACTGACGTCCAATCTTTAATGGAAGAGGAGGTGGATAAAGTAACCGAACAGCAGTGGAAGGCTTGCGTGTCACATGCTGAAAAATTTCAAGAGGACGATTACAAAAGGGGCATGGTATTGGACACAGTGATGGACGATATCATCATAAATCTGCGAGACGACAGCCACAGTGAGGAGTCGAGTGTCGGGATCCTTCAGCTGGAATAAGGTAAGAAAATGTGTTGTGTAACTCTGTACTTTTGAATGAATTGTTTTTCGGTCTGTTGTCAATGCACTTGTTATACGCATTATTAATAAACTCGTATCATACTACATAGAAGATATAAGAAAATATTAGGAATAAATAATAAATAAAAATAATAAAACTCATCCACTGGCCATAATCGAACTATAACACACGAAGCTCTGTATTTCATTGTTATGTGGATTTCAACGCAACGTTAACGCGCGCGGGCGCTCTTGGCAACGTTGTAGTAGTGGCCTCTGTCTCTCTCCCTTAACGGCCTCACGCGTCGTGCTGTTTTGGTCGGCCCCATGTTCCCCGCTTCCCCCGACAGCATGTAGGCCGCCCGCCATCAGAGTAGAAAATACCTTTAGTTAAAATAGCTACTTTCAATTCTAAACTGCACTTAAATTACCCAATTATCCTAATCACAACAGGTTAACTGAAACAATAGAATTTTAGTGCGAACTAAATATCTAGGGAGATATCTCCCCTACAATGAATAGATTAAGTAATAATAAAGCAATCATAATACTTACTAATAAAATAACTACAGTACTGTAAATCCAAGCCACATTTAGATGTACCCTGATTACAATAGTTTAACTAACACAACAAATATACTTAAACCTATGAACCTATCGAACTCCTTTTTTTTTTTTTTTTTTTTTTTTTTGCTAGTTGCTTTACGTCGCACCGACACAGATAGGTCTTACGGCGACGATGGGATAGGAAAGGCCCAGGAGTTGGAAGGAAGCGGCCGTGGCCTTAATTAAGGTACAGCCCCAGCATTTGCCTGGTGTGAAAATGGGAAACCACGGAAAACCATCTTCAGGGCTGCCGATAGTGGGATTCGAACCTACTATCTCCCGGATGCAAGCTCACAGCCGCGCGCCTCTACACGCACGGCCAACTCGCCCGGTTCCTATCGAACTCATGAGCCTGTAAATTTTCATTGAATATGTACATAACATTTAGTTTCCTTGGTTTATGAAAGAGACAAGAAGGTGAAAAGTTGGAATGTAATTATCAGTCAACGAATAGTGGCCAGTTGAATTCGTAAATTTAAGATTTACTAACGAAAGTTTAACATAACCTACAGCAAATTGCTTTTTTATGATTTCTGTCATTTCCCTTTCACCAACGAACGGTTTTTTACTATTTGTTTTACATCACACCGACATAGACAGGTCGTATGGCGAAGATGACCTAGAAAATGGCTAGGAGCTGGGACGAAGCAACTGTGGTCTTAATTAAGGTACAACCACGGAAAACCACCTTAAGAGCTGTCGACAGTGGGTTCGAACCCACTATCTGCCAAATGTTTAGTACCACAAAGAAATAATCGTTTGAATTCCTCCTGTTCCAATACTATTGTGAGGGTATTTTAATATGTCATTTGAAACAATACGTTAAAAAGTAAGTTGTTATTTTAGAAATTGCGTATTCATAATTGCCGTGCTTTACACGCAACTTTGGACATAAGTTTCCATATACTTGTCCAAAATGATAAGATACACGTGGTTACTTTAGAAAATATAAAGTAAAAGAGAACCCCCAATGCATAGCTTTCAAAATTCTATGCAGAGCATGCTTTACTCCCTTGAAATCAAGATGGGCTGCCTACCTGCACTCTATTGTTCTAGGATCGAGGTATCCCTTACATCTTCGCAGCTTCTCCGTATGTCTTTCACCATATCGGCATTGTAATTACAATAGAACATGCTTCAAAATTTATGCTTATATTCTTGCAGCACTGTCCGAAGTATCCCCACACAAGCACCCTACTGAGAAAAACCGCCGAAGACACAATTCTTGAGGTGATCTAGCTAACGCAAGTTGATCCTAACAGACCTTCAGTTGGTGTAAAACACTCAAAAACAATTCACTTCAACTAACATTTGTTGACAATGTGAACGTTCAGTACACACGATACAACAAACAAATTCTCCCACTGGGGGACAGAGAAAAAGAGACGGCAATCAAGAAATAGGTTTATCACAATATTTCCATGAACTTTGACTGCCCTATATCAACACAGATGTATACATATTAAGAAACAAAGCGTACACTTGTCTGAAGATGAACCATCGTCCAGATTAATCCCACGGAATATTTTGAAGCTAATACTCAGAGAAGTGGAAGAAAACACCAGTCAATCATGGTATGTGCTGTAAAACGGAACCATGGATCAAAGGTATCAGGGCATAAAGAAACACTCATGGCTCAATTTAACTCCAAAGGGAAAAGATAAGGTTGGATCAAAAGTATTTCAATGACACTTCAGTGAATGATCAATTAACGAATAGTAAAGTTAATGATTATCATAATTTTACTGCAAAAGCAATTTTAGTATTAATATTGACAACTAAAAGAGAGATGGGCGGCTCAGAATAGTTAACTGTTAATAATGTAGAATGACACTGCGTAGGCATTGTACAAATCTGTAGACAGTTTCACTTTGAAGTTCCACACAGCAAGTTATAATGAATATGAGATTTTCACACGAGAATTTCTAAAAACCAGTATTACTAATTCAACAACACTTCAATATATCAAAATATTATATTGTTAATACTTCTGTATCATTTATACAGTAGTAGATACTCTTAAGAGAAATCTTTCATTTACAACATATTGTACCGGTATATTACAGCATAATTGGAGTTAAAATTGAGATTGCCACAAGAGCATAATGTAATTCATTCAGTGCATAATTAATAACAGTTGCGGTGAAAGCGAGGATCAGATAACCTTGGAGCAAGTTACCTTTAAGCTCATAACTGCATGACCGCGTGGGATCCGTTCCTCTTTTCTTATTGGTCAGGAGCCTAGCATGCGACAGACATGAACAGCTAACATTTTCAAGGCTGGCACCGCCCGGCAAGTTTTCAGAACTCTTCACAAGAACAGTTTCGAACCATGATATTTTAAGAAGACATGAAGATGATTTACGATTGGTTTCCAACTGAACACAGCTTCTAGATTGAGAACTGATAAAGACACTGTGTAAGCGACACTCTACTCGCTCAGCTCTTACTATATTACTTTCATACTGCTCTACTTTAGAGCACAACAGCACATCGCATTCCCACTACAATACTACAAGATATTCTACGCCAAGCGACGTTTATTAGCCGTGATGTCTTATAAAGGGAACACATTATTTCGTCTTCTGCGAGACATAACCACTAAGATATTAATTCCATAACATGTATGGTATGCATAAATCATATGAACCCGCAAACTAAGTACCATTTGTTTCGACTGACATTTAAATAGACATGGCAGGAGCACATAAGTAGGGGCCGTTTTAGTTTCAGTGTGTGTGTGTGTCAGGAAGCCTACTGTTTCGAGAAGCCTGCAAGGCAATGGACAAATAGAATCATCATGCTGCTTGCAAGAGGAACCTCTACTTTTACCATGGTGCACTTTACAAGGGATATATTTTCTGGCATGTGCTACTAAATGGGGAGATACCACCACACCCTAAACGATGCGGAAGGGATCAATCGTGAGATGTAGCCAGCCAGAAGGGAATCAACTTCCCTCATCAAAATGCAAGTACCTTCTTAAATATTCATTTCCTCTTGAAAAGAACTTCATTCTTGAAATAGTATTTTCTATTATTTTGTGTCGTTACAGATTCTCATCAACTTATTGGTTTCGGTAAATTTTGTGAATGACTGAAATACACTCATGTTCATAAAAACAGAACTACTTGAAGGACTACAGATACGAAGTTCATATTCACGGGGCATGTGCACTGGTATGTTCTAAAGAAATGATTAGCATTAGAACCACGTCGACGCTCAGGTTCAAGGTCCACATTGATATCCCTTCGCACCTCCACCGACTGGTAAAACGTGCCTGCGGCTCTCGTTGTCGCCATTAACCAGTGTGACTTGACCAAACGTGCAGGATGCCTCGCAGACGTATGCACATTATTGAGCATGTGAGACGACCAGCTTAGTTAAGATAATAATCACTCTCTGTGCTCACTCAACAACCCCAAGCTTGTCTGATTAAAGAAACATAAATAATTAATGCGAATGTTAAACAATTACTAGTCTGTCTTCTATAATGTGTGAAGGTAGATTGACAAATCTTCTTAACGCCCTAAAGTGTTCATTCCTTTAGTTATTCGGTCAGCATTCTTATAGTGAGGGTGACATAAATTCTCGAATGTTCATGAAGTTGAGGTTTGCAATAAATAATGAAAATCTACGTAATGCAATACTCATGCCTAAATAAAATTTGAATTTGAAAAGTAAGGCTTGGCCAAGAATGCAAGCTTAAGCTAACGGGCACGGATTCGACTCAAGGCCAAATGTCACAGGCCCTGGATTCAATCCTCGGCTGAACCTTACAGTGTCATTAGCTTAGCTGTACAGACTCAAGTTCGACGCCCAAAGAGTGCTAGCTTAAGCTAACAGACACAGATTTGATGCCTGGGTTAACTTTACAAGGACATTACAGGTTCGAGTTTGAGATTCGATCGCAGGCTTAAGCTCATTAGACAAGATGAGACATGGTCCATGGGCTTTAGGATCTGAGCTTGGAACTGGAAGGTGGCCATACGAATTCCTTTAATAGGAATAGGGAGATGGTGTAAGGCTTAATACATGTGCTTTATTCATAGGGACATACCGCTGAAGTGTTACCTTAGGTCACGGAGCTGAGTGACTGGAAAAAGGAGAAAGGCCAAAGGGCTAAAGGCTACATGGCAAAGGGACATAAAAGTGTTCAGTGGCAAACCACAAAAGGGCAAAAAAGCTAAATGGCTAAAGCACTGAAGGTCGAAATTGCTAAAACCTAAAGGGCAAGAGGGAATGAGCTGTGGTCTAGGGCTCAGAGCTGAACTTGGAACAAGATGGTGGTATGGGACTATGAAGATAGTGAAAGGTGCATTATTCACAGGGACATATCTTTATAATGCTACTTCAAAATCATGAAGCTGAGTGGCCGCAGAGTCAGAGATGCTAGCGTGTGGGCAGATGCGTACCGTGCTGTTGGTTTTAAGTGTTTGGAACCCTAAATTTTTGATTGTAACAAACCTAGCACTTAGATTTGAATTCTAGATACTTGTAGTAGCTTATAATATCGTGGAGACCACTTAGAGGTTAACACTTTGTGTTCAGAACTGAAAAACGTGTTCGCACTACACATGATTGGCAATGGAACCCAGGGCCCTTCCCTTTGGACTGCTGAGTACCATGATAAGTAAATGACTGCACATTGAAAGTGTCCTTTTAATTCAAAACACCTAACGTTTGAGCTTTGAGAAATTCAAAAATCAGCACCCCGCCTGGGAGTCTAACTCAGCATTCTTTCCCTTGGACTGCTGCCTATCATAGTAACTAAATGATTGTGCATTAAATTAAAAACACCCAACTTTGGTGCTACAAGAGAGAAAAATCGCCGACCCGACTAGGATTCGGACCTGTGGCTCTTTTTCACTAGGGGGCCGATGACCTCGATGTTAGGCAACTTTAAACAACAATCATCATCATCATCTTTTACTTGGGAAGCAAAGTAGCATGCTTGCACATTAACAGCTTATGTGTTTAATTGAAACACCTAGCTTTAGTGCTACAGGGATTGAAAATCAAAAATCATCGACCGAACTAGTTTTGAACCTGGAGCTCGCTGGGGCCCAAAGCTGAAGTGCTATTCGAATAACTAACTCTAAAATTTCAAACTTATAATTCTGAGCAAAGGAAAATATCGCTAATTCTGGGTTTCAAACCTGGAGCTCACTTGGACTCAGAACTCAAGAGCTAAAATGCACAACAAGAAGAAATTTGTTAAAAATCCTCAACCCGACCTTAATCGATGACAAGCTTTGCTTTCCCTGAAGACTAAGTGTGAGCTATTAGCACAAAGTATGTTAACTGAATGTGGAGACAGAATGCAATAAATTTAGTATAAAATGAGGTACGGGTAAGTTGACTAGATTTGCTCAGATAGGGAATACATAGTTTATTGTTTCTGCATTGAGCTCTGAGCTGAAGATTGAACCCTGGAGACTTGTAATTGCCTGCTGTAAATTTTACATCACTTGGCACCTAACATCAGAGCTACGAGCAATTAAGAAATCCCCAGGCCGTCTGGGAATCGAACCCGGCACACTTTACCCTGAATTACTAACTATCATAATAACTAAAGGAATTTGCGTTAAGTTCAAAACACAACATTCGAGCTGTAAGAAATTTAAAAATCACCGACCAGACTAGGAATCAAACCTGTGGTTGCATAACTCCGGCAAGAAACAAGCATACTTCTAAATGACGGTACATTTAATTGAAACACTTCAAGTTCGACTTCCTTTCGAGGTGAGGACAATAATATTATTCGCTTTACGCCTTACTTATTACATTCCACCGTTTGAAAAGTTCGCAATAATAATGATAATTTTGAGAATCCAAGCTGGTAAGAAAGTTAAGGCCAGCACTTTACCGTCTGAGCTCGGCAATTATTTCCTCAGTTGCTAAGTGCTGAAATAGCAATCCCCATTTCAAACAAGTTTCGAAGATGCCAGAATTTAGTCCTGCAAGTTTTCCTTTATGTGCCAGTAAATCTAACGACACAAGGCTGACGAATATGAACACCTTCAAATACCATTGGGCTGAGCCAGAATATAACCTGCCAAGTAGGGGTTAAAAGGCTAGCGCTGAGCTACTAAGCCCGACAATTCAACTATTACAGTAAGAAACGAAAACACACACACGCCATTAATAATAATATAATTTGGAGGATCCTAACCACCTTCATACTGAATATTCAACATGTATACCCAATAAGAAAAAAATATCTGGTGCTGGAATTTAGTCCCGCAGGAATTTGCGTCCTATCAGAATCACCTACCTGGTAATGAAGAACAAAATCCCTGACCCTGCCGGGAATTGCAAAATCTAGAATATTTAAATCAGCATGGATTACACACAAAAAACAATAATAATAATTTGTTGGATCTAACCCACCTCCGCACTGAATACTCTACATGAATACCTAGTGAGAAAAAGAAATCTGGTGGCGGAATTTAGTTCCACAGGAGTTCGCGTCTTATCAGAATTACCCAATAAAGAATAAAATTCCCAACCCAGATGGGAATTACAGTCTAGAATATTCAAATCAGCTTGTAATACACCTAGATGCGCATTATATCTGTCATATAAAATCGTTTACAAGCAAAGTGCAAGTCCTGAACAATAGACGTGTTCCACATTCAGCTGCCAGAGATCAAGGGGGTTAATCTATTGGAGTGTCTAACAACTAGACTCGCGATAATAACGCTGACAAGTTTCGTGTCACTGCATTCTTTGGACCTCGCTCGCTAGATGAGCGAAAGAATCATCAGAACTGTTAGGAGGATGAGGCCACGAGTTTACTTATTATTAGTGTGTGTTTTCGCCACCTTATAGTTGAATTTTCGGGCTGAGTATCTTAGAAGTTTAAGGCGCCAGCCTTCTAACTCCAACATGGCAGGTCTGATTTTGGCTCAGCCCGACTTTCCTCCTTAGTGCTGTAACTGTTCCCTCTCCTCGCTTCACACTTGAGACGAAAGTTATTTGCTGGGGAAACATGAATATAAATATAAACTATATGTGGCTTGCCCGCAAATTGCCACGCAAATAAAATATCAATTATCTTTCCACGGTTTCCCATTTCTCTGTGTTTTGATTGGGCGCCAACTTTACAATTTTTAACAAAAAAATTACAGCTAAATTTATATTGATTAGCATAGAGACTTATACAAATCACAGGGGTAGGACTTTAAATAATTAACCATTAAGTATCCCTTTGAGAAAGAAAATTAACACAATATCCAATCAAATTAATTTATTAAACCAAAAATGTGATGAGTCGGAAAAGTTCCTTTCAGCTTGGAGGGAATTAAGAATTTAACGTTACCCGCTTGAATGATCTAATCTTCATCTGTACTCCGTGGTTACTCGTTCCCCTTTTCTCGTTGTAGACTGGTTCCATGGACATCCTTCCTTCCTTCCTTCTGCGATTTGGTTTGGGCTATCTGGCCTAACACTCCCTAATTGCATCGTCCTTAAATTAGACATTGGCCCTATGCTTAGGAAAGTTGATCACAGGTGGAGAAAATTCAGTGTTATGAATTTTTCCATATTATCAGAAATCTTGAACCAACTAAGCTGTTCTCCTGATACAGTACAGATTTGTACCAAGTACCGTAGACTTGAACTAACATAGTTCTTCGTCTAGAATAATATAGAATATATCACACGCAGGTTACAACTCCGTCTCACAGCATCACGGCACTTACGTACTGTATATCGATGGTAACTCACTGTACTGCTCCGTTCACGATAATATACACGATACATCCCCACCCTTGGGAACTGCTCCATATCAAGTCTCTTTTCCATCGAAGCATCGGATTTCTTGATCTCATATCATATCTTTCCCTACCTTCTTTCTTCACGGATAACCAATGGGCGTGTCTACGATCTACACAGGCAGCTCTAGCCTTGTGCGCGGGTTGCTGTATAACCAAGTACTCTTGAGTTAAACCCAGTGATTCGTCCCAAATTCTCAGCTTCAAAAATAACTTTTCGGTCTACACAAACATGACATGGAATGACACAAACTCTGTCTCAACATAGTGACCACATTACAATACATAATATACCGAGCTCGATAGTTGCAGTCGCTTAAGTGTGGCCAGTATCCAATAATCGGGAGGTAGTGGGTTCGAACCCCACTGTCGGCAGCCCTGAATATGGTTTTCCGTGGTTCCCATTTTCACACCAGGCCTTAATTAAAGCCACGGCCGATTCCTTCCCATTCCTAGGCGTTTCCTATCCCATCATCGCCATAAGACATATCTGTGTCGGTGCGACGTAAAGCAAATAGCAACAACATATAATAAATTCCTATCCTGATAACTAAAATAATAAATGATGTTCTAATATAACTAATATGATTCCAATGTCATTCTAATTTATAAATGATTGTAGTTTAATTAACAGTACTCAACGAATAATTGCCGATGCCGTATAATTTGATATCAAATGATATCACGTAATAGGACTGTACAATTACAATCAACATGGCTGGATAAGCCTGAACGGCTACAGTGTGCATGTATGTTGATTGTGCAGCATGAAAGCAGCTTGGACTTTCAAAAATGATATTTATTACTTTTTGCAAACTATGCAAACGTTGTAGTGTAGTTAGTAAGACGTAAAGCGATTATTGTATTTTTCCCACCGCAAACGGTAGTTGAACACACAAGCTTTTAATGTAAACCCATTTAGTTAGCATGCTTGTTTCATGCCCAAATAAAGGAGCCACCGGTTCGATTCCTAGTCTCGTCGGTGATTTTTAATTTATTTCAGCTCGAATGATGTATGTTTAGAATTTAACGCACATTCCTTTAGTCATTATAATAGTTGTTCACGTTAAAGTGTGCCGAGTTAGATACCCAGGTGGCCTGGGGATTTTTAATTGCTGACAGCTCTACTGTTAGGTGCAAAGTGATGTAAACTTCACAGCAGGTAATTATAAGTCCTTTAGACATTTAGCCGTTTTGTCTTTTAGCCATTTAACACTTTTTCTCTTTAGTCCTTCGGCCCTTTCGCAGATTGTCAACTCCATGACCTAAGGTCGCCTTCGAACATTTTGACTAAAATGAATTAAGCATATGTATTTAGCCTTACACAATTTCCCCAGTAATATTAAAATAATTTGTGTAGCCATTATCTTGTTCCAACTTCAGATCCAAAAGCATCTGGACCATGTCTCAATTGTCTAGTTATGTTAAGCCTGGGATCGAATCTCAAACAGTAGTTGACAGCTAGCACACCTGGGCGTCAAACATGAGCATGTAAAGCTAACGCCATTGTAAGGTTAAGCGTAGGGTTGAATCTAGGGCCTGTGAGGTTAGGCGTCGAGTCACATCTGTGCTTGTTAGGTTAAGCTTGCACTCTTGGCCAAGACCTATTTTTAAATCCCCCGCCAAGTAGGGTCATGTGAGGTTAAGCATGCACTCTTAGTGAGCACATTCCGTGAGCTGGATACCTCTATCAGGGGCATGTGGTGCCGGTGGCTGGCGAAACTGCGAATAGTACCTACTAATATCTTCTTCTTCCTTCAGTGTTACATACCACCACGTTCCATACCTTCCAAGGACAGTGAAGAACATCTCAAAAGTATTATATACTTCCACAGTAGACACTTGTGAGTGTTGATTTAAAATTCAAAGAAGACTTTATTACTGAACAACATCAAGAAGACCTAAGTATTGTAATTCTTGTGACTTTTGAGCAGTGATGTTATAAAGTAAACAGAGTCCCCTGTTGTACTTTGTGTCATTTGCCAGACGTGTTCCAAGTCCCGTCACATCTAAATATGCCACAAATATTTAAGGGTTGCCGAAATAAACTGTGCAGCTCTGGATTCCCTGTGTTCACCAATTGGGTGCAGATTATTTTGGGGGCAATATATAAACATGAAAGCTATTAAGATAACATTTTATTAGTACAAACAACACGAAGAGTGTTCAAAATCTTTCATTTCGTCACGCTGTGGACTAATATGTAACAATTACAGGAGTTAGGTGATGCCTAGATGTCTCCACTGAGCACCTTACTGAGCTTTAATATACTTTTTTTTAGAATTTGTTTTACATCGCACCGACACAGATAGGTCTTATGACGACGATGGGTTAGGAAAGGCCTAGGAGTGGGAAGGAAGCGGCTGTGGCCTTAAATAAGGTAGAGAAGCAGCATTTTCTTGGTGTGAAATTGGGAAACCATGAAAAACCATCTTCAGGGCTGCCAACATTGGGGCTCCAACCCACTATCTCCCGGATGCAAGCACACAGCTGCGCGCCTCTAATTGGACGGCCAACTCGACCAGTAGTTTTAATATAATCGATATCTCTGATACTCCAGGTTACATTACTTTTGCAGGATTACTCTCTTCAGTGATATTGCTATTAGTTTCCATTGCATTCGATCTAGTCCCACACAAGCTGTTCCTTGTCAGATGACAGCATGGAAGGGGACGTCCTCGTATGTACCCATTAGCACAGGAATTTCATATAGTATAGATAACTCCCTCAATTCGTAACAGCAAAGCCTGAAAGAACTTGTACATAATTCCCCCTACTGTCCTAACAACAAGCTAATATGCCACTGCTTGAAATGGGCAATTCCTGCAATATACCGCAAGTAGCAATGATACCAACGTCCACACATTATGTATATGGCAAAGAATCTTACAACAGTATCAGCTGTTGTATGGCCAGGTAACAAAGCCAGATGTCACAAAACACCTAGCAGTGCATTACAATACTCTGTGGAAGACATAGGAACTACTTGAATGTAATGAGAATATTCATATAAAAACTACAACATTTCTAAGGAACTTCAGAATTAATGGTTTAAAATAAGGGATGTGGTAGTAGTGGTGAATGATTTTTTAAGAGTTGGTACAACTACACAACCATCCTCTCAAAGAGTGGGTGTCTCACTTACATGAACGTGACATATCAAAAAGGCTTCTTTAAGACATACCGGAGGCAAAAAAGATAACCTCCATAAATCCAGTACCTAATAATAATGGAACTGAAGCAAAGTATTACAGTGAAACCTCGTTAGAGCGTTCGTCATTGACACCTTATCTCACTTAGCACGTCGTAAATTCGAAGTCACAATGCTCATCGTATTAAATCTATATAAAAATACGTCACTTACCACGTCACGAATTTTCGCTGTTGCTGCTTAGCACGATCACATTTTCCTAGTCCTGAAAATGTTATTTGTCATCCCTTGGGGAAGGAACGTGATTTCGAACTCCGGTAAAAGCGCTGGCCGCAGCTGCGTGATAAATGGAAAAGGCCTTGAATTCTTTAAGTTCACAGAATAAATTTCACCTTCAGGGAGCCTCAGAAACGCTCAGTTTTTCTTGCCGGTCACAATGAGCCTGTTTGTGCTTGTATTTCACATTCGAATTCAAAAGTTAGAAATGCATTTCGTGTTTAGTTGCACAATGACGGGTAGCAAATGTCTGTCGCGCAGTAGCCTACATCTGCAACATAATCGTGGGAAGTTGACCACCCACTGGTCCAAAATAAAATGCTTTCTCTAACGTTTGTTTTAGAAAGAGTGTGATGTGCATAATACTACGATATTTTTATTGACCATATTCAAATATTTTCATATTTGTGCACTTTTCAGTGCACAATTTTTATGTTATAAGCCCCAGCGGAAAAGGTCTCATATTTGTTCTCTCGTGTGTTTTCACCTCTCAATAGTCTCTCCTTGTAGAGTTTCACTGTACCCGTGGATATACGACGAGAAATCCGAATATGTCGGAAAATCGTATGTACTGTTTCGATATCCCCGTTGGATAGTTTTTATACGTTTATTCAGTAGTACGTTTTCTTGTTTAACACATTCATTTTCCTTGTCCCATGCAGAAACGTTTTAACGATGTTCCAGTGTGTTTAAATCAACAGAATTAGTAAATATGGCAAAGGTCTGGCTTCAAAAAATAAAATTACCAAGTTTTGACGAGACTATATTTCGAGGGCAGTTTTGAAAATATGATCACTAAAAATTAAGGCCTCATTGGAATAATAAAATGTCAGTATATCACCCTGAAAGTTTAGACAAAGACGACCATAAAAACACATTGCCATGATCGAATCCAATGTCACCATATTGTACAACTTAAGCTGATTGCATCAGAGTATGTGAAGCACATCCTTGAATCCACAAATAAGCATGTTGATTAAGGCTCACTTTATGCTGTTTAACCCTTCTCCTCTGAGTGGAATCGAACCAGATTTAATATTCCATTGCATGTAACTGAGAAAATATGGATGCTACATGCCCAAAACCTTGTGTATTTGTTCATCTCGTTTAGTAGTAGTGACATGATTTAAAAATATTTTTCAGTTGCTGACTTCTCTACTTGTTCAATAAATTAAATATATGATGGACCCATCCATTCATTTCAAAGCTTCCCTGGTCACCATAGAAACAATGTTTGACTACTTCCATGACTAGAGAGTACTTCAGTAAGGAAAGTAATATTATGTTCATTGTTTCAGTGTTCAAGTATGGCTGGTCATCAGCGGATATGTGAGCAATCTGTACGAAATATATTGTATGAAATTAGTAAGAGTGAATATGAAGAGGAAGCTGATGATGCATTGGCTGATCCTGATATTATGTTTCCCAAAAAACTCATGATGAAGATCACGTTTCCCTCGAGGGAGAAGAAAATAATCTGTTAATAAAATACAACATGTGGTTGACTGTACATCATGATATGTACATATCTCGAAATAGGACAGAATGGAGAAAATAACCCTATTGACAATCACGTGTAAGGTACATTCAACATATACAGTAGAACCCCTAAGTAATGTTTGTACAGGTACCCAATTCTTTTAACCTTAAATGGGGTTTACACTAAATCGAGGTTTCAGTAGGAAGCACGCCATTTCCCGAGATCTTTGCGTGTTTAACATAAATTATACCATCGTACAATATTTACACAATGAGAGCATTATAAGAAGGAGATAATTATATATTCTACACAATTTGAAGTTACAGTATGTGCTTCATTTTGACAAATTTTTGTCAGGGAGTGCAAATCGATTCAGTTTAACTTTTCCTTATAGCGTTATACATGTTTTTCCATTAAAGAAGAGGAATACACCAAACTCGCAAAAAACACAATAACATTGGTATGAAACAGCAATGGGTTTGTTTAGACATATTCGCGGATGTCTTCCTAGTAGCAGCTTACTCATTAGCACGTATTTTCTAATTCCAATAGTCTGAACACGCATATTCCGTCTCATTCTTAAGAATTGTAATAGCACCAGTCCAGAGGATTGTGGTAAATACTTCCATTCTCTTATTCCAAACAGCGTCACCTAACCTAGGTTTACTGTGCACATATTATGAAAACATATTTCAAGCTCCCTGTAGAATAATGATAAAATTTTTACTACAAATTTACATGGAAACAGCCTTTCTGAAATTTATTAAGATGCATAAGTAAATAACCTAACCTCTGAAATTAGTAACTTAAGAAGGAGAAGTATCACATTCTTATTTTATTTCAGTATATAGTATTCCAATTAAGAAATCATTTAATTATTGCAAGAAAATGTTATACCGATGTATAGACACCAGTCGGAGTTGTGAGAAGACCTCAGACTCACTCAAGATTGATTCACTCACACGTAACGAGGAATCAATACGGGAGATGATTGATTGCATTCAATATAAATGCTGGAGTAGAGTGTATGAATACAGATAACAGATAAAACTAACATGCCCAAATTTGCCCGTGATAATGGATGAATTAGTAAAAGGGTTCTCAATGTAACTGATGGATACTGCACAGAATAATACAGGAATTTTTGAAGGTTAAAATAACATTTCCCTTTAGAGAAAAAAAGTCCCTTTAAACGGTATTTACCTTCCAAACCTAGAGGAAGACATGAAATAACAGTATGGCTCCTCTCGGATTTCGACAAGGCTTATGTGTGCGCCACCAAAGTTTACAATGGTCAACCAGTAAACGGACAGAGAGAAGTGAATAGGGGAAGGAATGTGGTATTGAGAATTGTCAAGGATATTGAGGGAACAGGGAGAAATATCACTAAAGATAATTTCTTCACCGACTTCACCCTGAATAGCGAGGTTCTGAAAAGAAGATAAACACAATTTCAACAATGACTGCATTGTCATTCCTACTGGAACATATCTAGAGACCTAACACTTGCTCATCCCATTTTCCATACTCCTCAAACAGACACATTCCCAGGAACTCAAGTTTTCATGCAGCATTTAATAATGGATCAGGAAATTCACAAACCCTAACCTGTTCTCCAAAACACAAAATTGAGATGAATCTGTGATGGAGAGGTTAGTATAATTACTTACAAAAGTTAAAAGCTGATCGTCAAAGATACATATGTAAGTGCTGGCAAATGAGGGGTAATACCATGGATGATACACAGGGGGAAGATATAGGTGATGTACAAGCAGTCAGGAAAATACAAGGATACTAGTGGATGAACAAGATTAGGCCACTTCGGGTGAACTTAAACACAAACCACAACAAGTTATAAACAGTACAGCACAAAAATATAGAAAGATATTTCACAACAAATCACAAAGGAAATATTACAAAGTTCAGTGAGAGTGACACTAACAATTACAATTAGATTCATTAAACAGAACAGATGTTTCCTCACACCAACTGTACAATGAGAAATAAGAAACATTTGGGATGATATGATAGGAAAAAAGAACAGGAGAATGAATTCAAAATGAGCATTTTCAATTACAAAGTCCAGGCATGCCATAAGATCTGACCAGACCGGAAAGTATAAACATAAACAAGTTTAAGATAAGACTATTACGCAGTTGGGGAATGTAAACAAATACTTAAATCCGAATGTTCTTGAGAGAATTGACACACAGAAAGTTCATTTTCACATAAGTTCAAAAAGTGATCCAAATAAAGGAATAGACACACATCTGCTTCATAATGGATACAAAATAGTATACAAGCACTCCAGAATCAAGCGCAGTTTACAATACCCTATGGTCTAAGAATAAGTTCCATACCAGTGTGAAAATTTACACCAGTATGACACAAAAATGTTGCCCGCTCTCCAACAACCAAAGAATGACTCAAGGTAGTAGAAGACAAAGAGAACTACTTACACAGACCAGTTGAAGAGGTTAGGTACAGGAAAAGTGATGATACATGGTACTAGAAACGCTGAGAAAAACCATGAAGAGTGTAGAGTGTAAAATCTAAAACCAATGATGTCATCCATGTTTAACGACTGTAGTCCTGTAACTGTGATAGTGTGCACATGTCAAATGCCAGGAAGAAGGCAGCAGTAAACGATGAATGGGGCGGAGTGAATTGACGATGTTAAAAAGTAGTCAGTTGTAGCTATCTACTAACAAGAAGGGAAGATAAAAACTATACCTCATCAATCTCTATTCCTATGCAACCTACAAAAAAATTCAACTATATTGGATAATACAAGAACTACACCAACAGAAAAAGGGTTTGAATCAGAATTCCAGCAACATATGATGACAGACATGTCAAGCAGATACACTGTAGATTTCCCTATTAAGAAATACTTTCAAACTTGGTAGATCAAAACAAATGGCAATTCAGCATGTCCTGTCCTTGGAAAAAAAGTGAAACAAAATGGGAAGTTCTGCCCGGAATATATTGAATTCATGTGAGAATTCGAGTCACTGGTTCACATGAAAGAAAGAAATGTGAAATGCTTGTAGGAAGAAAAATCACTATTAAATTCCACATCAAGATGTCATAATTCTGTCAAGTTAAAAAACAAAAACACTTGTTTTCTGTCAATACTGACAATGGCATAAGTCTGAACTACATCCAACATATAGGGCCATCTATTCAAGAACATCTCTTCTCTATAATCATCTGATTGCAGGCTCAACAAATAGCATTTACAGCAGACATAGGAAAATGTATCTTCAGGTGAATATCAAGATTAACATTTACAATTCATGATGTGTACTCTGGCAAGATAGGCCACATCAGGCAATTAAAACATACGGAGTCACAGTGGTAACCTACACAATAGCATACCTTGAAACAAGATGCACGAATAAATTCAAAGAATGTACAAGCTCCCCTCATGCAGCAAACATCATAAATCAAGACTTCTGTGTAGATGCATGCCTCAAGTGTTCTAAGTTGAATGCAGACACTTCTGAACAATTAATGCAAAATACACAAAGGGTGCATGCAACCCCAACATACCCATTCCTTAACACTAGAACAGATTATCTTGGCCCAATTCTGGGTCTGAAACTTCGATCGTTTACATACCTACATGGCATCATTCCATATCTTAAAAATCAACACAAACGACCAATGCCTTCATGGTGTTGCAATTTCTATTTTCTTAAGTGTATCATATTAATATGTCTAGATTTTATCACAATCAAATCGAGAGCTAATTTGTGCCTGTGAGTGTTAATGTCCTTCTAATGGTTTGATTATTATTATTATTATTATTAAATTTTGGTCAGTGTATTTCATTCTATTTTTCCTTGTTCTTGTTATGTGATCTCTAACTGTGCTGTAATTTTGTGTTTTATCCTGTGTTGGTTTATTTATAATTATGGGATCATTCTTCTCGCTGTTTTGGGATCTAATTTCAATTATGCCTCATACACACATTATGCTGTTCCCAAAGCCCCTCACTTTAAATGTTATAACAATTTCGGTCACCTGTTAAATACTCTGTAAAGTGAAATCTTAATTCAATCCAACTATCATTCAATGTATTAATAATTGTACCTCACCTCCGCTCATTCAAATAAGCGCCTTAATGAACTCCTCTACGGAACAAAAGTTGAAACTGATACAACATGAATTTGGAACTTTAATCACAGGATGTCACTACTGAAATATTAAGTTTCCTAAACAGATTGAATTTCTCCTTGTTTTGTTTGGCTATACATCAAGATGTTTGAACATTTTTCCACAGATGTCACTACCACAAACTCTGATCATGCACTCTGGTGCAAGGTGAAAGAACTTATAACTTAAAGAAGTTTCATATTTTGAAGTTTTCATAACTGAATCTATGTTCATTTACTTTTGGACTGGCAACACTTCTTTTCTTTCCACCACTTTGAATCTAGCCAATCAGGAATTTTTGTAATTAATTTCCAAACAATCCTGCATTTCATGTTCACTTTGTGCTAACAAATAATAATTGAGAGGGTGTGGCCAGATCAGTCCTGAATTCTCTCGAACCTTCCCCGAGGGTATATAAGTTGCGGCTTTTCGAGTTTCCTTGTCAATTGATCGCCGTCTTTCTAAGTGTGTGTGTTAAGGCAAGAGGCCTCTTTCTTCAGCCGGCAGAACATCTTCCAGGTAATGGCCCGTTAATCCTATCTTTCTTTCTGTCTCCGCAACTTTATCTGAGGGGAAGGTCCGAATCTTAACTATGTAACATTCTTTTCTAAAATGTAAATTTTCGTTTGGCTAATGTAAAACTTTATAAAATCTGAAACTGTAAATCGGGCATTGAGAGGGAGTTACCCTCTCGAGATCCCCTTCATCTTGGATTCAAGTGACTACCATTTCGTAACCTTTCGTTCCTGTAATGTATTACAGTTTTTCCCATGCACACCACCTCAGTAGTTTGGGACTAGCCCCAGTTTCACCAGCCAAGATCCCTGTAGGTTTTAATATTTCATTATCTCAGAGCGCAGTGTATGCCTCCATTCTGGTTGTGTTTGGGCCGTTTATTTGACATGTTCTTTTTCGCAAAGGCCCTGTAGATTGAGTACTAGATACCACTGTGCCTTGTGAGGCCAGAGAGTGTAACATTGCCTTGAGCGTTCTGTAAGCAACTGAGAGCCTGTTCGCTCTTTTCAAAATTTTATAATAGTAAAGAGTGGCTCTGGAAGGGTAGATATTTTATTTAGGGAGCAAGTGATCTTGAATTAGGGGATATCTGCCCTTGACTAAATTGCTCCTTATTTTGACTTGAAGTTTTGTAAACAGGATCTGGTATCTCTGATATTTAAAAACTAGGGGCTTGAAGCCCAAAATGGTTAAAGTTCTGAATCTTGGATTTTTCCAAATCTGGTTTCAAGATTGGCATTGTACCTGATTGTTACTTCACTTAGTGGAAATGTGTTTGTTTTTATATGCTGAAAGGTATATAAGATATATAACCTTTGTTAAAATTTTAAATCAAGTCTTGATATTGCAGTTAGACCCATTCAAGACCGCACGTTCTTTCACCATCCCTGCGTTCCACACATACCCCAGAACAACAATAATTATTATTTATCTTCTGTAACTAGGCCATTCTAGGGATCTTAAATTTGTTTCTCCTGTTCTTAATTTTCCTTTGGTTCACGCTCACATGTCTTATTCACATCCGTGTTTTGTTTTTTTCTCCCATTATTTATTTGTTCTGGCTCTAAGTTCTTATCCCTTATTTTGTGGATGCTTTCAGTTTAGCAGGCCTTGCCTGTTATTGATTAATAATAACTTCTGCTTGGGTAGCTGTATGCTTCAGTTCGTGTATCATAGTTCTGTTAATGTCTAAAAACCTGTTTTTGAGCTATTAGCATTCGAAGTTTTGCTTATAGTTTTCCAATTATTTTTTTCAACAACTAACTTTAAATAAACTTTACACTTTCTGCAAGGAAGTCACCTTATTACACGCTAATTTTCTTCTATCCTATTCTTTAAAAATTGCCAGGTATCTAATCTTTATTGGTAACCTAACATTATTGGCAAGGGCTTATTTAAATAAACGTCAACTGTTTGTTTAGTACTTAACAGAGACATTGGCCCTTTTAACACGTTGCAGGCCAGGATAAAATGCGTTTGTATCAGTTAATATCCCAATCTTGATGAAAAATGGCATTGGCTCTGTTAGAACCAAGCCACAGAATTGTGGACCATTAATATTGTTTTTCCATTGTAATATTGTAATTGGTATGGGGAGTTTTCTACCATGTATTATTGTCATTTAAATTCATTTATTTATCCGTGTGATTTTATTTGCTGTTCAAGTCACATTTTGAGTTTGTGTGCATCAGTGTTTTCATAATTGTTCAAACATTCATGTAAGAATGAATTGAAACAAAGTTCAATTAAATCAGATTAATATTTAGTTACTGGCCAGTATTCTATTTCTTAGAGAGGTATACCTTAATATTAAATATTAATTTTGTAAAAGAGTCTCAGGTTCATAGTAATAATCTAGAAAGGTGTCGAACTTTCAGTATCCTTATTGCTTTAGTAATTTATTCAGAGTTATTAGTGATCATATTTCTTGTAATTTTATTCATTTGAAATGGTAATTCAATTGTGAATAATATGAAATTTAACTCTTTATTCATTAAGTAAATATTTAACTCCAATTCTAATTGCATCTCTTCATTTGGTAGTGTTGGTTACTTTGACCTGTCAACTAGTTAAGAGCTAATTTAAGATCTTGCCCTCTTACATGTCTATTATCCTGGGCCTCTTCCACGTTTTATGTTCATATGCTGCTGCCCTAAGTAGGTAATTTTGTGCTTTGATGTTGTTTTCTGTTGATTTACTGTATTCATTTTTGTGTCCTTGGCCCATTGCAAAATGGGCATTGAAATACCCCATAACAACACAGTCATACCGAAAGAAGATGACAGAAACGCTATGCAGTGGACGATTGCAGTGATCAAATGAGTATCATGGTAGTGACGGATTCATTCATATAACAATGTTCACGTGAGTAACGGTCAACATACAAGGACTATTCACAAACAGTATCTTTTATGAAGTATGAAACAGAAACAGAAGTGTTTATTTATTCATTGCAAGTTTAAGTAATGCTATACGTTACAATACACTAGTAACACCACAAACCATACTTGGAAGAATAAGAATACTTTTGCTTGCCACAAGAGGGCTACAATGTGTGTAGTATAAAAGTGATAGCTCACAGTAAGCAAGCATATCCCTTGCAACTTATACCTACAAATAATAGTATTATCTAGAAATCAATAATTAATATAATCAATAAGAATACAAATGTGTTTCATTTGGATGCAACTAGTAAAGTATCCAGTAACAGTAAAAAAGAATGTATCTTATAGCAAATCTGTGTTCAAAAATACTTACGAACCCACAAGTATTGGTATGAATAATACCAGGACACAAATGATAACACGGTCCTGGTCTTTCGGGTAATCCTAAGTGCTACACAATGCATAATGCCAGATCGTGGAACAACTTGAAGGAAAGATGAAAATTAGGTAAGTAAACAGTCAATCTCATACAAAAGTATATTTTCCATAGGACTATCAATCGTATGCATTGAAATGAATGGTCAACCACTGATATCTGTTGAGCCATTTTTAAACTATTTTGATTACCTGCAGATGGATTATCAAATCATGTACATTACCTCAAAAGTGTTTTCCTGTGTTGACCCTGGCTCTGTTAACTCTGATTTAACTTCTTTTTTCAGAACTACCATATCTGATAGATGTTCAATACTTTCCTGTGGAAAATAAGACATATTAGGTATGCATAAAACATATATCTACAAATACAGTCACAAACAAATGAACATGATAATTCATTATCTGCCAGTATTACAGTTACTTTCAAAATTTCACTTATGTTCAAGAAAGATTTCTACCATCAGAGGATTGTTAATACCAAAGGATGTACTGAGAATGGGCTTCCTCACTCCTTATGTCAGAGAAAGAATGGGACTGAAAACCAAATATAAAATGTGATACACATTCTAGCAATATCAGAAGATATCCTAGAAGAGACGGAATTGGGGCCATCTCGCACAGAATTTGGAAGGAAGCTGCCATAGGCATAGACACTAAATTGTATGTACTGTACCCGGAAAATATATGGAATAAGGTATAAGGGCATGAGATTCAACAAAGGGGTGAACGGACCTTATGGAGCAGGTACTGAGAGGTATACGCTGATCGAAATAATAGCTGATTTTTTAAGACAAAATTTATTCATTTCTTTGAGTAGGACTTGAATTTTCCTTATTATTTGCTTGATCAAAAAATACTTTGATAAACAGACTCAATATCGTCTTGAAGTTTTAATATCAAATTAATTGTGACGAATGCCTGTCTTTCCAAAATGAATTTCATTTCAAACTACAACCTCTTCCTTCAAAGGTTCTTAAAATTCTTTCTTGAACTCATTTGAATTATGGGAAAAGAGAAAATTATTAAATTTAAATTAAGTTTCCTTCACTTGAAAATATAGAAGTTTTCCCTAGAGTCTTTTCTAAATGTTTAACACTTGAAATTGTGAAACTCTCCTCTACAGTCTCTTTACACTTTTAACACTTCACAAAGTATCGCAAAATGATTCGTCTTACAAAGTTCAATCTTATAATTTCTTTACGAATAGAAGTTTAAATATTCTGATAGTACTGTTGGAATATTGATTCCCAGTAAGAGTGAATAAACTGTTTGTTGAACTGCTATCTAGAACCACTGATTCCAATATTCCACCAATGAAAAGATAGTCTTGTGGAATTCAAAGAATCCAAAAACACTCATCACCAGTAATCTGGAATTCAGGAATGGATTGTGAAGATATGCAGTTCAGTGAATAGCATGTTTGACAGCCGGTGTCGTGATGTCATCACCCATGGTACAACGCTAAACTCCCTCATTGAGACAACGACCCATGTCCGTCGCTGAAACCATGTCTCCAATCCCGTGTTGAAACCACGTCTTCAATGCCACGTTGACAGGTAGACATGAATATAATAGGCACTTGTCAGGTTTTAACGCGTTTTTGGCTGGATATAAAAACACGAAACTGTTCAACTGACTAGTGATAATTACCGAGTGTCCTATCTGACCTGTCTCAGATTTATGAATCAGACTACGAACACAGTATCGTCTTAAGTGCACACTGGCTGTAAATTGTTGATAACTATTGTTCTGGAAATCGTCGTGTAAAATAGCAGTCGGAGGATATGTACAAGTGTTTTCACAAGCAGATCACAGTCTATTCAAATGACGGAATCTTACTATCTCGAGAATACTTACAAGTATTGTCACACTGAGATCACAGTCCATTCAAAATGACGAAATGTTATCTCTCGCGAATGTTTACAAGTCCTGATTGCGGTAGAGTAGAAAGCGGTACAATATTATGCACTCGCGATGAAGGATTAAATACGTTGATAGTTCAAAATTGTCATTAGACGTGTGTTTTAAAGCACAATTATGAGATAGTCTGCTTTAGTAAACAAGATATTAATTTTACAAGAAAATGTCCTTAACATGCACATGTTTATCAGTTGTAAATATTTTAAGTTATTCCGTCCAGAAGAAAATTATAAGTTTTAAATAGTCGAGTTCACTCGAGTTAAAGTCCAAAATGTAAAGTAAGTTACTATCACCAACACTGTTAAACACTTTAAAAATGGTGAGACTACCAAGTCATCGTAGTAATAATTGAAACATTTCTAAGTGCGATATTTTTCACTGGACTACAAGTCCGAAGACAGTTCAAGCGGAGTACCGCTACGCGATAACTAAGTTTGACTTTCGACGTGTATATCTGCGTCAACAGCATGCTTACGTGATTGCTGTGAGTTGAGAACTGTCTCACCAGGACAAATGCCTGCTCTTTTATATCGTGCAGCTGTGTTAGCTTTCCTCCCCTTCTGATAAAATTGCATTTCTTTATTGCGGAATGACTTTTAACTCTGTGGGCCCATTTTGATAAAATTTAAATATGTTGCCATTTAAATCATGGGCTACAAAATGGTTTAAGTCATTATTTGATATTGCCACGGGATAACAGTTAGTAAAAATACTTCTCGTATGTTCTAAAGGTATCATGCGTTGTTCACATGATCATGACGTCAGTTCTGACGTAGACAGCTTGCTGTTTGCCTGCCTGAGCGTGCCGTTGCAGTTCCTCACACGTTGGGCCGTATCGTTGCAGCACACTGACATTACAAACTAATGCCCCAGGCCGTTAATTGCTCCTGGTACAGTACTGTTTTCGTATGTCCAATCATATCAATCATATCTTGGAGAATGTTTGAACCAATTTCATGTGTTACAACTGTTCTAAAGATTTCTTTGTTCACAGCACAGACTTTGGTTTAGAGACAGATTAAAACATTTTGAAATATCTGAATCACATTCTCTACTGTGGTTTTGTTGAGATCACAGGGGCTGCATGCTGTATTGATACAATTCTGTTTCAAACAGCATATTTCAATGCTTGCAAGTGTGAAAATAAAAAACAAACATGGAAGAAGAAGGCTTATCACATTCATATAGCAGGGAAAGTTGTGACGTAGCCCAAACTCAAAGCAACTACAAATGAAACATTTTACTACTACAACTAAGTTATGCAGTGTTCTGTAAAGAACTGTGGGGAAGAGAACACCATCAGCAGTGTTGTAGTGTACATCAGCAGTTTCAGAAGATCTTTCATGAACTTTCACGAGACCTTTTAATTTCTCACATGGATTCTTAAAACCTCATCTGTACGAAAGTATGTGGGGGAGGGCGTGTGATCAAAAGCTTATTCTAATATAAGTTAATTTTTAATAAAAGTGTATTCAAGTATAAAATTCTAGAATATACCGACATAACCTATTCAATATAGAAGAAAGACAACAGTACCTGATGTAAGCAAAGGATGAAAAAGATGCAGAAAGTGGAGAGGAAAATAACTACTACAAAGAGGAAAGAAAACTTAATTTCTAATGTGCATGAAATCCTCAGTGTCGGAGCCCACTGAGAAGGGGCACATTAAAGAAAATTTTCCCCGAAATCATATATTCTAAGAGTCCTTAGACATGGTTCTCTACGTAACACAGACACAGACATGTATTTGAGAAATAAAACGGGCTAATCACTATTCTGCCTTTCTAAATGAATTCAATGTCTGAGCAAAATAATTATTTTGAGAGAAATCAAATTCAGATTTTAACTCTCATAAGCCATAAGCAAATCTGCTTTTTCCTTAACACAAATATCTTCCAGCAGTTTGTGGATGTGAGGTAACCCAGAGTAATCATACCTGTGTTGACATTCTGTTTAGCAGAATGGTGTATCCAGTCTCAAAAACACTGACAAAAGATATGTGATTCAACTACACTAATGAAGACAGGAGTAATAATTTTTAACATGTGGTGCTAATGCTGGTGCAGTAGTGTTGGAAGATATTACTGTTTTAAAAAAGTACAATGGGTCAACCATCCTCTAGTTTAATCAGAGGGGAAAAATAGAAGAGGCATGACCCCTAAACTAAAGTAAATTTGATACAGACAGAAAAAAAATACAGACTAATCCAACCCAAACATTAACACACTCACCAACAGTTTCCGATAATAGCACACATTTCTTTAACATCATTTTGAGATCTGTACAACTTAGAAGCAGTATCATTTAAAAAAATATCAAACCTAGAGTTCTTGTTTAGGAGTGCGCTCCTATGCCAGGTTTAGACCAGACACAGAACATAACAAGAAATATCAAAGGTAAAGATCTTGAACAGCTAAACGCTGACATCATTGATACGTTCACACACCTTTACCTTCTGTAGTGCCTGTAATTAGAACTCAACAAACACACATTTATTCTGAGAATAGCGTGCATTAACTGCAGAAATTTAACTTTAATTACTACTGCCAAGTCACAGTTATTCACTGAACATCTCTCTTCCAACTTTCAAGGTTTTCAAAGACTCTGAGGTGCCAGAATGTTGCGCAGGAATTCACTCTCATGCTAGTACAACTACAGGCATGTGCTACGTCACGTACATCTAGACCGAACCCAAATCACACTCGCCAACACGAAATTAGCATGTCATCAGTTTACCATCTGAGCTATCAGATTAAGAGCCACTGAACTGAAATTCACACTCGGAGGATAGTAATGGACTGTGATTAGATTAGCAACAGACAAAGCAAGGAAAGATGATGAAAATATCTTGCTTCTTCTCAAAAATATTCCACTGCATCTCCGCCTCCATCAGGGTGTTTGCTTTAGACGAGCTATATTCACAGCAAACTGCAAAGGCAGAATTCACCACATGCTCACCCAACATTAGCGACATTGTACAAAAGGTTGAATGATGCAAATCTTACTTGGAATTTCTTTTGGAGGAAAATTATGTTCACCATGAGAGCCAGGGACCTATTGGCCATAACCTCATTCAATCTAGCACCCACCATTTTCCACCATTTCAGCAACTACTAGCACTGCAATTGGCTGACATATGATAGGAAATGATTCAATCCCACAAAGATTTCAGTACTAAACCATGAAGAATAAATTCATAACCACACACCCTCCAGAAATCAATTTCAATAACCAACAGAGGTAAACAATTAAACAACTCACAGTCAGTCAATGGGTACTTAACACATGAAATGCCCTGAAAACTCAATCTTGAACAATGCCTATCACAAATTTGTCACTAGCTGGCCTTAACCAAGGTTCCTTCACTATCAAGCCCACAACAATAATTCAGCTTTTTGCCACTATCAAACACTAGTAAATGCTAGAGGCCAATTGTCCACTCAACGGCCCTAATCTGGGGGCTTATGCCACAACTACTGTTGTTTGTAGTTCCTAAGAGTTGGCAGCTCTTTGTAGCACGCTATAACATATTGCTAAGCTAAGAAACAAAACAGAGAAATATCATGCCTAGACACCCATGCAGTAAATGAAGATTGCTGGCATTAACGTTGGGTAAGCACACAGTAAATTTTGCCCCAGCCAAACTTATTCAGCTACTAAGGGTTAAATTATGATCTCTATACAGTTATCTGGAATGGGACTTACAAGTGATGCATTTCTTGTTCCTTCAAGCCAGGCTGGTTCCTCTTTGATGTTTACTTCCAGGTCCATTTCACACTGCACCTGAAGTAGTTAGAAGGTTGCTACTTACATTATTTGTCAACAGATTAAGCAACAAACATGTAATTCTATATGACTGTCAATAATATGATCATACCAAAAAGGCTCAAAATTTTAAATGATTGTTGACACCGTGATCGTACTTATAGGATTTCAAGTTTTCTATTACGGATGTTATGAACACAGCTAAAGACTTCCAGTTTTACATGACCTCTAACACAATGATCACATCCATTGGATATCTAATTTAACATATCTGTCGATATCGAGATCATAGTCCCCTAGTTTTACATTAAAGCTTTTCTTATTAATAGCTATATAACATACTGTTTCATATGGAACTGAAACCACAGCAAGATGACTTTTCTTTCTAAAAATCAAACATACATTGATTGTGATTGAAATTCACGAAATTTCTTGAAAATTCAGTGACTAATTCATTTGCATATCACTCTGATCTCCTGCGTCCATACCTTGGAATCTTCCTACCATTTTTATCCTCTGCACTGCGCTCCAGTGCCTTTAGATTTGTTCTATCAAAATTTTCCTTCTTAGGATTAAATTCTCTCAAACCATTCTCCTCTCATCAAGCTGATTCACTAACTCTTTATTTGAGACGTGTTCTATTCATCCGATAACATGGCATTTCATAGGCTTTCACTCTGTTTTTCTAGGCACCAGTTATTATCTATGTTTCACCTTCACATCAGTGCAAACATCATTATTAAGGTTTTCAGTCTGTTGAATCTAAAGAACATGATGGAGAAAAGATGCGAGTTTAGGCAGGATTTAGTGATGAGATTTACAGATATTGAGGAGACATCCGGCTGTGTACCACAGCAAGTTGTCTTCGATGCTCTATTAAAAAAAGAAGGCAGGGAGAGGAGAACTAATTAGAAAATCCAAAAATGAAAAATGAGAAATTAATATGAAGACTACTATAGGACAAACAAAACAGTTCAAAGTAGAAACAGGACTTCAACAAGGATGTGTATTATCCCCTCTACACTTCATTACAATCATGGATGATATCCACAAGTGGGAACCAAGGAGGCAAAGGCCTCACTCTTTACAGATGACATTGTAATATGGGGAGAAGATGAAATGGAAGTACAAAAACAGGAGACAGAGAAATATGGTATTAAAATAAGTGGGGAGAAGTTCACGGTAATAGTGGTAACGTGAGGTAATAGAGAGGAAACTGGGAATATTGAAGTAAATGGAAGACCATTAGATGTTGTGGAAAGTTTCAAGTATTTGTGGAGAAAAATAGCAAAAGATGGAGGGATAAATTACGAAATTGGAAATAGAACTGAACAAGCCAATGTGTTTTACCAATGTGCGAGATGTATAGTCAGGAACTGAGGCATCCCACAGGAATGCAAGAAAATTTTGCACCCTACATATTACACACCAATTTTGATATATACTGCAGGCACATGGACAAGAAAAAATCATGATGAAGGCAGAATCCATCAGGCCAAGATGAAATTCCTTAGATGCATCATAGGCAAGACATGAAGGGATAAAATCAGAAACATAGAAATCAGGGAGAGAATTGGAATCCCTAAACTGCAAGACAAGATAGAGACTAGTAAGCTGAAATGGTATGGACACATTATGAGAATAGAAGAGGCTAGTGTTCCAAGGTGAGTATATACCGGTACACAGAAAATAATAGGAGAAAGGCACCAGGGAATGCCCAGAAGGAGGTGGATGGACATGGTGAAGGAGAGATACACACTGAGGATTTCCTTCATTCACAATTCTACCCAGGAGACTGGAAATGGAAAATGAAGAAAAGGAATCTGTTGAACTGAAGACAGAAATTTATACAAAAGTGCTATTAGCTTATTTCATTGAACAATGCCAGCAACCTTTACTTAAGTGGTCTTTCATTATTTGTCTGTGCATGTCATGTCTTACGACACAACCGAGGGGAACTTAAAAGAGCACCCCTTGAAAGGAGTTCCGTGCTAAACAATTGGTTTAAATATTTAGCAGGTTTTTGTTCCCCAGGTGGTACAAAACTTGTCTGAATTAAATACCTCGAGTGATATCTCCCAAAATTAATTTCACCCAATAGCAATGTTTGTTAGTCAATGATATTTTACTGTAAAAGTAAACACACTGCCCTAACAATGAATACTACAATGTTTCACACATGTAATACGACCTTCATTCCTGTGGACAACTGCGTAAATTTTTACTCATTACCAGGAAACAGACTTCACATCTATTGAGGAAACTATGATCAATTGTACTTTGTATATTGCTATGTAGGGGCCACAACTAAAGTGTGCCACGTTTACTTGTTCTCGCCATCACTGTTTATTCTATTAATATATTACTGGTTTTACTTGCAATTAACTGCCTTGTACAGTTTCCGGAGCCTGAACTTAGTGCTGAAGATTTTTCTCTCATTCTTGGAAGTGGTTTAATGTTGCACTAACATAGCAAAGGGAAAGGGCTAAGGTTAGGAAGACAGGAGAGTTGATTAAGGTTAATTAATGAGAAAATGGGGAAACCACGGAAACAATTTCTGGGCTGACCATCGCGGAATTCGAACCCATGCAATCTCACCGCCACTCACCCCTGAAGAAGAAATTTTACACACCAATAATTATCAGGAAATATGTTTTGAAGGAGAGGCATCCTACTGATAAATAAAACATGAGGACTAAGTACTGGATATAGCTGTGTTGTGGGGTGATGATATGATACAGACGAATCTCCATAACAACACTTATATACCAAGAATTCTACATATTCAGATAATATTCCAGATAACCTAAACGGAACAACTCTCAAGATTGCGAACCCTACTACCATCTTTCGCAGCCGACAGTGTAAAGAAAAACTCAACATTCACAGCTTCACTTTTAAATCGCACACAGAGGTAAATAACACATTAACACAATAATCAAAATTATACACTACATCTTGTAATTTCTTTCTGAAACTACGATCCGCATTTCTTCACCTGCGTAGCTCTTCAGAAAAATTCCTAATTCCTCCAAATGTAATTGCACGGTACATTGTTACAACACATGACTTGCCGACACTTGTAAGGCAAAGGCCAGGAGTTTTCAAGAAGAAAGCTAGTTATAGAAGTATACACTTTTAATGCTTAAGTAAGCGTAAAATTTAAGAAAAAATAAAAGTATTAAATATAAAAATATGTACGCTAGAATGCTGAAACAGAAAGATTAGTATTACCTTATTACGGTTCTCAACTGAGTAAAAGTAAATTATTGAAACTTCAACATTACCACCAATATGTTAGATGCTGTGAACACAGTGTAAAATGATAGAAATCACGATTCCCCAATAAAGAAAATCTGTAACACAATTAACGGAATAAGCTGGAGAACTGGCTAATACGCGTGTTATATAACAACATACCTCACACTTCGAAACAAAACCGAACATTTTAATGTAGTTTAATCACTTAATACAAAGCAGGAGGAACAAATGTAATTTCTATCATTCAGTACAATAGGCTGAATTTACAAAAGGATGTATTACCGCTAGAAACTCCCAAGTATACAACACTTCTTCTTCTTCTCTTTAATACCTGGTTGGGCTCAGTATTTAACTGACACCCAGTTCCAATAATTTTGAATGAAACACTTCACAACACACGTAACCACTTATTTATGGTGAATAATAAACACTTTATCTCACAGTTTTTAAAGCTCGTAAAACTGTATCCTTCTTTGTTATTACTATGTAGGGATCGCACCTTAGTATGTGGAATTATACGACACTTACTGAAAAGAGCACTGGGTATAATCCACCGCCGTCTCGATCGATCGGCTGTGGTATAATCAAATACAGTAGAGACAATACGCGACTCTCAGCGAGATATCGAGGGACAAAGCTCTCTCTAGCGAGTAGACCTGAGAACTGCTGATTCTGTCATAAGAGCACGTGTATTTGTTTGTGAAAGTTTTGGTGTTATTTATGCGTTTTCAGTGAGTTGACATAATTCAATAGTAGCGTGTGTCATTCCTTGATATCTCCTTCCAACATGAGGGGAAATGTATGTGCTGTAACTATGAAGTAGAGAAGAATGCGCGGTCTTTCTTTCGCTACCCTCGTGACAAGAACAATAATATTGTATTTGCATATATATATTCTTCCAGTGACAAAGATATTTTTATAGTACTTCATAATCTTCTGACCTGCTCGACCCATATTTTAACTGGCTTAAAATATAATACGCATACTTTATTGTATAGTGCAGCAGATAACCTTCAATATTCAATATTTAAATATTCCTCAAAGCATCACTATCGACAACATTTTCATACCTTTATACTTTTCTTTCTCTTATCCCTCTTCTCAGATTAAAGCCGGCCTTTTACAGATTTTTCTTTCTGTTGGTAGGCTTCATGTTAAGAGGAAAATTGTCCTGCTTTTAAATGTTAATTCATTGCATCATGTGGGTAAGGAATGTGCCGATATTTTTACTGACAAGTGTCTTAATGTGATGATCCAATGTTTTTAAATGAAAAAAAGACAAATCTAACTGTAAAAGTTCAGGCAGGAATGCTAAAGCAAAAAAAGTAATGCATAAATGAAAGATCAATCCCTTTCACAGCAGTCCATTTCACATCTTGTTTATATGTTTAATTTCAGTCTTTAAATAATAACCTTTTAAATAATTCTTCATTCATTTATCCAGAATTGCTTTAGCAACTTCGAAGTTAATATCTCAATAATACTTTCTTTCTAGACGTAATTTATTTATCCACTAGCTGTAGTAACCGGCGTTGCCCGGATAGTTTTTGAATGTTTACATTTAATATTTGTATTAACAGTTAGTTGAGTGTGAAGTGAATGCTTATAGAATTATTTTTGAGATGTTGATTTTACGACTTATCATGTAGTTTTATAGTTATTTAGATGTATCTGACTTCAAGTTTTAGATTATTTAATTATCGAGTAAACACTAATCTCGGTCATTTTATACTATTTACTTTTAAGCCCTTCTCAGCTCCTGCCTCGATGGAGGCAGAACGTAGACTTAAACGCTATCCACAGCGTCACAGTTCGTATCAGCGACACATAAACAATGGATTTCGACATTAATATTGGTTATTTTCCTTATTTTTGCACGTCAGCCCCTCTCATTCCCCAACACCAGCGGGGGCTAGGTGTATCTGACCTCCACAGTAATGTTTTCTATATAGTAAGTCATGTGTATACCAAGTTTAATTGAGAGATATGCTAAAACATACACACATCCTTAAACTCTGTCCCTTTGGACGTTTTCAATTTTTTGCCAGTTCTCATCCGCCTGCCCAGTAGGACTGAGCTTTATCTTAAACGGCATCCAGAGTGTTACAGTTCATCTCAGCGACCCCGAAAACTATGGATTAGACACAAATTTCGGTCATTTTCGGTTAATATTTACATTTCGCCCCTACTTTAGAGGCTAGGAGTCTGTTACCCCTAAGGTATATTTTTCCAGACAGTAGGTCCAGTATGCACACATGCGTCCATTCTCTCGCTCATTTTCGAAATTTTGTTTTTCACTTTTTCTCACCGCTATGCGAAAGGAGGCAGAAATTTGACTTCTAAAAAAATTGGAGCGTTACTATTCATCCCAGCGACCCCGAAAAGAATGGATTCGACACTATTTTCGATTATTTCTACATCTCATCCCGTCGTAGGTGTGCTAGGGTTGTCATACCTCCGCGCACTTTGTCTCCTGATAATAAGTCATTAGTGACCAAGTTTGTTTGAAATTGTTCCCGTAGTCCCGAAACGTACGGATTCAACACTAATATCGGTCATTTTCAGTCTTAATTACATTTCGTACCCTTATCTAATGCTTCAAGGGGTGTCTTTCCCTCTTAGTATTTTTCTCAGGTAGTAGGTAATATTTGTATTAAGTTCTGCTGACAGTTATACTGGAACGTACAAAAAACATCCTTAATCTCGGTCATTTGGATATTTTCTGTTCTTGACTCCTTCTCACCCGCCTGGCAATTGGGGATCAACTTGGACTTAAACGACAACCGGATTGTCACTCCTCATTTAAGCGACACCTAAAACCATGGATGTGACATTATTTTCGATTATGTTATATCTAACTCCCTTCCTAACCACTCACCACCAAAGGGGCCTTAATTTGGACTTTAAAAGTCCAGAGTGCCTCAATTCACCTCAGCGTCCCTAAAAACTGTGGATTCGTCACCAATTACGATTATTTTTATATATCACTCCCCCTTGCCCCCCACCCTAAAGGGGGCTGAACTTGAAATTAAGAATTTCCCGGGATGTCACTGTTCATCTAAGCGACCCCGGAAAATATGGATTCGACACTATTTTTGTTTACTTTTATATATGACCCCCCCCTTGCCCCCCGCCCCTAATGGTTCCTGGGGTGTCTTATCCCCACGTGGTTTGTCTCCTGATACTAAAAATCCGGAGTGTCGCTATTCACTTTGGCGACCCCGAAAACTACGTATTCGACACAATTTTCGATTACATGTATATATCACTTCCCCCTCGCCCCCACGCCAAAGGGTCTGAACTTGGACTTAAAAAAATTGGAGTGTCACTATTCATCTCAGCAACCCCAAAAAGTATGTATTCGACACTACTTTGATGATTTTCATATCTCAAGCCCCCCGCCCCCCCTAATGGTTCCTGGGGTGCCTTATTCCCACGTGGTTTGTCTCCCGATATTAAAATTCCGGAGTGTTACTATTCATCTAACCGACCCCAAAAGTATGCATTCGACACTACTTTTGATGATTTTTATATCTCACCCCTTCGCCCCCCGCCCCTATGGGTTCCTGGGGTGCCCTACCCCCACGTGGTTTGTCTCCTGATAGTAAAAATCCGGAGTGTCAGTATTCATCTCAGCGACCCCGAAGAGTACTCGACATTCTTTTCGATTATTTTTATACATCACTCGCCCCTTGTCCCCCACCCTAAAGGGGGCTGAACTTGGAATTTAAAAATTCCCGGGATGTCACTATTCACCTAAGCGACCACGAAAAGTATGGACTCGACACTATTTTCGATTATGTGTATATATCACTTCCCCCTCGCCCCCACCCCAAAGGGGCTGAACTTGGACTTTTAAAAAATTCGGAGTGTAACTATTCATCTCAGCGACCCCGAAAAGTATGGATTCGACACTATTTTCGTTTATTTTTATATATGACCCCCTCGCCCCCCACCCCTAAGGGTTCCTGGGGTGTCTTACCCCCACGTGGTTTGTCTCCTGATACCAAAATTCCGGAGTGTCGCTATTCACTTTGGTGACGCCGAAAACTACGTATTTGACACTATTTTCGATTATTTGTATATATCACTCCCCCCTCGCCCCCACCCTAAAAGGGGGCTGAACTTGGACTTTAAAAATAATCGGAGTTTCACTATTCATCTCAGCGACCTCGAAAAGTGTGGATTCGACACTATTTTCGTTTATTTTTATTTATGACCCCCTCGCCCCCCCGCCCCTAAGGGTTCCTGACGTGTCTTACCCCCACGTGGTTTGTCTCCTGATACTGAAAATCCGGATTGTCGCTATTCACTTTGGCGACCCCGAAAACTATATATTCGACATTATTTTCGATTATTTGTATATATCACTCCCCCCCTCGCCCTCACCCCAAAGGGGCTGAACTTGGACTTAAATAAAATTGGAGTGTCACTATTCATCTCAGCGACCCCGAAAAGTATGGATTCGACACTATTTTCATTTATTTTTTATATGACCCCCCTCGCCCCCCGCCGCTAAGGGTTCCTGGGGTGTCTTACCCCCACGTGGTTTGTCTCCAGATACCAATAATCCGGAGTGTCACTATTCACTTTGGCGACCCCGAAAACTATGTATTTGACACTATTTTCGATTATTTATATATATCACTCCCCCCTCGCGCCCACCCAAAAGGGGGCTGAACTTGTACTTTTAAAAATATCGGAGTGTCACTATTCATCTCAGTGACCCCGAAAAGTGTGGATTCGACACTATTTTCGTTTATTTTTATTTATGACCCCCCTCGCCCCCCGCCCCTAAGGGTTCCTGGCGTGTCTTACCCCCACGTGGTTTGTCTCCTGATACTGAAAATCCGGAGTGTCGCTATTCACTTTGGCGACCCCGAAAACTATGTATTCGACATTATTTTCGATTATTTGTATATATCACTCCCCCTCGCCACCACCCCAAAGGGGGGCTGAACTTGGACTTTAAAAAAAATTGGAGTGTCACTATACATCTTAGCGGCCCCGAAAAGTATGGATTCGACACTATTTTCATTTATTTTTATATATGACCCCCCCTCGCCCCCCCCGCCCCCAGGGGTGTTTGGGATGTCTTACCCCCACGCGGTTTGTTTCCTGATACCAAGTCATAAGTATATCAAATTTGGTTGAAATCGCTCCAATGGTTTGGGAGGAGATGTGGTACAAACCCACCCACCCACCCACCCACCCACCCACATACATACAATGACTTATATATATATATATAGATTTTCGTATATGCATTTCCATTGATATTTGCATTTAGCGCGACTTTTCAGGTCAAGTCACTAGGAGCACCACCATCGAATTGTCTCACATTTTAACATGGCTAAATCCGTAAGTTGCGTATTGTCTCTACTGTATTTGGTATAATGTCCGGCTATATCTGTCCCAAAGAGGATCTATAATAGAAAATGAACATCTCCGGGTATCAACAGACGGGAATACACAAATTCGATGTTAGTTGCTTCAGAGGAGAAAAATAATACGACAACGGGTCCATAAGTCGTAACGTATGTGGACAGCCATGGAAGGAAGGAACAACTGGCTGAATTTCAAGATCCAATTCGTCGTATAACAGAAATTAAATCGTAGAGTTTTTATTATTATTATTATTATTATTATTATTATTATTATTATTATTATTATTATTATTATTATTATTATTATTATTATTATTATTATTATTATTACAGAAAACTGTAAGGGAATTTGTATGACTACCAATTATGCTTGCCTTCATGTTATCCTTAGCTGGCTTTGCTAGATTCAGTTTCCAAGTAAGTTCCTTCAATTCCTCCTTATTTCCACAGCCATTTCTAACTCTATTTCTTTCCAGTCTGCACCTTCTTCTTAGCCTCTTTACTTTTCTATTTAATAATGTGGGTATTTACCACTCATTACTACCTTTAAAGGTACTGACCTATTTTCGCATTCCTCAACAATTGCTTTAAACCCACCCCAGAGTCTGTTTACATTTTCATGTACCGCTTTCCACCAATCATACTGACTTTATAAAACCTCCCTAATACCTGCTTTATCAGCAATATGGTACTGCCTAATACTTTTCGACCTTCCTTTCCATAATTTATTTTTAACTACGTCAATAACAGCTTCATGATCACGAATACCGGTACCATCTATTACTTCGGTTTCTCTATAGAGCTCATCTGGTATTATCAGCACCACGTCCAGGATATTTTTGCCTCTAGTTAGCTTTATCACATTCTGAATCAGCTGTCCGTCCCGTATTAGCATGCTTGTCATTTGTTGGTCATCCTTCCTGCCGTTCGCATTACATTCCCAATTGACATTTGGTAAATACAGATCTCCCGCTACAATCACATTCCTTTCCATGTCGTTTCCCACGTTTCTGATTAGCTTATCAAATATTCTGATTTAGCGTCAGTGCTACCCTTTCCCAATATGTACACTCCAAAGACATAAAGTTGCCATATTATCTTTAGAAATGAGCTATACACCTAGAATTTCACATTTGTTATCTTTAACTTCTTCGTAGCGTACTAATAATTTGTACTCTTAAACTAAGAGGCCTAACTAATAATATTACCCAATACCTCTATGAAACGTCATTTGCCCGATTCAGGAATAGAATGAATGAAGTCCCCATCTAGCCTGTCGCACTCCTCTGGGGCAGAGATTAATGAATGACAGATGAAATGAAATATTACTGGAGAGTCTTGCTGGAAAGAAATATGAAGGGAAAGCGGGAGTTAACTGAGAAAAACCTGTCCCGCCTCCGCTTTGTCCAGCACAAATCTCACATGGAGCGACCGGGATTTGAACCTCTGAACCCAGTGGTGAGAGACCGTTGCGCTGCCGCATGAGCCACGGAGCCTCTGTACTACTCATAATATTAATAAATATTATAAGTGAAAAATGTCTTATAAAACAAGGCCCTGCTCTCGATGGGATCAGTCGAGCAACACCCTGTTCCGAAAGAACAGTGTTCCGTATCGCCTGCACTCGGCGGGATTGGTCCAAGATCGAATCCAACTCTCCTTATTGGTCTAGGTGTGTGAGAACCGCGCATGTTCCGCTCCGCTGGCTGTCTGATTGTTCAGACTCCGGGCGAATGTGAGTGCTATTTCTCTGCACTGGTTTTGAAGTTCTTTGAAAATTGTCTGCACTGGACCATCCAGGGAAGGGGAAGGGAACACTCGAAATATGAAACTGTAACACGTAGGGGCGCGCATCTTAGTAAGCATTTTGACAGACAGCGAAGGTATGCATGACACTGATTTTTAATCTTTATTCGTATGAATTCTTGCTGCTTGAAACCACGTGCATCGTCAAAGTATTCAGTTACCGCGATTTACGGCTATTTGTTCTGTGCTATCCACTGCAATTTGTTCATAAGAATCGTTAGCAATAGACTATTATGCATACAGCTATATAAAACACAGCAATATCCATATACCAAATGTTATTGAACAAGGCCTACATGTTTCATATTTTACTAGCATCTGTGTTCATTTGTCATATAAGCATCTTACCTAATATATGACTGTTCCACTGTCTGTAGAAACTAATCTTTATTATGAAATACCTGAAAATTGAACATATAACAACAGATGAAACCTAAAAATTAATTTAATTTAATTACTTGTTCCTTTCTCATGTTTTATTAATACACATTTTCTGTGATAAAAGCCATGTTTCAGCGTCTTCTACAGACATTAAAAGTCAAGCATGAAACTAACATTGAGAGGCGGAACTGTTATTGGAACAGTTATTCGGAACAAAGTATTTTTTCGTAACCGGAACAAACAGAACTCTTCCATAAAAAGAAAAACTTCGCCCATCCCTACAGGTTTGGTTCTTCTGATCCCCAGAGAGCAGGTAGGTTGCCCTGCCATTCCGTACGGTACCAGTGCGCATTATTTCAGATTTTCTCCTACAGATCGTTACTCGCACCACATATCTGACAACTCTATTTTACATTATCCCTACAATGCCCGAAATCAACAGAGGATTTTATTGGACTCTTTGTTGGCGGCGACAACTGCTTGCAATTTGAGATCTATCGAGAGGAATAAAGATGAGTGCCCGTCTAAGGTAAGTTGCGTTATATTGTTTATAAATGCTGACAATACAATTATGTATCCCGGGGTTTATTGACTTGAAATAGCAAGCAATTAGTCAGAATTTCTGTATTCGCTGTTATGACACTAAATATTTCGTTGGTACAGTATGGTACGGCACGGCGCTTACCATACCTTCTTGTTTCTTTCCTCCTCCTTACTTCTAGAAAACAATTCATACTGTAGTCACAAATAATGGGCCATTGAATTATATAATTGTGGATTTTACTCAAATGTCCACGTCGTAATGCACGTGGAGAGCGTGATGTATCGCGCCTAATAACGTGTAAAATTATTTTCAGTGGCTTTACGCTTGATGAAGTTCTGTGCATTCTTGAAGAGGAGGATACTGAAGTTGAAGCGATATACATTGAACCACTGGAATTCAATGTATTATCCGATGAAGTTTCGGCTGGGGAAGGTGAAGGCGGTCTCGCAGATAACCTAACGGGACGCCAACACCGAGCACAAGCTGAAGTAGTGCTGAAGCGGCAAATTCCGCACAGCAGTAGAGAATCCATGTCTGATTATGATCCACGGCCCGCAAAGAGAGCGAAATCAGCACCTCGTCCGCCGGCTATGGATAGCGGATGAGCTAGTTCCCACAACAGTTACTTCCCCAGTGAGAATTTTTCCACTTTCCTAATATGACACTGACCGACATATTTGAGTTGTTTCTTGACGATGAAATCGTGAATTTCTTGTGCTCTGAGGCTAGGAATTATGCCCTTTTTAAAAATGAAGAAGATCCCAAAGTAACCCCTGAAGAAATGGAGTATTCGTAACCATTTTACTTCTAAGTGGATGTGTGCGGGTGCCTGGGAAAAGACGAGGCCGACGTTCACCATGAGTTGGTCAGCAGTGGCATGCACCGAGATCGCTTTCTTCATTCATTGTGCCTGTAATAAAACTATGGTTACAGATGACAAAGTGTGGAAATTAAGACCTTTCATAAATATCGTAGAGAAAAAAATGCCGTCAGTATTTTACAGCGGAGCAGGACTTTGATTACCACGAGTGCATGATACCATTCTACGGAAAACACGGGTGTTAGCCGTTCATAATTGGGAAGCCGATCAGGTTTGGCTTCAAAGTGTGGTGTTTGAACACAGTTTCTAGATATTTAATGCCTTTTCAAGTTTATCCCTTTGCCAATACACAGTACCGTATGAAACTGAATTCGGTAAAGCTGCAGCTCCCTTAGTATCTATGATGGACCAGCTACTTGATGCCGTTCAACATTTGCCCTATAGAATTTATTGTGATAATTTGTTCACCGGCTTCAAATTAGTGAATCACCTTAGCTCTCGAGAAAATCGAGTCCCAGAAGACTGTCCACTGACTTCTTCTACTGAAATGAAGAAAAAGAAACGAGGCATATTCGAATACGGTACAAGGAGAGAAGAAGGGATATTGTCGTGAATTGGATTGACAACGCAGTAGATACTGTGGTATCATCCCGCCATGGAGTGCAACCTATGTCAAAAGTTAGTCGGTACAGTCGAGCTGAAAAGTAAAAATTGTCAGTTCCATGTCCAAAACTATTCGGAAAGTACAAGAACTGTATGGGTGGCACCGATCGTATGGGCGAAAATGTAGCCCTCTATGGGATTGGTATCCGTGCGAAAAAGTGGTGGTGACCAATATTTGCATGGCTTTTATACAACATGGTGAACAATTCGTGGATGCTGTTGAGGAAATCGGGTAATAAAATTAATCATTTGGAATTTAGGAGAGATATTGTAATGACATACCTGAGGCGTTATTTGCAACTTCCTAAGGCCCGTGGATGTCCGTCGACGTCACGTGGAAGCACCATCTGAATAAGCTACATGGAAAATATTGATTGCGATGTATATAATTGGGCGGTATTCTGAATAGAAATAAGTACATTTGTTGTCACTTCTTTTAATTTTAGAGTATCTGACACCTTGAGGTTCAATTGGTCCAACAAATCAACGACGGCGATGTGCAGCCGCCGAATGCCAATCCCGCGTCCGCACATAATGTGTCAATTGTAGTGTGGGCGTATGTGTAAACTGCTTTTTGTCACTTCACAACAGTGAAAAGTGGAAATAGGTGACTATGTATCATGTCTGGGCTAATGTTATTCTTCAGAGGTCCTAAAGATGTGGCAAATGGACCCATAAACACCATTTGTTCCTTTATTGCTAAGATATTTGTATTAGTAAGTGATATTCCGTAACAATATTAAGCATCAAATTACACGGTATTCTAAAGAGGAAACAACTTTAAAGTTTTACCCAAGAGCTATGTCAAGCGCCTGAGGGTACCGTACGGTACCAGGCCGTCATTTAGAAACCAAGGATCCAATTTTTAGAAAAATTACTTTGAAATGTTTTGTAGTATGAAAATGCAGGGAATATTAATTAAAAATAACAACATTGAAAATTCAAAACTCCGGCAATGAGGGCTTAGGGTTATCCTAAACGGGTTGACCCAGGTGAGGTTCGTTTGAGTCACTGCAGGAAGATTAGCAGAGGGAAGTGTTACAGAGGAGCGGTGGGGCAAGAGTAAAGGGGAAGTAGAGTGGTGGATAGGAGGAAAGAGAGAGAGGAGGAAGTGACCGGGGGAGGAGGGGATCTAAAGAGGGTGGGTTTGAGGCTCGGGTCAGGCACGTTGAGGAAAGGAAACCAGAGTAGAGTATTAAAAGAAATGTAGAAGAAAATAGAAATGATGAAGGGGGATAAGGAGACGGTGGTAATTTTCAATGTAAGGCAACCAGCAGATTTGTGGGGTCTGGTTACTGCAGAATGGAAGAAGTTTAAGGAGGCAGGGATAGTTATAAGTGGGATACCGTGTAGGAGGGGTAATGAATGGAGAATGATTGGGGATATAAATGAGACAATGGAATGGGTACGCGGAGAATTGGAAGTGAGATCCTAATGGGTGGGCAGGAGATAGGGATTTGCGCTTAGGTGGCCTTCACTTGAACCTAAACGGTAGACCTACTTAGTGACGGGACTATCGAATGAAAACATCCAAATTATTCGATCGTCAACTACCGTTACAATCGGCTGTTTCCGTTTGCATTCGGTTTTTCATTCGCATCGCAAATTCCAATCTTTTCCTCGTGTCGGCGCTGAAATCGGTCTCCACTTTCGCCATGGTGTAAGGTCAGATTTGATAGTATTCTCTATGCTCTTTGGTATGAACCACTAGACTGGCGCTAATTATGATGTAAACATAAGCGAATAAATCTAATAATACCTTCGGGTTTTTCCCCACCCCCACCCCTCGCAGAAGCGAACAAACTTGCAAGCTCCACAAATTTTGCGAAATGAAGTGAATAAAAGTATGTGTAAGAAGTGATTTTAACGTTTGGCAATTATTATTAACTAGACGGCGTGCAGTAAATATTGTCTTAATTTCAAAATATTGTCAACCATGTTAAATAAATATTTAGTCTGGCGGTTTTTTTTCTCGCTGTCACCATCTGGACTTGTGTGTTGAGTATTGCTTGCGTCATAGACGTTCTATTGTGCGTGCATTTTTTAATTCCAAAATGAGCAGAAGGAATAGATTTCAGTTTGGGAGCACTTGGAAAATCTTCCGAATTTTCAACTAAATGTTTAATGTGTTTTTCATTCGCAAGTGCAAAATCAACACCTCCAATTTAAGAGATCATTTGAAACGGAAGCATTTTACAGTGTTTCCAGGAGGAGCCAATACTAGAGTGACGCAAGATAATGATGTTCCTTCTGACAATCAACAGATATCGACATCTGAAACCATTCTTCCAGCTGCATTCAGTTACGGCTACCTCAAGAAAAAGGAAGAATCTTGATACTCTGGTAGCTGAAATGGTGGCAGAAGACCTGCGGCCTCTGTCGCTCGTCGAGAATAGAGGATTTGCAAACCCCATAAAGGACCTAGAACCAAGGTATAGAATGCCTGGCCGTCGCCTACTCACCGACACTATTTACCAGGACTTTACCAGGCAACGAAAGCAGCACTACAAAGGAACCTACATCCGACACCTCATGTAGGTATTACAACAGATATTTGGTCTCATTCTAGCACAATCTCATTTATCACGGTAACTGCACACTTTCTCAACAGTGAATTGGCCCTAAAATCTAATGTCTTTAATACCCTTAAGTTGCATTCAAACCACACAGCAGCTTACCCTTCCGATGTCCTAAGAAGAACCCTAGAATAATGGCACATCAATGTTGTAGCAGTTATAACTGATGGTGGATCCAACATAAGAGCGGGCCCTTTCTATCAGCCAGCTACCTTGCCTGGCCCACACGCTGAACTTAGTTGTGCAGAGTGGGTTAAGTAATACCAAGAATATTGATGAAATCCTCCTTATCTGCAGAACTCAGGTAACATACTTCAAGTCCTGCGTTGTTTCAGCTGACAAGTTGCGCAGTATCCAGGCACAGCTAAATACCGTTCAATATAAATGGAAGAAGGATGTGGTGACGCGGTGGAATTGGAAAGGTTACTACAGCATCATCACTACCGAACAGTCCGTCACCACTCATTGCCGATTAGTGGACAGTGCGGCAGTGTTGAAACCACTAAGCTTCTGCCGAGTTGTTTCCAACAATCTTCTCTAATTAGGGGAGTTAAGATCACAGTCCGGAACAAGGTTCCAAAGACTGTGCTGTCTAAGATATAACCTTATCCAAGAAATAGACAAAATATTTGGACAGGTGGAGAAAATAGTCTTTCCTGTATCAGCCAAAATTCTGAACCCACGATTCAAAAAAGCAGGGTTTGAGAGAACTGAAAATGCAGATAATGCTCAGAAACTCGTTACTCTTAATCTTCCAGAACTGTACCAAAACAGATCGCTGAACAGGACGTTCCTCTCCCTTCTACCAGTACCAGATCACCTACATCCAATATTTGGGTTTTTAGAGGAGAAGGTGGCTTATTACAAGCGCGCAAATATTGTTTTAAGGTAATAACTTGACCAGCCGTTCCTAAAATTGAAAGAGGACCCAGCCGACATTTCGAGGAAGCACAAATCTATTACGGAGCTGTTGTAAAGTCTTTCTGAAAAATATCTTTGTGTTCCTGCAACGCCAGTTCCTGCGGAGATAATATTTTCTAAAGCGCGACTCATTATGAGTGAAAGTAGGAACCGACGCAAACCAGAAAATGTTAATTTTCTTGAATACAAATATTATCGGAGTGTAAAATTGCTCTTAATTGGGCCTATGTACCACAATACCATTTATCAAAATTGTTTAATGTACAGTAAGAAAAATGTGCTAATATAATTTTCCTACTGTTTGTGACAAGGTATTGAGTGCGTGTATATATGTCTAAGTTTTAATATAGGCCTACACACTTCTTGTACGTTTTTGGTTATGGTATGGCGATTCACTTATGCTGATATTAACAAGATGTTAAATACCTCACCGGGCCTATGTGGCACCACAATGCCATTTGCAGAAATTGTTTAAGGTATGAAAACTGTGCTGGTATAGTTTTGCAATTGTTTGTATATTTCTGATGTAAACATCTTGTAATAAGGAATGATTTCAGCTTGATACATCCTGTATTGGATAGGTTTACATTGCTATACTTTTGAAATATTAGGCCATTTTATTTTTATGCGTATGTAACACGTTACTGGAACACTTATGTTGTGAAACATAAAATAGGCCATAGTATGGTAAACAGGGATAAAAGTCAGGTTGTGGGTTTCACTAATTTGTGACATCTGAAGCTATCTCGACTCAGATAATTTATAACTGTTAGGCTCTTTTGCTGGTGTAATACTGTTACCATATGTTTCAGGTAATTTAAAAATTATTTTCAGCAAAATGAAGAGTCTTAGCAGTTACAAAATTTCACTAGTACTAAAATTCCTTTCAGGATTAATTACTGTGGTGATGGGGTAAAAGCTCCTTATGGAAATCACTGTGAGTAACTAGTGTTAATATAAGGAAAGGTCTTCATTGGAGTATTCACATGAACAGGATTGTAAATAAAAGGTACATATCTCTGCACATGGTTATGAGGGTATTTAGGGGTTATAGTAACCATGAAAATGAGAGGGCATATAAGTCCCCGGTATGACGCCAAATAGAGTACGATTCCACTGTATGGAACGAACACCAGGAATACTTGATTCGGGGACTGAAAAACATCCAAAGAAAAGCAGCTCAGCTCGTTCAGTGTGACTCCCGACAAAAGAGTAGTGTTACAAAAATGTTGCAACGTTTGCGCTTGGAAGACTTGGGAGAAAGCAGACGAGCTGTTCGACTAAGCGGTATGTTCCGAGCTATCAGAGGAAAGATGGCGTAGTCTAATAAAATTAAGTGGTGTTTTTAAAAGCAGGAAAGTTCACAAAGTTAGAATTCGAAAAATCGGAGAAATCCTTAGCTTATAGAAGGGGAGTTAGGGATTAGGATAATTTACCACGGGATGTATTCAATAAATGATCATTCCTTTCTATTTTCTTTACGTCACACCGACACAGATAGGTCTTATGGCGACGATGGGATAGGAAAGGCCTAGAATGGGAAGGAAGTTGCCTTGGCCTTAATTAAGCTACTGCCCCAGCATTCGCCTGGTGTGAAAATGGGAAATCACGGAAAACTATCTTCAGGGCTGCCGGCAGTGGGGTTCGAATCCACTATATCCCGGATTCAAGCCCACAGCTGCGCGCTCCTTACTGCACAGCCAACTTGACCGGTCGAATAAATTACCAAATCCTTTGGAATGATTTATAAAAAAAGGTAAATTGCAGATAGGGAATCTTCCACCTTGGTGTCTCTCCTAAATGGATATTGATTGATTGATTGATTGATTGATTGATTGATTGATTGATTGATTGATTGATTGATTGATTGATTGATTGATTGATTGATTGATTGATTGATTGATTGATTGATTGATTGATTGATTGATTGATTGTGCCGAGTGGGTGTACACATGTCTGTTTTAATATAGTCCTACATATTTCTTGCCTTTTTCTGTTTATGGGATGATATTTATTCACTTATGCTAACAAAATAACTTAGCCCAGCTTAATCTGATAACTGTACTTCATTACTTCAAGTTGTGAGTTAATTTGGCTCACTTCAGCTAGCAGACTGAGAGAAGCACGATGCCCAATGAATATACAATACAGTAGATTGTTTTGGGTGCTGATTTCATAGTCAAAGATTACTAGTGTTCATTTGTTTAGGAGGTATTGTTATTTATTATCTAGATATCTATTTTTTCATTACTTTACTTGTTTGTTTCTAATGTGAATGTCTTGTAATGAGGAGTGATTTCGGCTAGTTATATCCTGTGTAGAAGAGGTTTAAATTGCTGTAATTTTGAAATATTATTCCGTTTTGGTATTGTGCATCATTAACATTTAACTGGAACACTTCGGTCTTCAGGACCACTGATCAATTTATTTGGTATTTACTCTACAGCAGTTGACCACTCTATTATGTACTTCCTACTACTCTCTTAACGAACCACGACTTGTGGTGGGTCGGATGCAACCACTGATGGCTCGCTATAATTCTTAGTTTAGCTGCAATTTTGTAATTAAACACCGGTATATGAATTCTCGACTGCATGAACTCTTGCAGAAATTAATGTCTAACTATGAAATCATAACTGTTATAAGGAAAGGTTAAATCATGTCTCGGTAATTGGGAGATACTTGCTTAATGAACACGGTAGAAATATACGGACATTTATTTTTAAATTATTATTTAAATAGGATTTCCGCATTTTCTTTCTTTCACAGTGCAAACAGTTAACCTCTTATGACTGAAATTCATCACAAGGTAAGATAAGGCTGTACAATGTTCTGTATAGAACGGTATGGGTTACATGTTATCAATACAGAAGATTAGAAGTTTTATGTGTGTGACAAAGAATGTGTGTTCCAGTTATGGATTAAAATAAATGTATCAGATAAAATTAACTTGCTTGAAAGTAAAACCTGCTATTAGTAGGCACCTTATTCCCATCGATACATTGTTGTTTTGTTGGCTCATCTATATATATAAAAGCAAGTCGGGCTGGAGCGATGTATATATAAATATTTAAAAATGAAAAAAGACGTGAATTAATGAGGCACTTCCAGAAATCTCAGAAATTTGAAACTTTGTACGGAGGAAACTGATGACCCCAGGATCCCTAGAAAAATCGGAAATTCTCAAAATTCCCTGAAGGGGGCACGCTGGGGGGGGCTCAAATTTTGGGCTCAGCATAAGAACACAGTCGTATAGTATATCCAAAACGATAACCTATAGGTTTCGTGGGCTTAAAAATTTTCGAGAATTTCCTCTTTTTTATCCCCTATCCCCCCAAATCAAAATGGCGGCACAACCTGCCAGACGAAGTAGACAATTGAAATTTGGTGAAATTATAGCTTTTGGTCCCTAACCGACGGGAAAATTCCAAGATGTTCAAATTTTTTACTTTTTACCCCCCTAAGATATCGAAATATATAGGCAATTTTAATGACTGTGCAGACATTCCTTTTGAGCTATTTTTTGGCTAAACGGTAAGTCGTATCACAAAACGGATGGCACAATGTCGCTTCAATTCGGAGTGATCTACAACTTTGGTCCTGTGACATTTTGTCGTATCTCTCTCCCTTTTACGTTAAATTTGGCCGTATTTCAGGATTGTTCGTAAATTTGGTGATTTTTACAAGTATATTTCATTGTTTGACACACTTATAAGAATGATAGGATCATCACGTTGTGTGCGCACATTGGCACGATTAAGGGACATGTGTGTACAAAATTTCATGATTCTAGCTTATACATAAGTAGGCAAAAAGTAATGCAAATTGATAAAAATGCACCCAAATTTCACCCTATTCAAAATTTGATCTCAATTTACCCCCTTAATATATGAGATACGAGGAAATGGTTTAGAAACAAATATGTAGAGCGATAAATGAGGCGTCTGATGGCGCAAACCGTTTCTTAATATCATAAACCGTTTAGGAGATATGAATCTCGAAGTGGATGTCTGCACTTTTCAACGTGCTCATGCTTATCCGTCATCTATATATATAAAAGCAAGTCGGGCTGGAGCGATGCATATATTAAATATTTAAAAATGAAAAAATACGTGACTTAATGAGGCACTTCCAGAAATCTCAGAAATTTGAAACTTTGTACGGAGGAAACTGATGACCCCAGGATCCCTAGAAAAATCGGAAATTCTCAAAATTCCCTGAAGGGGGCACGCTGGGGGGGCTCAAATTTTGGGTTCAGCATAAGAACACAGTCGTATAGTATATCCAAAACGATAACCTATAGGTTTCGTGGGCTTAAAAATTTTCGAGAATTTCCTCATTTTTATCCCCTATCCCCCCAAATCAAAATGGCGGCACAACCTGCCAGACGAAGTAGACAATTGAAATTTGGTGAAATTATAGCTTTTGGTCCCTAACCGATGGGAAAATTCCAAGATGTTCAAATTTTTCACCTTTTACCCCCCAAAGATATCGAATATGGAGGCAATTTTAATGACTGTGCAGACATTCCTTTTGAGCTATTTTTTGGCTAAACGGTAAGTCGTATCACAAAACGGATGGCACAATGTCTCTTCAATTCGGAGTGATCTACAACCTTGGTCCTGTGACATTTTGTCGTATCTCTCTCCCTAATACGTTAAATTTGGCCGTATTTCTGGATTGTTCGTAAATTTGGTGATTTTTACAAGTATATTTCATTGTTTGACACACTTATAAGAATGATAGGATCATCACGTTGTGTGCGCACATTGGCACGATTAAGGGACATATGTGTACGAAATTTCATGATTCTAGCTTATACATAAGTAGGCAAAAAGTAATGTAAAATGTTAAAAATGCACTCAAATTTCACCCTATTCAAAATTTGATCTCAATTTACCCCCTTGATATGGGAGATACGATTAAATGGTTTAGAAACAAACATGTAGAGCGGTAAATGAGGCGTCTGATGGCGCAAACCGTTTCTTAATATCACAAACCGTTTAGGAGATATGAATCTCGAAGTGGAAGTCTGCACTTTTCAACGTGCTCATGCTTATCTGTCATCTATATATATAAAAGCAAGTCGGGCTGGAGCGATGTATATATAAATATTTAAAAATGAAAAAAGACGTGAATTAATGAGGCACTTCCATAAATCTCAGAAATTTGAAACTTGGTACGGAGGAAACTGATGACCCCAGGATCCCTAGAAAAATCGGAAATTCTCAAAATTCCCTGAAGGGGGCACGCTAAGGGGGCTCAAATTTTGGGCTCAGCATAAGAACACAGTCGTATAGTATATCCAAAACGATAACCTATAGGTTTCGTGGGCTTAAAAATTTTCGAGAATTTCCTCATTTTTATCCCCTATCCCCCCAAATCAAAATGGCGGCACAACCTGCCAGACGAAGTAGACAATTGAAATTTGGTGAAATTATAGCTTTTGGTCCCTAACCGATGGGAAAATTCCAAGATGTTCAAATTTTTCACTTTTTACCCCCCTAAGATATCGAAATATATAGGCAATTTTAATGACTGTGCAGACATTCCTTTTGAGCTATTTTTTGGCTAAACGGTAAGTCGTATCACAAAACGGATGGCACAATGTCTCTTCAATTCGGAGTGATCTACAACTTTGGTCCTGTGACATGTTGTCGTATCTCTCTCCCTTATACGTTAAATTTGGCCGTATTTCTGGATTGTTCGTAAATTTGGTGATTTTTACAAGTATATTTCATTGTTTGACACACTTATAAGAATGATAGGATCATCACGTTGTGTGCGCACATTGGCACGATTAAGGGACATGTGTGTACCAAATTTCATGATTCTAGCTTATACATAAGTAGGCAAAAAGTAATGTAAAATGTTAAAAATGCACGCAAATTTCACCCTATTCAAAATTTGATTTCAATTTACCCCCTTAATATGGGAGATACGAGGAAATGGTTTAGAAACAAATATGTAGAGCGATAAATGAGGCGTCTGATGGCGCAAACCGTTTCTTAATATCATAAACCGTTTAGGAGATATGAATCTCGAAGTGGATGTCTGCACTTTTCAACGTGCTCATGCTTATCCGTCATCTATATATATAAAAGCAAGTCGGGCTGGAGCGATGTATATATAAATATTTAAAAATGAAAAAAGACGTGAATTAATGAGGCACTTCCAGAAATCTCAGAAATTTGAAACTTTGTACGGAGGAAACTGATGACCCCAGGATCCCTAGAAAAATCGGAAATTCTCAAAATTCCCTGAAGGGGGCACGCTGGGGGGGGGCTCAAATTTTGGGCTCAGCATAAGAACACAGTCGTATAGTATATCCAAAACGATAACCTATAGGTTTCGTGGGCTTAAAAATTTTCGAGAATTTCCTCTTTTTTATCCCCTATCCCCCCAAATCAAAATGGCGGCACAACCTGCCAGACGAAGTAGACAATTGAAATTTGGTGAAATTATAGCTTTTGGTCCCTAACCGATGGGAAAATTCCAAGATGTTCAAATTTTTCACCTTTTACCCCCCAAAGATATCGAATATGGAGGCAATTTTAATGACTGTGCAGACATTCCTTTTGAGCTATTTTTTGGCTAAACGGTAAGTCGTATCACAAAACGGATGGCACAATGTCTCTTCAATTCGGAGTGATCTACAACCTTGGTCCTGTGACATTTTGTCGTATCTCTCTCCCTAATACGTTAAATTTGGCCGTATTTCTGGATTGTTCGTAAATTTGGTGATTTTTACAAGTATATTTCATTGTTTGACACACTTATAAGAATGATAGGATCATCACGTTGTGTGCGCACATTGGCACGATTAAGGGACATATGTGTACGAAATTTCATGATTCTAGCTTATACATAAGTAGGCAAAAAGTAATGTAAAATGTTAAAAATGCACTCAAATTTCACCCTATTCAAAATTTGATCTCAATTTACCCCCTTGATATGGGAGATACGATTAAATGGTTTAGAAACAAACATCTAGAGCGGTAAATGAGGCGTCGGATGGCGCAAACCGTTTCTTAATATCATAAACCGTTTAGGAGATATGAATCTCGAAGTGGAAGTCTGCACTTTTCAACGTGCTCATGCTTATCTGTCATCTATATATATAAAAGCAAGTCGGGCTGGAGCGATGTATATATAAATATTTAAAAATGAAAAAAGACGTGAATTAATGAGGCACTTCCATAAATCTCAGAAATTTGAAACTTGGTACGGAGGAAACTGATGACCCCAGGATCCCTAGAAAAATCGGAAATTCTCAAAATTCCCTGAAGGGGGCACGCTAAGGGGGCTCAAATTTTGGGCTCAGCATAAGAACACAGTCGTATAGTATATCCAAAACGATAACCTATAGGTTTCGTGGGCTTAAAAATTTTCGAGAATTTCCTCATTTTTATCCCCTAACTCCCCAAATCAAAATGGCGGCACAACCTGCCAGACGAAGTAGACAATTGAAATTTGGTGAAATTATAGCTTTTGGTCCCTAACCGACGGGAAAATTCCAAGATGTTCAAATTTTTCACTTTTTACCCCCCTAAGATATCGAAATATATAGGCAATTTTAATGACTGTGCAGACATTCCTTTTGAGCTATTTTTTGGCTAAACGGTAAGTCGTATCACAAAACGGATGGCACAATGTCGCTTCAATTCGGAGTGATCTACAACTTTGGTCCTGTGACATTTTGTCGTATCTCTCTCTCTTATACGTTAAATTTGGCCGTATTTCTGGATTGTTCGTAAATTTGGTGATTTTTACAAGTATATTTCATTGTTTGACACACTTATAAGAATGATAGGATCATCACGTTGTGTGCGCACATTGGCACGATTAAGGGACATGTGTGTACCAAATTTCATGATTCTAGCTTATACATAAGTAGGCAAAAAGTAATGTAAAATGTTAAAAATGCACCCAAATTTCACCCTATTCAAAATTTGATTTCAATTTACCCCCTTAATATGGGAGATACGAGAAAATGGTTTAGAAACAAATATGTAGAGCGATAAATGAGGCGTCTGATGGCGCAAACCGTTTCTTAATATCATAAACTGTTTAGGAGATATGAATCTCGAAGTGGAAGTCTGCACTTTTCAACGTGCTCATGCTTATCCGTCATCTATCTATATATATAAAAGCAAGTCGGGCTGGAGCGATGTATATATAAATATTTAAAAATGAAAAAAGACGTGAATTAATGAGGCACTTCCATAAATCTCAGAAATTTGAAACTTGGTACGGAGGAAACTGATGACCCCAGGATCCCTAGAAAAATCGGAAATTCTCAAAATTCCCTGAAGGGGGCACGCTGGGGGGGCTCAAATTTTGGGTTCAGCATAAGAACACAGTCGTATAGTATATCCAAAACGATAACCTATAGGTTTCGTGGGCTTAAAAATTTTCGAGAATTTCCTCATTTTTATCCCCTATCCCCCCAAATCAAAATGGCGGCACAACCTGCCAGACGAAGTAGACAATTGAAATTTGGTGAAATTATAGCTTTTGGTCCCTAACCGATGGGAAAATTCCAAGATGTTCAAATTTTTCACCTTTTACCCCCCAAAGATATCGAAATATGGAGGCAATTTTAATGACTGTGCAGACATTCCTTTTGAGCTATTTTTTGGCTAAACGGTAAGTCGTATCACAAAACGGATGGCACAATGTCTCTTCAATTCGGAGTGATCTACAACCTTGGTCCTGTGACATTTTGTCGTATCTCTCTCCCTAATACGTTAAATTTGGCCGTATTTCTGGATTGTTCGTAAATTTGGTGATTTTTACAAGTATATTTCATTGTTTGACACACTTATAAGAATGATAGGATCATCACGTTGTGTGCGCACATTGGCACGATTAAGGGACATAAGTGTACGAAATTTCATGATTCTAGCTTATACATAAGTAGGCAAAAAGTAATGTAAAATGTTAAAAATGCACTCAAATTTCACCCTATTCAAAATTTGATCTCAATTTACCCCCTTGATATGGGAGATACGATTAAATGGTTTAGAAACAAACATCTAGAGCGGTAAATGAGGCGTCGGATGGCGCAAACCGTTTCTTAATATCATAAACCGTTTAGGAGATATGAATCTCGAAGTGGAAGTCTGCACTTTTCAACGTGCTCATGCTTATCTGTCATCTATATATATAAAAGCAAGTCGGGCTGGAGCGATGTATATATAAATATTTAAAAATGAAAAAAGACGTGAATTAATGAGGCACTTCCATAAATCTCAGAAATTTGAAACTTGGTACGGAGGAAACTGATGACCCCAGGATCCCTAGAAAAATCGGAAATTCTCAAAATTCCCTGAAGGGGGCACGCTAAGGGGGCTCAAATTTTGGGCTCAGCATAAGAACACAGTCGTATAGTATATCCAAAACGATAACCTATAGGTTTCGTGGGCTTAAAAATTTTCGAGAATTTCCTCATTTTTATCCCCTATCCCCCCAAATCAAAATGGCGGCACAACCTGCCAGACGAAGTAGACAATTGAAATTTGGTGAAATTATAGCTTTTGGTCCCTAACCGACGGGAAAATTCCAAGATGTTCAAATTTTTCACTTTTTACACCCCAAAGATATCGAAATATGTAGGCAATTTTAATGACTGTGCAGACATTCCTTTTGAGCTATTTTTTGGCTAAACGGTAAGTCGTATCACAAAACGGATGGCACAATATCCCTTCAATTCCGAGTGATCTACAACTTTGGTCCTGTGACATTTTGTCGTATCTCTCTCCCTTATACGTTAAATTTGGCCGTATTTCTGGATTGTTCGTAAATTTGGTGATTTTTACAAGTATATTTCATTGTTTGACACACTTATAAGAATGATAGGATCATCACGTTGTGTGCGCACATTGGCACGATTAAGGGACATGTGTGTACCAAATTTCATGATTCTAGCTTATACATAAGTAGGCAAAAAGTAATGTAAAATGTTAAAAATGCACCCAAATTTCACCCTATTCAAAATTTGATTTCAAAATACCCCCTTAATATGGGAGATACGAGGAAATGGTTTAGAAACAAATATGTAGAGCGATAAATGAGGCGTCTGATGGCGCAAACCGTTTCTTAATATCATAAACTGTTTAGGAGATATGAATCTCGAAGTGGAAGTCTGCACTTTTCAACGTGCTCATGCTTATCCGTCATCTATCTATATATATAAAAGCAAGTCGGGCTGGAGCGATGTATATATAAATATTTAAAAATGAAAAAAGACGTGAATTAATGAGGCACTTCCATAAATCTCAGAAATTTGAAACTTGGTACGGAGGAAACTGATGACCCCAGGATCCCTAGAAAAATCGGAAATTCTCAAAATTCCCTGAAGGGGGCACGCTGGGGGGGCTCAAATTTTGGGTTCAGCATAAGAACACAGTCGTATAGTATATCCAAAACGATAACCTATAGGTTTCGTGGGCTTAAAAATTTTCGAGAATTTCCTCATTTTTATCCCCTATCCCCCCAAATCAAAATGGCGGCACAACCTGCCAGACGAAGTAGACAATTGAAATTTGGTGAAATTATAGCTTTTGGTCCCTAACCGATGGGAAAATTCCAAGATGTTCAAATTTTTCACCTTTTACCCCCCAAAGATATCGAAATATGGAGGCAATTTTAATGACTGTGCAGACATTCCTTTTGAGCTATTTTTTGGCTAAACGGTAAGTCGTATCACAAAACGGATGGCACAATGTCTCTTCAATTCGGAGTGATCTACAACCTTGGTCCTGTGACATTTTGTCGTATCTCTCTCCCTAATACGTTAAATTTGGCCGTATTTCTGGATTGTTCGTAAATTTGGTGATTTTTACAAGTATATTTCATTGTTTGACACACTTATAAGAATGATAGGATCATCACGTTGTGTGCGCACATTGGCACGATTAAGGGACATAAGTGTACGAAATTTCATGATTCTAGCTTATACATAAGTAGGCAAAAAGTAATGTAAAATGTTAAAAATGCACTCAAATTTCACCCTATTCAAAATTTGATCTCAATTTACCCCCTTGATATGGGAGATACGATTAAATGGTTTAGAAACAAACATCTAGAGCGGTAAATGAGGCGTCGGATGGCGCAAACCGTTTCTTAATATCATAAACCGTTTAGGAGATATGAATCTCGAAGTGGAAGTCTGCACTTTTCAACGTGCTCATGCTTATCTGTCATCTATATATATAAAAGCAAGTCGGGCTGGAGCGATGTATATATAAATATTTAAAAATGAAAAAAGACGTGAATTAATGAGGCACTTCCATAAATCTCAGAAATTTGAAACTTGGTACGGAGGAAACTGATGACCCCAGGATCCCTAGAAAAATCGGAAATTCTCAAAATTCCCTGAAGGGGGCACGCTAAGGGGGCTCAAATTTTGGGCTCAGCATAAGAACACAGTCGTATAGTATATCCAAAACGATAACCTATAGGTTTCGTGGGCTTAAAAATTTTCGAGAATTTCCTCATTTTTATCCCCTATCCCCCCAAATCAAAATGGCGGCACAACCTGCCAGACGAAGTAGACAATTGAAATTTGGTGAAATTATAGCTTTTGGTCCCTAACCGACGGGAAAATTCCAAGATGTTCAAATTTTTCACTTTTTACACCCCAAAGATATCGAAATATGGAGGCAATTTTAATGACTGTGCAGACATTCCTTTTGAGCTATTTTTTGGCTAAACGGTAAGTCGTATCACAAAACGGATGGCACAATATCCCTTCAATTCCGAGTGATCTACAACTTTGGTCCTGTGACATTTTGTCGTATCTCTCTCCCTTATACGTTAAATTTGGCCGTATTTCTGGATTGTTCGTAAATTTGGTGATTTTTACAAGTATATTTCATTGTTTGACACACTTATAAGAATGATAGGATCATCACGTTGTGTGCGCACATTGGCACGATTAAGGGACATGTGTGTACCAAATTTCATGATTCTAGCTTATACATAAGTAGGCAAAAAGTAATGTAAAATGTTAAAAATGCACCCAAATTTCACCCTATTCAAAATTTGATTTCAAAATACCCCCTTAATATGGGAGATACGAGGAAATGGTTTAGAAACAAATATGTAGAGCGATAAATGAGGCGTCTGATGGCGCAAACCGTTTCTTAATATCATAAACCGTTTAGGAGATATGAATCTCGAAGTGGATGTCTGCACTTTTCAACGTGCTCATGCTTATCCGTCATCTATATATATAAAAGCAAGTCGGGCTGGAGCGATGTATATATAAATATTTAAAAATGAAAAAAGACGTGAATTAATGAGGCACTTCCATAAATCTCAGAAATTTGAAACTTGGTACGGAGGAAACTGATGACCCCAGGATCCCTAGAAAAATCGGAAATTCTCAAAATTCCCTGAAGGGGGCACGCTGGGGGGGCTCAAATTTTGGGTTCAGCATAAGAACACAGTCGTATAGTATATCCAAAACGATAACCTATAGGTTTCGTGGGCTTAAAAATTTTCGAGAATTTCCTCATTTTTATCCCCTATCCCCCCAAATCAAAATGGCGGCACAACCTGCCAGACGAAGTAGACAATTGAAATTTGGTGAAATTATAGCTTTTGGTCCCTAACCGATGGGAAAATTCCAAGATGTTCAAATTTTTCACCTTTTACCCCCCAAAGATATCGAAATATGGAGGCAATTTTAATGACTGTGCAGACATTCCTTTTGAGCTATTTTTTGGCTAAACGGTAAGTCGTATCACAAAACGGATGGCACAATGTCTCTTCAATTCGGAGTGATCTACAACCTTGGTCCTGTGACATTTTGTCGTATCTCTCTCCCTAATACGTTAAATTTGGCCGTATTTCTGGATTGTTCGTAAATTTGGTGATTTTTACAAGTATATTTCATTGTTTGACACACTTATAGGAATGATAGGATCATCACGTTGTGTGCGCACATTGGCACGATTAAGGGACATATGTGTACGAAATTTCATGATTCTAGCTTATACATAAGTAGGCAAAAAGTAATGTAAAATGTTAAAAATGCACCCAAATTTCACCCTATTCAAAATTTGATCTCAATTTACCCCCTTAATATGGGAGATACGATTAAATGGTTTAGAAACAAACATGTAGAGCGATAAATGAGGCGTCTGATGGCGCAAACCGTTTCTTAATATCATAAACCGTTTAGGAGATATGAATCTCGAAGTGGAAGTCTGCACTTTTCAACGTGCTCATGCTTATCTGTCATCTATATATATAAAAGCAAGTCGGGCTGGAGCGATGTATATATAAATATTTAAAAATGAAAAAAGACGTGAATTAATGAGGCACTTCCAGAAATCTCAGAAATTTGAAACTTTGTACGGAGGAAACTGATGACCCCAGGATCCCTAGAAAAATCGGAAATTCTCAAAATTCCCTGAAGGGGGCACGCTGGGGGGGCTCAAATTTTGGGCTCAGCATAAGAACACAGTCGTATAGTATATCCAAAACGATAACCTATAGGTTTCGTGGGCTTAAAAATTTTCGAGAATTTCCTCATTTTTATCCCCTATCCCCCCAAATCAAAATGGCGGCACAACCTGCCAGACGAAGTAGACAATTGAAATTTGGTGAAATTATAGCTTTTGGTCCCTAACCGACGGGAAAATTCCAAGATGTTCAAATTTTTCACTTTTTACACCCCAAAGATATCGAAATATGGAGGCAATTTTAATGACTGTGCAGACATTCCTTTTGAGCTATTTTTTGGCTAAACGGTAAGTCGTATCACAAAACGGATGGCACAATATCACTTCAATTCCGAGTGATCTACAACTTTGGTCCTGTGACATTTTGTCGTATCTCTCTCCCTTATACGTTAAATTTGGCCGTATTTCTGGATTGTTCGTAAATTTGGTGATTTTTACAAGTATATTTCATTGTTTGACACACTTATAAGAATGATAGGATCATCACGTTGTGTGCGCACATTGGCACGATTAAGGGACATGTGTGTACCAAATTTCATGATTCTAGCTTATACATAAGTAGGCAAAAAGTAATGTAAAATGTTAAAAATGCACCCAAATTTCACCCTATTCAAAATGTGATTTCAATTTACCCCCTTAATATGGGAGATACGAGGAAATGGTTTAGAAACAAATATGTAGAGCGATAAATGAGGCGTCTGATGGCGCAAACCGTTTCTTAATATCATAAACTGTTTAGGAGATATGAATCTCGAAGTGGAAGTCTGCACTTTTCAACGTGCTCATGCTTATCCGTCATCTATCTATATATATAAAAGCAAGTCGGGCTGGAGCGATGTATATATAAATATTTAAAAATGAAAAAAGACGTGAATTAATGAGGCACTTCCATAAATCTCAGAAATTTGAAACTTGGTACGGAGGAAACTGATGACCCCAGGATCCCTAGAAAAATCGGAAATTCTCAAAATTCCCTGAAGGGGGCACGCTGGGGGGGCTCAAATTTTGGGTTCAGCATAAGAACACAGTCGTATAGTATATCCAAAACGATAACCTATAGGTTTCGTGGGCTTAAAAATTTTCGAGAATTTCCTCATTTTTATCCCCTATCCCCCCAAATCAAAATGGCGGCACAACCTGCCAGACGAAGTAGACAATTGAAATTTGGTGAAATTATAGCTTTTGGTCCCTAACCAATGGGAAAATTCCAAGATGTTCAAATTTTTCACCTTTTACCCCCCAAAGATATCGAAATATGGAGGCAATTTTAATGACTGTGCAGACATTCCTTTTGAGCTATTTTTTGGCTAAACGGTAAGTCGTATCACAAAACGGATGGCACAATGTCTCTTCAATTCGGAGTGATCTACAACCTTGGTCCTGTGACATTTTGTCGTATCTCTCTCCCTAATACGTTAAATTTGGCCGTATTTCTGGATTGTTCGTAAATTTGGTGATTTTTACAAGTATATTTCATTGTTTGACACACTTATAGGAATGATAGGATCATCACGTTGTGTGCGCACATTGGCACGATTAAGGGACATATGTGTACGAAATTTCATGATTCTAGCTTATACATAAGTAGGCAAAAAGTAATGTAAAATGTTAAAAATGCACCCAAATTTCACCCTATTCAAAATTTGATCTCAATTTACCCTCTTAATATGGGAGATACGATTAAATGGTTTAGAAACAAACATGTAGAGCGATAAATGAGGCGTCTGATGGCGCAAACCGTTTCTTAATATCATAAACCGTTTAGGAGATATGAATCTCGAAGTGGAAGTCTGCACTTTTCAACGTGCTCATGCTTATCTGTCATCTATATATATAAAAGCAAGTCGGGCTGGAGCGATGTATATATAAATATTTAAAAATGAAAAAAGACGTGAATTAATGAGGCACTTCCAGAAATCTCAGAAATTTGAAACTTTGTACGGAGGAAACTGATGACCCCAGGATCCCTAGAAAAATCGGAAATTCTCAAAATTCCCTGAAGGGGGCACGCTGGGGGGGCTCAAATTTTGGGCTCAGCATAAGAACACAGTCGTATAGTACATCCAAAACGATAACCTATAGGTTTCGTGGGCTTAAAAATTTTCGAGAATTTCCTCATTTTTATCCCCTATCCCCCCAAATCAAAATGGCGGCACAACCTGCCAGACGAAGTAGACAATTGAAATTTGGTGAAATTATAGCTTTTGGTCCCTAACCGACGGGAAAATTCCAAGATGTTCAAATTTTTCACTTTTTACACCCCAAAGATATCGAAATATGGAGGCAATTTTAATGACTGTGCAGACATTCCTTTTGAGCTATTTTTTGGCTAAACGGTAAGTCGTATCACAAAACGGATGGCACAATATCACTTCAATTCCGAGTGATCTACAACTTTGGTCCTGTGACATTTTGTCGTATCTCTCTCCCTTATACGTTAAATTTGGCCGTATTTCTGGATTGTTCGTAAATTTGGTGATTTTTACAAGTATATTTCATTGTTTGACACACTTATAAGAATGATAGGATCATCACGTTGTGTGCGCACATTGGCACGATTAAGGGACATGTGTGTACCAAATTTCATGATTCTAGCTTATACATAAGTAGGCAAAAAGTAATGTAAAATGTTAAAAATGCACCCAAATTTCACCCTATTCAAAATTTGATTTCAATTTACCCCCTTAATATGGGAGATACGAGGAAATGGTTTAGAAACAAATATGTAGAGCGATAAATGAGGCGTCTGATGGCGCAAACCGTTTCTTAATATCATAAACTGTTTAGGAGATATGAATCTCGAAGTGGAAGTCTGCACTTTTCAACGTGCTCATGCTTATCCGTCATCTATCTATATATATAAAAGCAAGTCGGGCTGGAGCGATGTATATATAAATATTTAAAAATGAAAAAAGACGTGAATTAATGAGGCACTTCCATAAATCTCAGAAATTTGAAACTTGGTACGGAGGAAACTGATGACCCCAGGATCCCTAGAAAAATCGGAAATTCTCAAAATTCCCTGAAGGGGGCACGCTGGGGGGGGCTCAAATTTTGGGTTCAGCATAAGAACACAGTCGTATAGTATATCCAAAACGATAACCTATAGGTTTCGTGGGCTTAAAAATTTTCGAGAATTTCCTCATTTTTATCCCCTATCCCCCCAAATCAAAATGGCGGCACAACCTGCCAGACGAAGTAGACAATTGAAATTTGGTGAAATTATAGCTTTTGGTCCCTAACCGATGGGAAAATTCCAAGATGTTCAAATTTTTCACCTTTTACCCCCCAAAGATATCGAAATATGGAGGCAATTTTAATGACTGTGCAGACATTCCTTTTGAGCTATTTTTTGGCTAAACGGTAAGTCGTATCACAAAACGGATGGCACAATGTCTCTTCAATTCGGAGTGATCTACAACCTTGGTCCTGTGACATTTTGTCGTATCTCTCTCCCTAATACGTTAAATTTGGCCGTATTTCTGGATTGTTCGTAAATTTGGTGATTTTTACAAGTATATTTCATTGTTTGACACACTTATAGGAATGATAGGATCATCACGTTGTGTGCGCACATTGGCACGATTAAGGGACATATGTGTACGAAATTTCATGATTCTAGCTTATACATAAGTAGGCAAAAAGTAATGTAAAATGTTAAAAATGCACCCAAATTTCACCCTATTCAAAATTTGATCTCAATTTACCCTCTTAATATGGGAGACACGATTAAATGGTTTAGAAACAAATATGTAGAGCGATAAATGAGGCGTCTGATGGCGCAAACCGTTTCTTAATATCATAAACCGTTTAGGAGATATGAATCTCGAAGTGGAAGTCTGCACTTTTCAACGTGCTCATGCTTATCTGTCATCTATATATATAAAAGCAAGTCGGGCTGGAGCGATGTATATATAAATATTTAAAAATGAAAAAAGACGTGAATTAATGAGGCACTTCCAGAAATCTCAGAAATTTGAAACTTTGTACGGAGGAAACTGATGACCCCAGGATCCCTAGAAAAATCGGAAATTCTCAAAATTCCCTGAAGGGGGCACGCTGGGGGGGCTCAAATTTTGGGCTCAGCATAAGAACACAGTCGTATAGTATATCCAAAACGATAACCTATAGGTTTCGTGGGCTTAAAAATTTTCGAGAATTTCCTCATTTTTATCCCCTATCCCCCCAAATCAAAATGGCGGCACAACCTGCCAGACGAAGTAGACAATTGAAATTTGGTGAAATTATAGCTTTTGGTCCCTAACCGACGGGAAAATTCCAAGATGTTCAAATTTTTCTCTTTTTACACCCCAAAGATATCGAAATATGGAGGCAATTTTAATGACTGTGCAGACATTCCTTTTGAGCTATTTTTTGGCTAAACGGTAAGTCGTATCACAAAACGGATGGCACAATATCCCTTCAATTCTGAGTGATCTACAACTTTGGTCCTGTGACATTTTGTCGTATCTCTCTCCCTTATACGTTAAATTTGGCCGTATTTCTGGATTGTTCGTAAATTTGGTGATTTTTACAAGTATATTTCATTGTTTGACACACTTATAAGAATGATAGGATCATCACGTTGTGTGCGCACATTGGCACGATTAAGGGACATATGTGTACGAAATTTCATGATTCTAGCTTATACATAAGTAGGCAAAAAGTAATGTAAAATGTTAAAAATGCACCCAAATTTCACCCTATTCAAAATTTGATCTCAATTTACCCCTTTAATATGGGAGATATGAGGAAATGGTTTAGAAACAAACATGTAGAGCGATAAATGAGGCGTCTGATGGCGCAAACCGTTTCTTAATATCATAAACCGTTTAGGAGATATGAATCTCGAAGTGGAAGTCTGCACTTTTCAACGTGCTCATGCTTATCCGTCATCTATATAAATTAAATCGTAACGACCGTGTGTCTGTACATTGATTATTTTGGCGAAATTTCCGTACAGTTATCCGTTTCACCTGTAATTATGACCATCTGCATCATTTTTAGCTTTGGTGTCCGTTTGTCTGTTTGTTTGTCTGTTTGTTTGTCTGTCCTTCTATAACTTGAAAACTACTGGATATATTTCCACCAAACTTCATATTTAGAATCCACCTGTCCTTGGGTAGGTTTTAGCGCAAAAAATAAAAGCGTAACGACCGTGTGTCTGTACATTGATTTTGGCGAAATTTCCGTACAGTTATCCGTTTCAGGTGTAATAATGACCATCTGCATCATTTTTATCTTTGGTGTGTGTTTGTCTGTTTGTCTGTCCTTCTATAACTTGAAAACTACTGGATATGTTTCCACCAAACTTCATATTTAGAATCCACCTCTCCTTGGGTAGGTTTTAGCTCAAATATCGTTTCTAAATCCCTGAACTGAGTGGGGATTTTTACGAAACCGAAACCGTGATTTTGCACTCCCTCAAAGTATACACAACCGAACTTAATGGAAATCAACCTGCCTTAATGAAAATGAATTTCTAAACCTTTTTTTCTCATGTGCATCATTTCGATAACAGGATTTAGTAAGGGATATATCATTAACGGCCCGTTTTTCGGTACAAATCCCAGCGGGTGCGTGTAAAGCGTACTTCTTACAACTTGAAAACTAACAAGATATTTGAACCAAATTTTATATATAGCATCCATCTGTCCAGGGGTAGGTTTCCTTGGTGTCTGTTAGTTAGTTAGTTAGTTTGTTTGTTTGTTTCTTTGTTTGTTGGTCTGTTTGTCTTTCTCTAACTTGAAAACTACTGGATATATTTCCACCAAACTTCATATTTAGAATCCACCTGTCCTTTGGGGAGGTTTTAGGGCAAATATTGTTTCTAAATCCCTGAACTAATTGGGGGTTTATACGAAACCGAAACCGTGATTTTGCACTCCCTCTTAATACACACAACCAAACTTTATGCTAATCTACCTGCCTTAATGGAAATTAATTTCTAAACCTTTTCTTCTCATGTGCATAATTTCAATCACTTACAGGAAAGATAGTATGATCAAACTCTACACGAACATTGGCCCACCCAGTACCCATATGTGAGCCAAATGCTATGCCACATAATTATCCGAAAAGTAATGGAAATGTAAGATATTCTTACACAAATTTCAACCTATTCAACGTTTTTGATTCAATCTGACCCATGAATAGATTAGATGCGAGAAAATATCATAGGACCAGCCATTTGGATCGCTAAATACTGCGCCTTACGGTACAATCCTTTGTCGATATGACGTACCGTTTAGCAGCAGTTAATCTGTAAATGAAGGTCTGCAATATTGTAAACATTCATATACTTTCGTATGTCCATCTGTATTTATATTCATTGATGTCGATTTGTAGAGATCGAGAAAGGATGTGTCTGCTATTGTAATCAGTACTCCCTACACCGACTTTGACTGCTGGCAGTAGGAATGGGGTCCTTCTCCAACTCCTGTGTAACTGGCATTAGTAAGGAGGGCCTACCATTTTAATGAATAATTCACTTTTCGATTTGTCTTGCAGAAGGCAAGGGATCATGCAGTTTTGTTCGAAAGTCCCCTACTCTATTGTGTTTGGCTCTAGGCCAGGGTGCCCGCCATTATAAACAAATGTTCCAATCTAAAATTTGACTAGCATTAGGCATTGTGGCCTGCTATTTTCATGGAAACTCACTAATTCTGTGTGACTGGCAGTAAGCTGGCTAGCAGCAGTAAAAAGGGACTGTCATTATAATGATAACTGCACAACTCAATTTTGACTGGTGGTAGGAAAGTTGCCTGGTATTATAATAAAAACTCCTCAACTGTAACCTGTCTGAAAGTAGGAAATGGGTCTGCCATTGTAACTAAAACTCCCCAAATCGATTGTGACCGCGCAGTAGGCATTGGGGCCTGCAATTATAATGTAAACTTGCCAACTCGATTGTGAATGGCAGTAGGCAAGTGAGCCTGGCGTTATCATCACAACTCCGCAACCCTCACTTTACATTGGAAACAACTTATGTGGACCTCCCCATGCTATTTCTCGGATAAGGCTAAGAGACATGCAATTTTAAAACAATCTCATTTGCTGCACGCACAGTATTTACGTCGATATCCGTATACAATGTAGAATACCGTAGCGAAGCACGGGTACATTTGCTAGTTTATTATAAATGAATGTATATCTGACTCAAATTTGTATAACGATCAATGAAATGTTATTACTGTGCACTTTATGAATATATATTCATGTTATAGTTTGTATAAACACCTTCTGTGTACCTGTAATGATTGAAAATTAACCTCAGCTAAATGGAATAATTTTAAAAATAACATGTGCTGTATTATTTGGTCCTTGGAAATATGTTGTCTTTTCATTTATTTAATTTCTTGTATTCACATTACTTTAATACGGGATGTCATTAAAATAGGGTGTAATCCTAACCTTCGTCTGAAATTACGTAACATTTGTTAGTTTGTTAACAGACGATCTTACATTCATTAACTTGTGGTTAGGGACAAAAAATGATTTTATGTAGAATGAAACATAATCACCACAACAATGACATTAATCGGGACTTTTTATCTGATTGTGTAGACCAACGTATTACGAACACTGAAATTTGTGTCTCGAGGTTTCTTGCCAATCAACTTCTTCTCTGTTTATTATTTAATGCGGTCTACTTTTCCACATTCATGTTCTCTACGTGTGTATATGGGTACCGTGTCTTGTCCGTGCTGCGCTCTACGACCTAGCACTGTAATTGCTGGTGGCTCTCCCTCTACTGTCTCAACCAATCAGCGCTCGGCCTGTTAGAGGCCCGGCGAACGCACTCTGGTAAGCGTGGGAAAGCGACTGACTTCGAGTTGAGCAGCCATGGAGTCCGGATGTACCGGGACATGAAGCCAGGCTAGATTTACTATCCTCTACGGGCATTTCGTGACGACGTCCTCGTTCCTATTTTGTTACTATTGGTGAATATTTGGAGTCTCAACTCTTTCCTGCTAGTGGAAGTGTAGCGTGCCTTCTGAACATGTGCTTCGCTGGTAAACCTACAAAACTGTAAGTCTGTTAACTCCTTAATTTTTACTGAAAATTATTCCAACCTATGGAATCACCTTCGAGAAACGTGTCTTAGAAGGTAAAAAAAGGAGCATTTGTTTCGCAAGGGCCAGACGTGAACTTTCAAATGACGCCAAGACATAAAATTGTGCTTTACGTTGCCCCGTTTTGGTATAAGTAACTGGTCTCCTACGCAGTGGCGAAGCGTGAGCTAAATAAGGGGGTAGACAGATATTTTTAAAGCTATTTAATCATATTATCAATATTATATTAATGACTCTGAAAATAAGATAAGTCCTATAACAACCTACTGTATAACCCTACGTGCACTCCTTTTATTTCTGTGTCAGTTATTCATAGCGTTCTACGAAGCAAAATACCGGTTTACTTGAGAGATGGCCTTCAGTACCTATATTTCAGAAATAATCTCCAAACAAGGTCATTAACTAACTCCTTGATAAGTTTCCCTACCCAAAACACTACGGCACTAGTTACAGTGATTCATTCATCCCCGTTACAATCAGCCTGTGGAATTCCCTGCCGGCTGAAGTTAGAAACATTCCTAGTACTCAGCTGTTCAAAATGTGTTGCAAAAGTTACTTATATATCGGAATATAATCTATAGAACATATCTAAGGTAATGTACTTTCTTTATGTAAATATTAACCGTAGGATCTATGCCATGCGCTTTACCAGTTAGTATATAAGTTGCACAGTTGTAGTATGTTGTATAATTGAACATAAATTAAATCGTGTATTATGGTTGGGCACAATAGCATGCTCTATAGCTTGAGCCACGCCATAGAAAACAAGACGATAATAAATAAATAAATAAATAAATAAATAAATAAATAAATAAATAAATAAATAAATAAATAAATAAATAAATAAATAAATAAATAAATAAATAAATAAATAAATAGGCAGCGGGGAGCTGTCAAATAACAATGTACTTTTAGAATAGCAATATATAGTAATAGAATTCATTGTTATGTAAATTTAATGGGAGGTTAATCATACATTTTCGTACAACTCACAGTAAATAATATTGTTGTAAATGAGTTCAATCCGCCTGTCCTTCATTTCAGCAAATATGCCTCTTACTCTCTTCTTGAAGTCAGGCATCTTGCTAAGATGCCACAACAGTTCCTTCTCTATAAGCTAGAGTTCCCAATTTGGACAGTCTCTGGTTGGTCATCGAATTCCTTAAATAGGTTTTAATTCGTTTCAAGGCACTCATAGCGCGTTCGCTAGAAACTGACGTTAACGGAATAGATAGCATCAAGTTAAGGAATTTTGTTGTTTCCGTATACACACTCTGGTGTTCATTATTACGAATGTACGCCAATAGTTGCTGGGGTCGAGTATATTTATCGGGATCAGAGTAAATATTGATAACTTCGTTCTTAAGTTGATCTACAAGGAAAACCTTAGGGTACATGGCCATGAGTTCGTGTAAATGCTGTTGGGGAAATTGTGAATGATAAATATAAATTTAGTTTCATCAAGTAGTTCTACGAAACACAGGCTTTCGTAATTACCGAAACGTGTTTCTAACTGAAGCAACACTGAATCAAGAACGTCGTAGGCAACTCTTCTTTGACCCTGGCTAGTATGCACGACATTTGAACACAAAGCAGAACATTCTTCTTCAATTTCTTTAATTACTTTATCACTTTCGAGAGATCTGATGTTAGTAGTAGCAACCTTCTCCTCTTTAATACACAAATTTACGTCAGAAGATGTTTTCGACTGCAGAATGCTAAACAAGACGTCGGTGTAGAAAAAATTCCAGAAAAGAGACAGAGGAGGAACAAAAGTTTGTGATTGTTCAATATATTGTCTATTCCTAATGCTGTCTGTATTGATTCTGGATCCCAGTTGTCAGATTTATGATATGATCCACTGCTGTTTTCAACTCGGAATAATATTTTGTCACGGTCATAACAGCCCGAGAATGATAATTCTATCGGGTAGGAGAAGGATGAGGAAGCTGAAAACCTTGCTCTCTCAGCAATTCTGCACGACTTGAAGAACGAGAGAAGAATGTGTGGAAGACAGATAAATTGCATATGAACAATTTCACCTCTTTTATAATTTTCGCAGCACGAAGAAGAACCAAATTGAGTTGATGGGCGTAACAATGTACGAAGATGGCATGAGGATAAGACTGTCTGACAATTGCCTGTACATCTCCTTTATGACCACACATTACTGTAGCTCCGTCATACGTCTGACATACGAGTCTGATATCATCAATGTTCTATTCTTTCAGAACTGAGATTATGACATCAGCTAAACCCCTAGCAGTCTTATCAGCAGACACGTCATAAAAGCCTAGAAACCAATCTTTACCATTAATATAATGCCTCACAATAATACTTAATTGTGATTTAACGGAAACATATATAGTTTCGTCGGCTTGGACAGAAACGAATTCAGCTAATTTTAGGTCCCATCTCTTGTCGAATACAGTACGTTCCTGAACGGCAACAGTGACAGCTTTAATCAAATCATTTTGTATGTCACTAGAAGTACCACTGAAGACATTTTCTGATACTAAATGGTCTTTCATGAAAGATTCCTCCGAAGCCAGTAAGTCAAGAGTAGCCAAGTAATTCCCTTTATTAAATGGACACAAAGAAGAACATTGATTTTCTCGATGACCCCTGAACGACAATTCCTGAATACTTAAGTGGCAAACAACGTCTACTAATCTGCTGATAATTTTCCTATTTTTTGAAACAATTCCATTATGTTTAATGGCCTGTAGTCTTTGCCCCTATGAAACGGCATAATCGATACGGCACCACCCCAACATGTGAAATTTCTCGACGCACTTTATATGATTCTCAGATGCCGCGTGCTTTTTAGTTTTTTCTCGAAACTTTTTATGGTGCTTACACTCGTTCTTCGCCAGGAATCTTCCCCGTAAACGCCAAACATCAAGCAATAAAAACACAATAAATTTTGTTCGTGACCTTTACCAGTTCCACACAACCATTGATATTTATCATACCAGCTTTTCTGGAATTCTCGAACAAATTTTCCGTCCTGTTGTGATGCTGTTAGGTCAGGCGGTTTCTGTAAAGTTGTATCGTAATATTTTGTTCTAACGACAAGGAGGAAATACCATTGTTAAGTAAGTACACAACTGAATCGAAGTCAGGTCTGTTAAATTCAGAAGCCACGATAGGCCTATCATCAAAAAACACAAAATGTCACACGAGAAAACAAGAATTGCACTTTATATTTTATCACCTGTAACTATTCACCATTCCTTGGTAATGAAACATTAACACTTAGGCCTATCACTGTATTATAAGACACTAGCACACGCATACCATATTAGCCACTTGCTCTCACGTCTCACACCACATTCGTAACTTTGAAACTGTAACTGTTGGTTTCCGTTATATTGCCGTACCGTAACTAATATTGGCGGGCAAGAAAATGCATGCAATTGAAGGGCTTTGGTGCTATCATTTATTTATTAGGTGCATGTTTGCTATATTTCGTATTTGAACATTATATTAGTTTATTTTTAGACGTGTCTTATAATAAAGTAAATTCAAATTAATTACATTTAAAGCATGCCTGAGATGGTAGCCAATAAGAGCATCTTTATAACTGAGGTCCAAATACTAGCCAATGATAGCAAGAAGAGACGCTGGTAAGTCTGTCTACTGGGCGGAGCAATCTCGCTATAGGAAAGTAATACTTCCACAGTCAGCATCTAGAGATAGCGTTAGTGTTGCTCCATCTGTAAGCTTTGAAAATCAAAGGGAAAATACACAGAATGGGCAGCGTCTACTTTTGTCTACGTGCTTCGTGTAACTGACGCGAGCCCGAGCATTGCCGCAGTGAGTCGAAAATAAGTAAAGCGGGGAATACAATAATGGCTTGTATTTGGAAATAATTAATGTTCTTTAAAAAGAATTGAATTTACTAGACAATTTCTCGTTCACAAAATTTTCAGGGTGCACGCTGTCTACCCTGTCTCCCCTGACGCTTCGTCCCTGCCCATACGTTGTTTCCAATGTAAAGTGTCGGTTGCAGAGTTGTGATGATAACGGCAAGCTCACTTGCCTACTGCCATTCACAATCGAGATGGCAAGTTTACATTATAATTGCAGGCCCAATTGACTACGGCGCGGTCACAATCGATTTGGGGAGTTTAAGTTACAATGGCAGGCCCTTTTCCTACTTTCAGACAGATTACAGTTGAGGAACTTTTATTATAATAGCAAGCAACTTCCCTACAACCAGTCAAAATTGAGTTGCGCAGTTATCATTATAATGACAAGCCATTTTTCCTGCTGCCATCCAGCTTACTGCCAGTCACACAGAATTAGTGAGTTTCCATGAAAATAGCAGGCTACTATGCCTAATGCTAGTCACACTTTAGATTGGAGCATTTGTTTATAATGGCGGGTACTCCGGCCTAGAGCCAAACACAATAGGGTAGGGGAATTTTTAACAAAACTGCATGCTCCCTTGTCTTCTGCAAGACAAATCGAGAAGTGAATTATTCATTACAATGGTAGGCCCCCTTACTAATGCCAGTTACACAGGAGTTGGGGAAGAACCCCATTCCTACTGCCAGTCACAGTCGGTGTAGGGAGTACTGATTACAATAGCAGATACACCCTTTCTCGATCGCTAAAAATCGACATCAATGATTATATATACATGGACATACGAAAGTATATGCATGTTTACAATATTGCAGACCTTCATTTACAGATTAACTGCTGCTAAACGGTACGTCATATCGACAAAGAATTGTACCGTAAGGCGCAGTATTTAGCGATCTAAATGTCTGGTCTTATGATATTTTCTCGCATCTCATCTATTCATGGGTCAGATTGAGTTAGAAACGTTGAATAGGTTGAAATTTGTGAAAGATTATCGTACATTGCATTACTTTTCCGATAATCATGTGACAGCATTTGGCTCACGTATGGGTATTTGGTGGGCCAATGTTCGTGTAGAGTTTGATGATACTACCTTTCCTGTAAGTGACTGAAAGTATGAATTATGCAGGTAAAAAAGTCCAAATTTACTTAAAATCGAGAAATAGAGACGAATCTAACTTATAAGCGATACAGATACGACAAAAAGTCATAACATCAAGGTTGAAGATCACTCTTAATTCAACGAAGATTGTGCCATCCGTTATGTGATAGGACTTCCCGTTTATCCCACGAAATACCTCGAAACGAAGGTCTGCACCATCATTAAAATTTTCTCCATATTTCGATATTCTTCGGGGATAAAAATGAATAATTTAAAGATCTTGGAAGTTTTTCGTCCGTTACAGGCCGAAACGTATAATTTTGCCTAATTTAAATTTTCTTGCTCGTCTGGCAGATTATGCTGCAATCTGGATTTTGGGTGAGGGGGTAAAAATTAGGTCTTTTAGGAAATTAAATAAAAAATATGCAGATGATCATTATTACCCCTCAAACGGGTAGATGTACGAAAATTTCACCAAAATAGTCAATGTACAGGCACACACAGTCATTGCGATTTTATTTATATAGATAGATAAGGAATCTGCTGCACATACAACACCTTTTGGCTGCGTCCGCTGGACTTAACCTGCAAAACCAACCGTTCATGATATCTCACTTATTCATCTTCCTGTCGAAAAATTCACATGTGAAAAACGTTTTAGAAATGGATTTCCATTAAGGATTGAACATTTCGATTAATTTCGGATGTGCATATTTTGAGGAAGTGCAAAATCATGGTTCCGGTTTCGGATGAACCCCCAGTAAATTGAGGTGTTCTGAAATAATATTGGCCCTTAAACCTACACAAGGACAGGTGGATTCTTAATATCAAGTTTGGTAGAAATATATTCAGTAGTTTTCAAGTTTAAAAAACTCATACAATCAAACCGACAAACAGACACCAAAGCTTAGAAATATACAGATGGTCATTATTACAACTGAAACGGATAACTGTACGGAAATTCCGCCAAAATATTCAATGTAGAGACAGACGGTCGTTACAATTATATTTATATAGATGGCAGATAAGCATGGGCACGTTTGTAAGTGCAAACCTTCATTTCGAGATTTACTGCTCCCAAACGGTACATCATACCAACAAACGGTTTGTACCCTCAGACGTCGTTTTAATCGCTCTACATGTTTGGTGTTAAAACATTTTCTCGTATCTCACATATTTATGGGTTCAATTGAGTTACGTTATTTGAATGGGGTGAAATTTGGGTACATTTTTATAATTTTACATTATTTTTCACATACTTATGTGGAAGCTAGAATCATGAAATTTTGTTCGCACATAGCCATTGGCCGTGTCAATGTGCGTGCCAAATTCGATTACTCTATCATTCTTATATGTGTGTCAATCTAAGTAACAAACGTGTCAAAAGCACAAAATTTACGAACAATCGAAATATGCAGCCAAATCTACGCTATAAGGGGGAGAGAGAGAGAGAGAGAGGACAAAATATCACAGGACCAAAGTTGTAGATCACTCCAAACTGAACGGAGATTGTGCCATCCGTTTTATGATAGGACTTACCGTTTAACCGCGAAATACCTCGAAAAGAGGGTTTGCACCGTCATTAAATTGCCTATATTTCGATATTCTTCGACATAAAAAGTGAAATATTTAAAGATCTTGGAAGTTTACCGTAGGTTACCGGCTAAAACGTGTAATTTTGCTTAATTTCAATTTTTCAGCCCGTGTGGCAGATTGTGAGGCAATCTTGATTTTGGGCGAGGGGGTCAAATTTAGGATTTCCAGGAAACTACAGCTAAAAATATGTAGATGATCATCATTACCCCTTAAACGGAAAGCTGTAAAAAAATTCGCCAAAATAGTTAATGCACAGACACACGGTCGTTATGATATGACTTATGTAGATAGATAAGGAATCTGCTCCACGTATGACACCTTTTGGGCTATGTCTGCTAGACTTAGCCTGAGATACCGACCTTTCATGTTATCTCCCTTAGTAATCCTCCTGTTGAAAAATGCACATGAGAAAAAGAAATTAGAATTGGATTCCCAAAATGTTTGATCGATTTCCATTCAGGTTGGTCTTGTACTTTACATATTGTGGGAGAGTAAAATCACCATTCCGGTACCCTATAAAACCCCAGTCCATTCCGGGAATTTGAAATGCTATTGACCTTAAACACTACCCTTGGACAGGTGGATGCTAAATATAAAGTTTGGTTCAAATATCTTCAGTGGTTTTCAAGTTGTAAGACACATACTTTACGCGCACCCGCTCTTGCGTTAAGTCCGGTGGGACTTGTACCGAAAACGGTCCATTAATGATAACTCCGTTATTAACCCTGGTATCGATATGATGCACATGAGAAAAAAAGGTTTAGGAATTAATTTCTATTAAGGCAGGTAGATTTCCATTAAGTTGGGTTGTGCTTATTTTGAGGGAGTGCAAAATCATGGTTTCGGTTTCGTATAAACCCCCAAATAGTTCAGGGATTTAGAAACATTATTTGCCCGAAGACCTACCCAAAGAAATTGGATTCTAAATATGAAGTTTGGTGGAAATATATCCAGTAGTTTTCAAGTTATAGAAAGAGAGATTAACAGACAAACAGACAAACAAACAAAGAAACAAGCGAACAAAAACTAACAGACACCAATGAAACCTGCCCTTGGACAGATGGATGCTATATATATAAAGTTTGGTTCAAATATCTTGAGTAGTTTTCAAGTTGTAAGAAATACGCTTTACACGCACCAGCTCTTGCGTTAAGTCCGCTGGGACATGTACCGAAAAACGGTCCGTTAATTATATCTCCCTAATTAATCCTGTTATCGAAATGACACACATGAGAAAAAAAGGTTTAGAAATTAATTTTCATCAAGGCAGGTAGATTTCCATTAAGTTCGGTTGTGTATACTTTGAGGGAGTGCAAAATCACGGTTTCGGTTTCATAAAAATCCCCACTCAGTTCAGGGATTTAGAAACAATATTTGCACTAAAACCTACCCAAGAACAGGTGGATTCTAAATACGACGTTTGGTGGAAATATATCCAGTAGTTTTCAATTTATAGAAGGACAGACAGACAAACAGACAAACAGACAAACAGACACCAGGGCTAAAAATTACGCAGATGGTCATTATTACACCTGAAACTGATAACTGTACGGAAATTTCGCCAAAATAGTCAATATTGCCAAGCTAAGCCCAGCCAGTGAGCGAGAGATTCCATGGCTTCGTTCATGGCTTTCTGCTTTCTAGAGGCATTTAAGGAAATAATGGTGACGACCAAGCAAAAAAAAAATTGAAAAAAACATTCTGACATTTATTGGTACAAGCATCATTGATCAACAGAATATGCTTGCTGAGATTATGTCTGATCTTCCAGTATCAATTTACAATGGATCAAAATTAATCTTCATCCTCCTTCTCTATTGTTAAATTCTGGAACCAAATTTTTAAAAATTTGGTCTTTACTGCCTATTAAAAGGAAAATATTTTAAATGAAAATATGTCCTGAGCCCTCTAATTATTCACAAAAGAAATTAGCAGGCAGCTATCTCGCTTATTACTTCCATAACAAAGTTAAACTGAATTTTCCATTAATTTATTACAATTTCAACATGTAGTCACTGTTAGATACTGATAAATTTCGTTAACTAAGGTATGTAACGTCCGTTAATGACAATAGTAGAAATTCTGATGGAAATCTGAGTTGACTCTAAGATCATAATTAATTAATTATTATTATTAATTTCCAGTATTATCTGTGTAACATTTACTTTGATCATCACACGATCTGTTTACAAATTGGTGTATTTCACTAAATAATTCTCACTGTAATTATGACACACATTTTGCGAATGAATTAATTAATCAATTATTTATTATCATTATTACTCGTTATCTCCTAAGTTCAAATTAATTATGCCGTTTGTGCACATTTATATTTTACTTGCACAGTATTTAAAGTTTCGAATCAGTTTGAAAATATTTGGAAATTTTAATATAAATGCACTGAAAAATTTCACATAACCTTGTGCGAATTAGTTAAGGATTAATTTATAAATCGCTTGCCTTTGCTGAAAATGAACTAGACGATCTTTCGTCTAAATCTGTGATAACTGAAAATTAAATCCTAGCCTAGTCTTACTTGACGTTATTCTCAGCAAATTGTTCCTTAAAGTACACTAAACAAATCATCATGGTGGCAAATCAACGTTGAAAATAATCCGTGCCGTCGCGATGTACGCACGACCAGGTTAAAATACACTGAATAATCGAAAACGTGAAAATAATCCTAGTTACATCACACACACAAGGTGACAAGTATTTTATATACACAATATTTACAACGAATCCTGCCATTCTGAATTATTTAATTATTTTTAACATGGTCGCGTCAATAAGATCCGGAAGATGAACTCATGTCTGGTAACGTTCTCAATTCAATTAGTGGCCAGTGATCGAAATAGTGTTATCACTTGAAATGAAATACTCTTTAAATAACAACGGAGATCCATGTAAATTTCAGAGATTAACCTGAAGATCCTAACAGAGTTCAATAATCATCACCATCACACCATCACATGGGTTTCAAGTAGCAAGTGTAGCGTTTGTGGGCCTTAATCACATTATTATTACTCCCTATTCATGAAATGTATTCAACACGTGCTCCATTTTATTATATTTCACACTGTGCTCAAAAGGACCCAAGCAACAGATTATTCAATAATAAATAATTATTCAATTAATATCCCTCAGGATTGCCAATATTCCAGGCGCAATCATGAACTGAGCACATCAAATATCATATATGAGGAATTCTAAGACACCTTATAGCCCACGACCGTTTAATTACATTCTTAACCCGGTCTTCTACTTAAATTTATTATTATTTTTAGTGATTATTAGGTCTATCAGTCCTCCTGAAATGTCGTGAAATTAAATGACACGATCCTAAAGAATTGCAAGTGAACTTAGATGACACTCAATTCGACACTATTTCACAAAAATTACGTACAACTCCATATCACGATATTTTCAACATCACACGTAAGCAAATGAAGTTTATCGCGTGGTCAGTGATTTTTTATATATCTAAATCCTCCACATGAGAATTCATTCAAGGACAGACTACAACAGCTAGACTAATAGATTTCAAATTTCAGTCACACATATGTAACTCAACTACCTTGAGAAATATAAATGAAAGTAACTCAATCTACTGCAACAACTAATAGAACTACGATCTGGGGAAGAACGATCATCTAGTTTTACATAGATGAGAAAGATATCAGGCAGTTAAAATGGTAATCAAGTTTAGCTGAAGTTCGATTCCAGGTTGGTGTCCGTCATTCCGGCATTTTCCCGTCATTCACCTCCTCCAGCCAGAAATGCCTTACATGCTTAGCAGGTCATGGAGAGACAGCAGTAGATGTTCCACGATGAAATTACGCTGAACTTTGTAGAGGAGGAATCCATCTTGAAGTTCACGTCGATTCGTTGGGATGAGTTTCGCCACGTGCCAGTAATGTAAGCTTATCTAATGCAACAGATATTAGAATTTGCACACACACGTCGGAATACTTAATGTTCTCGTGGAGAAATGGACTTAACTTGGATCGCTAATTTCGAAGTACATTCCATAAGACGTTATTGTAAATAACTGCACTAAATTAGCAGAGTAGGTGTCCACATGCACGGCTGAATTTATATTCCACGTGGTCCCGATGAATATCGTCAGCAGCAGAGTCGCAGAGTAGAGTTCAGCTGAGTATAGTAGAGTAAAAATTGATTTAATGTGAACATGATTTTTATAGTTTTCGCCAAGGGAGGGGGGGTGCCTTCTTAGAGACGATCATTGGTTCACGGGGTCTCTTATAATTGGTCGTGACTCTTTCTGGAAGCTTGTCGTTTGCTCGCAACGCTGTCGGCATGCGCGTGCCTCGCTTGGGGATACTATTCTGTCACATGATTAAACCTGCACTCAATCGAAGACGGATCAATACTTTGTCCCTCTGAAATGACAGAAAAAACTAGTTTGGTGCGCTCACACAGCTTTCCTAATGATAAATCCGACTCTTGGCGAACAATAAATCTTTCAATGTCGACCTGTCGTAAATAATCCAATGATGATCAAATTTGACGGGGACAATACAGACACACGGTCATTACGATTTTATTTATATAGAAGATTATTATTATCAAAAAGATAATTACGTCATTAAAGAACAACAAAGCACCTGGAGAAGATGCGATAATTGCTGAACTCTGGAAGTCTGCAGGTGAAAAGGCGATCGATTAACTAACTGAGATCATTCGCGAGATCTGGAAAACAGAGAGAATCCCAAATGATTGGACAGCAGCCCTGATTCATCCCCTATATAAGAAAGGTGACAAAACAGATGTAAACAACTATCGCGGCATCTCCCTTCTCTCAGTAACATACAAAATTCTCTCCAAAGCCCTTCAAACTCGGGCAGAAGAGCAACTTGATTCACAGTTGGGTGAATACCAAGGAGGCTTTAGAAAAGGACGATCTTTTGCAGAGCAGGTCATGAAACTTAAGTCTGTCCTGTCGTACCTAAAATCCAGGAATAAAATTTTTGTAGTTACTTTTGTTGACTTCCAGAAAGCCTACGACTCCATAGATAGACACACACTCCTCCGCATTCTGAAGGAAATGGCCTTAGACAACAAAACGAGAGCTATCATTCAACAGAACTTAACTAGCACTACGTCCAGGGTGAAATTCAGGGGAGAAATTTCGAACGTCTTCGAAATAAAGACTGGTGTTAGGCAAGGCGATGGACTATCACCGTTTCTCTTCAACTGCGTTCTGGAGAAAATCATTCGTGAATGGCGCAAGGAGATGTGCAAGGAAGAGGTTGAGAATGCCCTTAGATTAGGATATAAGAAAGGTGATTTTATCATAGATTGCCTAGCTTTTGCAGATGACCTAGCGATCTTTCCTGATTCCCTAGATACTACTGAAAAACAAATTAACCAACTGAGAATCCAAGCAGCAAAAGCTGGCCTCCAAATCTCTTTCCAACAAACAGAGTTTATAACCAAGAGAGCTCATTGTGGAACAGGGAAAAATCAAGCAGGTGGAAAAGTTTAAGTACTTAGGCGAGTGGATAGTACCTAACAACTCTGAGAAAGAAGCAATCACGTGCAGAATCAACAAGATGGAGGTGGCATATCAGCTGAATAGGAATGTTTACAACAAAAGATCAGTGTCCATCAACGCCAAGCTTAGGCATTATTGTTCGGTTGTACGCCCGGAAGCACTGTACGCAGCAGAATGCCTTGCAATGAACAGAAAAGGTCTGATGGAGAAGCTAGAATCTAAAGAAAGAAAAATCCTGAGAAATATTCTTGGACCAATCAAAGAAAATGGTGAGTACAGGAGACGACACAACAGCGATCTGTACCAGCATATGGAGATGATAACGGGCACGATTCGGAAAAGGAGGATTAATTTTTATGGCCATATAGCACGCATGAGCACACAGAAACAGACAAATAGGATATTTTCCTACTTTCTTAACAAGAAAACCAAGGGACCCTGGTTTATCGAAGTTGAAAAAGACCTTCAAGAAATAGGAATCACACTCGAAGACATCCAGAAACGTGCTCCTCTCCAGAAAAAGCTCCAGGGACACAAAAGTTTCCAAGAAAGGCCAAAGTTGAAAACAGGCAAGAAGTGGACTGATGAAAGAAAGGAGGCTCACAGAACGATAATTCGTGAGTACTGGGGAAGAATTAAAGCTCAAGGATGCAAACGGTTGAAATAACGTAGTCCACAGCAGGCCGAAACGAAGAAAGAATTATTATTATTATTATTATTATTATTATTATTATTATTATTATTATTATTATTATTATTATTATTATTATTATTATTCTTTTTACTATTATTATTATTATTATTATTATTATTATTATTATTATTATTATTATTATTATTATTATTATTATTATTATTATTATTATTATTATTTCATCATCATCATTATCTAAAGGCTTCGCCTTGTCGCTGCAACCATTGATCTCTTCTCTCTGCGATCATTTTCATCTCTCCATAACCTTGGCATCCCATCATCTCAACTACCTCTTCAATGATCTTCTTCCTTGGTTTCCCTCTGCCTTTCTTTCCTATCACCTTGCCTTCGAACAAGTTCTTTATGAAGTTATTATGCCGGAGAATGTGACTGAAAACTTACGCTTTTCTCCTTTTTATCGTTGTTATTAAATGTCTCTGGGTGTTTATTTCTCTAAGCACTGCTTCATTAGTTTTCTTCTCAATCCAGCTAGTTCTTGTCATCTTCCTCCATAGCCACATTTCCACTGCCTCTAGTCGTTTCACGTCCTCCTTCAAGAGAGTCCATCCTTCACAGCCGTATAGCAGCACACTCCAAATGAACGTTTTGATAAACAATTTCTTTTGTTCAGTATTTAAGGATTTATTAGTTAAGAGCTGCTTCTTCTCCTCAAAGGCTTTCTTACACAGGGAAATCCTTCTTTTTATTTCCACAGTGCATCTATTGTCATCGGTAATAACTGATCCTAAGTAGCAGAACTTGTGCACCTGTTTTATTAAAATATTTCCAATTCTGAGCTGTGCCTCTGGCTTCATTTTAGATTTGCTTACAACCATAACATTAGTTTTATTTACATTAATGTTAAGTTGGAAATCTTTTAAGATGGATGTTAATTTGTTGAGCATGATCTGCATGTTGTTCTCATTGTCAGCCAGAAGTGCAATATCGTCGGCAAATCTAATACAGTGTACAGTTGTTCCATTTATTTTAATGCCAGGTGTTTTGGATTTAAAAATTTTCATGGCCTCTTCCATGTACAGATTAAATAGAAATGGTGAAAAGGAACACCCCTGTCTTATTCCTTTCCTAATTCTCACCTTGCATACTTTATCATTACTTTCGATGTTTATTCTTTGATTGATGTAGAGGTTAAGTTTTGCTTTTCTGTCTTTCCAGTCCAAATGAATGTCCTTCATAATTTTGAACAGTCTTTTCCACTGAACATTGTCAAAAGTTTTTTCCAGGTCTACAAAAGCTGTATATGTATTTCTGTTAAGCTCCAGTCTTCTCTCCAAGATGGTTTTAAGTGCTATAATAGCTTCTCTCGTTCCTACTCCTTTTCTGAACCCAATCTGATCATCATCTAGATTCTGCTCAATTTTCATTTTGATTCTGTTTTTTAAAATGCATGTGAATATTTTTGCTGCATGTGAAACAAGACTTAGTATTCTGTAATTGAAGCATTCTGTTGAATCTCCTTTTTTGTGCAGAAGTACTGCTTTGTTTTGAATTGTTTAGTACTTTTATTCCTTTCTTTTCTGGTTGTGTATCATGGCTATTCTTGGATCAGTAATTTAATTGTTGTTGAACAAGTCTGTATTCTATCACGATTATGTGTTGTTATTGAGTTTAAACAGTAAGTATATTGAATGTATGGAGTTACATCGAGAGTATTACTATATTTTGGTGACCACCAACGTGATAGATTCTGTGAGTTTATTCCTTTCCTAGAAGAAAAGGAATCTGAAGTACGGTACAATAGCGCGTAGTTCCGAGTCACTACTTTTTCCAAGTCGAGAAGGAATAAAATTAGAGAAACTGAAGAAAGGTAGGATACCTCTTAGAAAATGCTTCACAAAGAAGATAAATGTCATAAAGGGAATTCTCGCAACAGGTACGTCCCCTCATTTTAATGATGAACCTACTTCAAATTTCAATCGTTTAGAGGCATTAATGTCGGACCTTTGTGAATTAGACAGCAATATAATAGATGCACTTTTAGACAGTAGTAATGATATGTCTGTAATTTTATCAGAAGAAGAAACTTCCGAGAAGTATAACGACGAATTTTAGGTTATACGGGTACAGGCGAATTATGTTTTGACGTCCCGTAGATCAGGCTGTTCCTTAAGTGACGCACATGAAGAGGCATTATGCCATAATCAGGATAGGAGGAGAATTTAAAAACTTCCCAAGATTGAAATTAATTACGTGATTGGTTAACTTTTTGGTTTAATTCTCGGAAGATTCACGAAGATGTTAGTTTCCAATGGTAGTGACAAATTTCAGTATTTATTGCAAGTTATGGAAATAGGAACTGAACCTCATGAAACTGTGCTTAGTTATACACAGACGTCAGAAAATTACCTGAAGGTAATTCAAACTCTACAAGAACGATTTCGAAGAGCGAATCTTCTATTACAAGTGTATGTAAGGGAATTACTAACGTTAGTGATTTCAAATACGACACAGGAGGACAAGCTTCCAATACCCACCTTTTTAATCAAGCTAGAATCTCACTTTCGATCCCTCAGTAGTTTGAATCTAGCATCTGCAGACCCAAGTACATGGCTCTTTCCATCAGTCGAATCTAGCCTCCCAGAAGAGACATTACGAGCCTGGCAAAGAAGTCGGTTCTCGAAACAAGAAGGAAGTACAAATGGAGAAATTGGGTCTCTACTTCAGTGCCTCATGGAATTTCTACGTACTGAAGTCCAAAACAAGCAACAGATTATATTAGCTCAAGCAGGATTTAGTAATTTGGCTGTGAAAAGTAAGAATGAGGAAAGGTTAGGTTCTACCAGGACAGAGACGAAAAATAATAAAGATCTTGTAGATAAACCCGTTCCTACTGTTGCTGCACTTTACAACAACAGTCCTTCAGTGTCACGGATTTTCTGTAATACATCTCATGAAAGTGATAAGTGTTATTTTACTAGGAAAATGAGTATAGAAGACCGGAGACCAGAAATGAAAGAAAAAGGTCATTGCTATTTGTGTACAAAACCTAACCACTTAGCTAAGAACTGCTTACTTTGTGGATATAAACACATTACTGTTATGTGTCCTGATTTATCACAAGCTGAGAAGAGTGAATCTAAGATTGAGAAGGAAACGCAGCAATCTCAAGTTACATCCGACCTAGCTAACCATACTTGTATCAATCAAGTTGTTCTACAAACACTGATTGTCAAATTACAAGGGAATGGTAAACAGAAAACGGTACTAGCATTCATAGACTGTGGTTCACAACGAAATTACCTACATCATAGTACAGTTAAAGAGTTGAGGCTAGAACCTTGTGAAGAAGAAATAGTAACCCTTGTTTTGCTTGGCTTCTAGCATTAAACACAAATGATATAAAATCAACATAGGATGAAATGATGGACAAATAATGGTTTTACCGAGATTGAGCTCCTCATAGTAATGGATATATACGCCAAGATTCTCATAGGAATGGCAGTTCAGTTGAAGAACTCCTAGCCGTGAAAACGAAACTCGGGTGCACTTTGGCTGGTGAGAGGCAAGACCAATCTGTTGAAGTTAGTATGAGTAGCCTCGCCATCTCTGAGCTTTGGAACCTTGCAAAAACGATATTGCAGAGAAGAGACTTGAATCTACGACTGACATGCTGATGAAGGCAAACCTATTCACCGGTTACGTTCAGATTTTCACCGATTGGAAGAAAGAAGGTTTCATAGAAGAGGTACCGAAGGAAGAATTAAAAGAATTAAAAAGATGCTGCCATTATCTTCCTCATCGGCCAATAATTAATTTAACGAGCTTGACAACTCCTGTTCGTCCAGTCTTCGACGCATCTTGCAGAAGAAAGTGTTTCACTGAATGACTGTCTAGATAAAGCCTATTCTACACCAGGGCGACTAAATGATAAACATTAAATACGAAAAGAGTGTTAATAATCTTAGAGGATAATAAACTTTAGTCACCCCATACCTAGTTGAATGTGAGTCAACAAAGGTTAATCACCCTTGTCCTCTTATCGTCGTGGATTATCGTCGTGATCTAGAATTAGACAAACGTTCAGCTTTAAGTACGGGGCACGCTGGAAGCACATGATACTACGTCACCTTAAGGTTGTGAACAATATGTTGCTTGCGACTCTTTCATTTAAATTCTTTTCCCCTTCCTATGGTATGGCACATATATTTTTCACATCAAAATTCAGTTTCATATGTGTTTTATGCATAGTCTTACACTTTTCTATTTCTTATTTTACAGTTGATCCAAAGAGGGCTCTATTTTAACTGCTTTGAAACTATAAGTGACACACATTAATCTAAAATCAAATGCTTTAAAATATTTCAACACTGATGATGGACCTTAGAGTCCGAAAACCGTTTCCGAAATAAAATTTAGTGTGCTGATACGACTGTATATGATTAATTATAATAATAAGGAGTACCTAGTACTCATTCTACCGGGCCTTTGAGAGAAGAAAGGAAAAACACGGGTTAAGGTCACTGGCCCAAGATCACTTGCACTCCTTGAATCTTATAAATAAAGTTGTTTGTGTTTGTTTGTCTGTTTGTTTGTTCCACCATCACGTCCAAACGGCTGGATAGATCTCAACCAAACTTCATATTTAGAGTATACTCACCCCGGGGAAGGTTTCGGTATGCATATCATTTTAAAATCTTTGAAAAGACGGGGGTTTTATAGGAAAACCACAACGGTTTTATTTTCTCTTATACTATTATAGGCAAAATATCGAATTTGTCGTATAAGGACGAGACAAAGCTCAACTTAATCCTCTTGACGCAAAGAACAAAACTCGGTAAGCCTTACGGGCCCGAAAACCATGTTTAAGGCCCTAAAACCAAGCGTTACGGAGATATTGGCACCACACTACCCCTGCTCTAGGAATCGGATAAAGAAATGAACTGCCGTAACCATGGCGACGTCAGCTCCAGGATTCTAGAGCAGTGAGATTATGTATGTACGTTTGGGCATAGCTGCCAACCAAAATTGGTACAAATAATACTTAATATGTGGAAAAAATATACTGTTGTGGAAGGCACTCATATGACTCCTTTGGGCGGGGATGGAAAGGAGATGAAGTACGGGTATAAAAATCTTACTATATATAGAAATGGAAGTGTGTGTGTAAATGACACATCTCCTCCTAAACCACTGGAGCAATTTCAACCAAACTAGGTACACGTATTACTTACTATCGGAAGACGAGCACTGTGGGGGGTAAGCCATCCCTAGCGCCCTTAAGGGGGGGTGGTTACAATAATAATCGAGAATAGTGTCGAATTCATAGTTTTCGGGGTCGCTGTGTTGAAAAGTTATACTCTAGAATTTTTTAAAGTCCAGCCCCCTTTTAGGTGGGGAGCAAGGGGGGGGGGTGAGATATAGAAATAATTAAAAACAGTTTCGAATCCATAGATTTCAGGGTCTATGAGATGAGTAGTATTACCCCGGATTTTTTGCAAGTCCAAGTGGGGAGCGGATGGGGTGAGATATAAAATTAATCGAAAAACTACATATAAAAATATTATCTTCTTCTTACTATATATAAAAATTGATGTATGTGTGTGCGTGGGTGTGTGGGTGTGCGGGTGTGGGTGTGTAAATGACACATCTCCTCCTAAACCACTGGAGCAATTTCACCAAACTTGGTACACTTATCAATTAGTATCAGGAGACAAACCGCGTGATGGTAAGACACCCCTAGCACCCTTATGGGCAGGGAGCGAGGGGCGTGGTATAAAAATAATCTAGAATATTATCGAATCCATAGTTTTCGTGGTAGCTGAAATAATTAGTGACACTCCGATTTTTAAAAAAATTCATGTTCAGCCCCGTTTGGGGTGTGGGTGAGGGGGAATGAGATATAAAAATAATCGAAAACAGTGTCGAATGTACATTTTCCTGGGTCACTGAGATGAATGGTGACAATCCAGATTTTATATCTCTTAGTGGTGGAGGGCGGGAGGGGGACAGTCTCATTGACAGTTGAAATCCTGTACATCGTATCTATAGTACGACGGCTAAATACATATAGTTATCACTTATTAATTTTTGACAGGATCAAATACTTCCCAGTTTATTCGAGCTTCCATAAGGACGAAGTTTTACTCGAAAACTAAATAATCTAAAACTTGAAATCAAACACATCTAAATAATTTTAAAACTACATAATAGATCATAACATATCAATCTGCAAGTCAAAAAGGAATTCTATAAAAATTCACTACACACGTAACTAACTGGTAATGCAAATCTTAGAGGTAAATATTCAGAAACTATCCGGGCAACGCCGGGTACTACAACTAGTTTGCAATAAAATCATTAAGACCCTATTTGGGGTACTTGCCCTAAGTTACAGAGGCTTATTAGATGGAGAAAATTTACGTTACAAGTTACAAAGAACGGTTACGAAATCATAGTCACCTCCACAACAAGTTGAAAGGGAATTCGAGAGTGTAGCTCACTCTCTATCCCCAGATAAAGTTTAAGTTCTTTACAGCTGTTAGAAGTTTACATTTTAAGTCACATGTTTAGGTCCGGAAATATTCCCCTCGAGGTAGCTGAGAGAGACTATCACAAGATCATTACCTTAATATGCTGGAAAGCTCGATGAACCTCCAAACACATTAGACCAGAGCGATGATCAACACAAAGTGACTCGAGAGAGGCCCGGCACGCCCCGCAAATTTACACAGGTACAAGAAAGCGCCTATTGGTTGACAATTAAATATATAATTTTGCTATTGGTTAATATTTAAAGTTTGCGGCAGGGACGGAAGTGTTGAAAACCTTTGAACATACCAAAACAAATAATAATCAACACAGTGTAGTAAACCTAGAAATAATAAATTTCCTGAGTATTTTACTGTTTCCTCTTCACACCAGAGGGCATGGACATAGTATTTAAGTAAAGACATCTGTTGACTAAGTTCAAATTTCTTGCAATAGTTGTACCTCCGGGTACAGACCTCCCCCCCACCCAAAGTCTCTCCTCACAGTGACAGATAGAGGAATTTCATGTTAGAAAAAATTAAGTTGGATTCAACAGACAAAATATTTCTTGATGACAGTTCATTTTTGAATAAATTATGTTGGAAACCAATCTTGATGTCTTCCTGCAGCCGCCCAAGTACAGGATGTATAGTTCAGTTTTGACAGCGAGTGCGGCCGCCGCAGCCGATAACCGGATGGGTCCCCCGGACCTCCCAAGTACCCTAAGATACGCCTCTCCCGCTACTATGAAAGGGGTATCCATGGTGATGGTCGCCGCAGACCAGATGTAGAGATAAAGCCCCAAGATGGGTAGGCGGTTGAATTGCCGCACCTCATTCCTTGCCGGGAAGGATGGTGCTCCAGCACGCCGTTATGAAAGAGACTGGGCCAGAGCAGCATCGCTCGCAAGATATTGTGACAGGGCCGCAGGAGAGAGAGGGGGTACAGGAACAGTCAATTATTTGGCGACAGAGATTGTTTTTTTTTTGGAGAGCGAGAGTTGTTTATTGGGATGATGCGGGCGGCATTGAGGAGGCGAGGCGGGGGTGCAAGAGGGGAATGTTGTACATGTTTGCTTAGATGGATATGGGCGGGGCAGAAAGCCTCCAAATATGCCTTCAAGTAAAAATGTTTAATTACTGAGCAACAGAGGAAGGAAATGTAGCCGATTTTTTACTGCCATAACTTAATGGCCTATCTTGCAAAATGAGAAATTTATACAGGCTTAATTTGTGAGATTTGTACCCTAAAGATTATCTCAGTAGCGGGGTTGCTCACCAAAAGTGTGACTGGCGTTAAGAAATCCAAAATGATGCACGGTCCATGAAATCTGGGGGCAAGCTTGCCTGCAGGAACAAAATTCTTAACCATAACCTGTTCTCCAAACTTTAAATTGGATGGCCTTCGTCCACAATCATATCTCAAATGTAATGTTACTAAGTAAAGAAAGAGAACCAAGGCTGAGATGAGATGGACACATCGAAACAGAAAATCGAAAAGGTACAACACTTCCGGAACACGCTATGAGGGAAGGCTGTCACGTTTAACTCATGACAGAATAAAAAGGATAATAGCATATACTTCCGAGGAGGAATTCTTGAGAGATAGAAAAAATCGAGAACCTCATACAGATAAACCTCATATCAACAACGAAGGTGGTTTACTACCGCATAAATACTTAACAGAATTAAAGCAGGATAACTCCCATGAAGTGAATAATTCACACTGAGGACTTCATCGGTAAATCCAAAGGCCAAAACACGCCTGATACCGATATAAATGTACTACCAGGGATAATCACTCCGATATGACCTCAATACACCCATGTCAAAAGGACAAAGCACCAAACACTAATTATACAAGAAAATAGGTTGCACTACAACTTCACAATATACACCAAAAAATCTCGAGAAGATGTATCAATACCCTAAAAGGAGCAACACACTCCAGAAACATCCTTTCATCCTCTCACTTCATAAATACCCTTATTCAGAAAAGAGAAAATGCGTATCGAAAAGTAGCCTAGAACTCCATACAAAATTTCATATTATACAAAATATAATCCTACAACTAATCAAGATACAAGGACATCATGGATGAACCGGTCAAGAAGACCAAATAGCGGGTCGAAAATTAGGGTAGAAACACATCTGGAATGAAAAAAAAGAATTCCGGTGTTAAGCTGGTCCTATCAAAAGGAGGGGACAGAAAGGAAGACAGAGAAATGTAGTAAGCATAACTAAGAACAGTTTAAGTATGCTAGAGGAACTACCCCATATGAGCAATCTCCAACTGCAGTGGGTTCAGCAGGAGGACGAGTAGCAGAACTTAACCACAAGAAGCACATACTTCATTCTGTGCACCTTGAAATCATTACCAGACCTAAAATGCGCCATGTGACGCGAAATTCGAGAAAACTGCGATACAGCACAGAGAATAGAATCGGAACATGGCCTGCATAGGACAGGGTACGGGACAAGGGATAATCAATATCCATTCAAAAGAGAAAGCAATTACGGATTGCATATATATACATGGCATCAAAGGCAAGAAATGAGAAGAGAAAACGCCCGATTCTAAAAGCAAATCGTACAAGGAAATCCACCACCCCCATACCCTGCTACCATTACACATCAACACAGTACACGACATATACGCGCAGATACTTACCTCGCTTACCTCTCTTCGTAAATTGCCGTGGATGGACTGGAACGAGCTAAAACAGCTCGGAGCTGGAACCGTGCATAGACAAAGGGAAGCGAAAGGACAGAAAGGCATGAACCCGTAACCCCCATGAATAAAAGAATGGATCAAAGAAACTGGGGTTTATTATAAACACACATAATATTAGAATGAGAACAGAAATGTGAGGCTGCATTAAAAGTTACTTACATAACTGTAGAAAATTGAAACATCAAGTAGTATCCCGTTCAGTGACATAGTAAGTTTCGTGTAACAGTACACACGATCGCACTACACACCTACGTATGACTACATATAATTTACAAATTGGTTTGAGAAAAATAATGTGACGTGAAACACATCATCGAGGGAATCAGAAAATGGAACCACTAAAGGAATAATACAGTCGCGGTAATACGGGCCGCGCACATATTACAGTTTGCATCCGCGCTCCAAGCGAGCGTCCATTCGATGCCAGTGCGTCCTAACAAAAGCAAAGCACAGCCTCCAAAAAGGAGCAGAAGCGAAGGAGAAAAGATGTTGCCACAGTTACAAAAACAAAAACTAATCGCTGACAATGGACTAAATAACGGCCTAGAAATATAAAATAGCACACTACACATGGCCCTAATCGGCCAACAAAAACGAAAAGTAAAATAAAGAAAAATTAAAATTGAAATTACGAGATACGGAGAGTACTATAGACCGTACACAAGCAGACACCACAGGCTCGCGCGCGCGCGCGCGCACACGCACACACACGCACACGCACACACACGTATGAACAAGAAGAGAGACCCAATATAAAATCGACCCAGATCAGGCCGGAGTGTAAAGGCACGCGACGTATACAATCGCACAGGATAGCGAAGGATATCATGGGCTCACGAGCATGGTTCGAACACCGCAGCTGCAATGCTGGACCGCCGCAAAATATAGGCAAGGCTGATCCAAATATAATCGTAGCAATCACAACACTCGTCGACCCGCTCTCACGACATGAAATACGAAGGTAGAGCGTATAGCAACATCACAGATTAAATAAATTTTCAAGAAACCATGATGTGCACACCCGATCATCAGATATCAACAATCGAGGTACAGTTACCGACCTGAAAATAACAGTGGTTAGTAAAAGGTAATAAGGCCAAATAAATATAAACCATCATCAATGTCAAGGTAACAGACCTCAGCTAATAATAATGAAAGAGCGCAACACATCACAGCACACCATTCCACACCAAACGTTTTACACAAGTAAATAGAGATAGAAGGCCATGCTCAGAGGTTAAGTTGAATATTTTCTCGGGTGCTGCTTAGATCCATAAGCATACCCCTTATTGGATGAAGAAGAGATGACACGATGAGTAGTAAAATTATTAGCCCTACTTGAAACAGAGGGAGGAGGATACCTGGAGTGCCAAGACTCATCTCCATGTTTTACGTCTTCAGCAAAGGTACATGCTTCCTCAAGTTCTGCAAAATTACTCGGGCACTTAGTCAAGGATAAAAGGACCGATATTGAGGAGTAATGCCTTTGATTATACGAGCTACCATCTCTTCTTCCTGTACCATGATTTTAAAAACCTCGCAATAAAATTTCAAATCCAAGACATAGGCCAATAGATTTTCATGCAAGTACTGCGTCCTATAACAATGTTTTGGAACTAGACTTTGTAACGCAAGGGACGGAATAAACCTAGCCAAGATTAACTCGTGAAATTCATTTACACTTAAATTGCTGCTAATAGCCTTAGAAATTTCTTTTTAAGGACACCTTGACAGTTAGGAAATAACACTCTAAAAATCCCCAGAGCATCCATGCTATACACATTAGCCGACTCAGATAATTCTACCAGAAACCGCAGGAATCTGATTGTTTCGTCAATGGAATCTACAGAAACCTTTACATCCTTAAAGAGATCTTTAATAGAGTTGGGGGCCGAACATGACCTAACCAACAAATTCTCTAGCACAGGACTGAGCCCACAGCAATGAGATGAGGACGGATTAGTTACGTTTTGGGGAGAAATATTCTCATTAGCTTGACCAAGGCAATTACTTTCATTATTCTCAATTTCATCACTCAACGACAATTGACCAACCTTTTTGGTACTAATCATTAAATCAAGTTCAACTGAAATGTTGATGACAGAAGTCAACAAGGAAGTACACTGGGATATCAACTCTCCTTCAGGCCCAAGGGAAATTAAATCCTGAACCCTGTTGATAAGGTGATTAGTTCGAGCCTTTAGCCTTCTCAACTGATAGTCAGATGGATTGCATTCTTTAAGCTGATTTAAAAAGACTAACAATTCACTAACTGAAACTGAAAGGTAATTCACTGACTCACCCACTTGGATGTTCATGTCACCTGGTTTTACAGCAGAATCAAGGGAAGCCAGAAGCAAGGCAACGTCACCCTCCATGGAACCGGTTGATACCAAACCGCGGACTTGCAGTTCGTACTGCAGCTCCCCTTTTCGTAACATTCGCGGCAACAACACAGCACGTGCAGGCATAATGATATGAAACAGAAAACACAGAAGTTACCACCCAACGTAAGTCTGCCTTTCCCTTCACAACCTTGAATTTTTGTCTCAATCTCCTTATTATTCCAGCCAATAGACCATTGTGACTTGGCTAAATTAGCCAATAATTCACAAGAAATATGAAAAGAAAAGGTGATACACCAGGTATCAATTAGTAGTTCAGTAAATTACACGTGCTCAGATACTAAGCACAAATAACGAGAATAACAGAACGTAGTTGCTATGGCAACCACGCAATCTGCTACCAAATACACTCTCACGACATGAAATACGAAGGTAGAGCGTATAGCACGACCAGGGATTGTGTCAAGAAAACAAGAATAATAGTTACCACATCACTTACCGTGCAATCGCAATAGAAGGTCGTCGCAATTTGTAGAAGCAACAGGGCCAAGAGGCCAGGCGAATCAATAAAACAAATTAAATTAGCTAAAGGCTGGAATAATAACTACTGAATAAATTTGAAGGAAAAGAAAACTTTAATTAACCAAATCTTCTAAAGAAAAAAAATAACCGACCTCTCTAACTACAATTGATATAAAATTTAAATGTTGCAACTGGATCAATTAAAAGCGAAAATTAACTGAAAATTAAACCATCAAGGTCGATGCATTAATTAAAGAGAATAAAATGACAATTAAAATCTATAAATTCACAGTTACAGTCTTGAAGATGAAAACTTCTCCAATGACAATCTCGGTCATACCCTACCAACCCATATTACTTCAGTAATCTTCAAGAAATAATCCAAATGAAGGTACATGATCCACAAGAAGGATTAACTAACAGAACATTACACCAGTGACCGAAACTTAAATCACTTGAATATCACCAAACAGCAACCGGTCCACCACTAGGCGGCAAAATCAAGACCATCAGAGCACACGGTTCTAGCCGTCAATAATCATCTCAGATCCTCGGCTGTCACATCCAACAGGACAACGCCCACCCACGTGTGCATTCTATTACATCGTACAGAAACAAAACAGAGTCACCGTAATTCAAAATGGCTACACCAGTACCGAGTAACCACAGAAAAGTTTTCATCTTAACAATATTCCAACATTACCTAACACCCTCGAATAGGTTTGAAAAATTTAGTAATCAAAAAATTATTATTATTATTAAAAGGGAAATAAGAAAAATGAATTAGGTTGCACCGATACTACATACATATTTACCTAGTGAGGAGCTCCCCAAATATAAAATCTTGCTTCATGCGCATGAACCTTAAGTAACAGAACCAAAAGTTAAAATTAATATCATAGTTACCATCGAACCTTGAAACCCCAAACCTAGATTGAATTTTACAAGCTCATAACAAGACCAGTAGGAATAGTCCTTCACTTTAAATGCTCAAAACGAATGTCCGAAACATCAAATATTCCATTTCTCAGATATCATAGCCATAAATTTTCTCCATGTCTTCAAACGTCATTATTAGTAGTTTCTTCGGCGAGATCAACCCAGTTCAGAAATACAAATGAATCTACTTACGAGGTCGGATAGTTAGAAGTGAATAATCTTTTCAAAAGGAACAAACCAAACTTCGAGCCTAACGCTCAGGTGGAAATCCATTAACCCGGATCGAAATTCACCAACATCTTCTTTTCTTGAACAATTAACTTGTCGTTAAACCACAACCAAGAGCTTAGCTTCAGAGCGTCTCTTCAATTCAGTCCCAAAAATTAAAAAACAAACGCTCAGACATCATTGTCGAGCACGGTCCCTCACCAGGTAAGCTTCACGTTTCGCAGACAGATCGCAGCACACACTAACCACCTCGTGTTTCTATAACCAAGTCCACCGCAAGATGGCTCCCCATGCGCAAATCCGAGAAGGGACCATGGAATCTCGAACTCTTAATTCGTGGACACGCACACCATAATATTAAAATATAAATGGAATCCAATATATGTAGTTCTAAGGTAATGGAGTAATACAAACTCCATTACACCGCTACACGAGACATCCAAATTGCCTCACGCGGACAAACATGAATTAAACCACGTAGCATCAAATCACACAATACACCAATGCTCAGCCATGATTTCAAATGATGAGTAAACAAAAATGCATGGTCTCAAAACCCACAAACACACACAGGCCCAAATAAACAGATAGGTAAATACCACTCTCCGTTCCCACGCGTGTGCACACAAAGAAAGAAAAAATTAAAGCACACACATAAAATGAAGTAATTAAGAGCCTGCAAAGACAGGCGATAAAAGACTACCGAAATACAATCACACAGAACAGTTTTTTGTAACTGGCATGAAAATGAAATAAAATGAATGAATACCTGGGAGCAGCAATCAGGAGTCTCGAAATATATACCTCAATCAAAATAAAAACTTCAAGCAGAGAACCGAGCCTTGAAACAAGTAAATCCACGATAATAGCAATTCGCAGATCAAGAAGCATATATTAAATTCCAGTCTGCTTATCACGTTTGATGCGACCATTGTTGGCATCGCGAGCAGACCAACTTAACACTCGGAGAGCGAGAGACAGACCGTGTCAAAGAGACTGTGTATAAACACAGATGGCAAGAGCGCCATCTTCAATGAGAAACTATAAGTTTCACGTCGCATTCGGGTAATGTTATCGCTAATGGCGACAACGACAGTCAAGGAGAAGTAGGAATAAAGGAAGTGCACCACCAAGGCAGGCTTGGTTCGGCACAGAAATGAGTACGTATTAGAAACGATGACCGATTAAGCTTAGCAAAATATTCAAGGAGCGGTCGGTCTAAATGTACCGCGCCTGAACCAGAAGAGTAGATCTACACCAGATAATTTAGCCCACGGGCGTACCCAACGACCTTGCCACAGAAACAAACCACACATTAAAGTGGCGACCGATAGGTAAAGCAAGAACAAGTACACAAGTTAAGGAGCACTCAGGACCGAACGACAGGATCCAGGTCACACAACCAAAATAATAATCATCACTCAGAAAGAAAACGCTTGAAATGGGGCAGCTCAAAACGACTTTAAGTTTCACAATATGTTTAGCAACCGTGCCGCCAGACTGGACCTTCCTAATTAGAAGCTCGTAAATCAGTTCCTCCTTGTGCAGTTACCCGGGTGAAAGGACTTCGCGAGGGCCAGATATCGTGATATGAAAATTTAAAAATTTACAAAATTTCCACCAAGAAAATTTTCAGATTTCGATGTAGATTTCAATTAGTAGCCGACGAAAGAGGCTAAATTCAGACCCATTCAACCACGCTCTGGTACCACTTGTTACGGAGTTTGTGGGTCACAGAGAGGTGCGGGCTTGAATGGGTCTAACGACGGCAATTCAAAGATTGATTTAAATCTTTAAAATCAAAGTTTTACTTCCTTTTATGCTCCTTTTTATTAATTTCAATTTATTTACAAACAAGTCGTTCTTAGACAGAACAAAATTTGAAGGTACAGATTTAGCTTGTTAACTTAGTTACAAGGTTGGAGAAAATAAGAAAATCAACAAATTTGTCACTTAATCGTCTGAGATTACAGCTCCCAATTTTACAAATGTCCTTTGAGCGCTGTGACCCCATCCACTCAATAATCAAGGAGACAGACCTCCCAATTTCTTTTACAGAGAATTTGCAAGGAAAATCTTTCTCAGAGCACTTTGCTCCACCACAACTTTACCGCCTTCCAAAAGGGACCATTTAACCATCACAAAGAAAACTCAAAAGAACGTGTCAGAGAAATTAAGAATACCTGGTGGCAACAGAAAGCTCAGAAACTTCAGAAATGATCTAATACTTGGGACATGAGGGACTTTTACGCAGGAAAAAAAAGAGCTGTGTGGTCCACCTCGCTCTTTAGCAGGTATGCTGTAAACTGCTGATAACTCTACCACTCTTACTGACATCCATGAAATCTTGGAGCGTTAGAAGGAACATTTCTCCACCCTTCTAAATCAACCTTCTACCGCTGATGAATACTTTCATCGTGATGTGCCTCAACAGTCCAAACGTCATGAATGGCAGTTTGGCAGTTCCGCCAAGTTACTAAGAATTCAGTGCAGCTCTCAATCATCTGAAACCCAGAAAGGCATCTGGCCCAGAAAACTTCCCTCAGGAGATAATTCAGTGTGGGTTTCGAACTTGCACAGGCACAACTGATCTGATCTTATGTGCAAGGCAACATCAGGAATAATGCAGAGAGCAACAGTATCCTGCCGTCTTAGTCTTCGATGACCTGGAAAATCCATTTGACTCTCTTCCAGGACCTGTTATATGGGCGGTAATGGTACACTTTGGATGTCCTCAGCGTTTTGTTGATCTGATTCAGCCTCTCCATGATGGCATCAGAGTAGGATCTCGGACGAATTTTCTATATCTAATGGACTGAAACAGGGGTGTGTTCTTGATATATTCGGCTGACAAGCTACGAACAACACAGGTGTGGAGGCTAGGTATTGTTTCGCTGGAGGGTTTTTCAACCTAGTTCACTCCCGGAGGCTCACCGAGGTTATAAATGTAACCAAAATGCTGTATGCAGATAAATAAGCTGCCCGTCCCTAGAGACAACTAATACCATAGGGCTGTCGCGAGGGAAGCATTATGTATAATTTCGTGCGGCGTTTTCTAGGCGTGTGCAGCCCTTGTAAGGCAGACCCTAAAACAACGGGAGCTACGTCAGCATTTTCCCACGAGGTCACTGACCCCTGTCATGGTCATTGACATCATCACGTTACGGTCACGTGCTAATGATGTCATGGCCGCGTGCTACTGTTTACAAACAAGGCCACGTGCTCGTGTTGTGACAGCTGTCGTCTTCACAGCTGTCATCTTGGCGGGTCCTAACCAGATTTTGAACACGTGCTCGTGTTATGGGCGCTGAATTTGAATAAGTGGGCGAGGCTAACCTCACAGCTGTCATCTTGAGGCTCCTAACGTCACTTTTTGACAACGTATACTTGTTTGTACAGGTGAAAAGCGCGAAATTTGAATATGTGGGCGACCCTAACCTCACAGCTGTCATCTTGACGGAACTAAGGCGCGCAACAGTGCAAGGCTAACCTCACAGACGCTGGGGCATAACTACACAGGACCTAGTTTTACGGCCAGATGCCCTACCCGAAGCCATTTTGCTAGATGCCTTTCCCGAAACCATCTTGGAGGGGCCTAACCTTCTTTTACGGTAAGATCCCTTCCCGACGCCATCTTGCTGGATGACCTTCCCGACACCACCTTCGAGGGTCTTAATCTTACAAGGCCCCTTATTTTACAGGCAGTTGCCATTTCCGTCGTCATCTTGACAGATCCCTTCCCGACACCATGCTGTGGCTTTACGTCTCCATCCGACGGGCAAATAACTATGATCACACGTCCTCTTCCTTTACCAAAACCGCATCATTACTTAGTTGTGCAACTGCGTTATCGTGAGGTCTGCTTACGGCTTTTCTTCTCCATCCGACAGAGATATATCGTCCTTTTCTTTATCGTCTGGCCTCTTACCTCCTCCTCTTTATCGTCAGTCCCTAGATGCCTTCCCTCATCCTCCCTCCTCCTTCTCATCATCTGTCCTAGTTTTACAGATAGGCTACCGGATGCTCTTTATAACGCAAGGAAGATAATAAGATAAAATTTATAATGTAATGAACAATAATGTACATCTACTTTTACGGTTTTCGAACAAAATGAAAATCATAATTTTGTTACTAATACAATTGAAGAGCTATCTGATAAATATACCCGATCCCCAATAATTTAATAAAATATCATTACATGTTAACTACACATTAATAACACCTATTATCCCATTTGGCTGCAGATATACTTACAATATTATTATATTAAAGGTGTAAAGTACCGTCGCCATCTGGCTCAAGGCTTTACGTCTCCATCCGCCGACGTCATGGTGTGACCTCCCTCACCTAAACATGTCGGCAGGGCGCAAGCAATCTGTACAGGTACAACCCTGTTACAGAGGAGAGGAAATGCGTTGTGCTGTGCCCTCTACTGAGAACATGATGGCAACAATTTCGTGTTTAGAACATACGTAGTCTGTTGTTATCTTACCTTAATTATAAATTACAAATATACATGTACACTGACTGACAGTGACAATGCAACACCAAGGAGGAGTGGTTCGAAAGGGATGGAAGTTGGGGGAAAAAACAGAGACGGCACGGATGAATAATTGATGTTTATTTCAAACCGATATGCAGGCTACACAATGTGCACGGCATCGACTCAATAGGATGTAGGACCACCGCGAGCGGCGATGCACGCAGAAACACGTCGAGGTACAGAGTCAATAAGAGTGCGGATGGTGTCCTGAGGGATGGTTCTACATTCTCTGTCAACCATTTGCCACAGTTGGTCGTCCGTACGAGGCTGGGGCAGAGTTTGCTAACGGCGTCCAATGAGATCCCACACGTGTTCGATTGGTGAGAGATCCGGAGAGTACGCTGGCCACGGAAGCATCTGTACACCTCGTAGAGCCTGTTGGGAGGTGCCAGCAGTGTGTGGGCGGGCATTATCCTGCTGAAACAGAGCATTGGGCAGCCCCTGAAGGTACGGGAGTGCCACCGGCCGCAGCACATGCTGCACGTAGCGGTGGGCATTTAACGTGCCTTGAATACGCACTAGAGGTGACGTGGAATCATACGCAATAGCGCCCCAAACCATGATGCCGCGTTGTCTAGCGGTAGGGCGCTCCACAGTTACTACCGGATTTGACCTTTCTCCACGCCGACGCCACACTCGTCTGCGGTGACTATCACTGACAGAACAGAAGCGTGACTCATCGGAGAACACGACGTTCCGCCATTCCCTCATCCAAGTCGCTCTAGCCCGGCACCATGCCAGGCGTGCACGTCTATGCTGTGGAGTCAATGGTAGTCTTCTGAGCGGACGCCGGGAGTGCAGGCCTCCTTCAACCAATCGACGGGAAATTGTTCTGGTCGATATTGGAACAGCCAGGGTGTCTTGCACATGCTGAAGAATGGCGGTTGACGTGGCGTACGGGGCTGCCACCGCTTGGCGGCGGATGCGTCGATCCTCGCGTGCTGACGTCACTCGGGCTGCGCCTGGACCCCTCGCACGTGCCACATGTCCCTGCGCCAACCATCTTCGCCACAGGCGCTGCACCGTGGACACATCCCTATGGGTATCGGCTGCGATTTGACGAAGCGACCAACCTGCCCTTCTCAGCCCAATCACCATACACCTCGTAAAGTCGTCTGTCTGCTGGAAATGCCTCCGTTGACGGCGGCCTGGCATTCTTAGCTATACACGTGTCCTGTGGCACACGACAACACGTTCTACAATGACTGTCGGCTGAGAAATCACGGTACGAAGTGGGCCATTCGCCAACGCCGAGTCCCATTTATCGTTCGCTACGTGCGCAGCACAGCGGCGCATTTCACATCATGAGCATACCTCAGTGACGTCAGTCTACCCTGCAATTGGCATAAAGTTCTGACCACTCCTTCTTGGTGTTGCATTTTCTCTGTCAGTCAGTGTATTTTGCAATAAACAATTACATGCATAGATTCGAACACTGAAACTGATCGGCAAACTACCTCTCTCCTTATTTCGCGACCTCAGAAACACATAGTCACTGTAACTGAATAAAAAATAATCTCTATTATAATTATGGATTCGATCCCTTTCCTCTTTGTTAAGTGGCAAAATAAAAATCTCTATTCCATGCAAAACATTGTCACCGTAACACAGAAAATATCTCTATTACAGACATGGGATTCGAACGCTGATCTCTCCGTTTAATGCTAGAGAAAAATCTCTGAAACTACCTGTCTAAACAAGATTCATGGCACAAAAACATAGTCAACGTGACTGAAGAAAAAAATACTATTACATGCATGGAATAGAAACTCTCTGTTGTGTAGTGAAAAACGATGTGAAATATAACAACAGACTACACACTGCATTAGGTGAGATAACTACACAACCTCTGATTTTCGTTAGTACACTTCTTTAGTGTTATACGCACACGCAGACATTTAATTTGCTTGCACTCTCTGACGTAAAAACACAACACACAAAATACGGAATTGATTTTTACATAGAAGAGAATGTGCGACAAGCAAATGCTGTGAGCTGGCCCTTACACAAGTACACACTTTATTACTGCGCGCAGTAAAAATCTTAGATACAGCAAACACAAGAGATTAATTCTTCATTCATATGTTTTGTTTACCTGAGATTACCAATATATACTTACATATGGAAAAAATAAGGGAAATTTTAAATCATACATTAATATTTTGATATTTAATAACTTAATACTTTTGTATGCGGGTGTGTGCTTTGTGTGAAGCCATCAAATCAATCAATTAATCAATCAATCAATACTGATCTGCATTTAGGGCAGTCGCCCAGGTGGCAGATTCCTTATCTGTTGCTTTCCTAGGCTTTTCCTAAATGATTTCAAAGAAATTGGAAATTTATTGAACGTCTCCCTTGGTAAGTTATTCCAATCCCTAACTCCCCTTCCTATAAATGAATATTTGCCCCAGTTTGTCCTCTTGAATTCCAACTTTATCTTCATATTGTGATCTTTCCTACTTTTATATACGCCATTCAAACTTATTCGTCTACTAATGTCATTCCACGCCATCTCTCCGCTGACAGCTCGGAACATACCACTTAGTCGAGCAGCTCTTCTTCTTTCTCTCAATTCTTCCCAACCCAAACATTGCAACATTTTTGTAACACTACTCTTTTGTCGGAAATCACCCAGAACAAATCGAGCTGCTTTTCTTTGGATTTTTTCCAGTTCTTGAATCAGGTAATCCTGGTGAGGGTCCCATACACTGGAACCATACTCTAGTTGGGGTCTTACCAGAGACTTATATGCACTCTCCTTTACATCCTTACTACAACCCCTAAACACCCTCATAACCATGTGCAGAGATCTGTACCCTTTATTTACAATCTCATTTATGTGATTACCCCAATGAAGATCTTTTCTTATATTAACACCTAGATACTTACAATGATCCCCAAAAGGAACTTTCACCCCATCAACGCAGTAATTAAAACTGAGAGGACTTTTCCTATTTGTGAAACTCACAACCTGACTTTTAACCCCGTTTATCATCATACCATTGCCTGCTGTCCATCTCACAACATTTTCGAGGTCACGTTGCAGTTGCTCACAATCTTGTAACTTATTTATCACTCTACAGAGAATAACATCATCCGCAAAAAGCCTTACCTCCGATTCCACTCCTTTACTCATATCATTTATATATATAAGAAAACATAAAGGTCCAATAATACAGCCTTGAGGAATTCCCCTCTTAATTATTACAGGGTCAGATAAAGCTTTGCCTACTCTAATTCTCTGAGATCTATTTTCTAGAAATATAGCAATCCATTCAGTCACTCTTTTGTCTAGTCCAATTGCACTCATTTTTGCCAGTAGTCTCCCGTGATCCACCCTATCAAATGCTTTAGACAGGTCAATCGCGATACAGTCCATTTGACCTCCAGAATCCAAGATATCTGCTATATCTTGCTGGAATCCTACAAGTTGAGCTTCAGTGGAATAACCCTTCCTAAAACCGAATTGCCTTCTATCGAACCAGTTATTAATTTCACAAACATGTCTAATATAATCAGAAAGAATGCCTTCCCAAAGCTTACATACAATGCATGTCAAACTTACTGGCCTGTAATTTTCAGGCTATCACCCTTTCCTTTATACACCGGGGCTACAATAGCAACTCTCCATTCATCTGGTATAGCTCCTCCGACCAAACAATAATCAAATAAGTACTTCAGATATGGTACTATATCCCAACCCATTGTCTTTAGTATATCCCCAGAAATCTGATCAATTCCAGCCGCTTTTCTAGTTTTCAACTTTTGTATCTTATTGTAAATGTCATTGTTATCATACGTAAATATTATTACTTCTTTGGCCTTAGTCTCCTCCTCTATCTCGACATCATCCTTGTTACCAACAATCTTTACATACTGCTGACTGAATACTTCTGCCTTTTGAAGATCATCACATACACACTCCCCTTGTTCATTAATTATTCCTGGAATGTCCTTCTTGGAACCTGTTTCTGCCTTAAAATACCTATACATACCCTTCCATTTTTCACTAAAATTCGTATGACTGCAAATTATGCTTGCCATCATGTTATCATTAGCTGCCTTCTTTGCTAGATTCAATTTTCTAGTAAGTTCCTTCAATTTCTCCTTACTTCCACAGCCATTTCTAACTCTATTTCTTTCCAGTCTGCACCTCCTTCTTAGTCTCTTTATTTCTCTATTATAATAAGGTGGGTCTTTACCATTTCTTACCAGCCTTAATGGTACAAACCTGTTTTCGCATTCCTCAACAATTTCTTTAAACCCATCCCAGAGTCTGTTTACATTTTTATTTACCGTTTTCCACCGATCATAGCTACTTTTTAGAAACTGCCTCATGCCTGCTTTATCAGCCATATGGTACTGCCTAACAGTCCTACTTCTAAGACCTTCCTTTCTATCACATTTATTTTTAACTACCACAAAAACAGCTTCATGATCACTAATACCATCTATTACTTCAGTTTTCCTATAGAGCTCATCTGGTTTTATCAGCACCACATCCAGGATATTTTTCCCTCTGGTTGGTTCCATCACTTTCTGAATCAGCTGTCCTTCCCACATTAACTTATTTGCCATTTGTTGGTCATGCTTTCTGTCGTTCGCATTTCCTTCCCAATTGACATCTGGCAAATTCAGATCTCCAGCTACAATCACATTTCTTTCCATGTCGTTTCCCACATAGCTGACTATCCTATCAAATAATTCCGAATCCGCGTCAGTACTACCCTTTCCCGATCTGTACACTCCAAATATATCAAGTTGCCTATTATCTTTAGAAATGAGCCTTACACCTAGAATTTCATGTGTCTCATCTTTAACTTTTTCGTAGCTTACAAATTCTTCTTTCACCAGAATGAACACTCCCCCTCCCACAATTCCTATCCTATCTCTACGATACACACTCCAGTGCCGTGAGAAAATTTCTGCATCCATTATATCATTTCTCAGCCATGATTCAACTCCTATTACAATATCTGGTAAATATATATCTATTAAATTACTTAATTCTATTCCTTTCCTTACAATACTTCTACAGTTCAACACTAACAATTTTATGTCATCCCTACTTGATTTCCAGTTCCCTGTTCCCTTATCAGCGCTCCCTAGGCCATCCCGTTTCCCTGAATGTACCTCCCTATTACCCTTCCAAACAAATTTCCTAACTTATACGTACCACTGCGGTTTAAATGAAGGCCATCTGAGCGCAGATCCCTATCTCCTACCCACCCATTAGGATCTAGAAATTTCACTCCCAGTTTCCCACATACCCACTCCATAGTCTCATTTAAATCCCCAATCACCCTCCAGTCAGTATCCCTTCTACACAGAATTCCACTAATAACAATTTCCGCTTTCTTAAACTTCACCTGTGCTGCATTTACCAGATCCCACACATCTCCAACTATGTTGGTACTTATATCAGCTTGCCTTACATTGTTGGTACCAACGTGAAACACTACCACCTTCTCCTTCCCCTCCTCCCTCTCTTCTACTTTCCTCAACATCTGCCTCAACCTAATTCCTGGATAACACTCTACCCTGGTACCCTTTCCTCCACACACTTTCCCCACGTGTCTAACGATGGAATCCCCCATGACCAGAGCCTCAACCCTACCCACCTCATTTGATCCCCTCCCCTCCTGGTCAGACCTATCTCTCCTGATAGCTGCAGAAGCTACTTCCTCCTCCCTTTTCTCCTTCCCATGACCCTGTTCCACTTGTCTTTTCCTATCCTCTACTCTACATTTTCCTTTCCTACCTTTTCCCTTCCTCCTACTTCCACACATCTCAGCAACAGTTCCCTGTCCCTCATCTTCCCTCTGTTGTTCTACCTGGAGTGACTCGTACCGATTTCGCACAGACACCTGTCCTGAATTCTGATCCTGAATAGAGCCCTTAGCCTGCAATCTCCTTCCCCTTAGAACATTAGACCACCTGTCTTCTACAACTCCTCCCTTTCCTTCCCCTCCCTCTTGTACACCTACTGTAACCTGTACATTGTTTGAGGGAGTTCTATCTTCCTTCCTGTCTTCTGTGAGAATCCTAATTATCTCCCTCAAACTTTCCAACTCCTCCCTCATACCCCTCAATGCCTCGCCACATCCACAGAAAGTACACTCGCGCTCCTTAGCCATTCTTTACGGGGAAAAAATGAAATTAAAAATAAAATAACTTATTTGCAAAAATAAATGAACGGAGGGATATATTGCCTGGGATAGTACACAACAATAAGGTAATTAATATACGACTACACTACAATACTACTTAGTCGTGCTCTATTTTTTTTATCCTACAACCCCTGACAGGATAAAAACTGCTAATTACTGAATATCGAAAGTAATAGCCTACACAAGAACTACACAATTCCAAACTGCAATTAAGCCTATTCTAATTACAACAACAGTATTTTAGTAAGAGTTTCTACGGATACCTCTACTACACCAGTACTACACAAATATTTTACAATAATAAAATAATCACACTAAAAAAAAGAAATGAACAAGATACTGCGTTTACCCGTGTCTGCCTGCATGTCACTAGAGGCTAGACTCAGCATACACATGCAAGTACATTACCTGTAACTTACCTACATGACCAATACCATACAGTTCTGACAATTATATTAAAATAATTATCACATTTGCGTCGCGGTGTTATAGAAAAATGTGGAAACCATAAAAATTCACAATATGACTACCTGTTGTATGGTTAATCGATTCTGACACTGTTCAATTTCGATTAATTCCCTGTCGGATATCCTGACCTGCCCAGGGAATTAAACCCCGGCGTCGCTATCTCACTATCGATGGATAAATCTCTAGCCGAGTAGTTTCTGTTATGTACGGTCTCTCCGAGCCACATTCTATTATTATTATTATTATTATTATTATTATTATTATTATTATTATTATTATTATTATTATTATTATTATTTAGAAATTGAACTTATAGTTATAAAAATAATTGTTAACTCTCTAATTCGATGCTAGGAGGCACCCCAACTTACGAGCCGGTTTCAAACTCACATGCAACAGAAACTTCATAAATCACCGGGCATGTCATCCACACGTAGGAGACCTGCGCGTTGTAATGCCCATAAGTAGTATAATTGGATGGTTCGGCGGCCTCCTCCTCCTCCGGCTCTCGGAAGAGGCCTCCTCCTCAGCCAGTGGCCTCCTCCTCCTCCTCAGCCAGTGGCCTCCCAGTGGCCACCTCCTCCTCCTCCTCAGCCAGTGGCCTCTCAGTGGCCTCCTCCACCTCAGCCAGAGGCCTCTTCCAGTGCTGCCAACTTAACCTAACTAGCGCGAGATAAACAAAGCCACGTGCTTTTTGACAGACAACAACGCACCGCTAACCTCAGTACTGCCATCTTGACGGGCCTAAACCTCAGTAGTGCCAACTTAACCTCACAAGCGCGAGGTAAACAAAGCCACGTGCTTTTTGACAGCCACGTGCTTTTTGACAGATTTGTAAACAAAGCCACGTGCTTTTTGACAGACAACAACGCATCGCAAACCTCAGTACTGCCATCTTGACGGGCCTAAACCTCAGTAGTGCCAACTTAACCTAACTAGCATGAGGTAAACAAAGCCACGTGTTTTTTGACAGCCACGTGCTTTTTGACAGATTTGTAAACAAAGCCACGTGCTTTTTGACAGACAACAACGCATCGCTAACCTAAGTACTGCCATCTTGACGGACCTAAACCTTAGTGGTACCAACTTAACCTAACTAGCGAGAGGTAAACAAAGCCACGTGCTTTTTGACAGCCACATGCTTTTTGACAGCTGCCATCCGCCATCTTTGAGCACCGTGCTGCCCTCTTTCGTCACCTGTCATCGGCAGTGCTGCCATCTTGACGGGTCTAAACCTTAGTGCTACCAACTTAACCTAACTAGCGCGAGGTAAACAAAGCCACGTGCAGCCGTCATCCGCCATCTTTGAGCACAGTGCTGCCCTCTTTAGCTACTTACCTTTGAAATGTGGTGGCGGATAATTTGAAAAATGCTTTTTGACAGCAGCCATATTGCATCGCAAACCTCAGTGCTGCCCTCTTTAGCTAGATACCTGTGGTAGCAGACAATTCCACGTGACAGCAGCCATCTTTATTCAAGAGAGCACCGTGCTGCCCTCTATGTGGTGGCGGCAAATTGAAAAATTCCACGTGCTCTTGTTTGGAAACAAACTCACGTGCTTTTTTGACAGCTACCATCCACCATCTTTAATCAATAGAGCACAGTGCTGTACTCTTTAGCTAGATACCTTTGAAATGTGGTGGCGGCAATTTGAAAAATTCTATGTGCTCTTGTTGGGGAACAAAGCTACGTGCTTTTTCTGACAGCTGTCATCCGCCATCTTTAATCAATAGAGCACTGTGCTGCTATCATGCGGGCAATTTCGTTAGCTGTCATCCGCCATCTTTAATCCAGAGAGAACAGTGCTGCCCTCTATGTGGTGGCGGCAAATTGAAAAATTCCACGTGCTCTTGTTTGAAAACATACTCACGTGCTTTTTGACAGCTGTCATCCGCCATCTTTAATCCAGAGAGAACAGTGCTGCCCTCTATGTGGTGGCGGCAAATTGAAAAATTCCACGTGCTCTTGTTTGAAAACATACTCACGTGCTTTTTTGACAGCTGTCATCCGCCATCTTTAATCCAGAGAGAACAGTGCTGCACTCTATGTGGTGGCGGTAAATTCCATGTGCTTTACAAACCTATGTGCTTTTCTGACAGCTGTCATCCGCCATCTTTAATCTAGAGAGAACAGTGCTGCACTCTATGTGGTGGCGGCAAATTCCACGTGCTTTACAAACCTATGCGCTTTTCTGTCATCCACCATCTTTAATCTAGAGAGAACAGTGCTGCACTCTATGCGGTGGCGGCAAATTCTACGTGCTTTACAAACCTATGCGCTTTTCTGTCATCCACCATCTTTAATCTAGAGAGAACAGTGCTGCACTCTATGTGGTGGCGGCAAATTCTACGTGCTCTTATTTGGAAACAAATTCTACTCGCTCTTCAGCTGTCATCTACCATCTTTAATCAAGAGAGCACCGTGCTGCCCTCTTTGTGGTGGCGGATAATTTGAAAAAATTCTTTTCGACAAGCAGCCATCTTTAATCCAGAGAGAACAGTGCTGCCCTCTTTAGCTACTTACCTTTGAGGCGGTTAATTTGAAAAATTCTTTTCGACAAGCTGCCATCTTTAATCCAGAGAGAACAGTGCTGCCCTCTTTAGCTACTTACCTTTGAGGCGGTTAATTTGAAAAATTCTAGCTGCCATCTTTAATGAAAAGGGCATCGTGGTGCTATCTTGCGGGTAATATTTTACGTCACAGCTGTCATCCACCATCTTGCATTGCTAACCTTAGTGCTGCCCTCTTTAGCTACTTACCTTTGACAAGCTGTCACCCGCCATATTGCATCGCAAACCTCAGTGCTGCACTCTATGTGGTGGCGGATAACTTGAAAAAATCTTTTTGACAAGCAGCCATCTTTAATCAACAGAGCACCGTGCTGCCATCTTTAGCTACCACCATCTTACATCGCTTACCTCGCTGCTGCACTCTATGTGATGGCGGTTAATTCGAACAAGTTTAATCACGCATCGGGTAAGCTAGAGTAAGCACGTGCTGTTGTGATGACATCATCATACATGTTTAGACTTGTCCGTTTTCTTAAGAGTAAGTCGATGTAAAGGAATGTGGTAGCGGTAAATTCGAACGAGTTTAAACATGCATCGGGAAAGCTAGAGTAAGCAAGTGCTGTTGTGATGACGTCATTGTGCATGTTTAGACCTGATCGTTTTTCTTAAGAGTAAGTCGGTGTAAAGCAATGCAATAAGTACAACATTTTTTGAATGCGATCAAATATTTATTTACAAATGTACTACAACAGTGTTCGTTTTTGCTGCTGACAAGGTTGGTGTGCTTCTTAACAACGTATGCTTCCGAAATGCCTCCTGCAACATTCAAATTAAACAAAGCATTTAGAAATATATTATACTAAGTATGTTATGCTTTACAGAGAAGATCATGTACTTCTTACCTTGCTGTTATTCCTTTTCGGAATCATCATCATCATCATGAAGTACTAGAGAAAGTTCATTCATACACTGTGTACAGTGTTCAATCCTCGGATTTGGTCCATCCCAATCATCATCACCATTTTCTCCTCGATGCTTGTAATGTCGCTCACAAGTTCTGCATAAAGCTACTTCGATTGACATCTTACTGTGTAGAGGAAGGATGTCCCAAAAATTATGTACGTAAGAGGCAGCGTACGTATATAAAAATCCTGGTGGTAAGTATTGAATAAGATGTTTCGGCATCGATGATCTACGTTTATAGAACATCTTAATAGCCTCACTCACTCGTGAAACATAAATAAGATGTTGCGTATGAGCATGCAAACAGCATGCACATTTACAGTTTTGTTCCATAGCGTACGATGTCGAAGCACACACTAATGAAAATGATAAAGATCTATTCTTATTTATAGTCTCGTAACAATATTCGTTAGCGGATGGTAAGTAACATCACTCATATGAATAATAAGACAATAGGCTGCTGTGTTAGCAGGAATGTTTTCAGATGTTTCAAATTCTAAACGAATATCAACTGGAGATTCTTTTATAGATTCTTCATGATAAGAGCAGTCTATAACTACAATCGGTGCTTTATTTTTAAATTCTTGAGGTGTAAATAGCGGACGATCTTCTTTCTGATAATACGATGATTGAAATTTACAAAACATGTCATAGAGCATCCCAAACTTATTTTTCTCAAAGTTAATGTCGATGTTTTCGTAGGGATACGTAATTCCATTGAGATATAGTCTAACGTGTCTTAATTTGCAGTGATCAAACAGTGAGCTATCTTTTTCGTGATTGAATTTACGATTAGTTTGAAATCCAAAAATAATGTACAAGGGCTTCTCAGTAAAACGTGATGTTTTAACTGCCCAGCTATGCTTGTTTGTAGGTGGTAACACAGGATATTCATGCAGCTCCCAACTTCTAAAACGTATAGGTAATGGTGTATCATTTTCTACAATCTTGAGCAATCGAAGTTTCTCACGATCAGATAAGGTTACATGTGGGATCCGCCACAGTATACGATGCAGTGTTATTTTCGATTCTACAGGTGTTTCTACTGCTTTAAGAGAATTGTAATCACTTCGATCACGGATTAGAATAAGCTCTTGTTTTACGTTGATTATAATACGTGTAAAGTCTTCTGCGAATCCAAAAATATGTTTCAGTGATAACATACCCGTAAAAGTTCCATCCTCATTAATCATCCAGTTGTTAGTAGATTTTGGACACCATCCAGCCATCCGCAAAAGATTACTTTCTTCATCACAGAAAGAAGGGTAGAGTTTCATTGCGCTTGTAATACCAACATTCTTCGTTCGATCTATTTCAACATTATTTACTTCATATCGCGCTTCAGAAAAGAGAAAAGCTAGAGCATGGTTGTTTAGTTGTGAAGTGCTTGGTCCACTTCCATCAGACTTTTCTAATCGTCCTTCAATATAGAGGTAGCTTTCGTGTGGTAAGGTGTAAACATCTTGTTGATTAATAATAAAATGAATTTCATCATTGTTATTTAATCCAAACGTAAAAGGTTGATAAGAATGAAGCTCACTTCGTACTACACCTTCACGACTTTCTACTGTATTCGTAATGTCTAGCATTTCTTCCATTCTGTTGTAGTAGTGTATATCCTAAATCTTGGAGTATCTGCTTATGGGTATCTGTTAACTCGATGAGTCTCTGCACACTTGTAGTATGCCTTCGGAATGTACACCGTGTTTTATAGATGGTTTTCATACTGGTTTAAGATGTAGTTTGTAAGCTACGTACGCGTGCTGATCTAAATGAATAAGCTGATTATGTTTATTTACAAGTCTAAGAGTAATGTTGCTAATGTGTTTTACAGACACAGGATGATAAAGAACTACTGCTGGTTTCTCACAAATAGTATATCCACGTTCCTCTGTAACAATAAAGTCGTGCAGGACGTGCGAAGGTTGTAGATTACTATTCAAGTCTGTAATAATATTACAAGTAATGTTCACATTATAATCATCGAAGAGTTTTATAGGTTGATCAGACTCGTAACGTACGTTCGGTAGGAGCTCCCTCGATGAAAATCCAAGCAGTGGTCCAATCGAATCAGGTTGTGATTTGAAGTCAATCTTAAATGATGATTCAATAACACATTTGTGCGTAATGTTGCTTATAGTGATTGAGAACTTGTAATTATGATTACTAAAACTATCTTCCCCAAACTGATCAATTAACGTACTTTCAATATAGTCGTGAATATCATCTACTGTATAACTACCTGAGGGTAGTGTTAGCACATACTCATCGTAATAGAACTTGTTTAAACCATCACGCACATTATAGATTTTATTGTAGCTTTCAAACGATACTAGTCCAAGACTATGCGGCTGATAACCAAGTTCGATTGGTGGATTAAAATAGACGGTTGTTTCAGGTCCTTCTCCACGTACAGCAAACGTTCTTTCACTGTTCGTCATCACGCATACACTAATGCACTTTCTCTACTGTCTGGGTTTGATATAAGAACATAAGACATAATCGTCCGCACATGCGTGTATTAAAGTTTTGCACACGGTTTTTATTGTAAACAATGTCTGCACTGCTTCCGAAATAACGTATGAGCTCAAAAGGAGGAGGTAAATCTCCATAGCTATCAAAATACCATACTTTAGATTTACGTTTTACATAAGCAACGTAATGAGTTCCAGGTCCACGACTGTCGTCCAAGTTAATTACGGCACTTTCACGTTCACGTGGACGTGCTGGTAGTTGATCACGCATATACACTCCTCGAAAATAATGAATTCCTAGTTGTTTAGCAAACGTAAAAACTTCATCATGCGTTAGAGCTCGATATGGCAGTGCATTCAGTAGACGTTTTTTGGAGAAATGTAGATACCAAGCCCTTTCTTGTATGGTGCTAGCTTCATGTTCACACCTTTGCCTCGTAACGCAATTGCCTCCATCGTCTTGTTATGACGTTCACTCTCTTTCAACTGTTGTTTCGCTTCTTCTACAGCTTTGACAGTTCTCGCTACAGCACTAGCACCACCTAGCAATGACCCTAAAGCTGCTAAGCCAGCAAACAGCGCAGGAAGAAATCCTCCTCGTTTTGGTACAGGAATAATTCGCGCACGTTTACTAAATATTGCTCTGCACTTTGGAGAAATTCTCGCTCTTGCTGCGCGTAACGCCTTAGTAATAGCTACACGAGGATTGTATTCCCCTCGAATAGCTTTTTGCGCAGCCTTTATAACATCTTTCCATCCAACAGTTTTTACTTTCTTCTTCTTCTTCATGTCGTTTGGATATCGTTGTTTCACCATGCTGGACACGACTTTACTAGTCAAGAGCAAATCATAAACTAACCGTTGCCTCTTGTTTCGTTTAATATATATATTACTATTACGTACTTTATGATTCAGTTATCATGAAGATTATAAAGCAGCAAGACACGCTACCTGTTACCGACATTGTACCACATCTCTTACCTAGTTCTAGTACAACTACAAGAAAACGTCATGGAACGTTGTTTCCTTTTACTGTGCGATGTATTATATCAGGTCCGTCGGGATGCGGTAAAACAAATCTTTTACTCACACTTATTACTTCTGTAAATGGTATACGCTTCGAGAATATTTACGTTTTCGCAAAGTCACTCTATCAGCCGCTATATACTATTCTACAAACTGTAATGCACGATCTAGTTAAAGATGGAATAAGATATTTTAAATTTAATTCACATGAGCAAGTACCATCACCAGACGATGTGCTTCCTAATTCTCTAATGATCTTTGATGATGTCGCAACAGAACAGCAAAACGTTATTCGTGCATTCTTTAGTATGGGTCGACATAAATATGTTGATTGCATCTATTTGTGCCAAACCTATTCTCGTGTGCCCAAGCAGTTGATACGCGACAACGCAAATGTTATTGTGCTTTTTCGGCAAGATGAGCGCAACATGCGACATGTGTATAACGATCATGTTAACACTGATATGACATTCGATGACTTTAAACGTATGTGTGCTAAATGTTGGTCATTACACCGTTACAGCTTTTTAGTTATTGATAAAGAAAGTGATGTACAGCATGGACGATATCGCATGGGTTTCGATCATTTTATATGCATTAACACAGAATTACAGTAACTACTTGATTAAAAACCACCATCATGTTAACATCTAGCAAGGAGATCACAAAACATATCATCCAAGCTCGAAACAATATTCGACGGAAATTTAAAGAGCTTAAACGTATTCAAGCAGACACGGATTTATTTTTAAAAACACAACTAAGTACACCACTCAAAGAAATTTTTAATTCTACTTCATTACCGCAGTCTACTTCAAGTTTTGCTTCTATGCAAACATCATATCATAAAGAGAAGCATGAAGAAGAAAAGCATGAAGAAGATACGGAAGAGAAGAAGCAGGATGTAGATCAAGAAGAGGAAGATAAGGAAGAAGAAGAAGAAGAAGAACTTAATGATGCATCACCATCTAAGCGTGTTGAGTTTTTAACTACAGATGTTATTGCAGAAACACCTACTACATCGACGCAAAATCTACCATCTTTGTCTGAGGTTATGATTACACCAGAATATCGCAATCAGTTTAGAACTTTTATTCAAGATACCTATGGATCTCTCTTTGCACCTTATATAGAAAAACTTTTTACAGGACAAACTGACACTACCTATGGTATTCGCTACGAAGATGACTGTTTCCGGATAGGAAATTCAAATGTTAAGATTAATAGCAACAAACTCATTGTAAAAGGTGTTACCTATAAACCTACGAAAGGACTCTTAGAACTTCTTTTCTCACGAATACCTGACAAGGATATAATTTTACAAGATGATCTTAAAAAGTATAAAGCAATACATTTTGCTACCGATGCAACACGACGTAATTACAAGAGAACAGAAGCTGTAAATGCGAATAAGAGTTACAAGTATCGTGAGTTTATTTCTAAGCTGTTTCCGACTGCACGTAGTCTAGACGTTATCTACAAGCCTTTGTTGCCGTATGTGGATGTAAGATACTGGAATGACCCAAACTTACTCGTTGAACGATTACAACTTTTAAGAGCATCGCAAGAGGCTGGTCACACTGGTCACGGATCAGAAATTCTAGAAATAGAAAGAGAACTACGTTATGCCGGTATTATTTTATAATGGCTCGTCAAGAGAAGATCTCACCTGTAAAGGTAAACATCGCACATGAGTTACATAAACCAGCACGTCGCACCTACTGTCGCAGACGCGTTATTACACGAGGAAAAGATGATCTCTGGCAAGCAGACTTAGTAGAAATGATTCCATATGCTTCTAGTAATAAGGGCTATAAGTATCTACTTACTGTTATCGATGTGTACTCAAAGTTTGCTTTTGCACAACCCGTGCGTTCTAAAACAGCAGCTCAAGTTAAAGAAGCATTTAAACATATTGTTGAAGAATCGAAACGCTGCCCAAGGCTTCTTCAAACTGATCAAGGTAAAGAGTTTTACAACAAGGATTTTTCTTCTTACCTCAAGTTACTTGGCATTCAACACTACTCTACGTTCAGTAATCTCAAGGCAAGTGTTGTAGAACGCTTTAATCGTACACTCAAAACAATGATGTGGCGAGAATTTACAGCGCAAGGTTCATATCGTTGGATTGATCTGCTACCTAGACTTTTATCTACCTACAACGATACACCTCATCGCACTATCGGAACAAAGCCACGTCTTGTTACAAAGAATACACCTCGTCTAGATGCTATTCATCTTGTAATCAAAACAGCTGATCCACGTCGCTATCGCTTTAAAGAAGGTGATTTCGTTCGCATCAGCAAACACAAGTCTATCTTTGCAAAAGGATACACACCTAACTGGAGCACTGAAATTTTTCAAATCAGAAGTGTTAAGCTTACTAATCCAGTTACGTATTTACTTCGCGATCTCAGAGGACAGCCTATTGAAGGAGGATTCTACATCGAAGAACTGCAGAAAACAAAATATCCTGATCACTATTTAGTTGAACGTGTTATTCGACGTCGTGGTAATAAACTGTATGGTAAATGGCTTGGTTTTAATAACAGCTTTAATTCATGGATTAATAAAGAGGATGTACTTTAAATCTTATGTGTGTTTTCTTTTAATCCTCTACGTTTCCTTTCTTCTAAGTCACTAGGACATGCTGTAGGATTAAACAACACCTGTAATATGTTTTGACAATTCATATTTATTTTAGACTATATACATACATTTTTATCCTTTGTTCATGTTACGGTCTTTGTCACTCAGTTTTTCGTTTTATTGCACCAACAACGACAAGTGCTGCTATATTCTTCTGAGCAGCTAAAGCACTAGGTAATAACACATACACACACATACACAGCATAACTTTACGAAGCAGATTTTAACAGCTACACTCTATGCAGGCAGCATGTAACTACGTATCAGGCGAACGTGTTCTAGGGCCGCAGGGGAGATGAAGCACGAAGAAAAGAAGATCAATCACTCTATTGATGAGTCCACGCCCAACATGCTTCCTCATCTTTCTCCCAGCACGTTTCTTCACCTTTTCCTTGTTTACTCTCTCCACAGCCATGATAAGTGTTTATAAGCGAAGACAACTCGTTAGTTTTAGGTCCGTGATACAGTTTAATTAGTTGACATGTACGGCACTGTCTCACAGAAGGTCTTCTAGCTAAACTCACGTGTTCATGATGTAAACTACACGTTTGAAGCTCTGACAAAACAGGATCTTGAGTCCACTCACGAGGCACCTTATCCCAAATCTTCTTTACAGCATTCGCAGCTACATTGACCAAAAATGCCTTTGGTAATGCATTTAACTCTTCTTCAGTAAATGTGTTTAGTTTCTTTTTGCATGCATAAAACTTTACGATCGCCTTTTCAACTGCGTTACACTTAGTATCTGTTAGAAATGACATGATGTCTTTACTCTACAAATGTTTCTTTTACACTAAGGTTATTTCGACACTGCACTTTACATATGTTGTTCACTTCCCGACATGCACTGCGACACAACCAATCAAAGAGCATGCATACATGTTGTAAAGACTGTTTAGTTGTTTCTCTACTATGCTCTTTCGGAAGAGTTTTAAATGATGGGCACCCCAATTCATGCATGTCGATAACTTCACATGATGATGGTAGAAAATCACGCAACCATTCTTTCTTTTCACAACCCTTTAAAAGAACAAGATCTGCTCTTGACAAATGTGCATTCATCATTAAAGGTAGAAAACGATAAGGTATTCCTTTTTCTTCCCACTTCAAACCTAAATTGTTTTCAATCCACTGAGTCTGCTTTTTATCTTCATCTGTTTGCAAACAGTAAGGGAACGGTGGACTAAATACTAAACTAACAAGTTTTGGTGCCCACAACACACAGCAATCTAACACAGCCACCTCTTTAAACACAAACTTGTTTCCGTTTACTTTAAAGCCTTGCACATCAACTATTAATGTTTTCGTCATGTTTGCACTCCACACTCTATCACTGTTTCCCGAAGACTAAAGCTTTTAGTCAACGAACGGGTTTAAACATGCATGATAACGTCATCACTGCAGCACGTGCTTACTCTAGCTTACCCGATGCGTGATTAAACTTGTTCGAATTAACCGCCATCACATAGAGTGCAGCAGCGAGGTAAGCGATGTAAGATGGTGGTAGCTAAAGATGGCAGCACGGTGCTCTGTTGATTAAAGATGGCTGCTTGTCAAAAAGATTTTTTCAAGTTATCCGCCACCACATAGAGTGCAGCACTGAGGTTTGCGATGCAATATGGCGGGTGACAGCTTGTCAAAGGTAAGTAGCTAAAGAGGGCAGCACTAAGGTTAGCAATGCAAGATGGTGGATGACAGCTGTGACGTAAAATATTACCCGCAAGATAGCACCACGATGCCCTTTTCATTAAAGATGGCAGCTAGAATTTTTCAAATTAACCGCCTCAAAGGTAAGTAGCTAAAGAGGGCAGCACTGTTCTCTCTGGATTAAAGATGGCAGCTTGTCGAAAAGAATTTTTCAAATTAACCGCCTCAAAGGTAAGTAGCTAAAGAGGGCAGCACTGTTCTCTCTGGATTAAAGATGGCTGCTTGTCGAAAAGAATTTTTTCAAATTATCCGCCACCACAAAGAGGGCAGCACGGTGCTCTCTTGATTAAAGATGGTAGATGACAGCTGAAGAGCGAGTAGAATTTGTTTCCAAATAAGAGCACGTAGAATTTGCCGCCACCACATAGAGTGCAGCACTGTTCTCTCTAGATTAAAGATGGTGGATGACAGAAAAGCGCATAGGTTTGTAAAGCACGTAGAATTTGCCGCCACCGCATAGAGTGCAGCACTGTTCTCTCTAGATTAAAGATGGTGGATGACAGAAAAGCGCATAGGTTTGTAAAGCACGTGGAATTTGCCGCCACCACATAGAGTGCAGCACTGTTCTCTCTAGATTAAAGATGGCGGATGACAGCTGTCAGAAAAGCACATAGGTTTGTAAAGCACATGGAATTTACCGCCACCACATAGAGTGCAGCACTGTTCTCTCTGGATTAAAGATGGCGGATGACAGCTGTCAAAAAAGCACGTGAGTATGTTTTCAAACAAGAGCACGTGGAATTTTTCAATTTGCCGCCACCACATAGAGGGCAGCACTGTTCTCTCTGGATTAAAGATGGCGGATGACAGCTGTCAAAAAGCACGTGAGTATGTTTTCAAACAAGAGCACGTGGAATTTTTCAATTTGCCGCCACCACATAGAGGGCAGCACTGTTCTCTCTGGATTAAAGATGGCGGATGACAGCTAACGAAATTGCCCGCATGATAGCAGCACAGTGCTCTATTGATTAAAGATGGCGGATGACAGCTGTCAGAAAAAGCACGTAGCTTTGTTCCCCAACAAGAGCACATAGAATTTTTCAAATTGCCGCCACCACATTTCAAAGGTATCTAGCTAAAGAGTACAGCACTGTGCTCTATTGATTAAAGATGGTGGATGGTAGCTGTCAAAAAAGCACGTGAGTTTGTTTCCAAACAAGAGCACGTGGAATTTTTCAATTTGCCGCCACCACATAGAGGGCAGCACGGTGCTCTCTTGAATAAAGATGGCTGCTGTCACGTGGAATTGTCTGCTACCACAGGTATCTAGCTAAAGAGGGCAGCACTGAGGTTTGCGATGCAATATGGCTGCTGTCAAAAAGCATTTTTCAAATTATCCGCCACCACATTTCAAAGGTAAGTAGCTAAAGAGGGCAGCACTGTGCTCAAAGATGGCGGATGACGGCTGCACGTGGCTTTGTTTACCTCGCGCTAGTTAGGTTAAGTTGGTAGCACTAAGGTTTAGACCCGTCAAGATGGCAGCACTGCCGATGACAGGTGACGAAAGAGGGCAGCACGGTGCTCAAAGATGGCGGATGGCAGCTGTCAAAAAGCATGTGGCTGTCAAAAAGCACGTGGCTTTGTTTACCTCTCGCTAGTTAGGTTAAGTTGGTACCACTAAGGTTTAGGTCCGTCAAGATGGCAGTACTGAGGTTAGCGATGCGTTGTTGTCTGTCAAAAAGCACGTGGCTTTGTTTACAAATCTGTCAAAAAGCACGTGGCTGTCAAAAAACACGTGGCTTTGTTTACCTCATGCTAGTTAGGTTAAGTTGGCACTACTGAGGTTTAGGCCCGTCAAGATGGCAGTACTGAGGTTTGCGATGCGTTGTTGTCTGTCAAAAAGCACGTGGCTTTGTTTACAAATCTGTCAAAAAGCACGTGGCTGTCAAAAAGCACGTGGCTTTGTTTACCTCGCGCTTGTGAGGTTAAGTTGGCACTACTGAGGTTTAGGCCCGTCAAGATGGCAGTACTGAGGTTAGCGGTGCGTTGTTGTCTGTCAAAAAGCACGTGGCTTTGTTTATCTCGCGCTAGTTAGGTTAAGTTGGCAGCACTGGAAGAGGCCTCTGGCTGAGGTGGAGGAGGCCACTGAGAGGCCACTGGCTGAGGAGGAGGAGGAGGTGGCCACTGGGAGGCCACTGGCTGAGGAGGAGGAGGAGGCCACTGGCTGAGGAGGAGGCCTCTTCCGAGAGCCGGAGGAGGAGGAGGCCGCCGAACCATCCAATTATACTACTCCCATAGGATGCACAACAACTTACGAGCCGTTTTTAAACTTACAGTACGGAAAACCAACTTCAGGGCTGCCGACAGTGGGATTCGAGCCCACATTCTCCCGAATGCAAGCTTACAGCCGTGCGCCCATAACCGCACGGACAACTCGCCCATGTAATCCTTCAATTCAATTCAAAAGACCTGGGCCTAACTATACTCAATTACCATTTTTAGCGCAATTTTCATATGACTGCAGTGAAAACAGTAAACCACGGAAATTTATAGGGTGAACCTACCTACAAGCAAAATTCACGATCTTGGGAGGGGCATAATTTTGTGGGTAGATAACCAGCCTAACCTTATTACGACACGCAGGACGCCAGCGGGAGTCAATTCAAAAGACCTGGGCCTAACTGCACTCAATTATCATTTTAGGCGCACTATTTTAGAAAAGTATCTGTTGGGGTTATCTTTATTTACAACATGCAATTGCTCCTTAATTATCATTACATTCTGTCCGTAGTGAAAACAGAAAACAACGGAAATCTATTTTGATGGCTGCTAACAGTACGGTTTAAAACATGAATGCAAGCTTACAGATCTACACTATTCGCACAGCCAACTCAATAGGGGTCTAACAACGCGCACTATCAAATATTTTGTGGGCACAGTTTTACGGATAGGTATCCAGCGTTCCGAGTTATCCTTATTACGCACGACAACTACGACACGTTAAATAAAAAGATCTGCACTGATATAGTAGTCCAACTACGGTACCTTGTGCGCAGGTTTTACGGTTAGATGTCCCTCCTGCTTATTTCATCTTATTACAACATGCATAACGTCTACAGGCAAGGAGACTATCTATATAATTTATATATTCCGCTTAAGGGTCTGCACACACTCGAAAAATAACTAACTAAATTTATTGTTTTTTTTTCTGGCTTTACAGACACGCGTGCAGTCCAATGCAGTTTTGTGCGCCCCTAAGAGAGTCACATCCGGTCGGCCATACCAAAGTTATTTGCAAAGCCAGCATGCCCTCTTCCTGCTTGCTGCTACTGTGTGCTCAGCACGCTGTACAAAACTACCAGAATACCTGTGTATTAAATTCGGGTCTATAAATTAATAATTTTAAATACACACCTGCTGTACAAAGGGAACGCGTCTCCGCTCGAAGGCCTGAAGATTACGAGGTGTCGTGTAACGGCAGACCGGGGCCGCTATCTGACACTCAGATAGTTCCTTAATTCTAATCACGTAGGCTGAGTAGACCTGGAACCAGCCCTCAGGTCCAGACAAAAATTCCTGACCTCGCCAGGCATCAAACCTGGGGCCTCCGGGTAAGAGGCAGACAATATTAATAACGGTAATAATGATAATTATAATATTTGTCAAGCCTTACAGTTGATAAGCCTTGCCATCTTCCCTGTGCCCCGGCTGCTCGCTCTCTCGTCTTGTAACATGTCCACGTACAATACGAAGTAGAACTCTGCCTTTGTAGCTAAATAATTGAATGGTGTGTGGCGCAGGTCTTTCGCGTCTGTGATGATGGGCCCACCTGTAATGTATTCTAATGATGAAGACAGCAAACACACCTAGTCCTACAGCCAATAGAATTGACCACGAAAGGTTAAAATCCCCGACCTGGCTGGGAGAATCGAAACCGGGACCCGATGAACTAAAGATCAGCACGCTAACCATTCAGTTATGGAGCAATAGGCCTTTGTATTAAAACCTAATATTTGCAGCGTACTACGTTTTTTAAACCAGACTGCGTGGCTCAGGCGGCAGCGCGCCAGCCTCTTACCGCTGGGTTCCGTGGCTCTAATCCTGGTTACGGAATGTGCTGGACAAAAGCGGAGCCACGACGGTTTTTCTCCAGTTTTCTCTATCATCTTTCATTCCAGCAACACTCTCCAATAACATGCCAGTCAATAATCACTGCCCAGCAACATCCGGGGTGTTAGCTCAAAAGAAGGATTCCCGTTGTTTCCTGTGTTCACTACAGTCGTATCGTGATGCAATTTCTAAATAATAATAGCATGTAGCCTCCTCTCGGAGAAGGCCTGGTCTGTTTTCTTTAACGCCCGAGTAGGTAGCTAGCATGCCATGTTGAGGTTGATTCAACAACCACGCTAACGATTACGCCATAAAACCCCATGTTAGCAACCGTTTTCGACCGGGGTCAGCACGACGATTGTTATTCTTTGCTTTCTAGACCGGAGCCACTATCTCACAATCAGAGAATAAGCAGCCCTATAGTTACAGGTGAAAATTCCTGACCTTGTCGGGATCAAACATAAATCGAAGATGGAAGATTACAGGGAGTATCTATCCTCCGCCTCCACACAAATCTCTCGTAGAGTAACTAGGAATTCGAACGATGGAATCCAGCGGTGTCAGAGTCGATTGCAGCGACCAAGTGCTATGAGGGCGAGAGGATTCGTCGTGCAGACCATAGCACACCTCGTAATTTTGCAGGCCTTCAGGGGGCTCTGCAGCGGCTAAGTGCTACGTGGCGAGATGATATATCATCCTGACCACACGACACCTAGTAATCTACAGGCCTTCGGAGGCTGTGCGGCGGCCGCTTGGTAGGCCAAAGGCCATTCAAGGGTAAAGTGCTATGGAGTATGGTAATGGGCATTACAACGCGCAGGTCGCCTACAGATGGAGAACATGCCCGCTGATTTATAAAGATTCCGTTGCAAGTGAGTTTGAAAACGGCTCGTAATTAGAGGGTTTACAATTATTCTTATAATGAAAAGAGTTTTTCTAAATAATAATAGCATGCGGTCTCGTGGAATCAGAGATAAGGCTGTTTGCAGATGATGTTATTCTGTACAGAGTAATAAATAAGTTACAAGATTGTGAGCGGCTGCAGGGTGACCTCGATAGTGTTGTGAGATGGACGGTGGGCAATGGTATGATGATAAACGGGGTTAAAAGTCAGGTTGTGAGTTTCACAAATAGGAAGAGTCCTCTCACTTTTAATTACTGCGTTGACGGGGTGAAAGTTCCTTTTGGGGATCATTGTAAGTACCTAGGTTTTAATATAAGAAAGGACCTTCTTTGGGGTAAGCACATAAATATGATTGTTAATAAAGGGTACAGATCTCTGCACATGGTTATGAGGGTATTTAGGGGTTGTAGTAAGGATGTAAAGGAGAGGGCATATAAGTCTCTGGTAAGACCCCAACTAGAGTATGGTTCCAGTGTATGGGACCCTCACCAGGATTACTTGATTCAAGAACTGGAAAAATCAAAAGTAAAGCAGCTCGATTTGTTCTGGGTGATTTCCGACAAAAGAGTAGTGTTACAAAATTGTTGCAAAGTTTGGGCTGGGAAAATTTGGGAGAAAGGGGACGAGCTGCTCGATTAAGTGGTATGTTCCGAGCTGTCAGTGGAGAGATGGCGTGGGAGGACATAAGTAAACGAGTAAGTTTGAGTGGTGTCTTTAAAAGTAGGAAAGATCACAATATGAAGACAAATTTGGAATTCAAGAGGACAAATTGGGGCAAATATTCGTTTATAGGAAGGGGAGTTACGGATTCGAATAACTTACCAAGGGAAATGTTCAATATTTTTCCAATTTCTTTGCGATCATTTAAGAAAAAGCTAGGAAAACAACAGGTAGGGAATATGCCACCTGGGCGACTGCCCTAAATGCAGATCAGTAGTGATTGATTGATTGCTTGAAGGGACTAGAGACTGTACATAACAGAAACTATTCAGCTATAGATTTATCCACCGATAGTAAAATAGCGACTCCGGTCAGGTCTCGGGGTTTAATTCCCTGGGCAGGTCAGGATATCCGATAGAGAGGTAATCGAAATTGAACAGTGTCAGAGTCGATTAACAACACAACAGGTAGTCATATTGTTAATTTTTATGTTTTTCACATTTTTTCGATAACACCGCGACGCGAATGTGATAATCATTTTAATATAATTCTCTGTACTGTATGTAATCGGTACTGTAGGTCAGTGAAAGGTGCTGTACTTGCATGTGTATGCCGAATCATACAACCGGTCTAGCCTCTAACGACATGCAGGCAGACACGGGTAAGCGCAGTATCTCGTTCATATCTTTTGATGGCTTCACATAAAGCGCACACACACATAAAATATTTTAAAAATTTATTTGACATTCCCCTTTTCTTCACATGTAAGTAGATATTGGTAATCTCAGGTAGACAAAAAATGTGAATGAAGAATTAATCTCGTGTGTATGCTATATCTAAGTTATTTTTACTGCGTGCAGTATTAAAATATGTCCGTGTGTAAGGGCTACCTCACAGCATTTGCTTGTCGCACAATCCGTATTTTGTGCCTCGTGTTTTTTACGTTAGAGAATGCAAGCAAAATTAAATATCTGCGTGCGCGTATTACACTAAAGAAGTGTACTAACGAAAATAAGAAGTGGTGTAGTTTTCTCACCTAATGCAGTGCGTTTGTCATCATGTATAGTCTGTTGTTATCTCACACATTAATTACACATTGTTTTCAAGTATACGACAGAGAGTTTCAGTCTTCGATTCTATGTATGTAATAGTAACTTTTTTTATTCTGTCACATTGACTACGCGTTTGTGCCATGAATCATGTGCAGACAGTTCATGAAATAAGGAGAGGTAGTTTTAGTAATTTCTTTAGTCAAGCATTAAGCAGAGGGATCAGGGTTCGAATCTATATCTATAGTAGAGATTTTTTCTCTGTTACGGTAACCATATAATGCATGTAATAGTGATTTTTGATTTTGGCGTTAAACAGAGAGGTCAGGCATCGAATCCATGCCTGTCATAGAGATATTTTGCCCTGTTACGGACACTATGTGTTTGTGAGCTAGAAGAATAAGGCCAGAGGTAGTTTGACGTTCACCTTCTGAGTTCGAGTCCATGCATTTAATTGTTTGTTACAAACATACATGTATATTTGTAATTTATGAGTAAGGTAATATAGCAACAGCATGTTCTAAACACAAAGTTGTTGCCATCTTGCTCTTAGTAGAGGGCACATTTCCACTCTACTGTAACAGGATTGAACCTGTAGAGATTGCTTGTCGACATGTTTAGTTTGATAAGGAGAGGGAGGTCACGCTATGACGTCGTCGGATGGAGACGTAAAGCCTTGATCAAGATGGCGACGGTACTCTACACCGTGCTTCCGCGTTAATTTCATAACAGTAACGTAAGTACATCTGCAGAAAAACGGGATAATAGGTGCTATTAATGTATAGTTAACATGTAATGATAATTTACTAAATTTTTCAGTCTGATCATCTCATCCGTTATTCTTTGCAAACTAGACCGGGCATCGACATCAGATTGCTCCTGAATTGTTATTAATAAAAAATTATGATGTTCGTTTTTTCAAAAACCGTAAAATTAGATGTAAATTATTGTTCATTACATTTGTTACGGTGTAACGCAATTTACCCTACCCTGAGAACCTATTTTGAACTGGCAACATCGCCGTAAAAAAACCTTTATTATTCTATACGACTAAGCGTATGGTTTCCCTCGTACAATAAGTGTTTTAGTGATACTTATTGAACATTATGCCTTATTGTGGACTAATGACAACGTCAATACATTCTCGCATTTCTGTATGGTGTGGACTGTTTCATTCCTCGTCTAATATGTGCTGCTATCTTCCGTCAATCACCCACAATAGAGTTCCCCTCCCCGCGCGCTCTTCTACCTATCGGAGCGCGGCTACTGCCCGAGGGAGCAAAACCTCGCCATTTTGTACTATAAACAGTACGTTGCTGCGAGTCATGGCGTGCAGTTGCGTTAATGGGATTCTCAAGATGTTGGCGTCATGTTGGAGAATAGACCCCGGCTGAGGGACTTGAGATATGGGTTTGAAACTCGTTTTACTTCATCTTCTGCATCGTCCTATTAGTAAATGGTTTTAACTAATTCTGACCTGGGAAACCAAACTCTTCAGTAAGCGTCTGTAAGTATGTGAGGATATAACTCATCTTCGCTGAGCGTCTGCTTCACCCAAGTAAGTGGTTCATCATTTGGCAAGTTATATCCTGTGATTATGAAACTGCGAGGAAATTCATGTGATCCGTGTTTTGAAATTAACAATTTCATGGTGGAAGTTTGTGAAATTAATTTTTTTTGGAAACTGCAAACCGGACGGTCGTGTGGTTGTTTCTACTAAAATATCAAGCTTATAAGCATGTAAAGACTATGAAACTAAGGAGATTTTATTTATTAACCATCATTTTCACCCGTTAATTAATCATGTAAATTCAAATTGTGTCGCGGCACTCTGTTGCCTTTATTCTGTGCGAGGTTTTGCAGTAGCATATAATTCTAGTTTCCTTGTTCTTTTTAAGGAAATCTTGCTTCTTCTGTTTTTCCGGTATTTTATGTTTACTGAATTTCTAGTGTTTGTTTTAGGGTTTCTCGCCTTCGTTGTGCCTTGTACCTTATTGTGGGACGCGGCGTGTTTTTTTGGGTTGCCATGGCAACGCTTTTCTTTTTGGGGCGTGATTGTTGATTGTTGCCGGTGGGTTTTGCGTGTTGGTTGTGTGACCTAAGATTACTGATGTATTTTCGACTGAAGTGAAAGATTTCCCTATCCTCGCTTGGTCTCTTCTTGTTTTCCTCCTGTTTTCCTGTGTGATTATCGCTCGTGGATTGGATTTTTGTCCTCGCAGTTTATTAATTGGGCTAGAGTTTTATGTTTCTGCGAAGCCTCATATTTCAATTAAACTGATCAAATGAGTGGGTTTTCCCAAGGTTTAAGCTTTAGTTTTAATTTCATTTTAGTTACGTTAACAAACGGGCTCGTGTACACTTCCTGTAGTCAATTTAAGTTTTTATTCGTATAATTGTCTGTAATAGTAAGGTTATCAATCCGAACCTTTTCTTGTAATGAATTTGGTGTTATAAATTAGAGCCATTTCTTTTTAGTTAATGATTTCCATCAGTGTTATTACCTGATAGGCCTGCGTTTTCAGTCTGTGTTATTCTCTATTTTTCACTGTTTATTTTCAAACGAAACAATTTTTATTCTCTCAGATGGGACGATGTTAGTTTTGGTTAAATGATAAGTTTTCATTCCTTGATTAAAGTTTTTGAAAAGTTAATCAAGAGTTTTCTTTCATTATCTAAGTGGTTCAACGCCAAAACAAGGGATCTAGCCTTTTTTTCCTCTGGGTGATTTTATGGGCCGCATGTAAATACTTGATTGGTGTAATTTTCCTATCTTGTTTCTGACTTTCATTTTGCTTTTGGTAACTGTCTATTTCACACCGATTCATAGGCTGTACCGACCGGTGTTTGTTTGCTAACCGCTAGTGTGGTGACTTAACTGCGCTGGTGGCTTAGTAAAGTGGTAGCAGAAAGCTCTGGTTACCTTCTTTTTCTTGAGGGCGCTGCTAACCATTGTCCTCTTTTCCCCTTTTTCCCTGGGTAATTGTACTTGTGACGGCGTTGAATGGCTGGATTATGAAGGAGGACTATGTATGATAACTATATGCATAATTGTGAAAAGAAGTGCAAGTATCTTTCCTAATTTTTTTTTAACTCTGTTTCATGTTCATTCACCATGTCCCGAGCGGTGTTGTTTCCATATCATTTGCGGAAAGCCAAACTCCTGTATGAGCTCCAGGTTCGTGGCTTGGAGACTGACGGCACTGCTACTGAATGTGCAGCTCGTTTGTCATCCAATCTCCAGGTTCTGATTGATTTATCTAAGGTAGAAGTTAACAACTCCGGTGAGTCCATTCTTGAGATTAAAAGTAACGTAGAGGAGATTCAATCCTTCAGAAATGAATTTATTGAGGTGACGCCTACCAAGGCCCAAGTAGATCGGCTCAAGGCTAGATCATTCCACTATTGTGGGCGGATTCAAGACATTTTAACCATTAAACCTGCTGCAGAAAATGTTAGTGAGTTAAAACGTTTGTTATGTCTCGCCTCTAGTATCTCAACTGAGTTAGACCTGATGTTAGCGTGTAGAGAGGTAGAAAAGTTATCTGTGGTTGACAGACAAGGTCCTTTGTGTCCTAACCCTAATAACCATCCTAACCGAGTTGCTTCCAATACTAATGAACAAGAGTCTACCTGTGTTCCTACTTCTGTGTTAGAAAGCCTCATCTCTAGGTTAAACGTTACCCCTTCTCATAATTCCCTTAAGGAACTGTTTAACGGAGTTAAGAATTTTTCTGTAAATTCAATCGAAGAAACTTTAAGATTCCTAAGATTCCTTGTAGAAATCAAGGAATCCGCTTGTGTATACTCTGTTGACGATCTGGACATGTATAGGGCCTTATTTTCCCATTGCGAGGGTATTTTAAAGATAGAAATTTCTGAGGCTATTTCTCAGAAGTGTAAAATTGATGATTTTCATGAACTAATTCTTGATAAATTTATTCCCTCCTTAGCCCTTCAGAGTCTCATTCCACAGCATTGCTTCAGGACTCAGTACCTTCATGAGAATATGCTAACATACATTGTTGATGTGAAATTCTTTTGTAAGGTGTTCCGAATTACGGTCCCTGAAGAAGAAATGGTAACTCGTATACTAAAAGGGATATCTCCTGCCTATCGGTCTTACCTTTCCCTTATGAGGTGTCCTACTAATTTCAGTGAACTTGAGGCCGCGTGTTCCTTCGCAGAAGATGTAAAGCACGGAGATGCGTCCAGATCGGTACACCTACCTCCCCCTATTAATCCCAGTTATCCAGTGGTTTCTAAAACTGGTAATGGTTCTAATCTTAAAACATGTTTTGTATGTGGTTCTGTCGAGCATCTTAGGAATTCTTGCCTTTCCAAGAACAGAAAACTGGATATTTGTTGCTATTTGTGTGGTTCTCGTCAACATTCCAAAAATTCCTGCCCTAACTCCTTCCATAGACGTAGCAAATGACAAAAGGGTAATGGTAAACTATCTGCATTTCAAAATTCCGTGAATTCAAACGATGTGAATGAAGTTCTCTGTCCTCCTGAATGTAATAAAATATATGGGCTCGTTTCTTCCCATGGTACTTTCACTAAGGTGGAAGTAAATAATGAACCTGTCCTTGCATTGGTGGATTCGGGTAATATGGTGAATTTGATTGATTTTGATTGGTATAATTGTGTTAAGTGTGCCTGTAAATTTTCTGAATTGCAACCCGTTGGCATTAAATGTGTTGCAGCTAATGGTAACAAATTGGATATTTTGGGAACTGTGAGAGTAAAACTAAGAATAGGAAATTTCACTTGGAAAATTACCTTCCTAGTGGCATCCCAACTATCCTGCAATGTAATTTTAGGATCTGGATTCTTGTCAAAAACGGGATTAGTTCTTGATCTTCAGGAAAAAATGTTCTTTTTTAAATTTTCTCCCACCTGTAAATTTAAATCGATTTAGAGTTCTAGGGGTACCCTTAAAATCTCTTGTGTATCTGGGTCTGTACCAGATGAAAGTAGTGGTATTGAAAACTTAAAACTTGATCATTTAAGTAAAGAAAAGGCTGAGGTAATCCGTGCTCTCTGTAGTGAATTTCCTGAAGTATTCACCAGTAAATTAGGGCTAACTGATGTTCTTGAATATGATATCGAACTAACTGATACCAAACCTGTGAGGTCTCCCCCGTATAGACTCTCTCCTCCGCGTATGTTGGAATTAAAAAAGATTATTGAGAAAATGCTTGCGGAAGGGGTTATCCGACCTTCTACCTCTCCATATGCCTCTCCAGTTTTCCTTGTACCCAAGCCCTCTGGTGGCTTCCGTGCTGTTCTGGACTATAGGAAATTAAACCAGAAAGTGGTTCTTCAGTCTTATCCGTTACCTGACCTGCACACCTGCTTTGGGTGGTTTTCTGGGGCGAAGTTTTTCACAGTACTGGACCTTAACCAGGCCTACTATCAAATTCCTTTATCTAAGCGGTCGATACCTCTTACTGCCTTCATTACTGACTGGAATTTGTATGAATTTCTCCGGCTCCCGTTCGGTTTGAATTCTGGTGCTGGTGTTCTCACTCGTTTGCTTGATTTTATTTTCTCTGATATCAAATTTAAATCCTTTTTTAACTATCTTGATGATGTCGTTATATATTCGAAAACCTTTGAAGAACATGTGACCCATGTTCGGGAAGTTCTTGAGCGCTTGAGGAAAGCTGGTCTCACCGTTAAGCTATCTACGGTAGCCTTTGCCCAACCGAGTATGTCCTTTCTTGGACACGTTGTCTCTTCAAATGGAGTTTCCATTGACCTATCCAGGACACAGGCCATTCGTGAGTTCCAGCCTCCTAAAGATGTCAAAGGCATTGCCCGTTTTGTGGGAATGGTTAACTTTTTCAGGAAATTTATTCCCAATTTCGCTGAGGTAGCTGCTCCTCTCAATCATTTAAGGCGGAAAGATGTGTTTCTGGGGTCCTCTTCAACAAGAAGCTTTTGAGAAATTGAAACCTGCTCTGTCGAACGCCCCTGTTTTGGCCATACCTGATTTTCTAAACGCTTTATTGTTCAGACCGACGCATCTGGAAAGGCTATTGCTGGTGTTCTCATGCAAGAGTACGAGGATGGACGCAGACCTGTTGCATATGCCTCCCGTGTCCTAACTGATCTTGAGAGTAAATACTCTGTTTAAGAGTTGGAGTGCCTTGCAGTCCTGTTTGCCCTCGAAAAGTTTCGGCCATTTGTTGAACATGTAAATTTTGACCTGGAGACAGATAATCAGGCTTTGTCGTGGGTTTTGAACCGGCCCAAAAGAACTGGGAGGATCACTCTATGGGCACTTAGGATTTCTGCCTTTAATTTTCAAGTTAAGCATATCAGAGGTACTGGTAATGTCATCGCCGATAGTCTAAGCAGAATGTTTGATGGGGAACCTTGTCCTAAGGAAAAATCTGATGTTGTAAATTTTGATGAAAGTAATGTCGTTGGAGTTAGTGCAATCCTTACTAATCTACCTTTACTTTACCATGAATTTGAAGATCATCAGAAATCTGACCCTGAATTAAGTGAGATCATCGACAAAATTAATAATGGAACTCTAGTGAAGCCTTACTCTCTTGTCAAGGGTGTCCTGTGTTGTAAGGGTCGAGGAGACCATAGTTTCAAAATTGTTGTGCCCAAGGTGCTAATACCGATTATCTTCAAGTATTATCACTACTGTCCAATTGGAGGTCATTTAGGTATGTTGAAGACAAGGCAGAAAATTAGGCAGTTTTTCATTTGGAAAAGGATGGACTGTGACATCAGAAACATGATTAAGTCATGTAAAATTTGTGCCATCAGTAAACCTAGTTTGAACAACCGTGTAGGTTTGTTATCATCCTCACAAGCCTCTCGCCCGATGGAGCGACTATTCATCGACTACGTGGGACCAATGGTTCGATCTTCTCAGGGGAACACTCATATCTTTGTGTGTGTCGATGCGTTCTCACGGTTCACTTGGATCTTTCCTACTAGGTCTACCACTTCTCGGACTACTATTAACTGTCTAAATTATATATTTGCTCCTTTCGGCCCTCCCAAGTTCCTTGTTTCTGATAATGCCAGTGCTTTCACTAGTCATCTGTTTAAAAGGTACCTTTTCGAGTTGTGTATCTCACATGTCACAACCACTCCTTATTATCCAAACCCATCTTATGCTGAAAGAGTAAATAGAAATTTGAAGTTTGCGTTGATAGCCTATCATCACAATAATCAATCTATGTGCGACTCCTGTTTGCATTGGTTAGCCCATGCTTTCAACTCTGCGATCCATGAGTCTCATGGAAAAACGCCCATGTCCCTTATGTTTTCTTACATTCCATATTCCCCAATGTCAAATGTGCTTGCTATTGATGATCTTTTGCCTGATCTCTCTAAGCCACATGATGTTCGGAAGGTTTGGGACGAAGCAAAGAAAAACCTGTCCGTGTATTATGAGAAAGCCAAGATAAGGTACAATTTGGGTAGGAAATCAACTAGAGTGAAGGTTGGCGATACAGTCTTCATTAAATGTTAACCCATCAGTAAAGCTGTTAATAAATTTTCTGCCAAGCTGGCGCCTAGGTATCAAGGTCCTTGCACCGTATTGCTTCTGTCTCCGGTATCTATGTTAGTGAGTGACCCGGTTGCTAAAAGAATTAGGCGTTTCCATCTGTCTCAAATTAAACCTGGTTGATGTACAGTACTGTTCTACTGTTTCCCTTCCTTTGGGTTTCTGTTTTGTCAAGTACCTGGGGTGCTGGAATCAACATACAACTGAGAACCTGCATTTCAGTGAGCTAATTAAACTGTTAACACGTTACTGTTTATTGTAAGTGTACTTGTCAGGTTCATTTAGGTGCATGTTTCTGTGACTTTTGAACCTAAGTTTGTTATGTTTCTATTTGTTTTGGGACTGCCGATGTTTCAGAGGTGAACGTGGTGGTTTGGTGGTCACATGTCTGTTTCTTGGGGTTTGTTACCAATAAGTTTCCTGAGCTGTACACCTAATGTCTTACCTTTTCTGGGTTTAAATTTTTATTTATCATGTCAAATCTGCCTTGGCTGTGAGTAGGATTTGATAATGAATTCTTCGAGTCTGCCTTTCGTCATCCTTGCTGCTCATACTGTGGTATAGCAAAAATGTTATGACCGTGTCCTGTTGATATGTATTTATCCTCCTGTGCAGGGTATGTATTTGGTAGCCTTCTGAACTATTGGTTGCTCGTTTTAATTTGGTCACCTTAGGTGACTGTTCTAAAATATATTTTTAAAAAAATTGGTTGAGTTTTAACTATCTGGTGGTTGATTTAATCATGGAATATTTTGTTCATATCCTAGACTTGTTTCTGGTGTTGGTGATGTTATCATTATTTATCTCTTTGAAATTAGGTTTAATATCTTATTCTGTATCTTATTTGTGGGCTACTATCGATTGTCAATAATAACTGTCCCTGAGTGCCATTTGTTTAAGCTTCGAAGATTAACACAGTTACTTACCGCTGATCAGTTTCTGCAATCCTTTTGTTTTGGTGAAATCCTTTGGGGTGGTCTGTTAACCTGTGTCGGAGTTGGTAGACTGTTTGCTTCGTGCATGGATCTTGGATCTTTATGGTTTTTCCATCTGTAGCTATTGGTTTCAGTCCCTCTTCATTTCTAATGCTGCGTTGCCCTTTGATAATTATTCTGAGAACTGACAGTAGTACCTCTATTCTTAGTAATCTCAATTTATTCCTTACTTGGCTTATGGTTTTCCTTTGGTTGAATATATTATCCCATTGGTTTGAAATTTTGTCCTGTTTTAAAACTACTCTTCCTCTATGGGTGATATTAGGTTGTCCTTTATGATGTTCATGGATCTTGTGGTATTTTATTCCACGCATTACTATTATCGCCACACTACTGAAATATGTTCTTGAATTTACTATCTTCTTGTTGATCTTATCGTTCTGTGCGAGTTGTGGAGTGTATGTTGGGGTGTTGACAGTACCATCTTCCATCTATTTATATTATGTTGAGTAAAGAAGTCAATACATGGACTTGAAGCCTGAGAAGTTATCTTCTTTTACCTTTGTGCTTGGTTTCCTAGTCCTGAATTTGGTGGTGGTGTGGTTTTGCACCATGAATTGGTTAAGATGCTGTGTGGCATGTGGTGGTAGAGGGACCCTGTTATATTGTCTCTTAGTGCTGGTTACCATTGCTCCTGTAAGGATTCTGTGAGTCAATATTAGTTGTGTTATTGCACTCTGGTGGGTGTTTAAGCACCTTTGATTGAACCATTGTGTCTTTGTGAAGATGGAAATTAATTAGGCATTTTGTGCCTGCAACTCGTATGGTATGTTATGGACTTGGTGAGTGAAAATTGTAATTACCCGCAAAACCTATTGCCCTGATGTCATCCTTATTTCCACTTATAATATTGTAAAGTTCAATTTTGTTAATCCTACCTTCTATGGTTATTTTTCCTTTGGTTAATTTGCTAACATTAGTAGTTATTTTTGATTTGTCTGCTTACCGTTCTGCATTCTGGATTGTTGAGCGTGTTATTGCTTACCTATGTGCTATCACCTTTTGGAGTCATCCTGCCTATTAATTTGATGATCCCTTAGTGGAATTTATCCTTTCTTCTGCATGTTGTCTAGTAAATTATTATCACCAACATCGTTACCTACTATGTACACTGACTGACAGTGACAATGCAACACCAAGGAGGAGTGGTTCGAAAGGGATGAAAGTTGGGGAAAAACAGAGACGGCACGGATGAATAATTGATGTTTATTTCAAACCGATATGCAGGTTACACAATGCGCACGGCATCGACTCAGTAGGATGTAGGACCACCGCGAGCGGCGATGCACGCAGAAACACGTCGAGGTACAGAGTCAATAAGAGTGCGGATGGTGTCCTGAGGGATGGTTCTCCATTCTCTGTCAACCATTTGCCACAGTTGGTCGTCCGTACGAGGCTGGGGCAGAGTTTGCAAACGGCGTCCAATGAGATCCCACACGTGTTCGATTGGTGAGAGATCCAGGGAGTACGCTGGCCACGGAAGCATCTGTACACCTCGTAGAGCCTGTTGGGAGATGCGAGCAATGTGTGGGCGGGCATTATCCTGCTGAAACAGAGCATTGGGCAGCCCCTGAAGGTACGGGAGTGCCACCGGCCGCAGCACATGCTGCACGTAGTGGTGGGCATTTAACGTGCCTTGAATACGCACTAGAGGTGATGTGGAATCATAGGCAATAGCGCCCCAAACCATGATGCCGCGTTGTCTAGCGGTAGGGCGCTCCACGGTTACTGCCGTATTTGACCTTTCTCCACGCCGACGCCACACTCGTCTGCGGTGACTATCACTGACAGAACAGAAGCGTGACTCATCGGAGAACACGACGTTCCGCCATTCCCTCATCCAAGTCGCTCTAGCCCGGCACCATGCCAGGCGTGCACGTCTATGCTGTGGAGTCAATGGTAGTCTTCTGAGCGCGCGCCGGGAGTGCAGGCCTCCTTCAACCAATCGACGCGAAATTGTTCTGGTCGATATTGGAACAGCCAGGGTGTCTTGCACATGCTGAAGAATGGCGGTTGACGTGGCGTGCGGGGCTGCCACCGCTTGGCGGCGGATGCGCCGATCCTCGCGTGCTGACGTCACTCGGGCTGCGCATGGACCCTTCGCACGTGCCACATGTCCCTGCGCCAACCATCTTCGCCACAGGCGCTGCACCGTGGACACATCCCTATGGGTATCGGCTGCGATTTGACGAAGCGACCAACCTGCCCTTCTCAGCCCGATCACCATACCCCTCGTAAAGTCGTCTGTCTGCTGGAAATGCCTCCGTTGACGGCGGCCTGGCATTCTTAGCTATACACGTGTCCTGTGGCACACGACAACACGTTCTACAATGACTGCCGGCTGAGAAATCACGGTACGAAGTGGGCCATTCGCCAACGCCGTGTCCCATTTATCGTTCGCTACGTGCGCAGCACAGCGGCGCATTTCACATCATGAGCATACCTCAGTGACGTCAGTCTACCCTGCAATTAGCATAAAGTTCTGACCACTCCTTCTTGGTGTTGCATTTTCTCTGTCAGTCAGTGTATATGTAATATTTCCACTCTCCTGTTGGTGGGGAAGTGGTCCTGTTTGCTCATGGGCAGCAGTGTGTATCTACGGATATAACCTATTTTTAAATAACCGCGTAGTGGCGAGGTTCTTTGGGCTATCAGTTATGTGCGATGTTGGGTTATTGCCCATCACGTCCCCAGTAGTCATCTAATTGAGGTATCTCATTACCTTTTCTGTTTTAATTGGGTGTACTATTGTGGAAGGTGTTCCAGTACTTCCTCTTCCAATGTGGGTTGGTTATGTGACTCCGTGTTATGTCCTCCTGAAGCCTTATCCATCAATTCTTGAATGGTAATTACCTCTGTGCTAGTTTGTTCCTTGCTTAGTGTACCCCCGCGGAATGATTGTCGATGACAAACTGTTGCGCTCCCTACACCTGATAGTACTAGAGGTCTCCAACTCATTCTACCTAGGGTTTCCTTTGCTTGGAAAGGCAGTTATGGCTTCACAATGTTTGTGCCCTGGTCGGTAGTTGCTCTGCTTGATGTGTCCTTTTGAAAAATCTCTTCTTCTGGGTTATGCGAGGTCAATTACTTATGATTTAAAATCTGCCATTCTTTATGGTCTAATTAGTTATTTGGGTTGAATTATGGTGGGTTCTTAAAAATTAATGAACCAGAGGCTCACTGTTCTGTAGATCTCAGTCTGTTTTTTTTTTTTTAAAGGGGGTTCTTACTCATCTTATCCGTCTGTGGGTGTTTAAGTAAAGCTGTGTTTTGGGGATTGTATCTTGGTATATTGCTGGTTTTGGGGATTTTTCTTATAGTGGTAAGGGTTCTCCGGTGGAGCACGTGAATTGATTATTCTCGCTGTGGCTCCCTGTATAGGTAGGGAACCTTAGTGGACGTTACGTCCATTATTCTCATTCACCTCCAACGTTTAAGTTTAGTGTATTGAACCATTTGGTACATTGAGGTAAGTACTGTAAGCTTGACATTTATGTTCCACCTTTGGAGTAGGGTGGGTTAAAATTACCTTTGCCTGTGTCTATCTATTATGTGTAGTAATCTTGTGATTTTTGGGTGCTGGTAGATTATTTGGTTCGTACCTACTTTAGTTAAACCTAATTTGTTTTCTTGTGTAATTTAGTTTGGTGGGTCAATTGGTACGATTTAGTCTTGAGTCCGCCTTCTACTAAGTTAAGCTATGTGATTTATTATTGATTTTATAAATTTTCTTTACTGTATGTATCACCGGACTTGTTTCTCTCCTTGTGATTTTTCCTTTTCTTTTGCTTACATATTTGACTATTATGTCAAAAGGAAATGGGCGAGATAGTGCATTTCTTGGTAACCTAGAGAAAATTTATTCTCTAACCTGTAATTATGAACTTAATTTTCTTTAAACGGGTGAATAGTAATATGTAACTGGCTTAACTAGAGGCGCACCGCCTAGAGTGCGAAAATTCAATTGAATCTAATGGGTATGAACGTTAGGTAAATGGAACCCTGTTTGAGGGAAGCGTGATTTGTTTACTAAACTCTTGCCACCACAAACTTGAACTGAAGTGAGGATTGTGACATTAAAATGACTCAAGGTCGGCGTGTTATTGTTATGCATACATGAAGTCGTCATTTGTGGTCTCTATCTAATGTGGACATGATTTGAAATTTAGCTTACTTCTTGAACACTAAACTGAAGTGGAAGCTATATCAGTGAATACACTAGGCTTCGGGGGGGGGGGGGAGGGCTGTTACGGTGTAACGCAATTTACCCTACCCTGAGAACCTATTTTGAACTGGCAACATCGCCGTAAAAAAACTTAATTATTCTATACGACTAAGCGTATGGTTTTCCTCCTACACTAAGTGTTTTAGTGATACTTATTGAACATTACTTATATGCCTTATTGTGGACTAATGACGTCAATACATTCTCGCATTTCTGTATGGTGTGGACTGTTTCATTCCTCGTCTAATATGTGCTGCTATCTTCCGTCAATCACCCACAATAGAGTTCCCCTCCCCGCGCGCTCTTCTACCTATCGGAGCGCGGCTACTGCCCGAGGGAGCAAACCTCGCCATTTTGTACTATAAACAATTCGTTGCTGCGAGTCATGGCGTGCAGTTGCGTTAATGGGATTCTCAAGATGTTGGCGTCATGTTGGAGAATAGACCCCGGCTGAGGAACTTGAGATATGGGTTTGAAACCCGTTTTACTTCATATTCTGCATCGTCCTATTAGTAAATGGTTTTAACTAATTCTGACCTGGGAAACCAAACTCTTCAGTAAGCGTCTGTAAGTATGTGAGGATATAACTCATCTTCGCTGAGCGTCTGCTTCACCCAAGTAAGTGGTTCATCATTTGGCAAGTTATATCCTGTGATTATGAAACTGCGAGGAAATTCATGTGATCCGTGTTTTGAAATTAACTATTTCATGGTGGAAGTTTGTGAAATTAATTTTTTTTGGAAACTACAAACCGGACGGTCGTGTGGTTATTTCTACTAAAATATCAAGCTTATAAGCATGTAAAGACTATGAAAATAAGGAGATTTTACTTATTAACCATCATTTTCACCCGTTAATTAATCATGTAAATTCAAATTGTGTCGCGGCACTCTGTTGCCTTTATTCTGTGCGAGGTTTTGCAGTAGCATATAATTCTAGTTTCCTTGTTCTTTTTAAGGAAATCTTGCTTCTTCTATTTTTCCGGTATTTTATGTTTGGTGAATTTCTAGTTTTTTTGGATTTCTCGCCTTCGTTGTGTCTTGTACCTTATTGTGGGACGCGGCGTGTTTTTTGGGTTGCCATGGCAACGCTTTTCTTTTTGGGGCGTGATTGTTGAGTGTTGCCGGTGGGTTTTGCGTGTTGGTTGTGTGACCTAAGATTACTGATGTATTTTCGACTGAAGTGAAAGATTTCCCTATCCTCGCTTGGTCTCTTCTTGTTTTCCTCCTGTTTTCCTGTGTGATTATCGCTCGTGGATTGGATTTTTGTCCTCGCAGTTTATTAATTGGGCTAGAGTTTTATGTTTCTGCGAAGCCTCATATTTCAATTAAACTGATCAAATGAGTGGGTTTTCCCAAGGTTTAAGCTTTAGTTTTAATTTCATTTTAGTTACGTTAACAAACGGGCTCGTGTACACTTCCTGTAGTCAATTTAAGTTTTTATTCGTATAATTGTCTGTAATAGTAAGGTTATCAATCCGAACCTTTTCTTGTAATGAATTTGGTGTTATAAATTAGAGCCATTTCTTTTTAGTTAATGATTTCCATCAGTGTTATTACCTGATAGGCCTGCGTTTTCAGTCTGTGTTATTCTCTATTTTTCACTGTTTATTTTCAAACGAAACAATTTTTATTCTCTCAGATGGGACGATGTTAGTTTTGGTTAAATGATAAGTTTTCATTCCTTGATTAAAGTTTTTGAAAAGTTAATCAAGAGTTTTCTTTCATTATCTAAGTGGTTCAACGCCAAAACAAGGGATCTAGCCTTTTTTTTCCTCTGGGTGATTTTATGGGCCGCATGGTAAGTACTTGATTGGTGTAATTTTCCTATCTTGTTTCTGACTTTCATTTTGCTTTTGGTAACTGTCTATTTCACACCGATTCATAGGCTGTACCGACCGGTGTTTGTTTGCTAACCGCTAGTGTGGTGACTTAACTGCGCTGGTGGCTTGCATTATTCATTTTATATTATTTTCATCCCTGCGTTATAAAAGGCATCGGAGGAGGGAAGGCACCTAGGGAGAGACGATAGGGAGAAGGAGGGAGTGGGTCAGACGATGAGGAGGCCGTCTATGTGTCGGATGGAGACGTAAAGCCTCAATCAGACCTTACGATAACGCAGGTGTGCAACTAAGTAGAGATGCGTTTTAGGTAAAGGAAGAGGAGGTGTGATCATAGTTATTTGTCCATCGGATGGAGACGTAAATCTACCAAGATAGTGTCGGAATGGGGAACTGGCGGGATGATGTCGGGAAGGGCATATTGCCGTAAAACTAGGGCCTTGTAAGAATAGAAGCCTCCAAGATGACATAAGGGAGGTGGCGTCTATTATTTAAAATTTCGCACCTCACCCTTGTCAAAAGCACGTGGTGTGTCCGCGCCCAACACCTTCCAAAAGCACGTGGTGTGAGGCTAAGTCCCATCAAGATGACAGTTGTGAGGTTAGGGTCCTTCACTTATTCAAAATTCTGCGCCTCATACTTGCCAAAAGCAAGTGGTGTGTGGCTAAGTCCTAGCAGGATGGCGAAGGGAAGGGCATCTAGCCTTAAAACTAAGGCACTGTAATGTTAGACCCCTCCAAGATGTTGTCGGGAAGGGGAATCTGGCAAGATGGCGTCTGAAGTGCATCTGGCCTTAAAAATTGGGCCCTGTAAGTTTAGGCCCCTCGAAGATGGTGTCGGGGAAGGTAGATCTAGCAAGAGGACCTGTGTAGCGTCTGTGTGGTTAGCCTTGCACTCATGCCACAGCACGCGGTCGTGTTAACAGCTGTCAATCAAAAAAGCACGTGGTGTGTGGCTATGTCCCGTCAAGGTGACAGCTGTGAGGTTAGAGTCCTTCTCTTTTTCAAAATTCCGCGCCACATACCTGCTAAAAGCAGGTGGTGTGTGGCTAAGTCCCGTCAGGATAACAGCTGTGAGGTTAGGATCGTTCTACTTTTCAAAATTTCCCACATCTCCCTTGCCAAAAGCACGTGGTGTTTGGCTAAGTCCCGTCTAGATGAGAGCTGTGAGGTGGGAGTGCTTCTCTTTTTTTAATTCCGCACCTCACCCTTGTCGATAGCACGTGGTGTGCTTCTAAGTCCCGTCAAGACGACAGCAGTGAGGTTAGGGTCACACACTTATTCAAATTCCGCTCCTCACACCTGTCAAAAGAACATGGGGTGAGGTTAGAAGCTCTCAAGATGACGTTTGTAAGGTTAGGGTCGCTAACTTAATCAAATCCCGCGCCAAAACACAAGCACGTGTTCAAAAGTGATTTTAGGACCCGTCAAGATGACAGCTGTCGAAACACGAGCACGTGGCCTTGTTTGTAAACAATAATTCGTGGCCGTGTCGTCATGGGGGTCAATGACCTTGGGAGGGGACAATGACCTCGTGAGAAAATGCTGACGTAGCTCCCATTGTTTTAGACCCGTGTTGTTCTACTACTGTCAAGCGCATTCATATGGAAAACTTCGAACCAAATGATAGGCCTAATAGCGTTGTGTGCATCAATAATTAGATACCAAATTTATGTTAGGAAGATTTTATAACCATGGAAGGTGGTGATCAAATTCGAGTGCCACACAACTTCCGAAGTTAAACTATTGATGCATATTCTGCCTTTATCCCTTTCAGCCAACGTAGCTTACTAGAACGATAAGTAACTCAGTCCCTAAGAGATCGAGGAAATCGTGACCAAGAGTTATGATTGAGAGACGAAAATGATTTTAAGTGATGGTGCAAGAATGATGTAAGATTTAAGTAATAGTTCTCAGTGTTTTAGAGCGGAGGTGCGTAAACCAAACATAACCCCATTTCTCGTGAGTGAGAATGTGGACTACGTTTTTTATAAATTACAAGATGATGTGCAATCAATTCCGTTAAGTTTTCGGTGACTAGTGTGCTTGCGTTCGGGGGATAGTGGGTTTGAGCCCCATTGTCGGCAGCTCTGAAGTCGGATTTCCGTGGTTTAACATTTGAAATTAGGCAAATGCTGTTGCTATACCCCAACAGGAGCCACGTTCTTTTCCTTTCCTTTATCGCCATAAAAAGTATCCGCCCATAATTAATATATTTTTCTCAGTTACCTGCCTGCAGAAGTTTATTTCTTTTTCAGTAGCGTATCCTGGATGAGTCTGCCCTCTGATGTGATTTTTTAAAACTATATTCCCCCAATTCCAATGTATCATCCAAGAGTTGGATCATACAGAACGCAACTTACGTCTGGGCAAGAACGGCCTGAAGTCCAATACCCTCGCGCCGAAGCCTAATCGTCTCTTGGATGAAATTATATTGCCTTAGAAGGTATTTCTGGAGATCGTGATAATCAAGAGACTTCTCTGGTGATACTTTAGAACTGTGACTTTGAGTTCTTGGGTTGGGTTCATTCTTCACGATTGGAGTGTGCGTTTACTGCGAGTTGCACAACATTTATTATCGTACGCATGTGTTCTGTAATACAATTCATTAATTTCCTCCCAACTGCTGAGACAAGGGTTCTATTCATTTCCTTTTCTTACATTTCTTCCGCTAAAATGTCTGAAAGAAATCATCAGTCCCCACCGTTAGAGGAAGATGATTTATGGATCATCATAAACGAAATGTTGATATTTAGTGTGGGCGATAGTGATCTTAGTGAAGGCAATTCTGCCGCAGGGGAATTCGTGACAGGAATGTACATGGAATAAGTACTGCAGCCTGAAATGTACAGAGTTCGGGCCCAGCTAATGCGAAAATTTTGCAGTCAAGAGATAACACGTGATCGATTCTTGTTCAAGTAGTGATCATGACAGTGACGGTGGTGACGATAATACTGATAACAGTCCAATCAGTGTAACTTCTTCGTCAACCTGGACCTAAAGTGGACAAGGAAGGCCCCACTTTGACCCAAAATTCCATCATGATACAAAAAGGTCGAGAGTTTAGGGAAAACAAAACCGAGCGAAATATTTGATTTTTTCATCACGAATTATGCCAGAACATACAAAAAGTACCCAGAAGAAAATCGCATATAAAACTCAGTTTAGTAGGAAAAAACGAAGAGGTAGAAGTCAAGACCGTGTCCGTACAAATAGGGACGAAATAAAGATTCTTATGAGCATATTGTTGCCACGAGGGATTGTACAGAAAACTAAATAAGGTCATTACATTTCTTGCAATTGCTGGTTGACTACCAACTCCTATTTCCTATGAGCGGGTGAAACGGAGGTCATTTTATCTTGCCAGGCTGAGTGGCTCAGACGGTTGAGGCGCTGGCCGGCCTCAGACCCCAACTTGGCATGTTCGAACCTGGCTCAGTCCGGTGGTATTTCAAGGTGCTCGAATACATCAGCCCCGTATCAGTAGATTTACTGGCACGGAATATAAGTTCTTGACTAAATTCCAGCACCTCAGCGTCTACGAAAAGCACAAAATTAGTTAGTGAAACGTAAAGCCATTATTAATATTATTAGATATTCCTCCACATCTTTTCACATTTATCTGACAATGAGGCGTATAATGAACAAATTCCTCCCAAAGTATAAAAGATAGAGCCAGTACATGGCCACGTGGTATCAAAATTTTTGGAAGCTTTTACCACTGATGGCATCGTCTCAGTTGATGAGAACTCCTTGTTACGGAAAGGGTGCCTAGGGTGGAAAGTTTACATACCAAGAAAACGATCGCGTTCCAGAATCGAATCACACGAATTATGTGAAACCGAGGAGGGTATGTAACACGATCTGCTTCCATGTGTATCATAATGAACAGCTGTAAAGGAAAAAAACACAGTGAAGACTACAAATACTGTACATATTACCTATATTTTAGTGTAATGTAATCAGTTGGTGACAATTAAAAATTGTAGGTATATAAAACGGGTACCTCGGAAGCTCTAACCAACATAACAGTTCGTTTCGTATCATTTATTCCACTTAAATGTTTAAGTACATGGAAACCTCGTAAATCTAAAATTCACATGCAGAGAAATTTTTTCAGGAGATTTTCAGTAAACAGCATAAAATATGTATGTACACGTTACTGTATAAACGAAAACAAGAGCTCTGTCATTGGGAAGAAACGAACTCCGTATCACAGTATGAAAGCACTTAGTACGTTTGTCCACAAATAATTCAAAAATTAAAATAGTACAGTTTCTCACCAATTACATTCAATATAATGAAGTAAACATTTCCTAGTGGTCCTTCTATTGTTCATTTTAGTCTAAGATTGCTTTTATACTGTACGTACCAGTTCACTTCCAGGTGGGGAGAGCTTTCCCTGATTGAAGAAAATGTTTAACTACTAGCTCAAAGAAATGATTTTAGGACCCGTCAAGATGACAGCTGTCAAAACACGAGCACGTGGCCTTGTTTGTAAACAATAATTCGTGGCCGTGACGACGTGAGCACGTGACCGTGACGTCATGGGGGTCAATGACCTTGCAAGGGGACAATGACCTCGTGAGACAATTCCGACGTAGCTCCCATTTTAAAACCCGTGTTGCTCTATTACTGTCAAGTGCATTCATATGGAAAACTTCGAACCAAATGGTAGGCCTAATAGCGTCGTGGCTGCAGGATTTGCCACCGACACTGCAGCAGGCCACAGAGTCGGTCTAACAGATCTCATGTGGACTCATACCGTTGTGTGCATTAATAATTTGACACCAAATTTATGTTGGGAAGATTTTATACCCATGGAAGGTGGTGATCCAATTCGAGTGCCACACAACTTCCGAAGTTAAAACTATTGATGCCTATTCTAGCTTTATCCCTTTCAGCCAACGTAGTTTTCTAGAACGATAAGTAACTCAGACCCTAAGAGATCCAGGAAATCGTGACCAACGTTGTGACTTCTCGCCCGTGTGAGTCCACATGTGAAATCTTAAATGGACTTCCTAGCTGCACGACTTCCCAAGGACATTAGAGCGATGTGACTTCTCTCCTGTGTGAGTCCGCATGTGACGTGTCAGATGGACTTTGAAGCTGAAGGATTTACCATAGATATTGCAGCAATATGGCTTCTCGCCTGTGTGAGTGCGCATGTGATCTCTTAAATGGATTTTCTGGCTGAAGGATTTGCGACAGACATGGTAGCATTATGGCTTATCGCCCGTTTGAGTCTGCATTTGACAATTCAGATCGACTTTGAGGCTGAAGGATTTACCTCACATATTGCAACAATATGGCTTCCCGCCTATGTGAGTCCGCATGTGATCTCTGATATAGATTTTCTGGCTGAAGGATTTGCCACAGACATTGCAGGATTGTGGCTTATCGCCCGTGGGATTCCGCATGTGACGATTCAGATTAACTTTGGGGCTGAACGATTTACTACAGACATTCCACCAGTGTGGCTTCTCGCCTGTGTGAGTCCGCATGTGGAGTCTTAAATGGACTTTTTAGATGAAGGATTTGACACGGAAATTACAGCAATGCGGCTTCTCGTCCGTGTGAGTCCGCATGTGAATTATTAAACGGACTTTCGGGCTGGAGGATTCGCCATAGGCACAGCATCATTGAGGCTAACACCCGTGTGATAGCGCATGTGGCGATTCACATTGATTTTGAGGCTGAAGGATTTTCCACAGATATTGCACGAAAATGGCTTCTCGCCTGTGTGAGTCCGCATGTGATCGCTTAAATTGTTTTTCATGCTGAAAGATTTACCACAGAGATTGCAGGAAAATGACTTCTCGCCTGTGTGAGTCCGCATGTGATAACTTAAATATTTTTTCTGGCTGAAGACTTTGCCACAGACATTGCAACAATGCGGCTTCTCACCTGTGTGAGTGCGCATATGATTTCTCAAACAGCTTTTCAGGTTGAAGGACTTTCCACAGACATCGCAATGATGCGGCTTTTGGCCCGTGTGAGTCCGCATATGTTGTGTCAGGGTACCTTTGAGGCTGAACGATTTACTACAGACATTGCAGAAGTGTGGCTTCTCGCCTGTGTGAGTCCGCATGTGATCTCCTAAATGGATTTTCTGGATGAAGGATTTGCCACAGACATTGCACCAGTATGGCCTCTCGCCTGTGTGAGTACGCATGTGATCTCCTAAATGGTTTTTCTGGCTGAAGGATTTACCACAGACATCGCAGCAATGCGGCTTTTGGCCCGTGTGATTCCGCATATGACGCGTCAGAGTACCTTTGAGGCTGTACGATTTACTACAGACATTGCAAAAGTGTGGCTTCTCGCCTGTGTGAGTCCGCATGTGGAGTATTAAATGGACTTTCTCTCTGAAGGATTGGTCACAGACATTGCACCAATGTTCATTATCGCGCGTGTGAGTCCGCATGTGACGATTCAGATTGACTTTGTGGCTGAAGAATTCTCCACAGATATTGCACCTGAAATAAGTTCCTCCGTTATCCGGAGGTTGATGATCTGCGCAGCTCACCTCTTGTTTCGACCTACAGTGAAAAGATTAAAACGATGTTAAGAATTATATAACAGTCAACTCCGCTACAACTCTCACACTAAGGAAAAGCTACTGAACATTCCACTCACAGACATCACATGTTACTCATGAACATCACATTCCTGAGAGTAAACATCATGTGAGGTCAAATTCAGGGTGTAATAAATTTGAAAATCTGTCACTTGTTACGAGGACATATTGCGACCTATCTCTCGAATGACATTATTACGCGCAAGAAACTCCTGACGATATAGGAATGCACGAGCTCGTAGCCCTCATGAGAAATGGTCCATTAAAAAAAGTACAAGGTCTTTAATCCGGTAAATATGTATGTATTTAAATCCGTATACGTCTGTCCTCCTAGATAAAGGACGGCATATGATTTGATCTTGTTCAACCACTCTGCAGTTTGTGGCAGGCGAGTAATAATTTTGTAAAAGCCCTTTTTGCGATTGTTTCAAAGAATCTCAGTCTTGTAGATATTAATAAAGTCGAGAACATTGTTTGCCGACAGTCTGCAAGATCTGCTGAACCATGGCAAATCATTTATAAATATTATTTACTCTCCCGAAAATATACTTATTGTATTTGTACATTGTATTCATACCAGTGCAGCATTATAAAATATCAGTGTGGCAATTTCTAATTATATAGCTTTGATGTGCAATCAGATCCGACATACTGTAAATAAAGGACAGTAGGTTCATACAAGGAAGTTCGTACTACTACCATGTATTACATCAGTCTACGTTTTAAGTGGAGACTAAAAGCCCTATGCTTATAATGTTACTAGCTGATATACCCGTGCTTCGCTACGGGATTCTCAGAAATACTGACTTGGTGATTTTCTTAACTGAATTAAACATAGGTCATTACAAAAACGTAAGTAGGAATGTAGCGATTGAAAGCAATGTTATCATATAAAATACTCGATCAAATGAAAAACCGTACATTTTCTCACTTTCAACGAACAGTATTACGGTGCCGATCTAACAGTCAAAAGTTTCAGAGCTGGAATAACCAGGTCGCAGACTGCCGTGAACACTCCCCTCTCATTATTCCGTTAAATATGCACACTACTCATTCCAATCAGTGCCTCAGGAGAGATTGAATAGCTCGATTGCTATGATGAACCAGTGTGTTACGTACCAGTAATATCAGAAAATGTATGAACCAGAGGAATAGCATGCTAAAGAAGAAAGTTATTTAACTCCCCAGGTTCTTCCCGCCAATATACAGGCAGGCTGTTACACTCGGTACGACGAAGCGAGTTGGCCGTGCGGTAAGAGGCGCGCAAATGTGAGCCTGCATCCGGGAGATAGTGGATTCGAACCCCACTGCCAGCATCCCTGAATATGGTTTTCCGTGGTTTTCCATTTTCGCACCAGTCACACCAGACTGTACCTTAATTAAAGCCTAGGCCGCTTCCTTCACACCCTTATTCCTTTCCTATCCCATCATCGCTACAAGACCTACCTGTGTCGGTGCAACGTAAAGCAAATTAAAAAAACTTCGGTACGCTGCAGTAATCATATCTATCGGGGATGAGTGGAAACAGAAGACAAAAAGCACATCACAACAAACAATGGTCAATGTAATGTTATTGTTGATAAAGTTTATGAGCTTTCTATATTGCAGGCCTTCACGTTAGTTATCTTTCGACTCTATGATATTAGGGCGTCTTAAAAATTATTTATATCGTAGACTGTAGTTCCTTATTCTCAGATCGTACATACCTATATTCACTAAATTCTGTTTACCCATTTTCTCGTGACTCGGCGCTGATATGGGCTTAGTAACAAAAAATCCAAATTCATGAATATCTCCGTGATTATATGCGGTACGGTAACAATGTGAGGCATAAGTGATCGGAAATTTAATAACTTCTTACATAACTACTACTAACTTACGACATAACTAAAGTTATGTTAGTTATGTAGTATTCATCGATACGACCACTAATAACATAAATAACTTATTTTAGAATTACCTTTCATGCCTTCCCCTAAACTACCATTTCACTCTGTATGAATACAATTATTGATGGCATAGATTATAGCGACTTATTCCCCGACTTTGTATACCAATTTTCGTTAAGATACGACCACAAATATAATAAATATTTCAGAATTAAATTTTAGGCCTTCCCCTAAACTACCATTTTCTCAGTGTGAATACAATTATGTATAACCTATATTGTAGCGACTTATTTCCCATCTCTGTCTACCGATTTCCATTAAGATACGACCACTAACAATATAAATATTTGAAAATTAAATTTTAGGCATTCCCCTAAACTGCCATCACTCAGCGTGAATACAATTATTTATGGCCTAGATTATATCAACTTATTACCCCGACTTTGCATACCGATTTTCATTAAGATAGGACCACAAATACATAAATCTTTGAGAATTAAATTTCAGGCCTTCCCCTAAACTACCATTTCACTCAGCGTGAATAAAATAAATTATAGCCTAGATTAAAGCGGTTCATCACCCGATTTTACATTCCGATTTTCATTAAATTATCTTCAGCCGTTTTCTCGTGATGCGTGTACACACATACATACAGACAGACAGACAGACAGACAGACAGACAGACAGACAGACAGACAGACAGACAGACAGACAGACAGACAGACAGACAGACAGACAGACAGACAGACAGACAGACAGACAGACAGACAGACAGACAGACAGACAGACAGACAGACAGACATTACGGAAAAGTAAAAAATGCATTTCCTTGTTACTGTAGACATGACCGATACAAAAATACCATTCTTTTCAAATTCTGAGCAATGTACAGACAAAACTCTTATTTTATATATATATATATACCATACTGATGACCCATTTTCTCATAAATTATTTCAAGTAGAGACTTGAAATTTTTACTGAAGGTTATTGAGTACCCATAATGTACACTGATCGACACTCAATACGACAGCTTAGTTCATCAGTTGTAATCGAGCTAGCGAAGCGAGAGGTTGTATTGTGCAGTGAGTGCTGAGTGAGAAGTATGAATATTGCTTTAGAGCAATATCGCGCGGCCATAGGTCGATGGCACGGGCGAGTGAAGTGTGTGTGTACGCCAAGTGATAAGGTGCATTTACGAAAATCTGGGCTTGAGGGAACTATGATGGTAGCAGCAGTGGTGGCAATTCTTCTGATAATAGGAGGCATAGAAATGAACCCTGGACCAATGGGTTCATTGAGCTGGGAGGACATAGATAAGATTAGGGAAATAGTCAGAGATGCTTGCCAGTGTGAGCAAACGAGGGAGTTAATTCGCGAGCTGAGAAATGACATGACAGAAATGAAAGACTCTATAAAAGAAGAGAGAAGAATTGTGACAGAAAAGGTGGTGGAAAACTCTAGGGAAATAGAATTATTGAAGTCGAATATGAAGGAGATTGAAGGAGAAACTGATAAATTAAAGTGGCAACTGAAAATGACTATCCAGGACGCAAAGAGGAAAAATATTTTCATATACGGCATTCCAGAGAAGGAAAAGGAGGATTCGAATGATCTAACGAATAAAGTGTTGGATATTATAAATAACCATATCAAGATAAATTGTAAAGAAGAAGATATTGATGAAATATATAGGCTGGGGAGAGTCAAAGGGAAAAGACCTATTAAGGTTAAGTTGATTTCTGCTTTGAAGGCGAACAAAATTATCCTCAATGGGAAGAACTTGAAAGGAGAAAGGATTTGGGTAAGAAGAGATATGGATAAAGAGACAATCATGGAACAGAGAGTCTTGCGATTTCACCTAGTAAAAGCTAGGAACTATGGACTAAAAGCATACATAAGAGGCAAACGTCTTATAGTAGGTGACAGTAACTGGTCGCGTATCTGGTCAATTGCACAGCTACGAGAAATGGATAGACAGTTGAGTTCATCACACCAGGAAGTGCAACGGCCTGTAGAGGAAGGAATGTGTCAGTCAGCTGCCTGCATAGTGGCTGATAACGTACAATCTGATGACAACAGCGATCTGCATACTCTACAGAGGAACAGAAGACGGCAAAGGGACGAACACCTAGTGGAGGAGGATGGACAAACAGCTGACAGTTGAGTCGACACGAATCCAGGAAGTAGCGGCACACCTGATGACAGAACCAAGACTCTGGCTGGGAAAGATCTTCCAGCGGACTTAAATAACAGTGGGAGGAACGACGAGGCGAGCCGGATGTCAACAGCGGCGCCGCGTGGAGGAGCTGAGGATACATTCAGGTGTAGGTCAGTGAGTCTAAAAGACTTTTTCAGAAGAAGGGGATGGGTTCAGGTAGTAGATTAAAACTCACAGAAGAACTATCTGAGAAGGACGTTATTTGCTCTCCGGAGGAAAGTATAATGGAAGTGGAAAGATCTAGAATAACTAGAAGTAAGTCAGGGAGTTTAGACCATAGAAGTAAAAAATAACTAGAGTTAAAGGTATCATGTGTTAACATTGAAGGAGTATGGAGCAAAATAGGTAACGAAGACTTTAAAGAGCTACTGGAAGAAATGAACATCCTTGGGCTTGTAGAAACTTGGGCTGATTACAAGAAAGACTTAAAGATAGAAGGGTGTATCGTATGGAGTCAATATGGATCAAGGAGATTCAATAGAGGAAGGATATCGGGCGGAATTTCAGTGGTTATCAAAAACAACTTAAAAGATAGAATACAGCGGTTAGAATCTGAGTTTAAGGAATTAATCTGGATAAGAATATTAGATAGGGTTAATTGGAGGAATGAAATATGTATAGCTTTTATATATAATCCATCTTTGAGCTCTCCATTTGCGCAGAATGATTTTTTGAGAATTTAGCGACAGAAATCAGACGAATGAGAAGTACGTATGATCAGGCAAGCATTATTATTATTATTATTATGGGCGATCTTAACGCGAGGATAGGGGACAAGAAAGCAGTTTATAGTCAACTTGTGGACGGGGTATTACTAGTTAATAGAAATAGCCAGGATAAAGAATGTAACAGAAATGGAGAAAAACTACTAGAGTTATGCGCGGTAGAGGAGCTTGGAGATGAGAGTGGAAAACTAACCTATATAGTAGAAAATGGGGGTAGTACTATTGACCTAGTTGTATGCTGTAGGGATAGTTTGCAAATTATCAAAGAGATAAGCATTAAGGATTGGGCAGAGGCAAATCATATGCCAGTATCTATAAAATTAATTATTCAAGAGATAGGAGCGCAAGAGATCGTTTACGATAGCGTACAGGAGAGGGAAATAGCTAGGTATCGTTGGAGAGAAGAATTAGGAAATGAATTCAGAGAGTACTTCAATGGAGAAAATTTTGAGATTTGGAAAATAGGTATTGTAAAATTGATAGAAGAGAATAGAGTGGAGGAAGCCCTAACCAGGGTAGAAAATTTAATAGGAATGGCAGGAAAAGGTATGAGGCAAAATCTAAGTAAAACGCAAATAAGAGGTGGATGGTATAATACAGAATGTGTAAAGAAAAAGTCACAAGTTATGAAGGCACTTAGGATATACAGGGTGGATGGTGGTCAAGTAGCTAGAAACGAATTTTGTAAAAAAAGGAAAGAATACAGAGAATTGTTAAGAAAGATGAAGTTGGAATGGCAACAAAAGTTGGCTGCAGATATAAATAAAAAGTGCAAGGACAATGACAGTAGGAAAGTATGGGATAAAATAAATCAAATAACCAAGAAGAAGTCGGGCTCTGGGGGGACCAATATAAGTTATAGTACATGGGTCCAGTATTTCGAGAAATTATTGAATAAAAAAAAAAAGACAGCTTAGTTGGGAAATGTGTTTCAATTTTTTTACAAATGACCTTTTTTTCAAAATTTTGGAACGTTTATTAACAAAACTCTCAAGATATAAATGCAATTGTACTAACAAATGTTACTTACCTATATCTGAAGATTCCAAGTGTCTATCTGTTATCGTTTCTGAGATAATAGGTTATTTGTACAAGAAAAACATATGATTATTATAATAAATGTTTATGCAATTACTAGAAGCACCCTGGTCTACAGTCTGGATCCTGTTCCTTATCTTCCACACCAAGTTTCTTCTTTCTCTCCAATCTTTCTTGATCATGTTTTGAGCTGCAGTTCCTGCCTTTTTTATCCGTGATCGAAACATCTGAGAGTATCCTGACACCAAGTTCCTGTAGGACCCTCAGCCTTCCAACATTGCCACCATTAAATTTTACTACTGCATCCCATACACCCAACTGTAATGTTTTCTTCCCAACAAAAACATTTTTAGGAAAACGAAACCACACAAAATTGTTAAATGACATGTAGGGATTCTGAGTCTTCCCATGTAAGCACTTCCTTAACAGTTCCGTTGCTGCCAAATCACGGTATATTGGCTTTATTGCTTCCATAACAGCTTCTGGCAATGCATTCTGGTCGTGGTAAGTGTCAGCAGTTCCAGCTGCCACAGCTCTCCTATATTTGCACCAGGTTTCTGGAGGAGAAGGGCACAGATGGTGAACTGATTTCTCATTAGAAGAACCCTTATGAAAATACGTGGCCCAAACTGCTCTTCTCATAGCCTGTAAAAACATTGCTATTCTCTCTGACTACTTTGCCGTAGTAGTTTTGTAGTTCATCTTCTCAGTGAGCCTTCCAGAATGTTTTTTGGTTGTACCATCTGATACCTTTTTGTCCACATATTGTGCTTTCAGTTTGCGAAGATGTGTCCCCATTCTCTTTTGGAAGTAGCCTACACATTCCAACATAGTAATAACAGTATCACCACAGCACTTTGTCTTAGAGTCTCCATGTCCCAGGTATTGGACACAGCGAGCCCCTCGAGCTTGTTCAGAGCAATTAAAAGTAGCTTTTACTGCAGCTGTCAACAGGCCCCTGCTTGTACCTTCATAGTTTTGTTTACTAGCTGATTGAGGGACAGCTTTTTTGTCACCACTGCAATAGAATATACGAATCTAAGTAACTTATGAATATTTCACACCACAACTAAGTAATACTGAAAGTAAAAATACTGGGATAATGCACACTCTTTACGATAAATATAAACAAATGTCCTCCATTATTATTTTGGCAATCCTGCCAACCTAAAATAAATGAATATACCATGTCATCTGTTTTGGCAATCGTGCCAAACTAAAACAAATGAATATGCCATGTCCTTACACATAAAATAATTTCTGAGACAAGCTTTAGAAGAAAGTGTTGCGGTATGTAAGCCATATTTCTTATATTACTTTAAACATATTTAGGACCATCATAATTTAACAAATGATGCACCAAAATGAGCAGAAAAGACCCCGCTACAACTTGAGGCAAATAAAAGTCATATTTTCACCAAAAGGGATTTCAATTTCCCCTTAATTGCTGTCTTTAACAGAGGCCATTGGCAATCTAGAAACAACTATTCCTGATGAATTCCTGATGAAATGCTCGAAAAGCTGAAAGATAACGTGCAGATGATGGCTCTTTCCCCAACCCCGGTGCTTTCATTTCACCTACAGATACTGCTGTCATAGATATTATGATGGCGACAAAGAATATGGCTCAGGTTGTAGCGTTTTATTACAATGTTCTGATATCCTGGAATATTTGAACGCAAATGCAAGCAATCATGTCCTTAAATATTCTTACGAGTGTTCCTTTAACACTACACCTAAAAGGAGCATGAAAATCAAAACTTGAGCCAGAATTCGAGATGACACGACATTGAATTGCACGTAGGGGATACTGCTGCTATATATCAGACGTAAGGCTCTTCAGGTGTTTGCTCTGACGAGTCTAGTGTCAGACCTAAGACGAAACGCTGGTTAATAGAGCAAACGCCAGAAAAGCCTTACATCTGATATGTTTTTGACAAGCTCTATTGGTGAAAAATATCTAATTCCCTCCATGGGAATTTAGAATGTTCCATACTGCTGTTATGTAACGGAAAGAATGAATTTCATTTTATTTCAATAACTTCATGGACCAAGTGTTATTTTTAGTAGAATGATAACATCGCTGAATAGCATCCAAATCTATACCTGTGTCCCCCCCCGCAGGGTGGTTCTATATATCCTAGGAAAGAAGAGCGAGAAATACAAATATCTTGGCTAAATGTGATATCCGCCTGCAACAGGCACATGGGAAAAGTCGATCACACAGGACAAAATGCATCGTAACGTGAAGTGGGACTTCCCAATTCATGCTGTATGCACTGAATTCACATCTACCAGAGGAATGCATGACTTCCTCACAAGCAAAGTACTGGGAGGCTCGACTATTTGTTGTTATTGCACTCTTAGAAGAAAATAAGTGGACAAACAAAAAAGAGGGCAATGATTCCAGACGAGACAGGCTAGACCACTTGACCATCACACAATATATTGATATGGCCACCACAAGACAACACGTGGCAGAAAATACGACACTGGTTTGTATGTCACACGTTTTGTGTCATATCACAGCAAGGAAAAGGTGCATTACTGTGCGGCAATTCTTCTTTACGTGATTACGTTACAAGTGTTTTATCAGGTTCTCAATTAGTTTTTTTCAGTAAAATGGTATTTCATTTTGTATTGATGAATATCTTCCACGAACCTTGTGCATTAATAATAATAATCGTATGGCCTCAGCTACCGTTTGCAGACATTTCGATTTGACGCCATCTGGCTGTCTGCTCGTCAATTTCGACGTTCCGGTTTACTCTGTCTGCCATTTAGCGGACCTAGAGTAAACCGGATCTCTCTTGGACGTCTATGGCTCAGATTTAATTAATTTTGTCGGGTAAATACCAAATGTATCACCAGAGATCGTTTACATGCCGACATCGTACGACATGGAGTGTCGAATGGACTTTTTTCCGCCCTTCAAAAATCCGACTACCTCTGCCGGGTTTGAACCCGCTATCTTGGGATCCGGAGGCCGACACTCTACCACGGACCCACAGAGGCAACTACCTTGTGCATTGCAATAACACATGGCTAGTCGCAGGTAACGGATACGGGTTCCCAATCGGCCTGTCGGCAGTCTTGAGCGAAATAAACTGTATTTGCTCTCGTAGACCGAACACACACAAAGTACTTAATGACAACTTTGGCGGAGATGGAGACGTTCAGTACGGAGCGGTTCGCAGACGAGGTACTCTTCCTTCTTCGAAGTTAATACAGAAACGAGCGTAGCGTTCCTTCTCTAGAGGAGGGCTGCAAAAGGCGTCTGTTCATGTCCGGAGAGGCGTAACTACCTGCTGTCTTGAGCTCTAAAACTCTTCATAATAAGCCGGCCGTTATATAAAGGAATAATGGAAATACGTCTCATGGAATCGGAACCAAGCCTAGGGCGTCCCCTGGAAGGGCTAAACAAGCGAGAACCCCCATTTGTATCGCATCACTGAACTACGTCTGGACGAAGTAGCGAATTAGCTACAGCACTTGACAGAATGCATATAGGCATCTGCAGGTGCAGGAAAAAAGATGGAGTGGAGAAAAGTCATGCGAAATGGGGTGCAGATACTATATGATGTACAACGGAAACTGAAGAACAACTAATTTTGTTGGCATTGTTTTATCAGCCAAATTTTGACTGTTTAGTCTCTGAGGTGCAAATGTATGACAATCGCTTTATGTAACATGTCTACGTTCGGGATAGAAGTGCAACGCTCCACAAACTGGCCTGGGCACGGAAAGCAAAGGTGCCTTCTGGGCAGTGCTTGACAAGAATACCGTTGTTGCCTGCGATCTGAACGGACGTCAGACGGAGGAAACAAGAGCACACAGCTCACTGCGGTCAGAAGAGCGATGACCACGACCAACGAATTCCCGATAATGCACAAACTAATCACCGCGAACTCATCTAGGCAATTGCTGCAGTGGCTAACATCCGACTCACAATGTATAATCTCAGAGATGTCGCAGACAAATTCACAGGAAATGGACCAAAATGGATCGAATTGTGGCACCTAAAGGAGGCTGACGTTGCAAAAATTACACTGCCACCAATCACCACAGTTGAAGTAGGCCGGGATAAACTGTAAGACGCTGCACGCCCTTTTCTTGGAACAACTAACTGAGGGCGACGACGACGGATTGGCAATGACACGTGGCTTCGGAATGACAATGTTCAGGATGCATTAACGTGTTCGACAAGTTTCTAGTTCATTGGAATGCCTAAGAAAACTAAACAGCTATGCAGGTCTACGTGTGAAACTAGACATGCGCGAATACGAGCGGGATATTTAACAGCTAGTCAAATCGAGGCATCATGAAACGGAACAAATCAAACATTTTTACACCATCAATAAGGGAACAGACGATTTGCTACTCGACTGGCGGGAAGCGCGAGAACGCTGGCGGAACTACTTCGACAAAGTTTCAATCTTGGGATTTCCGTATCTACCAGTACCAATCACATCCGCTCAAAAATAAGGGAAACCCTGTCGATTTCTATAATTACCGCCATATCACACTTCTGAGCTACGCAATGACAGTTTTCGAACAAATCCTCAATAATAGGATTAGCGATTTAGCCAAAATTACAAAGAGCCAATCGGAGCAAATCACACCGCACGGCTGTTAGCTGAGAGACACTGTGAAAAGAATAAGAGGCTTCATCTCGACATTCTGGACCTTAACGGGTACCTCGTGACCTTATCTGGTCAGCGCTACAAGAACGTGGCATTCCAGAGCACCTTGCAGAGAGGGTGCAATTGCTCTACGTAGAATGAAGCAGTTATGTCCAAGCTGCCGCAGGGGCATCTGATGACTTTCGCATAACTGTAGGAGTCCACCAAGGCCGTGTTGCATTACCACTGCTGTACATTCTTGTGATGGAAAACATTATATCAGACCTGCACAAGCAAATACCACGGACACTTCTCTATGCTTATGTCATTTTGGCTGCAGAGAATAAGCTTGATCTGCAGCGCCAAACAGAAGGTTGGAACAATCGACTAGCGCAATATGTCCCGCGCCTCAACAAAAAGAAGGCAGAATGCATGACAATACATCGTCGAGAAGTTGGAACCATGCATGTTCACGGTGAAGATATAGCACGAGTGGTGAAATTTAAGTATCTTCGCTCCACAATCTCTGATGAATTCAACTTAAGATATACAAAGCCTGGCTGATGTGGAGAATGACAAAGGGCACCCTTGCGACAGTCGGATGAAGAACAATCTTAAATCGACTATCTACCGAAGTGTTATCTGTCCTCTCGTGTTCCACAGCAACAAAAGCTGGCCAGCTACCAAGGAGGTAGAACGACAATTAAGCGTCATGGATACGAAGATGTTTAAGTGGAAGGCTAGAATAACTAGAGTGGATCGCATTTCAAATAATGTCATTAGCAAATGTCTTGGCATTGCACAGATCCAGAAGAAAATTGAGGAAAGGCGTGTGCGCTGATTTGGGCAATTGTTGCGTGCATAGGGTAATATATTGTGAGAGTCAGTATATACACAGGAAGTAAGCGGAAAGAGGCGCAAGGGACGAACTAGACAGCAAAGGAGAGATACAGTGCACAGCGACCCGAAATCTGCGAAAGTACATACAGACATGGTCCGAGACCGATCTAACTGGAAAAAACGTATCACAACACGACGCAGGACTAACACTAAAGAAGTAGAATAACAAGAAGCAGATTGATGGATATTCTATTGTGAAAAATCGGATACAATATATATGTTACACATTGTAGCATTCCACTTAATAAGTTCCAATTCTCACCCCTAAAGCCTTATGTCCAATCTCTATAAATGACTTAATTTCACAAAATACTGTTTGAATGATAGAACGCTTTTGGATTTCATGTTTAAGTGACTGCATTAAATGTATTTTATACAAAAATATATAACTCAACCAAATAAAAAATTCAGTATTATCTGTATTAATCGGGAGTGACAGTTTGTATATCCAGTGAAATGGTATGGGTACCAACAAGAGTGTCTGAATGGAATTTCACAATTCATATTTCTGCTTACATCCGTTAAAGATAGCAGATGATCAGATCAGTCAATTTATTTTCACCCTGATCAAGTCTATAAATATGAAAACGATGGAGGAGTGGCACAAAGTGTTCAGCTCAAGGCCATTTGCTCCTACACAAACGGAAGTTAACCTCTTCACTAATTATTTATCTCATGGCGATGTGTCTCTTCACAAATGGAAGTTAACCTCATCACTAACTGGTAAGCTCAGGAATATGTGTCCTTCCACAAGTCAGCAATTAGGAAATTTCATGAATCTTAAAACCTGTTCTTATGTAATTCAGTACCAAACTGACATGGAAAACCTCTTAGACATTTTGAAAGAAATCATTGCTGCATGATTTTTGTAAACTGCTGAAATGACAGTCCGGATAACACAGCACCAGAGGTGAGATATAAAATAATACACAAAAGGCGTGTCACTTTGCTGGTTCGAGAGTGCCCCTGCACAAGATACGTTTAAGAATAAAGCTAAATTAAACTCCATTCAAAAATAGTAATATTCATTTTGTGTGTGAAAAGTATTCATAAGCAATATTACAAAATTGTTCTCTAACGCGACCCATTGTGTCCTGTAACACAAGAATTACAAAGAAACAGCAGAATTTCAACCTAGAAGAGATGACGTATTTTGCGTTCTTCAGTTGTATGCATGGTTCTACTCTGACTAATGAGAGAGTGTAAGCTGATAGAGGGCATTTCTGAGGACTGAAATGAATATTTCTTGCCACTAGTTGTGAATGTACAGAAGGAACAATTCAAAGCATCACATAACACATGAGAGGACTCTAATCACTAACAAAATCAAATAAACCGTTCGTAGTTTCCATCAATCAGGTTTGAAGTCAAATATTAGGCTATGATTAGGCATTCCAGAACGTGCTCATACAAGAGTGAAGCTAAGAGCACAAACTCGACCTTATACAATGGTTCCCCAGGGATTATCAAAGATCATTCTACACAGTAACCAAGAAAGGTGTGACAGCAAAAAATGAATTAGCAAGTAGTCCAATGGCACAACTACAGTTCAAAAACACTACTGCATTAAAAATTTTAAAACAGGATACACACTAGCAATACTCTGTTATGTCACTGATAAAAATAACAATTCTGAAATAATATTCTATGATTACATCATTATTTAACTACTCCTGCCAGATAATAAATTCACCTACTTGAAGAATTCTGGAATGTTCTTTAGGCAACCTGCACAAATTTTAAACTTCTCTTGTAGTTATTAGTTTATAATAACTGTGTAAATACGTTTGCAAACAACAAAGTACAAGCACATGACTGACAATGAGTACTGAAGTGAAAAGTGGGAAATGGCGGCAATCAGCAAGAGTGACCACAACACTGGAACAAGTGGTGAAATTACTTAACACAAAATAGAACCGGAAAGATCATAAAAGAGGAATCTAACCAAATAAATAATTCGAAAACTGACAATATTTGAGTTATAACACTATTGAACTGATTAATGAAACTAAATTACATTAGTCCGAAATTATTACATTGTTTAAAATGTACATAAAAACATTTCAATTTGTGGATTTAGTTTATAATCTACAAACATGCATTTTTCTGTGTGTCACTGTTGATACATACGTAAAAAATTACTGAGAATATCTGGAGGCAATAGTGGCAGATGGCATTTCAGATGATAAGCATGTGATGAACAAATGAAGCAGTGACAGTGAAAGAAAGAATACATTTTTCACAGTTGCTTAGAGGTATTGTTTTTCTGCTAGTTGCTTTACGTCATGCTGACACAAAAATATCTAGTTCTAGAGATTTTTTGTACATATATATTCAACAAAACTACATGAAGGAACAAAAATTTTGATCTCAAAATTTCTTAATATTTCAGATAATTTTTTTTTTTTTGCTAGTTGCTTTACGTCGCACCAACACAGATAGGTCTTATGGCGACGACGGGACAGGAAAGGGCTAGGAGTGGGAAGGAAGCGGCCGTGGCCTTAATTAAGGTACAGCCCCAGCATTTGCCTGGTGTGAAAATGGGAAACCACGGAAAACCATTTTCAGAGCTGCCGACAGTGGGGTTCGAACCTACTATCTCCCGAATACTGGATACTGGCCGCACTTAAGCGACTGCAGCTATCGAGCTCGGTGTCATTTAATTTTAACAAATAGAATTTTAAGATATAAGTATTTTAAATGTAACTTTGTAAAGACAAGATTAAACTGATAAAAATGGTAAGTTTCAAAGATAAAACAACCACTGCTCAACACAACTGGGAATAGGTACAACATATTCCATATTGTATAGGGTTTGTGTGTACGTACCTTGTTTCTTCTTTGATGTATGCCAGCAGCTGATCATCAGTATATTGTTCTATGAATATTTCCTTCTTAATATCTTCGGACTGCTATAAATAAGAGGAGTAGAATAAAGAAGTAAAGGAATAAAAAAAGAGTATATAGTCCTAAACAAGAATCGGGTGAGAATATAAATTTCATATTGGCAAAATAAGAGTATAATTAATTTATCTCCCAATTTAAAATATAAACATTTAAGAATGGAAAGTAACAATCAAATTAAAATCACATTATTTGGAAAAGAGGTGTCTACCTCGGTGGCAAATGGCACACTAAACTGCATTATTATCAAGCACTAAATTTTAAATTGACAAGAAAATAAGATATTTTCCTAAAATACAGTGTTATACAATTTACACTAACAATTTTTTTATTAATTACAAAGCTCATATTTCATAAATTTATATCATTTAAAAAATTCTACTCATAACATCTTCTGCACACACAAATATAATCAACTCATATACAGTACGTGGAATGACTTAAAATAATACTATACAACTGCTACAAGATTAAAATTTACAATGGATTTATTTATTTATTTATTTATTTATTTATTTATTTATTTATTACCCTTTTTGGAACCTAACTAACATAACGACCTGCTACGTCATAACCAGAGCCACTGCTTTTCAGATAAGTGATAAGAGAGATAAGAACATGAAAAGTACGTAGAATAGTATAGCAGTAGACAAGGTAGCGATAGAAGGGAGGAACATGAAAGGATAAATATAATCTCCAAATCCTTACCCAACACCATGCTCTTTCTCTTTCTGCTGATCCCTATTTCCAAACTGACTACCTATTATCCTTATCCTCTTATATTCACGTTCCCCTGTTCCCATCATTCTATACATGAATTAACTTGTCATCTCTTTGTTACTTTCCATGCTCCTACATCTATATAATTAAAGTTCGTTTGTTTTGCCGATTTTTCAGATAATTATCCGTTCGTCTGTTCCACTATAACGGTGAGACGGCTTTATAGAATTTGACTAAACGTCATTTTTAGTGTATACTCATCCCGGGGTAGCTTTTTATATGCATATCATTTTAAAATCTTTGAATAGATGGAGGATTTATAGGAAAACCAAAACGGTTTTCCTCCATTTTCTCTTACATTATTGATTTCCTGTAAACTCCGTGGACTGTATGTGTAACGTCTCTTCATTATAAACAACTTTTGTTATGTTCATAATTTATCTTACTCTTCAAATGACGGGAAGATTTACTATTTTCTGCGGGTATCATGCTCTGTAATGAGTGACCGACAGACCGACAACGATTCTACAGGTTACCATGGCAACGTCTCTGACTGCTTGCCAGCAGGGAAATAACGTATTGCCATTTTCGTCATCATTCCTGTTGTTCCTTTGGTAGAAAACAAGAGAGACGTCAATCGGCAATTCTGCGGGATATTGGCGGAATATCGTTTGAGTTTATAACCGTCCTCGAATAGCTTAAGTAATGACAGAAATATCGATCATCCTTCTCTGTACATCACATTAAGACAATCAATCAATCAATCAATCAATCAATCAATCAATCAATCAATCAATCAATCAATCAACCATAAAATCGATCAATCACCATTGATCAGCATTTAGGGCTGTCAACCAGGTGGAAGATTGATTCTCAGTTGTTTATGTAGAAGAAGGTTGTTGAAATTCATGAAACAACTCCTTTAGTAAATTATTTCTATCATTAAATCATCTTTGTATAAGCAAACATTTGCCAATGTATGTCCTTTTGAATTCCAAGCCATCTCTCCAATGACATCTCAGAATATACTGCTTAGTCGAACAGCTTGTCTCCTTTCCCCAAGTCTTCCCAGCCCAAACTTTGCAACATCTGTGTAACACAAATATTTTGTGTGAAATCACCCACAAGAAATTGAGTTGTTTCTGTAGATTATTTCCTGTTCTCTAATGAAGTAATTCTGGTGACGGTCTCATACTCTAATTGTGGCATTGCTGGAGATTTATATGTCCTATCCTTTAAAACCCCTAAATGAACTCATAATCATATTAAGAGATCCGAAAATTTTATTTTGAATTCTGTTTATGCGATTATCACAATGGAGTTCTATCTTTATTATGAATACCTAGGGACTTACAGAGATCCCCATGAGGAACATTCACCCCTTCAACAAAATATTATAATTAAAATAATTAAAACAGAGAGGACTCTTTTCATTTGTGAAACACACAACCTGACCTTTCGCCCTGTTTACCATCATACCATTGCCCGATATCCATCTCACAATATTGTCAAGGTCTTTTGCAGTCACTCACAATGAAGCGCCTTGAAGAATGCCATCTTCAATATAGTGATTGCAACAACTAGAGATGTCTCTACCAAGAAAAACTTGCATTATGCCCTCTAGTGTGAAGACATTCTTTATTTTGAGTTTACTACACTGAGTTGATTGTTTCTTGTGTGTCAAGATTGTCAAAACTTAAAATACGCCCCACCAACCTCAAAACTGAGCAATAGGAAATTTTGAATATGTATTGTTTCACCAGTAACAATCATCTTCTACCTATTTAATTAGCCAACAGGAACCGTCTTGTATACATTTGATTATCAAATAAAATTTGCAGGTGTGACGGGCGTTAGCCCAGAGTTCACCAGAACCATCCCCTTGGGTATAAAAGCTGGCACTTTTTCAAGCTCTCTTGTCCTACTGATCGTCAAGTTTACTGAGTGTGTGCTAATTGAGGAGGCGGGGGCGTCTCGCCCTTCATCGAACTTTACAGCAGATTAAGATAATGGCAGCTATTTAATATCTATGTGATAGCCTCTGAAAGCTAGCTCAAGGGGAAGGTTTCCCATCTCTAATAATGTAACCATACATTTCCAATAATCAAAAATGTAGATTTCCACTATGAATTTCAAACCATCCGAAAATCACTTAGCTTAAATTCGGGAAGAGAGAGTGTGAAACCCTCCCGAGTTCTCTATCAACTTGACTTCGAGGAGACTATGATTTTGTAACCGTTTTCTATCTGGAACTTAAAATTTCTCCCTCTAGTCACCTCAGTAGTATAGGATTAATGAGCCCTACTAGGGTTTTAAGCTTCTAAATGTAAGTTCCAAGGAGTGCAAGTGTCCGCCTGGGCATCATTTTCATTTTTGGGCCAGTAACTTTAACCTGTGGTTTTTCCCACACAAAGGCCCGGTAGAATGAGTTTTCGATACTCCTGTAAAATTCAACCATTTATGTTAAGTGGATGGAGCCACAGTGCTCCAAAACATTTGTAAAATTGGGAGCTTAAAGCTCAGATGATTGACACATTTTGTTGATTTTCTAACTTCCCCTCCTTGTATCTAAGCTAACGTGCTAGTTATGTACCTGAAATCTTGTTCTGTCGCTGATTCACGTTTTTGTTAAAATTGGACATTTGAAAAAATAAGAAAACAGCCAAAAGGAAATATAACCTTGATTTTAAAGCTTTTAATTAATCTTATGATTGACGGAGATAGACCCATTCATGCCTGCACCTTTTTCACCCCTCCGTTCCACGCAAACAAATGCTAGCAGAGCGTGGTTGAATGGCTCTAGATAAAGCCAATTTTGACGGCTACTAATAGAAATGTACATAGAACTCTAAAAATGTTCTTGGTTACTGGAAATTTTCAAAATTCCTATCATTTTCTATCAACATGTCTGGTCCTCGAGAAGTCCTTGCAAGCGGGTATTTGCGCAAGGAGGTATTGATGTATGAACTTCTAATTGGGAAGGTCCAGTCTGGAGGCACGGTTGAGGTAGATATTGCCAAACTTAAGGAATCCTTAGAACTTTCTATTTGTTTCCCGGTATTTGGGGGAAAAAAAGAGATTGATGAGGCTCTATCCACTATCACGGATAATACCACCGAGCTAGTTTCTGTATTTAGTGTTTTTGAAGTAAGCGGTCGTTCTGGTAATCAACTTAAAGGAGTTCAGGCTAGACTGTTTCACTTCTATAATAGGGTTAGAGATCTATTTTCTCTGAAATTGAAGGATGATCATGCTAAGGAGGCGAGTAATCTAGTGGAACACTTGTTTGAAATGTCGAATAGAGTTAGTCAATTGTTGTCCGGGGAACCTACTCCTAAAAGCGACAAGGTTCCTATGGTAAATTTGTCGACGGAGGAAGAATCTAGTAGAGCGACTGAGAGTAGGAAATCTGTTGATGCTCAACAACCATCTACCCCATCGGAACAAGTGTCGGACCATCTAAGACAACTTCCACCCTTCTTTCTGAGAAACGCAGTGTTTGAACCTACCAACCTCCAATGCCGTCACCTGTTATGTCGCACGGCTTCAGCAGCTTGCCCCACCACTTAGCCATGTTGCTTAAAGGAATATCCAAGTTATCCATTAACTCGACTATTGAAGTCTTTAAGATTTTTAGTCGAATTTCAAGACCATGCTTTATTGTTTGCCATCTCTCATTCCCAAATACTTCAAATAATTTACCCCTCTTCTGCAGGTGTCTTCTCGGACAAAACTGTAAGAGCAATAGCTGATAGATCTTCAGTAGAAGATTCCCATGTCCATCTTTTGGCTAACTTCATTCATGCTAGAGCTATGTCATCTTTAATCTAGAAGTACTATTTCAGAGTAGAGAGGTTGGACGAGAACCTTGTTGACTTTATTTAAGATATAAAGTTTCATACGAGGGTATTCGCTCTTCATTTCCCAGAAGATCAAATTGTCCAAACTACAGTAGAAGGAAACTCTCCGCCCTATAACACGTACATATGTTTCGCATTTCGGCCCCAAACCTTCTCGGAATTAGAAGCAATGGCAGTGTCAGCCGAAGGAGTAAGGTACGCTGACACCTTACGAGTCGCCAAGGAGCCCCATTCGCCATCTAACTCTTCTCGGCCACCACCTCACCGAACATTTCCTACACGCAAGTGTTTCGCATGTGTATCAAGGGAACATCTTAGAAACAAATGTCCCTTGATAAAATCTAGTTGAACCAGGAACGGAGCTGGTCCGTCTCAAGGTTGCTTCAAGTGCGGGTCATTTTCTCATCTTGCTAAGAATTGCACCTTAAGTAACAGCACACCATCTTTTCAAATTCTAGTGCTGCCTCTACGACTCTATGTGATAGGAAGTGACTAGTGTCACGGGCTGAGTCACAAAATTCTCCTTCCAGAAGCTCAGCCCCTATTAGATTAGGGAATGCCTTAAAATTACTTCCGAGAGCCCAGGATTTGTACTATATCTCAGGTGGCAGAATCCCTATCAGTTGTTTTCCTAGCCTTTCCCTAAATGATTTCAAAGAAATTTGAAATTTATTGAACATCTCCCTTGGTAAGTTATTCCAATCCGTAACTCCCCTTCCTATAAATGAATATTTGCCCCAGTTTGTCCTCTTGAATTCCAACTTTATCTTCATATTTTGATCTTTCCTACTTTTATAAACGCCACTCGAACTTATTCATCTACTAATATCATTCCACGCCATCTCTCCGCTGACAGCTCGGAACATACCACTTAGTCGAGCAGCTCTTCTTATTTCTCTCAATTCTCCCCAGCCCAAACTTTGCAACATTTTTGTAACGCTACTCTTTTGTCGGATATCACGCAGAACATATCGGGCTGCTTTTCTTTGGATTCTTTCCAATTCTTGAATGAGGTAATCCTGGTGAGGGTCCCATACAGTGGAACCATACTGTAGTTGGGGTCTTACCAGAGACTTATATTGCCCTCTTCTTTACATCCTTACTACAACCACTAAAAACCCTCATAACCATGTGCAGAGATCTGTACCCTTTATTTACAATCCCATTTATGTGATTACCCCAATGAATATCTATCCTTATATTAACACCAATGAACCCCAAATGGAACTTTCACCCCATCAACGCAGTAATTAAAACTGAGAGGACTTTTCCTATTTGTGAAACTCACAACCTAACTTTTAACCCCGTTTATCATCATACCATTGCCTGCTGTCCATCTCACAACATTATCGAGGTCACGTTGCAGTTGCTCACAATCTTGTAACTTATTTATTACTCTATACAGAATAACATCATCCGCAAAAAACTTACCTCTAATTCCACTCCTTTAATCATATCATTTATATATATAAGAAAACGTAAAGGTCCAACAGTACTGTATAGTTGTGTATAAATGTGCTTTTTATTCAACGAAAAACTGCATTGAATGGTCTACCAGACTTACAGTTTTGTTATAGCCCTTCTACTATGAACAGTTACAACCTAAGCTGCTTAACATTTGTATAATTCCTACTACAAGTGCACGGGAAACTGTTTTGTCCTAAAAACGAAAAGTTCACCGTGCTAATGGTCATGAGTTAAAACTTTGTGTTAAGAACCAGAACATTTCGTGCTACACACATGATAGTGAATGGAACCCAGGGCTCACTTTTAAACATAAGGGCTCCTCCTCATTTTCCTGGCAAAAGGGCTTCTCTTCCTTATCTGTATGGCAAAAGGGCAAACGGCTCCTCCCCACTGCCTGGCAAAAGGGCTCGTCCTCCTAATCCCAATGGCAAAAGGGCTCCTCCTTATTTGCCTGGAAAATGGACCCCTACTCACCCTTAAGGCAAAAGGGCTCCGCCTCATTTGGCTGGCAAAAGGGCTCCTCTTCCTCATCTGAATGGCAAAAGGGTTTAGAAATTGAACTCGGAGCGGGACTAGGAAGAATATGGTGGAAGATATAATACTTATGCTTTATCCATAGGGACATAGCGGCTACACATTTTACTAATAGCTTAGGAAGAGTGGTGTAAGGCTTAATACATGTGCTTTATCGACTGGGACAGACTTTTGCCCTTTTTCCCAGTCCTATTTTCTAGAAATATAGCCACCTAGTTAGTCACAATTTTACCTAGCCCAACTGCACTTAATTTTTTCAGTAGTCTCCAAATATCTATCCTATCAAAAGCCTTAGGTATGTACATCATGACACATTTGACCTCTTGAATCTAAAATATCTGCTATATCTTGCTGGAATCTACAAGATGAGCTTCAGTGGAATAATGTTTCCTAATCCTGAACTACCATCTATCGAACCAGTTATTAATTTTGTAAATGTGTATAATATAATCAGAAAGAATGCATTCCAGGAGCTTGCATGCAACACCAGCCAAGATGACTAGTGTGTGATTATTGGCTTTATGTTTATCACATTTCTTTATACACAGGATGCTACTACTGCAATTCTTCATTCATTTGGTATAGCTGCTTCATACATACACTTATCAAATAAACACTACAGATACGGTTCTATATCTCAACCAACTGACTTTAGTATATCCCCAGGAAGTTTACCAATCCCAGCAGCATTTCTAGTGTTAAATTTTTGTAGATCATTTTCAATCTTTTTAAACATTGTAGATCCATGTGGACATTGCAAATTAATTTCAAAGGATTAAGTGAAATTCTCAACTGCATCAGGTGCAGCAAAAGGACATGACCATACATTGGTGACATGTCCTATGCCTCGCGAGTGATGGGTACGATGCCCATTTGCTGGCGAATGGTGTCTTTTTTACGTGATGCAGGACTGCGATACCCATCGACTAATGGAGTATACACATTCCCATGTTGCAAAATTGGTACTCCATACCATTCTCAGTTCGTCGACATTCAGCACTGTACACACAGCAACAGGACATATTGTGGACTTCAGATTAGTGGAATCCTCCAGTCACACAGTATGCCTGTGACTTCTTCATGTGATCCATGGCGACTTTATCATAATTCGCACTTCAACAACTATCCTACTATCAGACTGTAGGCGAGATGCTAGATACCTGAATCAACTTGGATGGAGCCAAGAGTCCAGGTATTCACTCTTGTTTATGCTCATCCTTTTTCTTTATTCGTGTCAGAAGTACCAACTTTACTTACAGATGTTCCTGCCTGTGGTGCCCCTGCATAGGTACCTGGATTAAAACTCCAGTACTGAACTGAACGTAGGCATTCCAGAAGTATCTACCAGTCAATAAGTTCATTCTAAGGTCATATTTTTATAAATAGATATTCCAAACTTCACCTTGAAGCCGCAGTCCCGTTGTGGGTCTATCAGCAAGTGCAACATCACGTGCATATAAGGGAGTCGTAGGAACACTCCTTTGCAGGTCCCATGTGAGTGTGTTCATGCTGAGGACAGAGCGGAACCTTGCTGTACACCAAGCTGCACTGAGAAGCTGAGAGCGCAACGTACACAATCTCTGTTGTCCATGTATAGCATCTTAAAGTCTTTCGAAGTTCGAGAAGCGAATGACAGAATTCCAAGCACGCTTGGAGGAAGCTATGGCTGCTGGTGCGACCAGTGCTGCCAACCCAGGCGAAACACTAAGCGGCCTCGCTTCAGAGTTGCAGGAGTTTCGGGAAATAATTTCAGAGGAATTAAGTGAAATGAAGAAGGAGGTAAGTCATCTACAGGAACGTCTCGACAAGCAGGACGTCCTGATTGACGAGGCAGAGCCGAAGGAACTGCCTGCTCCTTCATGGTGTCGGTGAGACCGCTGACGAGGACACGTACGCTGTGGCGCTGGGTAAATTAAAAAACAGACGGAACATCGAATTTTCTACAGACAGTATAGATCTATGTCATAGACTGGGCCGTGTGAAGAGGACAGCAGCTGAGGTGGTGTCCGCAGATAATAGGCCGATCAGCATTAAATTCCTCAGCTAGAATGAAAGAGACCGCATCTGGCGCGGCAAGCAAGCTCTTAAAGGTACTAAATTATTAATCACCGAATCTCTGACTTCCACAAGGAAAGAAGTATTGCGTAAGGCTCGGGACTTCTGGGATTTGCGGCGGGTTTCGACGCAGGACGGCCGAATTATCGTTCATTTAGAAGACGGAATAAAGCTCTACATTAACTCACCTCATGAACTTACATATGAGGCGGTTAGGTAGATCATCAGTGTGATATGACCATTGTGATGTGCATACAAAATATTATTATTATCATTAGGTTTACGTGTGTGTGTGTGTGTGTGTGTGTGTGTGTGTGTGGGTGTGTGGGTGTATGTGGTGCCTTAAGCAGTCAGCAGTCCATTTCTTCAGGAAATACAGGTAAGAAATTTTAGGTCTCAGTTAGAGTATGCCCTTTAGTCAGGTAGCTACGACATTTCCTCATGACATTGACCACTCTAAGAATAGCACACCCCTCAATCCTTCCCAGAACATAGATGCCGGCAACCTTTTGAAACAAGAGCTTTCACTATATCCTCATACTCTCCAGTGTTGTCACTTGAACAGCCTAAGTTTGCCAGCATACATTGACGAAATTCAGCTATATTTAACAAAAATAGCGTCCATTTGATAGCTATTAGTGAAAGGTGGTTATCGCCATCCATTCCGAACAATATGGCTATAACTTCTACCGCCATGATCGTACATGTTCTCTGCTGTAGAGATGACGTGAAGAGCCGTATCATTTGTACCTCATCGACCGGTGAACTGCCGAGGACGGAGTTTATGTTCGTCGAAGTAGTTGCTAGTGGACAGAAAATACTTACTGGAGTGGTTTACCGACCACCTAAAGTATCTCATTTTACCGAGTTTGAAACGCACCTACTTAACTTGCTACCAGCGTAGCAACATATCATTATATCAGGGGACTTCAATACTAATCTACTTACGAAGAAACACGATACTAAGAAATTGGAAGACTTGTTTTCCTCGTGTGAATTGACTAAACTTCCCTCTGACCCTAAAAAACATGTACATACTGCAAACAACATTTTCCGCACCTTAATAGACCTCAAAGTGACTAACAACCCTCACAAAGTGGTAACCCACAGACAAATTTCAGTACCGGCCGTGTCCACCCACGATCTTATATTTCTTGCCTACTCACTTCGCGTACCAAAATACAAACCTAGGTATATGACGTGCAGGAATATGAAAAATATTGACACATTGATGCAAAAATAAATACATGTAATTCGTTAATACACAATATATACAACAAGCATGCACCGAAAAACAGATCAGAATATCCCGCAAACCTAATCCGTGGCTAACCTATGCATTTAAAAATATGATGTCTCAACGTGATTCTCTTTACCGACATTACAAGGGTACTCCGGACCCAAATGACTATGAAAACTATAGAATAATTAGGAATAAAACTAAATAAATCATCCGTAAACTCAATTTTAAATATGTTCGCGAATCAGTAAATAAAAAGCCTAAATACGGCTAGTGTCTGGAGGCATCTCTAAGCCATGGGCATAGGAAAAACACATGAACAGCTTCAGGTAACTGACATTCCTCTCCAAGATTTAAATGAGTATTTCACGGAAGAGAGAGCTCAGTCTAATCCACTTAACAGACCACACGTAAATAACGTCTCAGCACGTGTCCCACAAAATCGCCCCTGCTTCGCCTTTCGTACCGTCAGCACTAATGAAGTTAAGAAAGTCTTGTATTCTATTATATCCAAAGCAAGTGGTGTCGATGAAACTCCTATTACTCTCATACATAACATTATTGGCGCTATTCTACCCATTCTCACCCATATTTTAATTACTGGCTCAAGAACGGCACATTACCGAAAATTTGGAAGTACGCCAATGTAATTCCACTTCCTAGAAACCCAGATTAGAAACTCCCATCCGATTACCGTCCCATTTCGATTCTTTCTGCTCTCTCCAAAGCTTTAGAACGGTTGGTACGTGCGCAAATACTGGAATACCTTCAGGCTCAAACTCTTCTTGGCCCGCTTCAATCTGGCTTCAAGAAGGGTCATAGCACAGCAACTGCCTTACTCAAAGTGACTGAGGACACCAGACAAGCGAGTGACAACACTCACACTCCTTGACTTCAGCAGTGCTTTTGACACGACAAACATCCAGACATTGCTGATGAAGCTCAAATCGTTTTTCGGTAATGTTGCTTTAAACATATCTTACAGACCGTATGCAACGTGTTATAGTACAAGATACCGCTGCTCAGTGGCGACTCTGGAAGGCAGGAACCCCCGAGGTTCTGTTCTTGGTCCCGTTTTGTTTGTCCTCTATATTAATGACATCTCCTCCAAAATTAAGTATAATAGATATTACCTCTCCGCCGACGACCTCCATATTTACAGCCACGTTAATATAAATGATATATCGAATGCAATAAGTGATATTAACTCCGACCTTCAACAACTCAGTGTGTACGCCAGTGAAAACTCTCTCCTCCTCAACCCCCCAAAAAAACTCAATCATAATCTGTTCTCAGAAATTATTAAACATCATGTATAAAAATTATGCTTTTACTCCGGTGACATTAAATGCCACCGTAATCCCGTTCAGTAAGGAAGTGAAGAACCTAGGTATGACCCTGACTGAAACTCTTGATTTGCCTGCACGCATAAGAAACACGTGTAGAAAGATGCACGCGACGTTACACCCTATGAAACGACATAAGGACATTTTGCCACAAGACGTTAAGATAAAACTACTCCATACTTTGATACTACCAATACTTGACTACTGTGACATTGTCCTCGTTGATGCGACCCGTGAACAAACTATGAAACATCAACGAGAATTGAACTCTGGTCTTCGATTTGTTTTTAACTTGAGTTACGATGCTCACATAACCCATAGTTACACATTTATTTTCTGGCTGAAACTCGAGAGGCGACGGAAAATCCACGTACTCACGTTGATATATCGAACTCAGAAGGAAAATCTACCCAAATACATCTCTTCAAAATTCCATTTAATATCCTCATTCCATAATTGTAACACAAGATCTGGCACTTCCCTCGCTATTTCCGTCAACCACTCTTCAATATATAACAGATCCTTCGTTGTGGCTGGGTCACGACTTTGGAATTCACTCCCAGCTGCTGTCAGGTACTCAAACTCAATATCAAAAGTTAGGACTGCATGTAGAGATTACCTGTTGAATACCGCTGACTGTTTCATGTGTATGACGAAGTTGTGTGATTGTGGTTATTATTATGACCTTTATTATTATTATAGTGTAAAAATACATATTATTATAGTATAATATACATAATATTTAGCTTCTAACTCATGTACATAGATCACTTTTATGGCCATATTTATATTTCCATTTACTTTATTACTTATTGTGTTCTCTTTATGCAATGCTTATTCTTTGAGTTTGTATCTTACTTTTTCATTAAGACATTGTCTCTTTCTTATTGTCTTTACGCTCCGAATTTTTTTCTATTTTATTTGTTGAACTTTGCTTTCTTTCTTCATTATATCTGTAATTTTTAGCTTATCTTTGATTTTATACTAGAATAGTACATTTCCTATATATATATGTATTATCTGTAAATTGATTATGTGGTTAAGTGTAAGAGAGGGCCACGAGCCCTAACTTCGCCACTGCTAAAGTCATTAAATAAATAAATAAATAAATAAATCGCACGCAGGGTACAACTCCATCTGACCCTTATCCGACAGCATCACGGCACTTACGTGTATATCGATGGTAACTCACTGTACTGTGTGTGTCAGGACTGCTCCGTTCACAATAATATACACGAGACATCCCCACCGTTGGTAACTGCTCTCTTTTCCATCGAAGCACCGGATTCCTTGAACTCATGTCAGATCGTTCCCTTTCTTGCTTCTTCACGGGTAACCAGTGGGCGTGTCTACGATGTAGGCACGCAGCTCTAGCCTTGCGCGGGTCGCTGTATAATCAAGTACTCCTGAGTTAAACCCGGTGACTCATCGCAAATTCCCAGCTTCAAGAATAACTTTTCCGTTTACACAAACATGACATGAAATAACACGTCTCAACATATTGAGCACATTACAATACATAATATATCGAGCTCGATAGCTGCAGTCGCCTAAGTGCGGCCAGTATCCAGTAATCGGGAGATAGTGGGTTCGAACCCCACTATCGGCAGCCCTGAAGATGGGTTTCCGTGGTTTCCCATTTTCACACCAGGCAAATGCTGGGACTGTACCTTAATTAAGGCCACGGCCGATTCCTTCCCATTACTAGGCATTTCCTATCCCATCGTAATGATAAGACATATCTGTGTCGGTGCGACGTAAAGCTGATAGCAACAACACATAATACATTCCTATCCTGATAACTAAAATAATAAATGATGTTCTAATATAACTAATGTGATTCCAATATAATTCTAATTTACAAATGACTGCAGTTTAATGAACAGTTCTCAACGAATAGTTGCCGATGACGGATAATTTGATATCGAATGATATCATGTAATTGGACTGTAGAATTCCAATCAACATGGCTGGAGAATCCTGGACGGCTACAGTGTGCGGCATGAAAGCAGCTTGGACCTTCAAAAATTGTATTTATTATTTTTTGCAAACTGGAGTGTAGTTAGTAAGACGTAAAGCGATTATTGTAATTTTCCCACTCAAACGATAGTCGAACTTGAAGTGTTTCAGTTAAACACACATGCTTTTAATGTAAACCCATTTAGTTAGCATGCTTGTTTCTTGCCCAAGTAAAGGAGCCACCGTTTCGATTCCTTGTCTCATCGGTGATTTTTAATTTATTTTAGCTCGAATGTTGTATGTTTCGAATTTAACGCACATTCCTTTAGTTATTATATTTGTTCAAGGGAAAGTGTGCCGAGTTTGATTCCCATACGGCCTGGGGATTTTATAGCTCTATTGTTAGGTGCCAAGTGATGTAAACTTCACAGCAGACAATTATTCCTTTAGTAATTTAACACATTTTCTCTTTAGTCCTTCGACCCTTTCGCAGTTTCTCAGCTCCATGAACTAACGTCGCCTTCGAACATTTTGACCAAAATGAATAAAGCATATGTATTTAGTCTTACACTATTTCCCCAGTAATATTAAAACAATTTGAATAGCCATTATCTTGTCCCAAGATCAGATCCAAAAGCCCCTGGACCATGTCTCAATTGTAATTTAGTAATTTAACACATTTTCTCTTTATTCCTTCGACCCTGGGATCGAATCTCAAACAGCAGTTGGTAGTGCCTTTGTAAGTTACGGTGGGCATCAAATGCATGCTTGTCCCTAATCACATTGGCAGTTGGGTTCAGCTAGCACTCCTGGGCGTCAAACTTGAGCCTGTAAAGCTAACGCCATTGCAAGGTTAAGCCTAGGGTTGAATCCAGGACCTGTGAGGTTAGGCGTCGAGTCGAATTTGTGTTTGTTAGGTTAAGCTTGCACTCTTAGCCAAGAACTATTTTTTAAATCCCCCGCCAAGTAAGGTCATGTGAGGTTAAGCATACACTCTTACTGAGCATATTCCGTGAGGCAGAGGAGCATGTGGTGGCGGTGGCTGGCGAACCTGTGAATAGTATCTACTAATATCTTGTTCCTTCAGTGTTACATAAACCACGTTCCATACATTCCAAGGACAGTGAATAATATCTCAAAAGTATTATATACTTATACAGTAGAAATTTGTGAGTGTTGATTTAAAATTCAGAAAAGACTTTATTATTGAACATCAAGAGACCTAATTATTGTAATTCTTGTGATTTTTGAGCAGTGATGTAGTCTCCTGTTATACTTTGTGTCATTTGCGAGACGTGTTCCAAGTCCCGTCACATCTAAATATGCCACAAACATTTAAGTGTTGCCAACACAAACAGTCCACCTCTGGATTCCTTGTCTTCACTAATTAGGTGCAGAGTAGTTTGGGGGCAATATATAAACATGCAAGCTATTAAGATAACATTTTATTAGTACAAACAACACAAAGAGTTTCAAAATCTTTCATTTTGTCACGCTGTGGACTAATGTGTAACAATTACAGGAGTTAGGTGATGTCTAGATGTCTCCACCGAGCACCTTACTGAGTTTTAATATATTTCTTTACAATTTGTTTTACATCGCACCGACACAGATAGATCTTATGGCGACGATGGGTTAGGAAAGGACTAGGGGTGGGAAAGAAGCGGCTGTGGCCTTAAATAAGGTAGAGAACCAGCATTTTCCTGGCGTTAAATTCGGAAACCATGAAAAACCATCTTCAGGGCTGCCGGCATTGGGGCTCCAACCCACTATCTCCCGGATGCAAGCTCACAGCTGCGCACCTCTAATTGGACGGCCAACTCGACCAGTAGTTTCAATACAATCGATATCTTTGATACTCTAGGTTACATTACTTTCAAGTACTTGCAGGATTACTCTCTTCAGTCATAATCCTAACAGTTCCCATCGCATTCGGTCTAGTCCCACCAAAGCTGTTCCTTGTCAGATGACAACATGGATGGGGATGTCCTTGTATTATCCATTAGTACAGGAATTTCATATAGTAAAGATAACTCCCTCAATTCGTAACAGCAAAGCCTGAAAGAACTTGCACAAAATTCACCCTACTGTCCTAACAAGCAGCTAACATGCCACGGTTTGAAATGGACAATTCCTGCAATATACCGCAAGTAGCAATGATACCAACGTCCACACATTATGTATATGGCAAAGAATCTTGGAACACTATCAGCTGTTGCGTGGCCTCGGAACAAAGCCAGATGTCACACAATACCTAGCAGTGCATTACAGTACTATGTCGAAGACAGAGGAACTACTTGAAGAAAATGAGAATATTCATATAAAAACTACAACATTTCTAAGGAACTTCAGAATTAATGGTTTAAAATAAGGAATGTGGTAGTAGTGGTGAATGATTTTTTACGAGTTAGTACAACTACACAACCATCATCTCAAAGAGTGGCTGTCTCACGTGCATGGACGTGACATATATAAAAGGCTTCTAAGATCTTTAAGACTTACTGGAGGCAAAAATGATAACCTCCATAAATCCAGTACCAAATAATAATGGAATTGAAGCAAAGTATTACAGTGAAACCTCGTTAGAGCGTTCCTCATTTACACCATTTCTCACTTAGCACGACGTAAATTCGAAGTCCCAATGCTCATCGTATTAAATCCATATAAAATACGTCACTTAGCACGTCACTAATTTTTGCTATTACTGCTTAGTACGATCATATTTTCCTAGCCCTGAAAATGTTATTTGTCATCCCTTGTGGAAGGAACGTGATTTCGAACTCCGGTAAGAGCCCTGCCCGCAGTTGCGTGATAATTCGACAAGGTCTTGAATTCTTTAAGTTCACAGAATAAATTTCACCTTCAAGGAGCCTCAGAAACGCTCAGTTTTGCTTGCCGGTCGGCAATGAAACTGCTGAATAACACTATCAGCCTGTTTGTGCTTGTATTTCAGATTCGATTCAAAAGTTAGAAATGTATTTCCTGTTTAGTTGCACAATAATGGGTAGCAAATATTTGTCGCGCGGTAGCCTACATCCGCAACATAATCGTGTGAAGTTGACCACCCACTGGTCCGAAATAAAATGCTTTCTCTAGCATTTGTTTTAGAAAGAGTGAGATATGCAATAAAACTTCGATGTTTTTATGGGCCAAATTCAAATATTTTCATATTTGTTGTTCTTAACACTTTCCGGTGTAAAATTTTAATGTTATAAGCCACAGCAGAAAAGGTCTCATATGTGTTCTCTCGTGTTTTTTTCACATCACAATAGTCTCTCCTTACAGAGTTTCGCTGTATCCGTGGATATACGACGAGAAATCCGAATATGTCGGAAAATCGTATGTACTGTTTCGATATACCTGTTGGATAATTTTTATACATTTATTCAGTAGTACGTTTTCTCGCTTACCACATTCATTTTCCTTGTCCCCTGCAGAAACGTCTTAACGAGGTTTCACTGTGTTCAAATCAAGAGAATTGGTAAATATGGCAAAGGTCTGGCTTCCAAAAACACAATTACCAAGTTACTACGAGACTAAATTTCGAGAGCATTTTCGAAAATATGACCACCATAAATTAAAGCCTCATTCGAATACAAAATATTCAATATATCACCTCATCCCTGAAAGTTTAGACACAGAAAACCATAAAAACATATTGCCATGATCGAATCCAAGGTCACCATACTGTACAACTTAAGCTGATTGCATCGGAGTATGTGAAGCACATTCTTGAATCCACGAATAAGCTGTGCTTAGATAATATTATCATCATCTGGGCATGTTCAGTAAGCCTCGTCTTTACGCTGTTTAACCCTTCTACTCTGAGTGGATCGAATCGAACAAGATTTAATATTCAATTGCGTGTAGCTGATAAAATGTGGACACTATATGCAAAAAGCCTTGTGTATTTGTTCATCTCGTTAGTAGTTATGACATGACTTTAAAATATTTTTCAGTTGATGACTTCTCTACTTGTTCAATAAATTAAATATATGATGAATGGGTTGATGGACCCATCCATTCATTTCAATACTTCCTGCATGCTGGTCACCATAGAAACTACCTCCATGACTATGGAGTACTTCAGTAAGGAAAGTAATAATCTGTTCATTGTTTCAGTGTTCAAATATGGCAGGTCAGCAGCGGATATGTGAGAAATTATGTATGAAATTAGTGAGAGTGAATATGAAGAGGAAGCTGATGATCATTCGCTGATCCTGATATTTCGTTTACCAAAAACCTCATGATGAAGATCATGTTTCCCCCGAGGGAGAAGAAAATGATGAGCTCAAAGTATCTGATAATGAAATACAAGATGACGTTGACTGTACAACAAGATGGGTACATATCTCGAAATAGGACAGAATGGAGAAAATAACCCTATTGACAATCACGTGTAAGGTACATTCAACATATACAGTAGAACCCCTATGTAATGTTTCTACAGGTACCTGATTCTTTTAACCTTAAATGGGGTATACTTTAAATCGAGATTTCAGTAGGAAGCATACCGTTTCCAGAGACCTTTGCGTGTATTAACATCCATATTTTTTATTTTTCTCAATATTTATTTCAAATAACGAGCTACTTTTATTTTTGAGAGCAACCATGTTGCACTTCCAGAGCCTCGCTGTCGCGTGGGAACGAACTCACCCGCGGTAAGCTCGTGAAGTACCGTGACACCTCGGTGGACTTCGAGTACCCAACAATTCTTCAAATTCACGGAATTCTGCGTAACGAGAGATTTTGGCAACACAGTAAATACAGCAATAAATAGTCTAAATTATTCTTAAAACCTACGTGGAGACAGAACCCCCAGGGTTAAATATAAATGAAGTTAAGCCTAAGTACAAATCAGCGTCAGATCAGTGGACTAGCTCCACGTGCCAAGGTCAATGGATGAAGAAAACCCGCTAAACACCCGGGCAGAAATAATTTATTTCACCTGTTGCAAGTGTGGTAAAATTATGAGGTTAACATCTAAATAAATCACAAGTCTGTCCGGAATTCTGGAACAAGTTTCATGAAAATCGGTCTCTTGGACGCGATATTAGCAGATTACGTACTCAAGCGTAGTGGTGTGAGTAGCGTCACTCCTACTGTAAGACTATAAAAGAAACCCCCCTCTGCATTTTTCTCAGTGTCGGTCTGGTTTCTGAAGCAGTGGAAGCTTACGCCCGTCGTCAGCAGAAAATTGTATAAGATTGATCTACAAATAGCTTAGTACATGTTCGTGGCTGTGGTCCACATCTTCTGTTAAAAAGGGAAGGTGATAGAAATTTTCTGAACTTTAGCCGACAAACTGTGAAAGCATAGGCGTCTGTTAAAATACATAGCAGATTTTATTGTATCACCTCGTGTGTGTTGGAAAGTGTTAAGGGAGTTGGGAAGCTAGTCAGAGTAGTTCTGATTTCGTTATCTGTTGAACACCTGTTGTATTAGGGTGACTGAAAGCCGACTCTGGGGAGAAGGGAGACAGTCGCAGTCGACTGCAGAACGAAGGAGGTGTGCTGTACAAATTATAACGAAGAAAGTGCGTGATTTGTGTTGTCATTTAATAACGCGTGAAAAGGCAGTATTTGTAAGATTGATGTTTGAGAAGATGATGTTCTTTGTACCAATGTGCGGCTAAGCATGAGGTCAGCTGGCGAAAATGTAGCCAGAATGCTGGAGATGACGTCAATGCAGGTCTGTCTATATTTTGTATTATGTTGTGGTTAAACTTTTTTGTTTGTCCCAACCAATTTTTTAAGACGTGTGTCGGGTTGATATTTGTAATTATCAGGCGAGAAGTGTTATAATTTTGGTCAGGGTGTGAAAATCTTTAGTTTTGTAAAATTTTCGTCAAGAAACTGTAAAATGCGACGTTTAAATCTGGTGTTAATGTTCTATGAGATATTGTCCAAAGTGAGGAAAATTAGGAAAGCGATAATGGTAAAGTAGTCGAGGCGAATGTCTTAAATTTCAAGTATCATTTGAATTCAGAAATTTTTGTCGAAATTAATAATATTAATAATATTAATAATAATAATGATAATAACAATAATAATAATAATAATAATAATAATAATAATAATAATAATGTCTACCGCGGGATAAAAATTTTCCTATGTTAAAAGTGCATTTAACAAGTATGTTTTACAAGGATCGCAGGCATTTCGAAAATTCCAGTGAAATTCGATAGAGTTATGTTTTATTCATGGGAAGTAAAATTTTGTGAATCGTGTATGTCGATGATACGGAAAATCGCGGTGTGTTCTTGTATTCTCGAGGTCCGAAAGTTGTAGTAACAGTAAAATAAAGAGGTGTATTTTATAATGGTTATTGCTTTTTACAAGAGGATCGAAATATGAAAAGGTTCTTGGAAATATAAGAAAAATGGATTGAGAGCGAAGAATTTATACATGTGGAGATGAGAATGATAGGAATACTGAAGGTGAAAGGGAGCCTGGATTTTAAGTAATACCGCTGGGATAAGGCGAGGAGAATGAGTTTTGAGACAGGCTATGTTTGCCGAGGAAGGATTTGTGAGACAGGCTGTATTCTGGCAGGCTGTAGTGTATTCCGCTAACAATCCGAAATTCGAGACGACTACTGTGTGAGGCACCGTAGATTTCTAGTAAGATCCCAAGTGAAAAACGATTCTAGTGAAGATTAAAAATCTTGGTAGTAAAAGTCGTGACTAGTTACGTAAAGTCAGTATGAATAGTAGGATAATGTGACCTCAAGGATAAAAGAGCATTTAGAATACACGGTTGGTGTTGTGTGACCGTATAAATTTATTGAATTTCGTTTCACTGGATAGTCATAGATATATATATTTGAAATTGACGGTAGACGATTTGAGGGTTTCCAATGCGGTAGTGATGATTATTATTTTTGGACAACATCCACTAAATTGTAGACGGGTGTTGGGATATTATTTTTTCTTCCCTAAAAATTCATTGCGCATGCTGAGATCGTGTTTGATTTGGGGATTGTTCGTCACGTATATTTATTTTCGAGTTCACGTTTTGTAACGAGATAGAGACTTACTGCATTTTCCGACTTGCGTTTCTTTAATAGTAAGAGACGTTGTTCCGTTGTGTGTTATTAGTCTGACCAGGTTATTACTGAAATGTCAGAGTTTGTTTGAAATTGTTGGTTCGCCTGATGTGCCAGGGGAAGCATAATACGACCCATTTTCCGCCCGACAATAGATTTAGGACGTCACATGTTATCCTTGGAGTATACTGATGATGAGACGTCCTAGTTCACGCTCGACGATAGAATTAGGAAGGTATCGTGTACATAGAGATTAGTGTTAGGATGTACAGATTTTAAGTGAGCCCGACGATAGGTGTGGGATGTCAGCTGTACATACTCAAGTCTCAGATTAGATGTTTTTTTGTTTTTGCGAAGTGACCTGGGCGAAGGTAGCATCTACAGTAAAATACGAAATATGAAGAGGGTTAGATCGGTAATAATGAGGCCAACTTGTGCGCAGCTCCAACAGCTGGAAGGTGCTCCCTAAGATATGGGACCGTTATCGGCGAATGAGGGTTGCCCAACATTGGATATCGACCTGATGGTGATTAAATATTTTACTGTAATTCTCCATGCGTGTTGAGTTAAAGTAACTTTGATATTTTATTTTATTTTACGGACTTAATTCTTTTGTCGTTTTGACGTCCGTTTCGTTTTGATAGTGTGCATATTGACACTCAATGTATTAGTGTGAGACTTGAGTTGCGAATGTGGTTTCGATTCGTCAGCCAGTAATATTATTTTTATTTTCAATCTTTGTCGTTCTTTCATCTTTATACGTAGTTGAGTTCGATTAAGTGCTAACTTTGTAGGTAGTATGTTGGGACAAACAATAAGTAGATGGATCTGTAATGGTAGTCATTGTTTAAAAAGGAAATAATTCCTTAAGTTTGTTGTATTTTTCAATGTGGACTGGTAATTTTATTAAGCGTAACATAATCATTTCTAACCTGAAAATCGGTTCGATAATAATACTTTTCAAGTGATTTACCACTTTTTAATTAACTTCAGTGTTTGGCATTTCTTCCAAATGCGTGATGAATAAGTGTTTCCTGCATTTCGCAGTTTTGTTCCTTCAGAATGATGTAACGTAATATCCTCGCGGATCATGTTGTTGGTTCCTTCCGAACAGCTGTTTGGGTGATGCACATTTAGCATCGGGATTATTTTATCACTTAAGGGTGTCATGAATGACAAATACATGGTGGAATTTTATTTCAATTGTGAATGATGTTGTTAACTCGTAGTGAACACCATGCTTTCCCATAATATTTCGCAACCTATCCAAAGCAACTGATAGTCAATTTGGTTCGATTAAGGGTCCATTCGGCGGGTGTCCCGTATCCGCAAGGGTATTCGACTGGTGGATAACCTTAATTGAGAGGAAATCAGGCGTTCTACTTGTTGAAATTCAGATTTTCCACGGATCGTGTGGATTAATTCTCAGTTCTCGTTTGGAGTAATAGGTGCCCGGTTATCAGGTCTTTCCTTTTTCAGTTTTTCAGTTTCGCTGTGCACTAATTTATTACTTTCTCCGAAGCAACTCCTCGATAATTGTGAGAAATAAATCAACGCTATGCAATGTGACTGCGTTTAAACTTCAATAATAAATGATTTATAATTTTTTTATTTCATGGATTTATATTAAAATAACAATGTTGTCGTGCCATTTCGAATTTAATAAAAGTCAGTAAGCACATATTTGCTCCTCATTTCAAGTAGTTAGGCTCTCTTCTGAATCCCATCGTTTGGTTAAGATCGTGACCGAATTTCTTCCCGCAACGACCCATGATTTAAGAGTTATATATTTGTCCACTGTAGCAGCTGTGGCCGACCAACGATGGAATGGTAAGTTCAAGGGTTCAATACATTACTTGCACAATGAGAGCAATAAAAGGAGGAGATAATTATATATTCTACACACTGTATTGTAGTTACAGTCTGTGCTTCATTTCACAAATTTTTGTCAGGAAATGCAAATCGGTTCAGTTTAACGTTTTCCTTATAACGTTATACATGATTTTCCATAAAAGAAGGGAAATATACTGTACCGGGAACGCCGCTACGAGAGAAGTCCGAAGTATGTTTGTTGAACTTCGCGCGAGGTGGAAGGTAGGCAGCCCGCCGAACGCAGTGACGTACCCAGTGAGTGACGTGGCCGTCGTAAGCCAGCTATCCACAACCATATATGGTAATGTTCCAGCTTACCCTCAAAAGTACATTTTTGCGCTACTTTATCGCTATTTCGACACTGCCATCTTAAAAACCATTACAATGGACGTCATCTGTCAAGATTTCAAGAAAATCCACCGAGTATTATAGAAGTTATAAGGGCAGATAATACCCGGGTTCTAGACACTTCCATGCGAACGTGTCCTACGAATTCAGTATCTGTCACTCCGCCGTCTCTGTGACACGGGTGACAGGAGGAGTATTGTGTGTGTCGAACTTCTAGTTGACAATCTTCGAAATCCAAGTATTGGAACTTCGGTATTTTCTCTAAGTGTTGTGTCGGGACTTTATCATCTTCTTGAAGTGCCTGATTGGGACTTTGTTATTTTCTGCGAGCATCGTGTTGGAACTTAGTCATATTGACACATTGGAACTTTGTTATTTTTCGTGTGTCGTGATTGGACTTTGATATTTTCTTAAAGTGCCATATAGGAACTTTGTTATTTTTCTGAAGCGTCTCATTGGAACTTAGTTATTTCCGCCAAGTGTCACGGTAAGACTTTATTATTTTCTTAAGGTGACATACTGGAACATTGTTGTCGGAACTTTATTTTCTTCGAGTGTCGTGTTGGGACTTTAATATTTTGACACATCGGAACTTTATTTTCTTCGAGTGTCGTGTTGGGACTTTAGTATTTTGACACATTGGAACTTTGTTATTTCTACACATTGGAACTTTGTTATTTTTTGAAGTGCCACATAGGGACTTAGTTATTCGACGAGGATTGAAAGGACTTTGAATTTTCACGAGTGTTGTGTACCACACTGAACTTGCGTTTCGAACTTATTCGAGCTTGTATTTTGTGAATCAATTTCTGGAACATTGACATTTTCCGAGCGTGTAGGATGAACTTGTGCCCTACCAACATAAACTTTCGTGTGAACGATATGACTTGTTTTCCCAAGTGCCTCATTGAATTTACGTCTTGTAAAGACAGTGAAACTTAGGGGACGTTCAACATTACGTTTAATTGTGAAATATGCAATACTTTCCAAGTGCTGCACTGGGACTTGTGTTTTTATTCTTATCCTCATTAAAGACTGTGACAATTCAGAATACGCATGTCGCGTTCCCAGAAAGCCTAGAACTTTCCAGTATTTTGAGTGAATCCATAATTTATGAAATCAGACTTTTTCTTTCAAATATGAGTTTCTTTAACGGCTATTCACTTCGCCTATTGACGGAACAAGACAGTTTCCGAGTGCTATTTATTCAGTTCATTGCCAATGTGTTTTAAATCTTCAGAAACTATGCATTAAGAACTATGGTGACTATAATCCTCTAGAACATTCCAATTTACAGTAAGCTTGCATTATGAACTTGCATTTCTACCGGAACGAAGTCGAAATCATCTTGTCCTTCGAGTGATTATTCCAGAACGTTTTGATTTAATATCTAGAGTGCAGTGACCATAATTAAAAGGTCATATCTGTTCAGACAGTGCCATGAATGTGTGGAGTGCCGTGCAGAAAACTCAAGTGTGAATTACGTCTCAAATCGAACCCAGGAACGTGTGCCAATCTTCGAGACATTCCAGAACGTCGAGACATTCCAGAACGTCGAGACATTCCAGAACCTCGAGACATTCCAGAACTCCTCATCCGAGCAGGCGTGGTCCCTGCCCAGGCGATGTCCAACGCCATGCCAGGACTTTTAGGTACCAAGCAGCCACGACACTTCCATGCTGCTGTACGAAGGTGATATGAACTTGCTTTTGATGATCAATAAACTCAATTTATCAAAAGAATCTCTAAAATTGATAACAATACCCCTCTCTGTACCAACTCCAATGATAAAGCCACTCCCTAGGTTAAGAACCATGCTCGTTAATTTAATAGCAAGCGCCTTAAAGATATGAACACATTTTAAGGGTACACTTGCAAAAAACACATTAACATTGGTATGAAACAGCAATGGGTTTGTTTAGACATATTCGCAGATGTCTTTCTAGTAGCAGCTTATTCATTGGCACGTATTTTCAAATTAAAATAGTCTGAACACACATATTCCATTACATTCTAAAGAATTGTAATAGTACCAATCCAGAGGATTGTGGCAAATATTTCCATTCTCTTATTCCAAACGGCGTCACCTAACATAGGGTTACCGCACACATATTATGAAAAGATATTTCAAGCTCCCTGTAGAATAATGATACAATTTTTACTACTAATTTACATGGAAACAGCCTTTCTGAAATTTAACAAGATGCATAAGAACATAACCTAACCTATGAAATTAGTTATACACAACACTGTATCTTCAGAAGGAGAAGTATCATATTCTTATTTTATTTCAGTACATGGTATTACAATTAAGAAATCATTTACTTACGCGTTTATTTCTAAGGAGTTAACAACTGCTGTCATTGCAGTTATTGCAAGAACATGTTATCCCGAGATGTATAGTACACCAGTCGCAGTTGTGAGAAGATCGATTCGCTCGCACGTAGCGAGGAATCGATACGGGAGATGATTGATCACATTTAATATAAACGCTGGAGTAGAGTGTACGAATACTGATAACGGATAAAAACTAACATGCCCGAATTTGCCCGTGATAATGGATGAATGAGTAAAAGGGTTCTCATTGTAACCGGCAGATATTGCACAGAATAATATAGGAACTTTTGAAGGTTATAATAACACTGTTATTAAAACGGGGGTTCTCTTCTACTACAACGGCCGCGGTTTGATGGGTATTGGAGTCCAACATCTCACTTCAGCCCTAAGTGCCCGTCTCTAAATTCCTCTTCTTGCCTGAACCAGGCTTAGCAAGCTTATAGCGTCTTTTGCACAGGTTCTTAATTTCCCATAACTAAAATAAATAGAAATAAATATTTGAGAATTTTAGCACTTCCTGAACGGTAAAAGCGAGTTTTGCCCATTTTGAATGACGTGAAATCGAATATAAAATTATATTGCGCTTATGGAATAATTTTCAGTACTGGAAATTTCTTCTGTTAAATGCAGGTTTATGCTAAATCTAGGTCACGCAAAATCGGCATTCTACATTATTATGGACTATGTTATTGCTTCGTTTACATTATGTACAACCTATATCTATAGGCCTATAAGCTCATCAAGATTTCAGTAGGTTATATTTATAACACTTCAGAGAAACGTACATTTCAATTATGTGTATTCCAGATTGGGTAACATAATGAGAACTGCCCCTGGACCCACGAGATATGCTCTTCAGAGGACAGGTGATTCCCAGATGTTGGCAGTGAAGTTACTCGTCCTTCATAAAATGCTGGAAAATACATGAGTGGAAATATATTGTGAAATGGAGAGGCTTTTTGTAGATAAAGGAAAACCTATAGGCCCATTCCTTTGATAGAGCTTGAAGCATATTTAGGTACGTATGATTTACATTATTTAGTAACAATATCAGTTCCTGTCTTTATTGCTGATTATTAATAATCACAACCAGTTGCATAGAAAATCAATACCGGCGCGCGGAGCTTCCGGCTAGCCACTGATTTGTGCTTCAGCCGAGCTCCATGATGGACGGCCCATGTCGTGTTTGTTGGAAGACATATTGGAGTATCTGGGGAATGGATTTAAATACTCCAGGTTAATGTGCTTGAAGATTAAGGCTAAGCCTTAATTTTTTTTCTATTTCCAGTTATTACCTTTCAATTTTTATTTTATTTAAAGCCATGTGAGCACTAAATTGCTGTCTGTGTGTACCTTTGAATGAGACCAGAATACGTTAATTTTGGATAATATTATTTTGGATAGTCTACACTAAAAATGTAAGTAATTTGACTTCCCAAACTCATGCTGAATATCTGCTGCCATGGATTAGTTGAAGTTATTACCATAAATTGAAGTACCAAGCCATCGATCATCATGTGACGTTACTAATATTAGGCCTACCGATCGTAGGAAATTTCGGCAACAACTTTTACGTCCACCTAATGAATAATCTTCTCAACAAACAATTGTAATTAGGTTAAAAATATCATATTAACATGTCTAGATTTTTATCAAAAACAAACCAAGAGGTAATTTGTGCCTATGAGTGTTAATGTCATTCTAATTGTTTCATTGAGATTATTGTTTGTGTTAAATTTTCGCCTCCATATTTTTCCTTTATTATTATTATTATTATTATTATTATTATTATTATTATTATTATTATTATTATTATTATATTTATTAAATTTTGGCCGGTGTATTTCATTCTATTTTTCCTTGTTTTTGTTATGTGATCTCTAATCGTGCTGTAAATTTGTGTTTTGCCCTGTGTTGGTTTATTTATCATTATGGGATCATTCTTTTCGCTGTTCTGGGGTCTTATTTTGATTATCCCTCATATACACATCATGCTGTTTCCAAAGCCCCTCACTTTAAATGTTATAACAATTTTGATCACCTGTTAAATACTCTGTAAATCCAACTATCATCCAATGTATTAATAATTATTTTTATTTATCTTATGTAACCAGGCCATTCTAGGGAACTGAAATTTGTTTCACCTGTTCTTTATTCTCCTTTGGTTCATGCTCACATGTCTTATTCACATCCGTGTTTTGTTTTTTTACCTTCCATTATTTATTTGTTGTGTCACTAAGTTCTTATCCCTTATCTTGTGGATGCTTTAATTTTGGCAGGCCTTGCCTGTTAATGATTAATGATAGATTGGCTCGGGTAGCTGTATGCTTCAGTTCGTGTAACATTGTTCTGTTAATTGTGGACCATTAATATGTTTTTCCCTTGTAATATTGTAATTGGTTTGGGAAATTTTTCTACCATTTATTATTGTCATTTAAATTGATTTATTTATACATGTGATTTTATTTGCTGTTCGAGTCACATTTTGAGTTTGCTTGTGTCTGTGTTTCCGTAATTGCTTAAACATTCATGTAAGAATGAATTGAAACAAAGTTCAATTTAATCAGATTAATACTTAGTTACTGGCCGGTATTCTATTTTTTTAGAAAGGTATATCTTAAAATTAAATATTAATTTTTTTAAATGGTCTCAGGTTCACAGTAATAATCTAGAAAAGTATCGACCTTTCAGTATCCTTATTGTTTTATAGAATTGGTTAACTTTTATATTATTTAGTAACTTATTTAAAGTTATTAGTTATCAAATTTCTTGTAATTTTATTCATTTAAAATGGTAATTCAATTGTAGATATTCATGAAATTTAAATCTATATTCATTAAGTAAATATTTAATTCCAATTCTAATTGTATCTCTTCATTTGGTAGTGCTGGTTACTTCGACTTGGCAACTAGTTAAGTGGTAATTTAAGATCTTGCCCTCTTAACTGTCTATTATCCTGGGCCCCTTCCATGCTTTATGTTCATATGCTGCTGCTGCAAATAAGTAATTTTGTGCTTTGATGTTGTTTCTTGTTGTTTTACTGTATTCATATTTGTGTCCTTGGCCCACTGCAAAATGGGCATTGAAATACCCCATAACAACATAGTCATACTGAAAGAAGATGACACACAGGCTATGAAGTGGTTGATGGCAGTGATCAAATGGGTATCCTGGTTGTGACGGATTCATTCATGTAACGAATGTTCAGGTGAGTAACGGTCAACATACAAGGACTATTCACAAACAGTATCCATTATGAAGTATGAAACGGAAAGGCTCTCATTCGTGAAGCATTTATTTATTCATTGCAAGTTTAAGTAATACTATGTCACACTACACTAGTAACACCACAGACCATATTAGGAAGAATAAGAATATTTTTTGCTTGCCACGAGATGGCTACAATATGTGTAGTATAAAAGTGATAGCTCATAGTAAGCAAACATATCCCATGCAACTTATACCTACAAATAATTGTATTATCTAGAAATCAATAATTAATATAATCAATAAGATTACATAGGTGTTTCATTTGGATGCATCAAGTAAAGTATCTAGTAAGAGTAAAAAAAAATTATCTGATAGCAACTCTGTGTTCGAAAATATTTACGAAGTCAAAAGTATTAGTAAGAATGATACCAGGCCACAAGTGATAACACGGTACTGGTCTTTCGGGTAATCCTAACTGCTACACAATACATAAAGCAAGATCGTGGAACAACTTGAAGGAAAATGAAAATTAGCCAAGTAAACAGTCAATCTCATAAAAAAGTATATTTTCCATAGGACTATCAATCGTATGCATTGAAATGAAGGGTTAACAACTGATATCTGTTGAGCCATTTTTAAACTATTTTCATTACCTGTAGATGGATTATCAAATTATGTACATTACCTCAAGAGTATTTTCCTGTGTTGACCCTGGCTCTGTTAACTCTGATTTAACTTCATTTTTCAGAACTACCATATCTGATACATGTTCAATATTTTCCTGTGGAAAATAAGGCATATTAGGTATGCATATAACACGTATCTACAAATACAGTCACCAACAAATGAACATGATAATTCATTACCTGCCAGTGTTACAGTTACTTTCAAAATTTCACTAATGTTTAAGAAAGATTTCTAGCGGCAGAAGATTGTTAATACCAAAGTCTGTACTGAGAATGGGCTCACTATCCTTCCTCGCTCCTTATGTCAGAGAAAGAATGGGACTGAAAACCAAATATAAAATTAGATATACTTTCTAGTCATATCAGAAGATATCCTAGAAGAGATGGAATTGGGGCCATCTCGCACAGAATTTGGAAGGATGCTGCCATAGTCATTAACACTAAATCGTATGTACTGTATCGGGAAAATATACGGAATAAGGAATAAGGGCTTGAGATTCAACAAAGGGGTGAACGGATCTTATGGAGCAGATACAGAGAGATGTATTCGCTGATCGAAATAATAGCTGATTTTGAAGACAAAATTTATTCATTTCATTGAGTAGGACTTGCATTTTCCCTGTTATTTGCTTCATCAAAAAATACTTTAATAAACGGACTCAATTTCGTCTTGAAGTTTTAATATCAAATTAATTGTGGCGAATGTCTGTCATTCCTAAATGAATTTCATTTCAAAGTACAACCTCTTCCTTTAAAAATTCTTAAAATTCTTTCTTGAACTCGTTTGAATTATGGGAAAAGAGAAAATTATTGAATTTAAATTAAGTTTCCTTCACTTGACAATATGGAAAATTTCCCTACAGTGTTTTCTAAATGATTAACACTTAAAATTGTGCAAGTCTCCACTAGACTCTCTTTAAACATTTAACACTTAAAAGGATATCGCAAAGAGATTCGTCTTACAAAGTTCGATCTTATAATTTCTTTACGAATAGAAGTTTAAATATTCTGATAATACTGTTGGAATATTATGATTTCCAGTAAGAGTGAATAAACTGTTTGTTGAACTGCTATCTAAACCACTGATTCTAATATTCCACCAAAGATAGTCTTGTGGAATTCAAAAAGAGTCCGAAAAACACTCATATCAACAATAATCTGGAATTCAGGAATGGTTTGTGAAGATATGCGGTTCAGCGAATAGCATGTTTGACAGCCGGTGTCGTGATGTCATCACCCATGGTACCACGTTAAACTCCCTAGTTGAGACCACGTCCCATGTCCCATGTCATCAATCCCACATTGACAGGTAGACATGAATATAATTGACACTCAGGTTTTAACGCGTTTTTGGCTGGATATACAACACGAAACAGTTCAACTGACTAGTAAAAATTACCGAGCGTCTTATCTGACCTGCTTCAGACTACGAACACAGTATCGTCTTAAGTGCACACCAGCAGTAAATTGCTGATAATTATTGTTCTGAAAATCGTCGTTTAAAATAGCAGTGGGACGATATGTACAAGTGTTTTCACTCTGAGATCACAGTCTATTCAAATGACGGAATGTTGTATCTAGCGATTGTTTACAAGTCCTGATTGCGGTACTACATCACGCACTCGCGACGAAAGATTCAATACGTTGATAGTTCAAAATTGTCATTAGACGTGTATATTAAAGCACTATTATGAGATAGCCTGCTTTAGTAAACGAGACATTATTTTACAAGAAAATGTCCTTAACTTGCACACGTTTATTAGTTGTAAATGTTTTAAGTTATTCTGTCTAGAAGAAAATTATAAGTTTTATATAGTCCAGTTCACTCGAGTTAAAGTCCAAAATGTAAGGTAAGTTACTATCACCAGCACTGTTAAACACTTTAAAAATGATGAGATTACCAAGTTGTAGTAATAATTTAAAAAATTCTAAGTCCGACACTGTTCACTGGACTACAAGTCCGAAGATAATTGAAGCAGAGTACGTGATTGCTGTTCCTTTATATCGTGCAGCTGTGTTAGCTTTCCTCCCCTTCTGATAAAATTCCATTTTTTACTGTGGAATAACTTTTAAATCCGTGGGCCAATTTTAATAAAATTTCCACATGTTGATGTTTAAATCATGGACTACAAGATCGTGTATGTCATTATTTGATATCTCCACGGGATAAAATGTTAGTGAAAGTACTTCTCGTATGTTCTAAAGCAATCATGCGTTGTTCACGTGATCATGACGTCAATCTCCAACGTGGAAGTTCTGACGTTAATAGCTCGCTGTTTGCCTGCCTGAGCCGTGCCGTTGCAGTTCTTCGCACGTCGGGCCGTATCGTTGCAGTTAATTGACATTACACAATAATGTTCCAGGCCGTTAATGCTTCCTAGTACATATTCCTCCCTCAGTGGCTAAAGAAAACTCGAAGGATTTCCTTTTGCTCGTTTTTGTTTCTGGACATATATCTTGAGGTTGGAGACCTTGTATATACCCCCTAGGGTAACATCCATCCTTGCTATCGTCTGATGATGTCTTTCAATAGAGGAGGACGATCATATTCGAGAACCCATATCTCGTTGAAGACGCGAGCCTCAAGATATAACCTAATACGAACGTTAGACTTGCGAACAATTGCCAGTGGGTTGATATAAGGCGTAACGCAAGGCGAAATGTTGTCATCTTCCTTCATTTGCTGGATAAGGACTTTAGCTTCGTCTCTAAACTTGTTCGGAATCGGATACGGCTTTCTATTATAAGGGGAACGATCAGTTACAATAAGGTGATATACGAAACCCTTAATTTCAACGAGTTGGTCATCAAATACACTTCGATAGATATTGAATACCTCTTGTCCAGCTTTCCCTAATCCGGCTACGAGTCCTGGGTCTTCAGCCACACTGGATAAGGATATAAAATTCTAGGGACCGACTATGGAGTTTTCGTCAAGTACGGACTCTTCTTTGTCCAATTCTGGTTCACCCTTCGTAACAACCATTGCTTCGGCTAGTGCATCCTCGCATTCAGCGGGTAGTACATAGTCACGACTGACCTCTCCGGCAGGGGTTCCAATCTCTTCAGTCTCTATGTCCCCATGATCCACCAGCTGTAGCTCTAGAGAATCAGCATTGCTCAAACTTACAAGATCAGCGTCGTAATTTATGGTTCCTCTATATTTTATCATAAAGTCTGACCCTAAAGTAATATTATAGTTGATACGTGCTATTACAAGAAAAATATGCTCAAATGACTTTCCACTGATGTAAAATTCTACGAAAGTTTGCATCCTACATTTGATATTTTATCTGGAATTATTCCTTGGACCTTCAGTTATGCAACTGGCATTAGCAAAATGTCGTTATTATTCTTAAAAGATTCAATCAGTTTGTTAGATATAAGTGAGGATTGCGTTCCAGAGTCAATTAAAGTGATTACATTTAATATCATGACTAGACTTCTCTTGTGCTCTGATATGCTGCTGGTATTCCAACGAAGTTGCTCCAGGGTCATCGTTAGGTTTGATTCTTTCTCTGGCGTATTCTCTCGTTTCTTTCCACCTGCATTCTAGGTCTTCTCTTCTATAATACTTTTTTCTTCTGGAGCTTCCTCCTGTTTTCTCCAAGAAGGTCTGTTCCTATAGGGAACATCACCACGATTCTGGCGTCTTGGAAATCCACGATACCTACTGAGAGAGGTTGTGTTATTCCGCCTCTCTTCTCTCGGTTTTACGTTCTCTCAATCAGGCGTCCTAATCTCGGCAGAATTGGTAGAAATATCTTTAGTCCTGCCCCCTTTAGGAGTTAACTGGTTGTTAGCAGTATTAGGTCTCCTTATTGTGGCATCTAAGTGTTCTATGGTCCGAATGTTAGCAGTTACAAGTATCTCCTGATGGGACGGGAATTGCAAAGTCATGATCTGGATAAGCTCTTTATCCGGCAGTGGAGCATCCAGAAATTGCATTTTCTTAAGTTGTATGAGAAGATAATCACAGTATCGGGACGTATTGACTGAAGAATTATACTTTCTGGAGTATAATTGCACTTTTATAAGATGTTGGGTTTCCGTATCCAAAAAACAGTTTAGAACAGCTTTCCTAAAATCCTCGTAGGTATCAAAACTACTCTTAAATGCGATGAACCACGAGAGAACTCTGCCTTCCAGTAACTTAGAGACTGTAAATAATCTTCAAAAGTTTCGTAAAATTTCCCGGGCTGTGTACACAACTCGTCCGGAAAATTTAGTTGGTTTGTCGTCTTGGATCTTAATAAGAGTTGCTGTATATGACATATCCTTTTAAGTAGCACGGCTTGATGAAAATGATAGGTTTTCCTTTTGCTTAATTTGTGTCATCTCTTTTTTACTTTAGACTGAAATACAGTGTCTCAGGTTTTGATTTCAGCTTGTAGAGATCATTAACATTTCTGTTATTTGTGTTTTCTAACTGTCCAGTGAAACGCTTATCAAATTCTCCTTGGGTAGTTTTAATAAGTCGTATTTCGTTATTGATTTTACTAATATCATACTTAAATGATTCACTGAATTTTTTCTGAATTTGGGCCATTTTAATCTGACCTTGCAATATGTGGCTGTGTGATTCTTGAAATTCAGATATGAGTTCCTTTAATTCGGAAGCGAACGATTGAACTGATAGAAGAACTGTTCTAATGTCACAATCTACAGACTCTATTGATTTATTGACTTGTTTTATATGGCGTGGCTCAGGCTATGAAGCCTGCGGTTATGCCAGACCATCTTATATGCGCTACATCCTGTGCTCTAATTTCTTCCTTGAGAATTTCAAGATTCTCAAGAAATAGGGTTTTTATTCACTGAGTTTGGCTTCTACTTTACCACTGGAGTCAGAATATCTCTTCTCAATTCATGCACCTGCTTCCTTGAATCTTTGCTCTAAGTTGGTATTTGATTCATTGAGCATATTGTTAATGGTATTGTCTGCTTCAGCAAACCTCCTCTCTAGAGCGGATTGACCTTCCACAAACCTAGGCTCCATCGTTTCACTGGTGTTAATTTCTTGGATGGCTAATTCTTCCATCTCAGCATTGGATTGATCAATTTTAATATTTAACTGTGTGCTGGACACCACCATCTGAGTGTTAATTCTATCTTGGAATTTTGGTCAATAATACTCAGCCTAAGTGCTCCAATGGCTGCGAACAAAGCGAAGTGATTAACCACTTTAAAATATTTAAAGTTTGATGAAGCTCCAATAGCACGAAGTACTAAAGGTGTAATCAATTTTGCGCTCGAGTGTTGGAACAAAATCTGTCCATGTTGATGTTACTTCGTGTTCATAGTTATTCATGTAACTCCACTTAATACCTGCATTACTTTGCATGTCGCAGCTCCAAATCAAGTTTGTGCGCCATCTATACATCAATACAAATCGAGGCCACTCACTGGGAGCCGACTATATCCTTCCCTCTCTGTACCAGGAAAAGATATGGAATAAGGAAGAAGGGCATGAGATTCCACAATGGGTTAACGGTCCTTATGGAGCAGGTACAGAGAGAGGTATACGGTGATCGAAATAATAGCCGATTTCTAAGACAAAATTTATTCATTTCATTGAGTAAGACTTGCATTTTCCCTATTAATTGCTTGATGAAAAATATGTTAACAAATGGACTCACTTTCGTCTTGAAGTTTTAATATCAAATTAATTGTGGCGAATGTCTGATATTCCAAAATGAATTTCATTTGAAAGTACAATCTCTTCCTTCCTTCAAAAGTTCTTAAAATTCTTTTTGAACTCATTTGAATTACGGGAAAAGAGAAAATTATTCAATTTAAATTAAGTTCCCTTCACTTAACAATATGGAAACTTTCCCTACAGCGTTTTCTAAATATTGTGGTTTTCCTGAGATCACAGGGGCTACATGCTGCATTGATACAATTCTGTTTCAAACAGCATATTTCAATGCTTGCAAGTGTGAAAATAAAAAACGAACATGCAAGAAGAAGGCTCATCACAGTCATATAGCAGGGAAAGATGTGACATAGCCCAAACTCAAAGCAACTACAAATGAAACATTTTACTACTTCAAGTATGGTATGCAGTGTTCTGAGAACACCATCAGCAGTGTTGTAGTGTACATCTGCAATTTCAGATCTTCCATGAACTCTCACGAGACCTTTTAATCTCACATGGATTCATAAAACCTCGTCGGTATGAAAGGAGGTGGGGGAGGGAGTGTCATGAAAAGCTTACATTCTAATATAAGTTAATTTATTAATAAAAGTGTATTCAAGTATAAAATTCTAGAATACACTGACTTAACCTATTCAATATAGAAGAAAGAGAGCAGTAGGTGATGTAAATAAAGGATGAAAAACATGCACAAAGTAGGGAGGAAAATAACTACAAAGAGGAAAGAAAAGTTATTTTAATGTGCCAGAAATCCTCAAAGAGTTGGAGCCCACTATGAAGGGTCAGATTAAATTGAATTTTCCCAGATATCATATATTCTAGATCCCTTAGACATGGTTCTCTATGTAACATAGACACAGACATGTATTTGAGAAATAAGATGAGCTAATTACTATTCTGCCTTTCTAAATGAATTCAATGTCTAAGAAAAATACTTATTTTGAAAGAAATCACATTCAGATTTTAACTCTCATATGCCATAGGCAAATCTCCTTTTTCCTTAACACAAATATATTCCAGCAGTTTGTAGATGTGAGGGTAACCCAGAATAATCATACCTGTGTTGACATTCTGTTTAGCAGATTGATGTATCCAGTCTCAAATACACTGACGAAAGATATGTGATTCAACTACACTAATGAAGACAGGAGTAATAATTTTTACCATGTGGTGATAATGGTGGAGCAGTAGTATTGGAGGATATTATTTTAAAAAAGTAAACTGGGCCAACCATCCTCTATTTTAATCAGAGGGGAAAATAGAAGAGGTGTGACCCCTAAAACAAAGTACATTTGATACAGACAGAAAAAAATACAAACTAATCCAACCCAAACATTAACACACTCACCAACAGTTTCCGATAATAGCACACATTTCTTTAACATCATTTTGAGATCTGTACAACTTTGAAGCAGTATCATTATAAGAACTATCAAACCTAGAGTTCTTCATCAGGAGTGTGCTCATATGCCAGGTTCAAGTTTGACACAGAACATAACAACGCAAAATGCTCACATCCTTGATATTTTCACACCTTTACCTTCTGTAGTGCCTGTAAATTAGAACTCAACAAACACACATTTATTCTGACAATAGTGTGCATTAACTGAAGAATTTTGACTTTAATTATCACCGTCAAGTCACAGTTATTCACTGAACATCTCTCTTCCAACTTTCAAGGTTTTCGAAGACTCTGAGGTGCCAGAATGATGCGCAGGAATTCACTTTCATGCTAGTACAACTACAGGCATGTGCTGTGATAATACAGCTTCTTCACATACCTCTAGATGGAACCCAAATCACACTCGCCAACACAAAATTAGCAAGTCATCAGTTTACCATCTGAGCTATCAGATGAAGAGCCACTGAACTGAAATCCACACTCAGAGGATAGCAATGGACTGTGATTAGAGTAGCAACAGACAAAGCAAGGAAAGATGATGAAAATATCTTGCTTCTTCTCAAAACAATTCCACGGCATCTCCGCCTTTATCAGCGTGTTTCCTTTAGACGAGCTATACTCACAGCAAACTGCCACGGCAGAATTTACTACATGCTCACCCAACATTAGTGACATTGTACAGAAGTTTAAATGATGCAAATCTTATCTGGAATTTTTTTGGAGGAAAATTATGTTCACCATGTGAGCCAGGGATCTACTGTCCATAACCTAATTCAATCTAGCACTCACCATTTTCCATCACTTCAGCAACTACTAGCACTGCAATTGGCCGACATATGACCGGAAATGATGTCAATCCCACAAAGATTTCATTACCATACCATGCAGAATAAATTCATAACCATACACCTCTCAGAAATCAATTTCAATAACCAACAGAGGTAAACAATTAAACAACACAGAGTCAGTCAATGGGTACTTAACACATGAAATGCCCTGAAGACTCGATCTTGAGACAATGCCTATCACAAATTTGTCACTACCTGGACCTAACCAGGCTCCTTCACTATCAAGCCCACAACAATAATTCAGCTTTTTGCCACTATCAAACAAAGAATGCACTGCCGTCCACTAGTAAATGCTAGAGGCCAAATGTCCACTCAACGGCTCTAATCTGGGGGCTTATGCCACGACTACTGTTGTTTGTAATTCCTAAGAGTTCACCAAATTTATTAATAAGAATTTATTGCAGCCAGATGGCCATATAATGGGATACAACAATAGGTTTCAAGGTTACAAAGTAAGCATGAAACATTGTCACACAACATACTGCGATTTACAGATGCTTGAGGCAGTTTAGTCTTTGCTATAGTCAACTATGCTCTTTTCCCTTTTACTACACAGTGTTATGTGGTACCAAATTTATTCAGCTACTAAGGGTTAAATTCTGATCTCTATAAATTTATCTGGAATGGGACTTACAAGTGATGCATTTCTTGTTCCTTCAAGCCAGGCTGGTTCCTCTTTGATGTTTACTTCCAGCTCCATTTTACACTGCCACTGAAGTAGTTAGAAGGTACTGGGGATCGTTGATTAATTTCAATGACCTTACACTGAAACACAGGCCAGAAAAATATATTTCCTAATTGCTGTCATTGCTACTTACATTATTTGTCAACAGACTAAGCAACAAACTTGTAATTCTATATGACTGTCAACAATATGATTATACCAAAAAGACTCAAAATTTTAAATGATTGTTGAGACCGTGATCATACCTATGGGACTTCAAGTTTTCTATGACGGATGTTATGATCATAGCTAAAGACCTCCAGTTTTAAATGACTTCTAATACAATGATCACCTCCATAGGATATCTAATTTAACATATCTGTCGATATCGAGATCATAGTCCCCTGGTTTTATTTTAAAACTTTTCTTATTTATAGCTATATAATATACAGTTTCATATGGAACTGAAACCACAGCATGTTGACTTTTCTTTCTAAAAATCCAACATACGATGATTGTGATTGAAATTCACAAAATTTCTTGAAGAATTCAGTGACTAATTCGTTTGCATATCACTCTGATCTTCTTGGTCCATATTTTGGAAACTTCCTACCATTTTTATCCTCTGAACTGTGCTCCAGTGCCTTGAGATTTGTTCTATCAAAACTTTCCTTCTTAGGATCAAATTCTCTCAAACCATTCTCCTCTCATCAAGCTGATTCACTAACTCTTTATTTGAGACGTGTTCTATTCATCTGATCTTCAACAACTTGCGATAACACGGCATTTCATAGGCTTCCACTCTGTTTTTCTCGGCACCATTTATTTTCCATATTTCACCTTCACCTCAGTGCAAACATAATTATTAAGGTTTTCATTCCGTTTAATCTAAAGAACGTGATGTAGAAAAGATGCGAGTTTAGGCAGGATTTAGTGATGCCATTTACAGATATTGAGGAGGCATATGGCTGTGTACCACAAGTTGTCTTCCATGCACTATTAAAAAAGAAGGCAGGGAGAGGAGAACTAATTATAAAAGCCAAAAATGAAAAATGAGAAATCAATATGAAGACAACTATAGGACAAACAAAATGGTTGAAAGTAGAAACACGACTTCAACAAGGATGTGTATTGTCCCCTCTACACTTCATTACAGTCATGGATGAAATCCACAAGTGGGAACCAATGAGGCAAAGGCCTCACTCTTTACAGATGACTTTGTAATATGGGGAGAAGATGAAATGGAAGTACAAGAACAAGTTACTGTATGGAATCAGGAGATAGAGGAATATGGTAATAAAATAAGTGGGGAGAAGTTCATGGTTATAGTGGTGACAAGAGGTAATAGAAAGAAAATTGGAAATATTGAAGTAAATGGAAGACCATTAGATGTTGAGGAAAGTTTCAAGTATTTGTGAAGAAAAATAGCAGAAGATGGAGAGAAAAATTATGAAATTGGAAAAAGAACTGAACAAGCCAATGTGTTTTATCAATGTGTGAGATGTATAGTCTGAAACTGGGGCATACCAGAGGAATGCAAAAAAAATTTGCACCCTACGTATTACACACCAATTTTGATATATGCTGCAGACACATGCACAAGAAAAAATCATGATGAAGGCAGAATCCAACAGGCCAAGATGAATAACAGGGAAGACGTGAAGGGATAAAATCAGAAACACAGAAATCAGGGAGAGAATTGGAATCCCTAAACCGCAAGACAAGATAGAGACCAGTAAGCTTAAATGGTATGGACACATGGTGAGAATAGAACAGGCTAGTGTTCCAAAGCGAGTATTTACACAGAAAATAACAGGAGAAAGGCATCAGGGAATGCCCAGAAGGAGGTGGATGGACATGGTAAAGGAGAGATACACACCTGAGGATGTCCTTCATTCACAAGTCTACCCAGAAGACTGGAAATGGAAAATGAAGAAAAGGAATCTGTTGAAATGAAGACACAAATTTATACAACACTGCTATTAGCTCATTTCATTGAATAATGCCACCAACCTTTACTTAAGTGCCCTTTCATTATTTGTCTGTGCATGTCATGTCTTATGACCTAGGGGAGCTTACCAGTGCACCCCTTGAAAGGAGTTCTGTGCAAAACAATTGGTTTAAATATTTAGCAGGTTTTTGTTCCCCAGGTGGTACAAAACTTGTCTGTGTTGAATACCTTGAGGGATGCCTCACAAAATTCATTTCACCCAATAGTAATGTTTGTTAGTCAATGATATCTTACTGTAAAAGTAAACACACTGCCATAACAATGAATACTACAATGTTTCACACATGTAATACGACCTTCGTTCCTGTGGCCAACTGCGTAAATTTTTACTCATTACCAGGAAACAGACTTCACATCTATTGAGGAAACTATGATCAATTGTACTTTGTATATTGCAACGTAGGGGCCACAACTAAAGTGTGCCACGTTTACTTGTTCTGGCCATCACTGTTTATTCTATTAATATATTACTGGTTTTACTAGCAAGTAATTGCCTTGTACAGTTTCCAGAGCCTGAATTTAGTGCACTAACATATCGAAGGGAAAGGGCTAAGGTTAGGAAGATTTCTTTTTCTTTTTTGTTTTTTGCTATTTGCTTTACGTCGCACCGACACAGATATGTCTTATGGCGACGATCGGATAGGAAAGGCCTAGGAATGGGAAGGAAGCGGCCGTGGCCTTAATTGGGGTACAGCCCCAGCATTTGCCTGGGGTGAAAATGGGAAACCACGGAAAACCATCTTCAGGCCTGCCGACAGTGGGGTTCGAACCCACTATCTCCCGATTACTGGATACTGGCCGCACTTAAGCGACTGCAGCTATCGAGCTCGGTGTTAGGAAGATAGGAGAGTTAATTAAGGTTAATTAATGAGAAAATGGGGAAACCACGGAAGCAATTTCTGGGCTGCCCAACGCGGAATTCGAACCCATGCAATCTCACCGCCACTCACCCCTGAAGAAGATATTTTACACACCAATAATTATCAGGAAATATGTTTAGAAGGAGAGGCATTCTCCTGATAAATAAAACATAAGGACTAATTACTGGATACAGCTGTGTTGTGGAGTAATGATGTGATACAGAAGAATCTCCATAACAACACTTACCGGTATATACCAAGAATTTTACATATTCAGATAATATTCCAGATATCCTAAACGGAACAAATCTCAAGATTTCGAACCCTACTACCATCTTTCGCAGCCGACAGTGTAAAGTAAAACTCAAATCGCACACAGAGATAAATAACACATTAACACAATAATTAAAATTATTTACTACATCTTGTAATTTCTTTCTGAAACTATCATCCCCGTATTTCTTCAGAAAAATTCCTCATTCCTCTAAATTTAATTGCACGGTACATTGTTACAACACATGACTTGCCGGCACTTGTAAGGCAAAGGCCAGGAGTTTTCAAGTAGAAAGCTAGTTACAGAAGTATACACTTTTAATGCTTAAGTAAGCGTAAAATTTAAGAAAAATTAAAAGTATTAAATATAAAAATATGTAGGCTGGAATGCTGAAACAGAAAGATTAGTATTAACTTATTACGGTTCTCAGCTGAGATCTGTATTGAACCGTTCTGTTCATGGGAGCAATTGTATTAATTTGAGTATTGGATATTGGAATAATACTAGGCCACCCACGAAGCCGATGTCTTACAGTATATGTCATAAAGGGGTCCAGAAGAAGCGTTCTTATGTGAAGTGAGCGCGAGCCTCATTATGAGAAATCTCCAGAACCCATTAATAGAAGTTATGTCCCAAGCGAAGCCTCTTGATGAAGCTTGGGGACGCTCTTCCAGTTCCCGGCTAAACTTATTCTAGGAGGGAAGAATGAAATAAATTAATATCTTTGGGTACAGAAGAGTTGCATTGGATTTGAGGCAAGAATTGCAACCTGTATTATTTCTGCTTTATTTTGATAGGCATTAGGGCTGCATTAATTAATGCATTCGCTAAGTTGCGCTCATGATAATTAATGCGGGAAAATTTTCCCGGGCACGCTAAGATTGCACGCAGCCAAGTGGCTTGATGACGCCACCCGGAATTATAAATTAAGGCCGCCAGGGCATATCAGAGTCATTCGTAGACCGAGAGGCTGCAGGAACGAATCGTCATACGGCGTGTTGGTACTGAGAACAACGCTTTGTCTTCAAGCTACAACGACGACCTGTACTGCTATTTCTGCAAAGATGTAAGTAATCAACTTGAATATCCAGATGAATTGAAGATTTTACCTGTGAGATTATGCTATGGGGAGATGAGGTACTGCTTATAAGAGACTAATGAACTAGGAGCTTCATATTTCTGTGAGGTCAAAGTATGACGGACGAAATGCTAGTATTAATATTGGCTCAGGTTAGGAATTCTAAAACTATATGTTGTCCATGTGATAGGGTGATAGAACAGTGACGGAGAGTAGTAAAGAAACTCTTGTGTACCAGGTTAAAACTCTGAACGAGACTTGGTCAGTGTAACGTGTGAGACACGCTAGTAGTGAGGACAGGCATCAAGTTTGGACAGTCTGTAATATATGAATTTATTTTCAGTTACCCCAGCATCAAGTCAGAACGAGTGTTTGACAGCATCATTCCAAAGAAGCCACAACCAGGAGCTGAAGCCAACACAACAACGGGCATCGAGCCAGGAACATTGGGAGCACCTGACCAGCACAACATCGAAGAGGACACCTTCCGACTACAGAGGGAGCTGTACGAAGACGCCACACCAGCAAGAATGTCTCCAAATGGTCAACAGTATCTGATGCAAGCCCGGCAGTCTATCAGAATGTGGTAGATCCAGTGGTCCACAGGGATGGCCGCTCCGCTATGTCTTCTATTTTAAGGTCAGAGCTTTCCAATTCTGTTTCAAGCATGTCATTTAAATTTAGATAGGAATATGGGGACCGTCAGTCAGCATATTTGTGTTAATAGGAGAGTTTCCCTTGTAATATAGAGCTAGGCCTCAAACTCGAACCCCGTACTTTAAGGAAGATGTTATTTGTAGAGTCCTTGTTAGCGAATTTATTGTTCATTTTGATTGCGTTATTTTGAAGTACATGTTTGTGTAAGGGTCTGATCGAACCCAGTTGGGCATAGGAGGTTAGTTTACAGATAGGTACTTTTATTAGATCATATTCAGGCATTTGTTTCTGCAGACGTAGAGGTGTATAATTATGACCAAGTCGTGACCAGTAATTCACCCAGATTCATTGATAGAGCGAGCGAGTCCAGATATTTAAGAGATTTGAGCCCATAAGAGGCAAAAGTAAGATTTGCAGTCGGCCTGAGAGAGCCCAACCATTGAGAGTTTATTGAGTATATTTTGGAAATGCCAAGTATGGCAATGTGACGATCGCTTAATGATTAGTGTTTTGTAGCACCAGGATTTAGCCCATGAGAGGCATAAGTAAGATGAGCGAGATTGCTGAAGTATGGAGACAAGGGCAGATAGCCCAGGTATATTTAAATGAGGGCTTTAACAGCTGACTACGTGATGTGTTCTTTGAAAGGCAAGACTTTAGCCAGTCTTCCCGTTTGAGCTCGTAAATTAGGGGCTGCCGCAAGGGGTGGGGTGAGAATGGAGGTCATTGAGCTTGACGTCACAGGCGGGTGTGTTGGTCGTCTGCAGTATTTCAAGTATGCCAGAGGGGAAGAAACGACCTTCTTGTTTTGAAAGCAGAGAGAGAGATTTGTTTTATGTCCTACGTGTTTTACGTAAGATTTTAACACTGGCCCATTTTATACTGACACCCTTGGATGTGTTGATTGGATCTTTGATATTGTTTGCATAGGTATCTTGGACACCTTACCTGTCATAGGACTAGGGTTCGTGACCGTGTCAGGTCATTGTAAATTTTGTAGTGATTTTTGTTTGCACCGGGGTTCGACGGCGCGAGGCTTTGTAAATTTTTTTAAGGGAATCATTGTTTTTGGTGTCATTAAGCAGATATCCATCTTTCTAAACTTCGTTACTTACACTATGGTTACATGCTTGTTGCAGATTCACGTGTTTTTGTGAAGGCAGTGAAATGATAGTCATCGGCTCAGCGTCTTTTTTCCATCTCATATTGAAATGATCTTTTATTTGTAAATAATTCAATGTCATGTAATAAATCCCTATTTGTTAAACTTGGAATGCAGCGGTGTTTTCTGTTAGATATTTTTTTTTTATTTAGTCGAATTCTTACCTGAGGAGGCACATGTCCTAGTGTTTTATCTTTATGTTGCCCCCTTATACCCATGTTATCCTGAGAAGAGCGCTCTACCGACTGATTGAAGAGGACAGTGTTCAGGTAAGACTATGTGCACCAGCTCACGTCTGTGAGAGTTCGTTCACTACTGTACTCTGGGTTCGAGACCGGCCTTCGCCTGGACGGAACTTAATAGTGCAGTAGGGCACATAGTATTTATGGCGCCGAGCAACGTGGTGGCCGAAATTCCGTAAAGGGGCCATAGCACCATAGTATTAATGGCGCCGAGCAACGTGGTGGCCGAAATTCCGTAAAGGGGCCATAGCACCATAGTATTTATGGCGCAAGCCATCGTGGGGCCTCGATATTGCTGTAATGAGGGCTACCCGGACAGTGTAACCATAGCGCCATAGTATTAATGACCAAGCAACGATGGGGCTCGATAACTTTGAAAAAAGGGCTAACCATAGCGCCATGGTATGTATGACGACGAGTAACGAATGGCCCGATATTTCAGTAAAAGGGACCAGAGCGCCTTTGTCTACAGTGTGAACTTGGTGTGGCTAACTGAGGACCCGATATTGCAGTAAGGAGGGTCATACAGCTTATTTTATTATGCCGTCAGGTGATGCTTGATATTTGTGTAAACGAGCTCACACAACCAAGTGGTATTTTGTTGATTTTCCCCATAAAATAGGGCTATAGGTCATAAGGTGTGTCTATAAAGGCAGGACCTGATATTTTGGTAAATAAAGGTCGTGCAAGGCTTGATTTCAGGCATATGTTATGACAGCTGCATTCTATTACGTGTTGTGCAGGTATACCAAGTTTGGTCTGGGATCTGTACTGTTAGCTTGAGGATATATTTGGAGTAGGTTGTTAAACTTGTGAGGTTGAATGACTGCCAGTTCAAAGAGGTATTTTGTGATGCTCTGTCTTTGATCTTACCAATAGTTTATGGATATTGCTGTTGATGGTGTTTAGCGAGGATGTGCTGATTTTGTGGTTTTCTTGTAGTGATGGATGATATTCGTGCGGGGATTTGACCTGCAAGGTGTTGTGTTTTACAGGTGTATAATCGGATAGCTTGGAGTTGTGCATGTGGTAGTTTTTGCTGGTTTATGACATTGTGTGGGAGAATTCTATGTTTGTGTTGTGTATATATTTTTGTATCATAGTGTTGTACTGACGGTTACCATATGTTTGAATGACATGATATTAGATTGAGGTAGCCAATTTAGGCTTTGAAAGTTCGAGAGTTTAGCAGTAGGAACATTTTGATAAATTAGAAAGAGTAGGAAATTTATAGTATTTGAAATTTAAGCGAGGACATACGGAGCGGCCTTTTCCCGCCGGACTTTATAACAAGTGAGTTGAATGTCGGTAGACATGGGGGAGGTGCTGAGGCAACTCAGTGCGCAGATGAAAGAACAATTTGTGGCACTTAAAGAGGAACTTAGGGAAGATATAGGTGAACGTTTGAACGAACAAGTGACGAGGAATCGTGAGCTGTTGGTTCAGAACGGTGAACGTTTGAACGACCAAGTCAGTGCTCAATTTAAAGAACAAGAAATTAGGAACTCGGATCAGATAAAAGAACTTAAAGTACACGTGACCGAACAAATAGTACGCACCGAAACACGGGTAGCTAACCAAATAACCGAGCTAAGGGAACACACTAGCATTCGTTTGGAGAAATTGGCCTCTGAAAATGAAGCAACTAGGGAAATCATAGCAGAATTAGATACCAAAATAGAGAATGTACGGCTGTGCTGTGTTACCACGACCGAGAAGTTGAGTCAGCAGATGGAAGAATCGCACAGGACGGTAGAGAAGCAAATTCGGGAAGTAAAGAATCGTATCGAGGGAATAGAACAGCGCGTGGAAGAAAAAGATAAGGAGACCCAGTCCAAACTGAGAACCGTTAAAGAAGACCTGGTCGCAGCAATAGATCGCATAGACCATACGCAAGCGAGGCTAGAAAAAATAGAGCAGAAAGTAGAAGACAGTATGGAGGCGAGGACTCGAGAAGGAGTTGGGAGGAAAGAGCAAACCACGAAAGAGAATAAGGAAGGTAAAGTCGGCGATAAGGTGCCCGAGGAGGAAATTATCACAGAAGTTCAGCAGTCTGATTCACCGGTTGAACCGCCCGAAAATGAAGTGATGCGAATGGAGCAATCTGATACAAACAGTCCAATGGTTCAGGAGACAGAAGCAGAAAGGGAAGATACACCAGGAAACGAGAATATTACAGTAGCCTCAGAAGAAGGATTGAATGACACGGAAAGTACGGAGGTGGAGACAGACCAAAGCAAGGAAGCTGGGGAAACGGCAACTTTGGTTTGGCTACAGGAAGGAGAAGAAGAGCAGTTCAAGAGTCACATTGTGCAGAGATCTGGCAACATAGCCATAGTCCTGTCAGAAGGGGCCGAGCTCAAGTACTACGCGACGACGTCTGAGGGCGAAGACCTCGTAAATTCTGCGCTAGAAGAAGAGAGTCTGGAATGTGTGACAGCATCCAAGGGCGAAGCAACGGATATAGGAAGGGAAATCGCGAACGAAGTGACCGGGATTTCTGGACGACGAGAAATGGGAGACCCGACCGGGAACGCACAAAATAATCAAAGGGAAACGGTTGGAAAATATCTTCAAGAAATAGCAGCCGGAAATGAAGGAGACGATCAATGGTATAACCAGCATTCGAAGCGAAATGAAGGAAAGAGAACTAAGTCATACAAGAGACGCAAGAAGAAACAAAAATACCGATACCAGTTTGGTTGGTTCGGGAAACAAGTGAGAACACGCCGTAGGTGGAAGATTGGAACCATCAAGAGAAAGAAGAAGCGGCGAAAAGAAGATATGAAAGAGGGACGAATTCTTGAACCGAGAAGCTACGTGGAACAGTTGAGGAGAAAACGTGCTGTTGCGAAGAGGTGGCTTTCCGCATGTCGTGAAATAAGGCGGAAGAAAAGTGACTGGAAAACCGAGAGAAAGGAATGTCTCTTACTCCACAAAAGAAAGAGCGGAACAGAGAGAGGGAACCTCTCTAACTACAGAAGGAAACAAACGTGTGGTGCCAGGAACCTCTGCAGGCTAGAAGGCCGCATGAATGAGACAGGGTGTGAAGAAAGTTGCGAAATGGCTGTGAGACAGGGAACTTCTGTAAGTTTGGCAAATAGAAGAGCCATTTAGATAAACACCACTGTATATAAGTAGTATTGTAAATAGAAAACTGATGATAACCAGTAGTTATAAATTTATTTTATGAATTATATTAATTGAACATCATGACGAATGAAGAGAATTTAAGATGAATTTAACAGGGATCCTCAACTAGCTCAAGAGATATGTGTTAATAACGTGGCAGAACACTTAAAAGCACAGGCTGAGAAGCGGCTGCGTAGAACTAGGAATAAAAAATTTCATAGACCTTTACAAGTGGGCGAGTTAGTGTTAGTTAAGACACCCACTGTCTCTAACCCTACAGAGAGATACTACCATAAGTTCGCTGAGCTATACACTGGACCGTATAGAATAATTCATAGTTATGAAAATAACTCATACAAGGTCCAAAGCTTGGACGCTACAGTGACTAAGGTCTTTAACTCATCAAACCTTAAGCCCTTTTTCCAACCCGGCCAATATCAATTAGACAATCAAGAAGAAGAAGAAGAAGAAGGAGGCGAAGAAGAGGAAGAAGAACCTGAGGACGAAGAGACCGAAAATATTGCCAGAGAGGAGGTTATCATTCCGGAAGAAGATGGAAATGACAGCGAAGAAGAACAACCAGAGATACCCAATGGTGAAGAAGAAGAAGAAGAAGGAGAAGTGAATATGATTTCTCCAGGCGACCAGAAACAGCGAGCTGAGCAGCGCAAAGAAACGGAGTGTCAAGACTGCGAGAGTAACCACCGGAGATTTCTAGCTCTGCTGGATGCCTATTACCAAGTTAGGAAGGATAGGGAGGCTATCATGTCTGTCGCTGAAGATAGTCCCATGCCCTGAAGTTTTGAATATTGACAGCAGATAGAATTGCAATGAGAAAATGATCTTGGAATTTGGGAAAATAAAATTCTTAACAAAATTTTATTTTGTCGTTCACGGGGGGCTATGAACCGTTCTGTTCATGGGAGCAATTGTATTAATTTGAGTATTGGATATTGGAATAATACTAGGCCACCCACGAAGCCGATGTCTTACAGTATATGTCATAAAGGGGTCCAGAAGAAGCGTTCTTATGTGAAGTGAGCGCGAGCCTCATTATGAGAAATCTCCAGAACCCATTAATAGAAGTTATGTCCCAAGCGAAGCCTCTTGATGAAGCTTGGGGACGCTCTTCCAGTTCCCGGCTAAACTTATTCTAGGAGGGAAGAATGAAATAAATTAATATCTTTGGGTACAGAAGAGTTGCATTGGATTTGAGGCAAGAATTGCAACCTGTATTATTTCTGCTTTATTTTGATAGGCATTAGGGCTGCATTAATTAATGCATTCGCTAAGTTGCGCTCATGATAATTAATGCGGGAAAATTTTCCCGGGCACGCTAAGATTGCACGCAGCCAAGTGGCTTGATGACGCCACCCGGAATTATAAATTAAGGCCGCCAGGGCATATCAGAGTCATTCGTAGACCGAGAGGCTGCAGGAACGAATCGTCATACGGCGTGTTGGTACTGAGAACAACGCTTTGTCTTCAAGCTACAACGACGACCTGTACTGCTATTTCTGCAAAGATGTAAGTAATCAACTTGAATATCCAGATGAATTGAAGATTTTACCTGTGAGATTATGCTATGGGGAGATGAGGTACTGCTTATAAGAGACTAATGAACTAGGAGCTTCATATTTCTGTGAGGTCAAAGTATGACGGACGAAATGCTAGTATTAATATTGGCTCAGGTTAGGAATTCTAAAACTATATGTTGTCCATGTGATAGGGTGATAGAACAGTGACGGAGAGTAGTAAAGAAACTCTTGTGTACCAGGTTAAAACTCTGAACGAGACTTGGTCAGTGTAACGTGTGAGACACGCTAGTAGTGAGGACAGGCATCAAGTTTGGACAGTCTGTAATATATGAATTTATTTTCAGTTACCCCAGCATCAAGTCAGAACGAGTGTTTGACAGCATCATTCCAAAGAAGCCACAACCAGGAGCTGAAGCCAACACAACAACGGGCATCGAGCCAGGAACATTGGGAGCACCTGACCAGCACAACATCGAAGAGGACACCTTCCGACTACAGAGGGAGCTGTACGAAGACGCCACACCAGCAAGAATGTCTCCAAATGGTCAACAGTATCTGATGCAAGCCCGGCAGTCTATCAGAATGTGGTAGATCCAGTGGTCCACAGGGATGGCCGCTCCGCTATGTCTTCTATTTTAAGGTCAGAGCTTTCCAATTCTGTTTCAAGCATGTCATTTAAATTTAGATAGGAATATGGGGACCGTCAGTCAGCATATTGTGTTAATAGGAGAGTTTCCCTTGTAATATAGAGCTAGGCCTCAAACTCGAACCCCGTACTTTAAGGAAGATGTTATTTGTAGAGTCCTTGTTAGCGAATTTATTGTTCATTTTGATTGCGTTATTTTGAAGTACATGTTTGTGTAAGGGTCTGATCGAACCCAGTTGGGCATAGGAGGTTAGTTTACAGATAGGTACTTTTATTAGATCATATTCAGGCATTTGTTTCTGCAGACGTAGAGGTGTATAATTATGACCAAGTCGTGACCAGTAATTCACCCAGATTCATTGATAGAGCGAGCGAGTCCAGATATTTAAGAGATTTGAGCCCATAAGAGGCAAAAGTAAGATTTGCAGTCGGCCTGAGAGAGCCCAACCATTGAGAGTTTATTGAGTATATTTTGGAAATGCCAAGTATGGCAATGTGACGATCGCTTAATGATTAGTGTTTTGTAGCACCAGGATTTAGCCCATGAGAGGCATAAGTAAGATGAGCGAGATTGCTGAAGTATGGAGACAAGGGCAGATAGCCCAGGTATATTTAAATGAGGGCTTTAACAGCTGACTACGTGATGTGTTCTTTGAAAGGCAAGACTTTAGCCAGTCTTCCCGTTTGAGCTCGTAAATTAGGGGCTGCCGCAAGGGGTGGGGTGAGAATGGAGGTCATTGAGCTTGACGTCACAGGCGGGTGTGTTGGTCGTCTGCAGTATTTCAAGTATGCCAGAGGGGAAGAAACGACCTTCTTGTTTTGAAAGCAGAGAGAGAGATTTGTTTTATGTCCTACGTGTTTTACGTAAGATTTTAACACTGGCCCATTTTATACTGACACCCTTGGATGTGTTGATTGGATCTTTGATATTGTTTGCATAGGTATCTTGGACACCTTACCTGTCATAGGACTAGGGTTCGTGACCGTGTCAGGTCATTGTAAATTTTGTAGTGATTTTTGTTTGCACCGGGGTTCGACGGCGCGAGGCTTTGTAAATTTTTTTAAGGGAATCATTGTTTTTGGTGTCATTAAGCAGATATCCATCTTTCTAAACTTCGTTACTTACACTATGGTTACATGCTTGTTGCAGATTCACGTGTTTTTGTGAAGGCAGTGAAATGATAGTCATCGGCTCAGCGTCTTTTTTCCATCTCATATTGAAATGATCTTTTATTTGTAAATAATTCAATGTCATGTAATAAATCCCTATTTGTTAAACTTGGAATGCAGCGGTGTTTTCTGTTAGATATTTTTTTTTATTTAGTCGAATTCTTACCTGAGGAGGCACATGTCCTAGTGTTTTATCTTTATGTTGCCCCCTTATACCCATGTTATCCTGAGAAGAGCGCTCTACCGACTGATTGAAGAGGACAGTGTTCAGGTAAGACTATGTGCACCAGCTCACGTCTGTGAGAGTTCGTTCACTACTGTACTCTGGGTTCGAGACCGGCCTTCGCCTGGACGGAACTTAATAGTGCAGTAGGGCACAGTATGTTCGGCAAAAGTAAATTATTGAAACTTCAACATTACCGACAATACGTTCGAGGTTGTGAACACAGTGAAAAATGATAGAAATCACGATTCCTCAATAAAGAAAATATTTAACACAATGAACGGAATAAGCTGTACAACTGGACAATACGCGTCTCATATAACAACTTACCTCACACTTCGAAACAAAACCGATGATTTTAATGTAGTAGAAATTTAATTTCTATCATTCAGGACAATAGGCTGAATTTACAAAAGGATGTATTACCGCTAGCAACTCCCAAGTACTGGGTATAATGTCCGGCTATATCTAGCCCACAGAGGATCTATAATAGAAAATTAACCTCTCCTTGTATAAACAGACCACAATACACAAATTCGTCATTAGTTGCTGCAGGGGAGAAAAATAATACGACAGCCGGTCCATAACTCGTAACTGTGTGGACAGCCATCGAAGGAGGGATCAACTGGCTGAATTTAAAGATCCATTTCGTCGTATAATAGAAATTAAACCGTACAGTTATTATTATTATTATTATTATTATTATTATTATTATTATTATTATTATTATTATTATTATTATTATTATTATTATATAATTCGCTGGGCCCATCAAGGACCACGTTAAGTCTTGTTGCATTTGACACTGAACTTGGCCTTCTTTAGAGCCCAAATTTCCCTCATTCTTTGTGAGTGGGCCTGCTTACGCTCCTCTGTCCAAGGGGCACCGTGTCTTCTCTTCGGTTGCTCGTCTCGGTTTAGCCCGTTCGTCAATATTTTCTTGCGGAAGAGATCTCTGTTAAAGGCGTCTTCAGCTGAGATATGTAGCATTTGCAGGTCTTCTTTGGTATTTCTAAACCAGGGAATTGTGGTTTTGGGGTTTGAATCAGAAAAGTGAAAGATTTCTTTAGTTACCGGTAACTTTCTTCTGTCATTCTTTTCAGATGACCGTAAAATCGTGCCCGTCTTTTCCTGATTGTGTCAGTAATTTTCTCTATTTTGCTGTAGACTTCCTTGTTGGATCTCTTTTGATGGATTCCATTTCTGTACTTTGATCCCAAGATTCCTCTCACAATTTTGCGTTCTCTTTTCTCCAGTTCTTCAAGTAGTCCTTTGTTGGCATTTAGAGACAGGGTTTCGGCTGCATATACTGGCTTCAGAACTGTTTCATAGTGACGTATCTTGGTGTTTTGGGAAAGGCATTTTTTGTTGTAGATTGTGCGGGATGTTTGGTAGGCTATTTCCAGTTTGCGTATTCGCTCCTGAAGTGCTTCTTTGTCCAGTCTATTTTTCATGATGATCTCACCCAGGTATTTGAATTTGTCTACTCGGGTGATGTCCCCGTATTTAGTATGGAGTTTTGGTGGAGCCTCTTAGATGTTAGTCATTACTTCTGTTTTCTCAAACGATATCTGCAAACCAGTTTGTTCGGCAATTTCCTTCAAAATTTCAACTTGAGCTCTAGCGGTTTCTATGTCGGTTAAGAGAACAGCAATATCATCGGCAAATGCTAAGCAGTCTGTTGCGATCCCCTTGGATTTGGTTCCTATTCTCAATGGACTGTAGTTGGTTTCCTGTAATCTCACCCGCCAGGTTCTGATGATCTTTTCAAGAACACAGTTGAAGAGTATCGGGGATAGCCCATCACCTTGTCGGACTCCTGTTTTGATGTCAAAGGAATGCGAGAGACAACCGTGGAACTTCACCTTGGATTTTGTATCGGTCAGGGTGGCTCTAATTAATGCCAGCAGTTTCAAATCAACTCCAGATTAATTTAAGATGTTTAGCAGGACTTCCCGGTCAATGGAGTCGTACGCTTTCTTAAAGTCCACAAAGACAGACACATACTGCTTGGATCTTAGTGTACAATATCTGATGATCGTTTTCAAATTTTGGATCTGTTCAGCTGTTGAGCGACCTTTTCTGAACCCTCCTTGGTATTCATCTTATTTGAGTCATCAGTCCATAAACTGGTTTGATGCAGCGCTCCATGCCATCCTATCCTGTGCTAACCTTTTCATTTCTACGTAACTACTGCATCCTACATCTGCTCAAATCTGCTTGTCATATTCATACCTTGGTCTACCCCTATCGTTCTTACCACCTACACTTCCTTCAAAAACCAACTGCACAAGTCTTGGGTGTCTTAAGATGTGTCCTATCATTCTATCTCTTCTTCTCGTCAATTTTAGCCAAATCGATCTCCTCTCACCAATTCGATCCAGTAACTCTTCATTCGTGATTCGATCTACCAGAATGTCTGTAGTGAAGTAAATACCAGCCTTAGCATCTACTACCAGAATGTCTGTAGTGAGGTAAATACCAGCCTTAGCATCTACAACCAGAAGGTCTGTAGTGAGGTAAATACCAGCCTTAGCATCTACTACCAGAATGTCTGTAGTGAGGTAAATACCAGCCTTAGCATATACTACCAGAATGTCTGTAGTGAGGTAAATACCAGCCTTAGCATCTTCTACCAGAATGCCTGTAGTGAGGTAAATACCAGCCTTAGCATCTACTACCAGAATGACTGTAGTGAGGTAAATACCAGCCTTAGCATCTTCTACCAGAATGTCTGTATTTAGGTAAATACCAGCCTTAGCATCTACTACCAGAAGTCTGTAGTGAGGTAAATACCAGCCTTAGCATCTTCTACCAGAATGTCTGTAGTGAGGTAAATACCAGCCTTAGCATCTACTACCAGAATGTCTGTAGTGAGGTAAATACCAGCCTTAGTATATACTACCAGAATGTCTGTAGTGAGGTAAATACCAGCCTTAGCATCTACTACCAGAATATCTGTAGTGAGGTAAATACCAGCCTTAGCATCTACTACCAGAATGTCTGTAGTGAGCTAAATACCAGCCTTAGCATCTACTACCAGAATGTCTGTAGTGATGTAAATACCAGCCTTAGCATCTACAGTACTACCAGAATGTCTGTCGTTAGGTAAATACCAGCCTTAGCATCTACTACCAGAATGTCTGCAGTGAGCTAAATACCAGCCTTAGCATCTACTACCAGAATGTCTGTAGTGAGGTAAATACCAGCCTTAGCATCTATTACCAGAATGTCTGTAGTGAGGTAAATACCAGCCTTAGCATCTACTACCAGAATGTCTGTAGTGGGGTAAATACCAGCCTTAGCATCTACTACCAGAATGTCTGTAGTGAGGTAAATACCAGCCTTAGCATCTACTACCAGAATGTCTGTAGTGAAGTAAATACCAGCCTACTACCAGAATGTCTGTCGTGAGGTAAATACCAGCCTTAGCATCTACAACCAGAATGTCTGTAGTGAGGTAAATACCAGCCTTAGCATCTACTACCAGAATGTCTGTAGTGAGGTAAATACCAGCCTTAGCATCTACTACCAGAATGTCTGTCGTGAGGTAAATACCAGCCTTAGAATCTACTACCAGAATGCAGTGGTGGCTCGTGGGTTGTAAGTTTGGTGCAGCCCAGCACTCGCATCTGCAGTAAATGTGTAGCCTACATTATGAATAGGTGGGTTGGATAATCTAGCTAGGAGGAAATAAGGGATCGGGGAGATCTTTTGGTATGATAATGGTCTACAAATATCCGCTGTGTAATTTTCATGCAATTACTTTAAAAAGCACAATGTAACTATAACATTAACCAAAAAACAAATATTACATTCGGTAACGTCTATTGCTTGTACGTGAAATCTATTCTTCGGTCCTTTGAAGCAGCGAACGTATCAATGATATCATCGTAAAAGCGCATTGTATCAAACAAGTAGCTGAGCAGTGACTTCTCCAGGGATATGGTTGCCAGCGCAGTCAACCTCTCCTGCGATGTTGAATTCCTTAAGGAGGTTTTTATCCGCTTAAGGCACGAAAAGCTTCTTTCTACTGAGGAGCTGGTAGACGGTATGGTAAGTATTAATTAATAATTTATACGCTTCTTTGAAAACGTCCGTGAGTTTATTTTTATTGAGCGACAGAATTATTTCCTCCAAACTGGTATTTTTGTAGGTGGAATCAGAATAGATAAACTGAAGTTCATTTTTTAACCTTTGTTTGTCAAATGTCGTGGGATAAGACATTTTTAAGTTCTCTAGACCATCGAGAGGGAGGATTTTAGAAAATTCTTCAAACTTACAGCTATCCCTTAATTGGAGCTTCTGCATATCTTGAAATCTTGTATCTACGGAGACTAATTCCAGTATCTGAAAATAAAGTACTCGATAGTTTAGAAAAATTTCACTTTCTGTTTTTAAACCACAATGTCTTTTTAGTTCAATTTTGGTTTCCTTCTCAGCCGTACGAAAACTGGTATTAAATGTTTCTTCATTCCTTTTACCTAGTATCAGTTGCCGTGTGGGTCTTACTTTTGAGAGGCAGAACTAAACGTCCAGAGACTTCTTTTGGATCACGTTAAATAATATATTAGCAAGCTCAAAATGTCATTGAATACTATTGATAAAAATGTGAACTGGAAGCTATTAAAGTTATTAAACAACCCCTCTGATTGGCGAATGGTTTCTTCGTCTGACTGAGGATCGTACATGAGTCTTTCAAAAATGTATTTCAATCCCTCCCACTCCTCGACAACCACGCTCAAAAGTTTCCCATGTGACGACCAACGTGTATCCACACGAGATGGTATTCGCTTCGCAATTACTGAATCAGCGACGAAAGTTCTTTTGGCTGATAAATTAATAAATGAAAGAATACCACCAATACACGCAACAAAAAAAAATACGGCACTCTGATATGTTGGTAATACTCTGCTGTACCGCTAGATTTAATCAGTGTGCCGAACAATGTACAAATAATGCTTGAGAGGCATCCTACTTGACCTAAGTTTGAAGACCATTTAGATGACCTGCCATGACACTAGTTCCGTCATAACACTGAGCAATCAATTTAGTTTTGTAGGAAATTTCACTCAATACAGTCTGCAGCAAGCTGAATAAAGTAATCTCCGTACGGTTTGAACTAACTTCAAAAAACCAAGAAAGCGTTCAACTAGCGCACCTTTGTGGATAATATACCGAAGTATCACCGAACACTGCGATTTCTTTGTGATATCAGTTGTATCGTCGACCTGAACTGTGAAACGAAAGAGGTTTCTAAAATTTCTTCTTTCACAGCATCCCTAATGAAGGTATAGATGCAGTCTATCAACTCACATTGTATAGTTTTCGATTCTGCGCTAAAAACTTTCTTTATAGAAGCATAATGCTCCTGCATTTCAAATGAGCTGTTGGAAACTAGAAGTTTCAACAGTTCTTTGAAATTCCCTCTATTTAAGGAGTCACCGCTCTCATCATGGCCTCTAAATGTCATTTCCTGCTTAGAAAGAAATAAAATTGCATCGATTTGCAATCGCATGAAAAGTCTGTTAAGCCTCACATTCTCATTAAATTTTGTGCTGTATAGACGAGCATTTTTCTTAAAGCACCAGCAATTTGATTCTGATTCTTCTCAAGTTCTTTAAATCCCACGGCATTTTTATATGCTCCGGGGAACCTTCGTGCTTTTGGAAAGACCTGGTAGCACAGGACATATTTTCAAATCCTGTGTGATTCCAGACTCCCTGTTTCACTCCAACAATAAGACAAGGCCAACAAAAGTGTTTCTGCAAATAATGACTACCGCATAACCACGGATAACTACTATACCAAGGTACTTGGAAAGTTCGTGTGTGCATCTTTCCGGAGGCAGTACCTGTTATTTTCTGATATGTCAAATCTGGCTGGGGACGATTGACTGATAATATTTCTCTGTTATCCTCCTCCTTCCATTTCGAAAACGGAGTTTCTCTTAAAATACAAACTAAATCCACATAGGATTCCATGTTAAGCACGCTTTGGAGAGAACACTATTCTTTCACACTATAAGAAAAGATTTAAATACTGTAATACTACATATTTATATCCTTAATGAATTTCAAACGCACTTCCTCTCCAAACATCCATACGACAATAATTATTCTACGCTTCACATAGTAACTATGAAAACGCCAAGAGCTCACCGTGTGAGCTGTGCTACTAAATGCTCTTCAAATGCGCTTATGTTATTTACAGTTCACTCACAATTAATCCGCCACACGGCCACGATTCACATTATAACAACGGACATTTATTTTCACTATGAAAGAATACTCCGTGCACCACACGTTTACAGCTGGTGTAACACTAGCCACAACTCTCGCGACAAAATATACTAGTAAATGTGTCTTTGTTTGATTGAGTTTTAGCGTGAGATTGAGATACCAATATTGGCAGCAATGCTGTAGGAGCCCGCATGTGTTCAACCTAAGCAGAGAGGGCGGGTTACACGTTCGGTTGGGTTCGGATAATATCGTCCCAGCTCGGGCCAAGCAGCCGAATATCCCAGAGACTCGCTGGGCTGCACCACGCAAAATACAACCGTATGCGTACTCATGACAGTCTTGAGCGTTGTCATGGCAACCGTTGTGTTACACGTCACAAGTCAGCCCGCACTGCTTTGAGCATTGAGAGGGCTGCACTCGTAAGTGAAGCGAACAGCGGTGCTTGCTTAACTATGAGCGCTACGCATGTTTTGTAATCTCAACATATAGAGCGCACTCTTCGGCTTTTTCAACGAATATGTTTTAAACAGAAAATGTAGGGATACAGAAAATGATAGACAATTGTTTTGAGAAATGTTAGTGCAGCCGGGCTGTACCTGATGCACCTGAAAAGCCGCTACCGCCAGCATGTCTGTAGTGAGGTAAATACCAGCCTTAGCATCTACTACCAGAATGTCTGTAGTGAGCTAAATACCAGCCTTAGCATCTACTGCCAGAATGTCTGTAGTGAGGTAAATACCAGCCTTAGCATCTACTACCAGAATGTCTGTAGTGACGTAAATACCAGCCTTAGCATCTACTACCAGAATGTCTGCAGTGAGGTATAGCATCTACTACCAGAATGTCTGTAGTGAGGTAAATACCACCCTTAGCATCTACTACCAGAATGTCTGTAGTGAGGTAAATACCAGCCTTAGCATCTACTACCAGAATGTCTGTAGTGAGGTAAATACCAGCCTTAGTATCTACTACCAGAATGTCTGTCGTGAGGTAAATACCAGCCTTATCATCTACTACCAGAATGTCTGTCGTCTTAACAAATCACTCGTGGACTTTAACGTCGCTCTGAGTGACATGCATTACGACTGCTCGACTCTTCAATCGACAATAGTGAAATACTGCACCACAATTATGTTACTTTCCGCCAAGATAAGCAAAATATCATTACTAGTGGGAGCAAGAGAGGTTGGGTTTTAATAGAGGTGAACTCTGCTTATGGGCCAGTGCAACGATCCGACCTAGCGGGAAACTGGGAGTGTGTTGTTGTGAAAGCCAACCCCTTCCCCTGGGCGAGCACTTTACATAGTCTGCTGTTACCTGCCCACGGACGAGGTGAAAGTACGGCTGACAGACTTCCGAGAAACTGTGGCTCGAATCAATCGCGTAGCAAAACAAAATGACAAGTTTGCAGTTTTTCAACACAAGTAAATAACTTATTGGACCTGGCTTTCGTGTCTGAGAAAGTCATTAATAATCCCCTGTGTGAAGCTACAAAACAATTAGTACAATGAGATCATTGCGCGCTTGAGCTCAGACTTCATATTTCCCGTCTTCCTCGTTTACCGCAGACTACAAAAGCATTATTCGTATGGACAAAAGCAGACTTTTCTCATCCCGCTGTCCGTGGAACTTGCTCGAATCCTGTCCATCTCTTGATGCTGCAGTTGACTTGTTTTATAACATACTGCACAGCGCTCTTCTGGACGCCGTACATTCCCGCATAATGAAGACTAGGCATCTTCCCTCTTGGTATAATTCCGAACTTACAGACAAAATGCGGGCAAAGGAAAGAGCAAGGAAACGAGCTGCAAGGTCTTCACTTCTCCCAGATTACATCGAATTCGCGACGCTAAGAAGGGAATACAAAGAAACGCAGGGGAGAAAGTATAGGGATTATGTCGGGTCTGTTGAGGGGTGTATTATCAGACATCTTCAAAGATTTTGAAATTTATCAATTGCGAATCAAAATCTAGGCGGCTACTCTCTATGATGATTAATGGAGACAAGGAAATTAGCTCACTGAAATAAATTCTGGATAATTTTGCTGACACTTTCAAAACATTCCATCCACCCAGTGTTCCCTGTAATTCTCACACCGAACAATTCGGGGAAATTAACTTATCATCAGTGGTAACTTCGGCATCGGAAGTCTGCAACATCTTGAAGTCGATACATACGAGAAGGCATGTGGTCCAGATCACATTCCAGGAATTGTGTTACATAAGTATGCTGAGGAGCTGGCAACCCCACTAGCCACAATAATCAACCGGTCTCTTCGTACAGGCAATTTCCTGTCCGAATGGAAGAAAGGCTATGTTATTCCAGTCCTTAAGAAAGGTGACAGACTACAGAACAGTAGTTCTTCATTCACTCATTTCCAAAGTAGCGGAAAGTCAAGTACAAAGCCTTGTACAGTGCAGTCAGCAGTTCAACTAATATTAACCAGCACGGTTCTGTCCAGAAACGCTCAACTACCACCAATCTTGCTGCGTACTCCCACGTCATATCTGCGCTCTGGACAATTGCAAGCAGGTTGATGCCTTGTACATGGACTTTTCGAAGGCTTTCGACTCTGTGAAGCATAATGCTCTTCTGACTAAGTTGTCAGGATATGGCATTCATGGAAGCTTGCTTGAATGGTTTAAGTGCTATCTTTACGACAGGAAGTATTCAGTAAAATACGAGGGTATCATTTCTCGTCATTATCAGCGCATGTATGGCGTTCCGTAAGGTTCACTCCTGGGCCCTTAGAGTTCCCTTCTATTTGTTAATGATCTGCCATCACAAATCCATTCCAGCAGCTACCTGCTCTATACTGATGACCTTAAACTTTACAGGGTAATTGAAAAGATGTGTGACTGTGCATTGTTACAGTCTGATATAAATAATATTAGTGATTGGTGCAAAAAGTGGCATTTAACACTAAATATTTCAAAGTGCAGTGCGATATCCTTGACCAGAAAATCGCAAGTGAATGTGTTCAATTATCATATAAAAGATCAAGAAGTGAAGCGTGTTAATAAAATTAACGCTCTTGCTATTATTTTTAGCAATCAAAATGATCTATATGTCAATGCGCATGTGTTAAATGTCGTTAACAAGGCATTTAAAATGTTAGGCTTCCTCAAAAGGAATTGCAGGAGTTTTAAATGTTGTCCCTTTGAAAACCCTGTATTTCTCGCTTATACGACCTAGTCTCGAGTACTGCGCTGAAGTGTGGATGCCCTCACAACAATACTTAGTTAATGCCTTAGAGCGAGTACAGATCAGATTCTCCAAATGGATCCGTAAAAGTATTTGTGTATCACGCTGTCATCGACAAAAATGTGTATTGAGTCTCTTAGAACTAAGTGCAGGTATGTGAACGCACGATTCATACACAAATGTACCAGTAATTTACTCCAGTTGCTACCAATTCATGTTCCCGCAACACCCGACAGGCTGTCACCCCTCACTTACCCAGGTGCAGAACGGAATCACACAGGAACTCTTGGTTTATGCAGGCCCTAAGTTCCCTGAATGAAATCAGCGGGATGGTGGATGTATTTCACTCGGCAGCTAGTGAAATTCGCAGACATCTTATGTATCTTGTTCTGTGCATTTGGTAAGTGAAAGTTATACTTCCATCGGTCATTTCAAACACACTTCTGTTTTCATTTCTTCCGTATGTGTTTTGTAAATATATACATTACACCCGTCCATTGCCCGGGGATATAGAAGGTTCGTAGGTTTTTGTGATAAGCCTCGGCTAAAGTCAGTCGTGACGCATAATTCTCCACCCAGGGCATGGGCATTCAACTACTGTTTATGCAGTTTGACTAGCATTTGACGCAAGACGTTCATGATCATAGTAATAATAGTATTCAATAAACTACGCAAGGCTAAATATATCTCATTAAAATAAGAAAAACGAATGTTAGTTTCTTGGAAGGACCTTTTTCCAATTTAACGAAATCAAAACCTAACTTAATACAATAATAATACATTGTATGATGATTGGATAATAGCTAGATGGACGAAAGAAAGTCTCTGTTGGCTAAATACCTACTTAAAAACCATCATTATTTAAATCTTGATTGAAAATACTAATTTGATGGAAACGAATATAAAACTTGCTGAAGGCAAATCATCATTATTTATCATTAATTGTCCGCCCGCAATAAATAATAGGATCGAATAAAATTTCATTCAAATTTTTTTTAAATACTACACTTGTTTTTATCTTCACTTATCCAAGATTTCATCTTAAAATACCCTACATTTTATCCATTATCTCAGAAATTACCAAATTGCTAACCAACTTGAGTTCTCTAATGGTGACCAGTTTCAATATAAGTATCCATAAAGTGCACACAGTGTAAAAAAAAAACCACATAATAATTGAATCTCATAACGACATAACTCAATCAACAACAGCATGTCCCAGGAATCCGCATCAGCCACCTAAATAGAACACAATATCTAGCCGCTACAAAATCATTAATGATCCAAAAGAATGATTAACAGTAACTGCTTCCATCGGCACTGCCCTCCTGAAAGAAACTCTTGAAGGCGCACTATCTACAGGAAACATACTATAAGCAACTACGCAAGAATACAATCCACTACCAGGTGACAATAATTCAATAAATCCGACCTTCCACTTCACACATATATGCTTATTAAATGTTGAAGACGTCTAATTAGTGACCATTTCCTCATATTAAATGGTATCTGCATCGTATCTCGTCGAGAAACAGTGTTTCGAGGATCATATGACAACCCTACTCTCGACCTTCGGACATCTTACACCGCAAAAATAACAACGACACAATTGCTTGCCTATTTTGGGTTCTTAATTGTATGACGAGCGTTTAAATCCATCGCTAAATCTCAATAATTATTTATCACACTCCCATTATCTATTTTTCAACGAACCACTTACCATAACAACATTAATTCACCATAAAACACATCATGGACGACCCTGTCCTTATTATTCACCATATTCAAGCACATCATACATATTCACACTTACTTACCCAAGAGAATTCACAAGCATTCCCAAAGAATCTCTTTTATCATCACCAATGTATCGCAATCAACGCAACACTAATTCCACGAAACATTCGCCACTACGCAATCAACACGTATTGTATTATCATGCATAAGACCTTCTACAAATAAATACTAAAATAAAGTCACCTCACGAAGTATTCGTGCAATACAATTATGGTTCACTAATGAAGACACTGCACTCCTCCATTCACCGTAAACGTGAAGAAAATTCCGAGTAACTCGCGGTAAGACACGTATTTATAAGCTAAATCTTACGTATAATAGATGATCTTAATATTATAACCTCGGACATAACCGTAATCACAAGTAACCGGGCACTAAATGATAGTCGCATTAGGTCACTCAAGTTGTTTAAATTTACGTCACTTCATTATGAAAGAAACAATACATTCTACTCTACAGCTATGCCACTACAAGAAATGGCCATTCAATTATACATATATGTAAGAACATTATGTATACTTCCCTAGTCTGTTAAGATGGCTGCCAAACGCAGGATCGTGTGTGATGTTAGTGCATCATATATCCATTTATGAGGGGGAACTGCGCTTCCTGGTAGTGTTTGTGACACTGTGGCATATATTGAGTGTGTGTTGATGTTGTCTGCTGAATTTATATTGGTTTATAACATAAGTCTATGTGCCTTTTATGCCGTAGGCGTTAGTCATCTTGTTTTGTCTCCATTCCATAGATCACACTACTACGAGGGACACTCGATGTATTTATTTACTGTATTTGCATTTGCCCTAAGTGCCACCCATTTTGTTTTATTTGCCATCAATGCCATGGAAACAATGACAAAGACGGGCACTCTGCATGCTCTCACCAGCGTTGCCTAGGAAGTGGAGTCTGCACTTGTTGGCGCCATTACAATGGACGTGAACATCTTCGGTCACATTAGGTTGGGCAGCTTCTTGCCTATGTGGAAAGTAACGGGATACTACCACATTATAATTCCCAGGAAACACATGGTATAGCTCGTTGTGTAAATGATTCAAGAAGTAAAACTTCACCTCAATCGGATCTACGAGACAATGGGACAAACGAAAGATAAATTGAAGGAAGATGAGAAAGGAAGATCAAAGCAGGTTACTGTAGGTAGAAGGAAGAGAAGATAAGGATTGGAACATAGAATGTTCTAACACTGCTAAAAGGTGGCAAGATGGAAAATGCGAAACAGGATATGAAGAAAAATCGACTGGACGCCTTAGGAATGTGTGAAGTAAGATGGAGAAGCTGTGGTGAGGTAGAAAGTGGAGACTACAGGTTGTTTTATTCAGGAAATGAAACAGGTGGTAGTAATGGCGTGGCAATTATGATAGGAAATCGGCTGAAGAACAAAATATTAAAGGTGGATTATAACTTATAGATGATAGATTGATGATAATTAGATTAAAGGGTGACGAGGAGGATGCAGTTCTAATACAAGTTTACATGCCAACAAGCCAACACAAGGATGAGTAAGTAGAAGAATACTATGAAAAGATTGAAGAACTTATGGTAAAAGAGAAGGGAAATGTCTGCATTATTGTAATGCCCCCATTACATGCTGTGGTTGGTGAAGGAAGAAAAGAAGAAGTAGTTGGAAAATTCGGACTGGGTACCAGGAAAAACAGGGGAGAAATGTTGGTTAATTTCTGCAAATAAAACTCACTTGTGATTCGGAACACCTTGTTCGAACATCACAAGAGACGGCGTTACACATGGACATCCAGGCTGAATGGTGAGTGGTATCAAATTGATTATATTATGATACAGAACAGGTACAGAAACTGTCTAAAGAATGCAAAGCGTACCCCGGAGCAGATATAGATTCAGACCACAACTTGGTGCTGGGAGATATGCAAGTGCGGTTGAAAAAAGTGAGAAAGGGTAAACCAAGAGAATATTTTGACCTAGAAATTATAAAGGAATGTGGTAAAGATAAGGAGCTGGAAGACATATTTATGTCAAAATGGAATAGAGGTTCTATTGAAGAAAGTGCAAATGAGACATGGAAGATGATGAGAGAAATCCTCACGGATTCTGCAGAAGAAGTATTTGGGAAAAGGACATCTGCAAGAATGAGGAAAGAATGGGTCACAAATACAATGCTGAGCAAGATGGAGGGAAGAAGGAAATGGAAGAATGTAGGATCTGAGGAAGGGAAACGAATGTACAGAAAACTGAACAACGAATTAAGGAGAGAAACAGATCAAGCAAGGAAGACATGGATGAAAGAGAGATGTGAGGAAATAGAGAAACTAGAAAAGGAAGGGAAATATGAAATGATGTATAAATTAGCTTCAAAACTGGTATTTGAAGGGAGGAAAAGCAAGACCAGTATGGAAATAGAAAGAAATGATGGCACATTGGTGTATAAACCTGAAGAAGTAAGGGAAAGGTGGAAAGAGTATGTCGAGTGCCTATATGAGTGTGATCAAAGAACAAATGGTATAGAAATAGAAGATGAGACAAGAGTAATAGAAGATGAAAAAGGATACAGCATTCTGGAAGGGGAGGTAGGAAAATCTCTGAAAGAAATGAAGATTCGCAAAGCAAGTGGAATTGATGGATTACCGGTAGAGCTTTTTAAGTCTTGGAAATAAAGGTGTGAAAGAGCTAACATTTCTCTGTAATAAGATATATGAAAGCGGCGAATGGCCAGATGATTTTCTTTCAGTAGTAATGGTACCGATTGAAAAGAAAAAGAATTCAAAGAGATATGAAGATTTTACAACCATCAGTCTGATCACACATGCAGCCAAAGTATTACTGAGAGTACTGAACAGAAGATTTCATGGTAGGCTAGACAACTGTATCTCTGAGGAACAGTATGGCTTCATGAGAGGTAAAGGAACAAGGGATGCATTTGGACTAACGAGCGAACAGGTAGCATAACATTTTGTCCTGCAAAGCATTAGCACACGCACTGGGAAGGGGCAATTACCAGAAAGTTCGAAATGTAAACAAGAGACATACAACAGTTTTAGCAGACCAGAAATATACCAGTGTTTCTCATACAATCTGATTAAGTTGTACTAACAAGGGAAAGGGAAAAGTGGGGGGTAAGGAAAGCAGGAAAGGAAAAATAAGGAAATAACAACAAAGGGATGGGAAATCGAGCAGTGATCAGGCTGCCGAGTCCCCAGCACGAAATGACGCGAAACAAAGTTCACCACACCACACGTGAGGTTCAGGGAGCACTATTATATTGCCAGTCCAGAGCACTTTGGCCACCACATTCCAAATAAAAATGTCTTAATTGCAAGGTTAAGTGCGCCAAGGCTATGATAAGTCATGAAGGGACTAATGTTCGAATCCACACCATGTGGCAAAGCACAAACCAGGAAAATAAGGCCTTTTATGAAAATGAGATAGAAATAAAAGGTATCTGCTCACCCAGTCAGTTTTGATGCATGAAGTAAGTTAAAATCGACACGGTCTAGCCGTGTTCAGAGGTCCAGCTCCCACTGCCTATTACAAAGTTCAATCACAGCTGATCGGCGAAAGAAGTAAACGGGGAGTATATACACTGACTGACAGAGGAAATGCAACACCAAGAAGGAGTGGTCAGAACTTTATGCCAATTGCAGGGTAGACTGAAGTCACTGAGGTATGCTCATGATGTGAAATGCGCCGCTGTGCTGCGCACGTAGCGAACGATAAATGGGACACGGCGTTGGCGAATGGCCCACTTCGTACCGTGATTTCTCAGCCGACAGTCATTGTAGAACGTGTTGTCGTGTACCACAGGACACGTGTATAGCTAAGAATGCCAGGCCGCCGTCAACGGAGGCATTTCCAGCAGACAGACGACTTTACGAGGGGTATGGTGATCGGGCTGAGAAGGGCAGGTTGGTCGCTTCGTAAAATCGCAGCCGATACCCATAGGGATGTGTCCACGGTGCAGCGCCTGTGGCGAAGATGGTTGGCGCAGGGACATGTGGCACGTGCGAGGGGTCCAGCCGCAGCCCGAGTGACGTCAGCACGCGAGGATCGGCGCATCCGCCGCCAAGCGGTGGCAGCCCCGCACGCCACGTCAACCGCCATTCTTCAGCATGTGCAAGACACCCTGGCTGTTCCAATATCGACCAGAACAATTTCCCGTCGATTGGTTGAAGGAGGCCTGCACTCCCGGCGGCCGCTCAGAAGACTACCATTGACTCCACAGCATAGACGTGCACGCCTGGCATGGTGCCGGGCTAGAGCGACTTGGATGAGGGAATGGCGGAACGTCGTCTTCTCCGATGAGTCACGCTTCTGTTCTGTCAGTGATAGTCACCGCAGACGAGTGTGGCGTCGGCATGGAGAAAGGTCAAATCCGGCAGTAACTGTGGAGCGCCCTACCGCTAGACAACGCGGCATCATGGTTTGGGGCGCTATTGCGTATGATTCCACTTCACCTCTCGTGCGTATTCAAGGCACGTTAAATGCCCACCGCTACGTGCAGCATGTGCTGCGGCCGGTGGCACTCCCGTACCTTCAGGGGCTGCCAAGTGCTCTGTTTCAGCAGGATAATGCCCGCCCACACACTGCGCGCATCTCCCAACAGGCTCTACGAGGTGTACAGATGCTTCCGTGGCTAGCGTACTCTCCGGATCTCTCACCAATCGAACACGTGTGAGATCTCATTGGACGCCGTTTGCAAACTCTGCCCCAGCCTCGTACGGACGACCAACTGTGGCAAATGGTTGACAGAGAATGGAGAACCATCCCTCAGGACACCATCCGCACTCTTATTGACTCTGTACCTCGACGTGTTTCTGCGTGCATCGCCGCTCGCGGTGGTCCTACATCCTACTGAGTCGATGCCGTGCGCATTGTGTAACCTGCATATCGGTTTGAAATAAACATCAATTATTCGTCCGTGCCGACTCTGTATTTTCCCCAACTTTCATCCCTTTCGAACCACTCCTCCTTGGTGTTGCATTGTCACTGTCAGTCAGTGTATATGGCAGGGGAGCGCTATCTAGAACATACTAGAGGCCGATGATGTCACGGTGGATGCGCAAGGAAAGGCTACTGTCTGAGCAGTAGTAAGACATGTTGACAAGCAGACAGTTCGTATCGCCGCGTAGTATAAGGAGCACACAATCGGAGCGGAGAAAATATCATCAGGTAAGAGAAAAAAAGATCTCGTAACAGGAGAGAGATACATTGAAAGCGGAAGAGAAATATATGCTGTGCTCATTGACCTGGAAAAAGCTTTTGACAGAGTACAGTGGAAAAAGTTAATGGACATTCTAAGCAGGAACGGAATTGACTGGAAGGAGAGAAGGCTGATCAAGAATCTGTATCTACAGCAGAAGATAAGAGTGCAGATAGGGAATGAGATGACAGAGGAAATTACAATTAGAAGGGGAGAAAGACAAGGCTGCTGTCTCTCCCCCATACTTTTTAACATGTATTTGGAAGAGATTATCCAGAAATGGATGAATGGAAAAAGAGGAGCGAAAGTTGGTGGTAGGAGAATAGAATGTATCAGATTTGCTGATGACATGGTCATAAAGGCAGAGAGTGAACGAACTATGATGGCGATGCTAACAGATCTAAATGCTGTCTGTGAAGAATTTGGAATGACAAATAATAAGAAAAGGACAAAATGTATGGTGATAAGAACAAGAAAGGTGAAGACAACTATAAAGTTAGGGCAGGAAATAATAGAACAGGTGGATGCTTTCAAATACTTGGGAAGTGTAATAACAGAGGACATGAGGTGAAAACTTGTACTGCGATTGCGAAGGAAGCATTTAATAAGAAGAGCAGACTTTTTGTGGGGGCATGGATAGAGAATGGATGGAGCTGAGACTTGGACATTGAGAAAAGAAGACTGGAAGCATCTGAGATGTGGATTTGGAGGAGAATGGAAAGTATACAATGGATAGAAAAAGTAAAGAATGAAGAAGTCTGGAGAAGAGTTGGGAAGAGAGAAATATATTAAATGTAATCAAGAAGAGAAAGCACAATTGGATTGGTCATTGGATGAGGAGAGATTGCTTGCTTATAGATGCTATAGAAGGAACGGTAAATGGAAAAAGACAAAGAGGAAGGAGAAGATATCAGATGCTGGACAGTATAAATATACAATACAAGTATGAGGAAAAAAGGGGCAGCAAGAGACAGGATTGCGTGGAGAGCTGCTATGTGAAGGCCTGCCGTTTGGCAGAACACTGATGATGATGATGATGATGATGCTTGTTGTTTAAAGGGGACTAACATCTAGGTCAACAGCCCCTAATGGAACAAAATGAGACGAATTGCAATGACAATTTAAAAGTTCAAAATCCAAAGACCAGAATGAAAAGAAACATGATGATGAAGAATGAATGAATGGACATGAATTTAAAACAATCAATGGATCCAGTTCAGGAACTATCATAAGCAATAGTATCACTGACCAAGTGAGTGCTTCTAAAGCACAATCCTGAATTGAGGATGCGTGTTATCTAAAGGAGTCCAAAATTCAGGTCAACGGCCCCTCATTATGGTACTTATCGCTAGTAAAGTAGAACCATGGTATTTGTCATGTTGCGGTACTAATAAGATATAGTGTAAACTCACAGTGTTCAACACATTATGGTAATACTCACAAGTATTCTACTTTGTACAAGTAACGCAGACTTGTGGTGTTTCTCACCTAGGTGTACTCATCACGGGCGCCGGTATTCCCATGGTGTTCCTCCCACGGTGCCGCTGATATAGTGGTACTAATCACAGGCAACGCCCAAACACGTGGTGTTTCTCACAATGGTACTAATCACGAGTACTGGAAAACCTATACACTCACCTTATGTTGCTACTAATCATAAACCTATTGTGTACCCAACATAGTAGTGCTACTCGCAAGTAAAGGCGGCCCATGATGTTCCCCACGTGATGGTACTAATCACAAGTAGTTTCAAGGTTCTAATACAATCATCCCTTCGTTGCCCCTTTTAGTCACCTCTTACAACCGACAGGAGATACCGTGGGTGTATTCTTCACCTGCGTCCCTCATCCATGGGGGTGTACAACAAACCTATTTGGGAAGAAATACTTTTATACTGTATCTACATCGTACAGAAACCATGCTGTCATAGCAATATCAATATGCAATGAAATACATGAAATAAGAATAATTTACTAGATTAAATAATAGTTAATTTACATTTTAAGGAATATGTAGTAATAATAACAACAACAAAGGTATGGAATACAAAATAAATATAGAGTAATGTACACATCAAGATGGTCACTGAATTACAAAGCAGAGGGTATGAATGAGTACTAGTGTTTAAAAAGCAAAGCCATCTCCGTCCTCCCGATGGTATCACCACCTTGACCGTGTATTTTGGAGGCTTGCGTGTTGAAATGATCCTTAGAGCTTCGCCGGCGGGAGCATATGCTCCTGGTAGGGCCACACAAGCCGGACAGGTCTAAAGTGATGATCCAGGCTAAGAGTGATACCCTGGTCCTCCAGGTTGGGGGCTAACAACTTCACCGCCACAGAACTACGTATTGTTCAGAAACCAAATAGAGATAACCAGACGGTCCTAAACTTTCGATGACTAAAGCGTGCTAAATGGCAACGATATGTATATACTGGAACATGGAATGTGAGAAGTATAGGACAAGTTGTCAAAATATGATATTAAGTTGTCCTAGGGGATTACAATGCCAAAAGAGGCAATGAGAAAGAAAACCACCCAGTGGCAGGATATCACAGTAAACACCAAGAATCCGATGAGAACGGATGGAATTTGATTGATTTTGCCTTTAGCAAGGAGCTGGTGATTAAGAGCACATGTTTTTCCCATAAGGAGATCCAAAAAGAGACATGGATATCACCGGATGGTCTGACAAAGTACCATATAGACAATGTGCTGATAGATGTGTGACATGTCTCCAATATTACGGATGTGAGAAGCATACGTGGTGCAGATAGTGAGTCAGATCACATACTAGTGAAGATAAAGTTCCAAGAAAGACTGGCAATTAGAACCCAGGAACAGAGCTGAGCAGAGCAAGGTCTATAATGTAGAGCTGTTAAGGTATGAGAAGAAGGAGGAAGAGTATACAGACCGGGCTCTGTACAGAAACTGAAAACACGTAACAACATCATTCATAAGCTTTGTGGAACTACCTGGGGTTCTTCGGCAAGCGTTTTACGGTCTTGAGCTTTAGGCTTGGTATATTCAAGTGCTGAGTACTGTGCTCCAGTATGGATGAACAGTCATCACACAAGACTCATTGATACTGAATTGAATTCCACTATGCGTATAATAACTGGCATAATTCGATCAACACCAACTCATTGGCTCCCGCTTCTATCTGGAATAATGCCATCTGATTTACGCAGATCCACCGCTCTCATCAAGGAATTCAATAAAATCTTAAGGAACGCCGATCTACCTGTACATGAAGATCTACGAACTATCAAACAAAACAGATTACGTTCACGCCATCCAACTTTACGCAACGCCTTAGACATGGTTGCTAGAGGCTACAACCCAAGTACAGAGTGGAAAAGACGATGGGAAGCAGCAACGGAGACGCACCTGCACAGTATGTTCTCGAATGCCAAACTTCCAAGTGGATTCCAACTACCACGTAAAACATGGTCTGCTCTGAACAGAATAAGAACAGGCCATGGCAGATGCAGAGACATGCTGTTTAAATGGAACAAGTTGCTGACACCCGCGTGTGACTGTGGAGTTGCACGACAAACCATACATCATATTGTCAGAGAGTGTGAAACGCGGGCATACACAGGCAGCAAAGTGGATTTTCTGAAGGCAACTCCAGAAGCAATACAGTGGATCAGTGATCTTGACATTCAGTTGTAGGGAGCCTTTCCTTGTTCATTGTTTTCTTGTTATGTAAATATGTATATAATTTATATTTGAACTCAACTTGATTGTATGGGCCATACGCTAAATAAATAAATAAATAAATAAATAAATAAATAAATAAATAAATAAATAAATAAATAAATAAATAAATAAATAAATAAATAAATAAATAAATAAATAAATAAATAAATAAATAAATAAATAAATAAATAAATAAATAAATAAATAAATAAATAAATAAATAAATAAATAAATAAATAAATAAATAAATAAATAAATAAATAAATAAATAAATAAATAAATAAATAAATAAATAAATAAATAAATAAATAAATAAATAAATAAATAAATAAATAAATAAATAAATAAATAAATAAATAAATAAATAAATAAATAAATAAATAAATAAATAAATAAATAAATAAATAAATAAATAAATAAATAAATAAATAAATAAATAAATAAATAAATAAATAAATAAATAAATAAATAAATAAATAAATAAATAAATAAATAAATAAATAAATAAATAAATAAATAAATAAATAAATAAATAAATAAATAAATAAATAAATAAATAAATAAATAAATAAATAAATAAATAAATAAATAAATAAATAAATAAATAAATAAATAAATAAATAAATAAATAAATAAATAAATGAATGAATGAATCAATAAATAAATCAATCAATCAATCAATCAATGAATCAATCAATCAATGAATCAATCAATCAATCAATCAATCGAGGTATATCTTTACTGAGTATAGAGTACGAAATCCTCTCTACAGCCATAACAAATAGAGTTGGTAGTAGAGGAGAAAGAATTATAGGGGAGTATCAAGCTCGTTTCAGACCTCGAAGATCGACGACGGACCATATTTTCGCCACGGAATGACGCTGGAAAAGACATACAAATACAACGCTCGACTAGGACATATTTTTATATATTTTAAACAAGCCTGTGACAAAGTAAAGAGATCGATATTATTGGAAACAATGAAGTATTTTAAATTCCCACAGAAGTTAATAAAATTGACTAAGATTACCCTGGAGAACAGCGGAAGTCAGGTAAAAGTACAGGGAAGTCTGTAAATATATTTCAGAACCGATGAAGGCCTAAGGCAAGGAGATCCCTTATCACCGGTATTATTTAATATAGTGCTGGAGAAAGCTGCAAGATCAATAACTACTAATCCGGGTGGTAATATTTATAACAGACTGATCCAAGTTTTGGGTTATGCAGATGGTGTGGTGATAATTGCTAGGAGTAACGAGGCACTTACAACTGCCTTAAGGGAGCTGAAAGATGCGGCTAGATCCTTGGGTTTAGAGATAAGTAAGGCTAAATCTAAATAGCCTATATGGTAATGATTAGAAGTGGATGGAACACCAAAAAACTCCAAGTGGATGATTACACCTTTAAAGCAGTATCTCTAGGCACAGTAATAACATCAGAAAATAAACTTGAGACAGATATTGTACATCGTATTAAGGCTGCCAACAGATCCTGCATAACACTGTACCCTCTTCTGGGAAGTAAAAATTTTAAAACTGACTCTCTACAAAGAAACAATTAAACCCGTACTTATGTATGAGAGTGAGGCATGGGTTTTGACTGAGGCCTCAGACGTGAGATTAAATGTGTGGGAAAGGAAATTACTGTGGAAGATATTTGGACCAGTGAAGGAGGGATATTTATACAGAATCAGAACAAATGAAGAAACTGCATTATTGTATAAGGAGTTGGACTTGGTGACTTCAGTCAAAATGAGAATAAACTGGATGGCTGGGGCATGTGCAGCGGATGGAGAAGGGAAGACTTCCACGGAAGGCACTGACAGGGCACCCTCGAGGCAGAAGGAAAGGTCATCCCCAGATGAGATGGATGGAGGATGTGGAGTCTGATCAGAGGACCGATGGATTCAGGAAGTGGCGTAGGCATGCTGAAGATCGGGACGACTGGAGAGAAGTGGTCAAGGAGGCCAAAGTCCTTAAAGGACCGTAGAGCCATGGAGTAAGTAAAGTCATCTCCGTACAAGCCATGAAGGCCATTGGAACTTGCTCACTGACTTGAAGCTTGCTGACCCCAAGTTCTTCCAGCAGTGAGTTGTTGATAGGTGCACAACATTTTTCATTATTGAAACTTGGTCACAGAACTCGATCACCAGATTGTCCGAATCTTAAAGACACTGAACTAGGATGGATTATTGCTGGACACTAGCACCAGAGGTAAGAGAAATGTCTTACTCAAATCACATGTTTCTTGAAGCCACAGGATAGGTTAGATACCCAGCTACAGAGTTCTGGAGTCATGACAAGAGAAGAGAGAGCCACAGAAAGGCACTTTACAGAGAATACCACTAGGGATGCTACAGTAGATTTATAGTTCGCTTACCCCTCAAGCAGAAACCTGAGGTTCTGGGAAACTCCTTCAAACTTGCTATATGAAGATTAACTCAACTAGAACTGGGTTTCGGTACATAGCCCTTACTTAAGCACGAGTACTAACTTTCTTCATGAGTAAGAGGCGATGGGGCAAATGGTTAAGGTCAGAGAATGAAGGTGGAAGCTATTATCTACCCCATCATCCAGTTTTTAAGCTTAGTAGCTCACTTACAAAAACGAGGGTTGTATCTGCTAAAATAACTAACAATATTTCATAGAATGATACCGTATATTAATGGTTGGAACGACAATACAAGCTGATCTTTACTCTGTCATTCTAAGTTTTAGAATGCATACCTTTGCCTTCACTGCAGATATTGCTGAAATGTATCGGCAAGTCATGGTTCATGCAGTGGATTATCTGGAGGGAATCAAATTACATTAATTCCTTTCAGAACGGCATTAAATCATGATAAACGCACATGGTACATCTTTCTTTCACCATGCAGTTCAACTCAAGGTGGCACACAGGCTAACCAGGCTGATGCTAGTCTAACGATGATACTCCGTCATTTTTAATGACTTTATGAAACCAAGCCCAACATTCAGCTTTCAAAACTTCAAAGAAATGTTCCCCTTTGAAATTAGCCCAATCTAATAGGAGCCACAGCCTTCAGCAAAAGTGTTGAACACATATTTTATGACTTATTTTCAGGTAATTGATTGATAACGACAGATATCAATTTAACACCACAATGCATTTTTATACATGTAGAATGTGTGTTATGTATGCTGTATGTTTTTATAATGGTGTTATTTGAATAGAGTGTATTGGTTTAGAGGAGGTGACTAATACTAAAGAAGTATAACATTTACCCATGATAACAATGATATTTACAAACGTTGAAAACTAGAAAAGCAGCTGGAAATGATAAGGTTTTGGGAGATATACTAAAGACAGTGGGTTGCGGTATAGTACCATATCTGAAATACTTATTTGATCATTGTTTGCTTGAAGGAGCTATACCAAATGAATGGAGAGTTGTTATAGTAGCACTTGTGTATAAAGGAAAGGGTGATAGACATAAAGCTGAAAATTACAGGCCAGTAAGTTTGATATGTGTTGCATGTAAGCTTTGGGAAGGCATTCTTTCTGATTATAACAGATATGTTTGTAAAATTTATAACTGGTTCGATAGAAGGCAGTTCGGGTTTAGGAAAGGTTATTCCACTGAAGCTCAACTTGTAGGATTCCAGCAAGATATAGCAGATATCTTGGATTCAGGAGGTCAAATGGATTGTATTGCGATTTACCTGCCTAAAGCATTTGACAGGGTGCATCATGGGAGACTACTGGAAAAAAAGACCGCAATTGTACTACAGATAGGGAATCTGCCACCAGGGCGAATGCCCTAAACGAAGATCAGTAGTGATTCGATTCGAGAAGAGCACAGAGGTTGGTAAGGAACAGGATAGTTACACGGTATTGACTGTGTAGTTGTAAATTTATCTATCGGGTGATCCAAGCACCACCATTCTAGACGCACCGAGCTCGATAGCTGCAGTTGCTTAAGTACGGCCAGTATCCACTATCTGCTAGATAGTGGGTTTGAAACCCAATGTCGGCAGCCCTGAAAGTGACTTTCAGTGGTTTCCCATTTTCATACCAGGAAAATGCTACAAAAACTAGATGCATGCGTAATAATGTGATAAATTTTGATCAGAGCAAATAGACAGGACCAGATACCTAGAAAATTAAGTGTCTCTCAAAGTTTAAATATACCTTGCTCTCTTTTCTTTTTTTCCTATTTTGCTTTACGGCGACGATGGGACGGGAAAGGCCTACGAATCGGAAGGAAGCGTCCATGGCCTTAATCAAGTTACAGCCCCAGCATTTGCCTGGTGTGAAAATGGGAAACCACGGAAAACCATCTTCAGGGCTGCCGACAGTGGGGTTCGAACCCACATCATCTCCCAGATGCGAGCTCACAGCTGCGCGCTCCTAACCGCAGGGGCAACTCGACCGGTTCTTTTTCCTTTTCTTTGAACTTTAATGGCTGAAGGTTTTCTCCAATGAGGACGAAACATGATTTAATGTTATTCTGAAAGGAATAAAGTTAATTTTTTTGTAACTGTACCATAACATTTAATAAGAACCAGGCGTAGTATAGTCCGCGCACCTCTTAGCGATATTACTTTGTACGGGGTGAAGAGTAAGGAGAGAGCTCTCCCGGTTCCGGTTATACTTCCAACTGAATGGAAACGAAATCTGAATAGAATCGATAGTATGAACGATCAATATGAATTTTCTAAACATTTATTATCTTACGCCAACAACTGTGTCACACATACATTACTTAACATTATAAAACATTTCTCGATGCCAATCTTGTTCCTAGCATGAATTCTATAGTTTGGCTTTGCTGTGTAAACAACAGCAGTACTAGTACGTAAAGCTTACGCCAGATGTCGCATAGCGATGCATAAGCGATTCATAGTTTGTGTTTCAAAGATTGCCAATACGAATCTCGATGATAACCGAGGTCGACCGATTCAGCACTAGGGTGTGAATGTATCACTAAAAGGTGCACGTACTGTACACTTTGACTGGGGTACCAGCATAAAATAGCTGTGTTTACCAAAAAAAGGTAACATTTCCCTACAATTCTCAAATGTAACGCTGTTATATCCGAAAGGACAGGGCAATTAGAAATGTATTAATTTCCAGCAAAGTTGGAAAACCCTCAATCTCATGAAATAGCTCTTACAACGGTACAGCTAACTCCTCAACTTCTTCTCTTCTTTCTTCTTCGTCCTCCACTCATTCACAGTATGGCCTTCATTGCGCAGAATTTCATGAACAATATACATGGTTAAAGAAAGAGAAATATTGTTAATCATACATGAAACAAAATTAGCCTACTTAAAGTTATGTTTAGATGCTACTGTACCTCATTATGTGACTTTGATTAATATGACACATCCTTTGCAGCTCATCTTTTGTTGAGTTTTGTGGTGAAGCCACCCCAATTGTGCCTCACCCATAATTGTAAATTAAAGGAAAAGTAAAAATAAAATTCTGTAACACCCTTAAATATAATTCAGTAGCAGAAAATATTCAGTCTATTATAATTACCACTAATTGATCCTTCCTCCATTTCATTGTCAGTTGGTGCTCCAAAAGCTTACAGAGATATGCTACATTATCCATCACAATGCACACGGTCCTATATTTCTTAATCCTACGATTAATTGTGTTTCCACCCACATCTGAGATTTACCACTGTTCTTAGCATCATGATAATCTTGACTTCTCCTCAAATTTGTGGCAAATATCAAATCAGTACCTGTAAACATTTTGAGTTTTAGCATGAAAAAAAATATGAAACCACCTTCTTCAGGGATATTAACAAACAAAAATTGTTATTTCTGTTGAATGATTGAAAAAGATGTCTTATTTGAAGTGAAAGCAATTACAATGCAACAGTCACCTGAGGATGAAGTTAATGAATTGCTACTTACACTACTCTATGCTAACTTTTATCATGTATTAGTGTATCTAGTATATTGATAGAGTAATTTAACATCAATATGGTATATCTAGACTATAAGTCCATGATCACTTGTATTAATGATATTACTATAACCACTAATGCTTAGTACTTTAGAAGAAATGTAAATGCTACGAACACTATATCAAGCACTAAGAAATAGGAAGCTCAGAAGGTGTGCAATAGTCAGATATACACTGGTTCAGGTGGATATTGTCAATACAGAATGAATCTAATAAATAGACCTAGAATACAAGTAATTTGCTGATACCAATATCCAGTAATATTACATGAACTTACACTGGTTTAATTGAAGTGCATCTCTAAAGTTAATCGTTGCCCTAAAGTGAATAACTACAGGTCTTTTTTCATAACCAACAGACCCCTTAAGAGTGGAGAAGTCAAATTCAAGAACCACTTATGGAACGCAGTGAAACAGTCAGGGAATCTGCCACTGCCCTAACTGCAGACTCAAGCTCTAAGATAAAATGCACCTACCTACCTACCAACCTATCTACCTTTAGGAGTGTCACCCAGGTGGCAGATATTACCTGGTAAACAGAATAGAAATCTGAAACGAAACCACGTTATGATAATACATATGAGCAAACATATTACATACACATATGCAGTATGTCAATACACGAAGGCTGGGTCTGTAAACCGTATTGACGTCGAGACAAGACATGTTTAGGTTAGGTTAGGTTCACAACGAAATATTTTCAATGTCAAATGATTCTCACTGTCAGAATCTTATCATAGAAACAAAATGTAATTTAAATAAACACTTACCCCCAATTAATTGTGAAACTCTTGTCCTTTTGGGAGGTGTTCTTGCAGATTTTTCTTACTTCTTAGACATCCCAATCAAATTCTGTACGTATGCATGGGACGAAATAGGAACGTAATTAAAAAAATGATGTGTTCACCATTTCACACAAACTATGTTATAAAATGCATTATCCGAACATATCACAATTATTTGACTTACCTGGCATTAGACAAACAGATTTACAATCCCACAGAAAAAGAAAATATGCTTTAAATATACTGTACACTGACTGAGCAAATGTCATGTGATAGCGGAGCACTGATGTGCAGGTGTGTTGTCTGCGCACCATACGCCCCCTGTGCCAGGGGCAGTTGTATAGGAGACCTTGTGAGCAGTGGATATGCATGTGACAGGTGTAACATGGAACGTCGTCGTGAGCTGACACCGTTCGAACGGGGTATGGTGGTAGGTGCCCGACGGATGCGAAGTGTGATTTCGGAAGTGGTGCGGGAATTTGGCTTCACACGATCTACCGAGTCCAGGATGCATCGTGAATGGTTGAATGTGGGTGTCACCGTCCACAACAGATGAACGACCGGCCGTCCAGCCACCCTCGATGATCGTGACGGGCAACATCTGAGACGGATTGTCAATAGTGACAGACGGGAAACCGTGCAACAAATCACGGCTCAGTTCAACACAGGCTGTGCTAGACACGTCTCCCAGTGGACAATCCGTAGGAACATGCGTTCTATGGGGTATGGGAGCCGGCGCCGCATACGGGTGCCACTGTTAACCCAACGTCATTGGGCACATGGACGCGCATTTGTCGGCAGTCACCAGGGATGGACACTGGAGCAATGGCGTAACGTGATATGGTCGGACGAATCACGATTTCAACTGCACCATGCCGATCGGAGGCACCTTGTATGGCGCAGACCCCATGAAGCGATGGATCCCGCCTGCCTCGATGGTGTGGTCCAGGGCGCTGGTGTCTCTGTTATGGTCTGGGGTTCATCTTCCTGGTATGGAATGACCCCCTAGTTGTTCTGGAAGAGACTTTGAATGGTACGCGGTATGTTGAGCTGCTCGGAGACATCCCCACTCTTTTGTGGCCTTCCAGCGCCCAGACGAATCTGCGGTGTTTCAAGATGATAACGCGCCGCCACATCGCTCACACCTCGACCGGGAATGGTTCCAGGAACATGCAGCGGAGGTCCAACGACTACCATGGCCACCCATGAGCCTCGATATGAACCCTATCGAGCACATCTGGGATGTCCTGGAACGCAGGCTCCGTGCCATGGATCCTGCACCCACGAACAGAACAGCATTGGCGGCCGCTCTGCAAACGATTTGGTGTCAGCTGCGTCCACAGGACTACCAGGGACTTGTCGACTCACTTCCACGGCGTCTCACTGCAGTTCGCGGAGCCAGACGAGGCCCCCCACGCTATTAGATGACTATCCCATGACATTTGCTAAGTCAGTGTACTGTACTCGTAAATGTATCACTAGTGAATTTAACAGTAAAACATTGGCAATAAGCAATTCAAACTAGAACAGTGATTGAACGTTGCCAACGTGCCAGATTAACGGTAAATGTAAGTCGTAGTATCGACAAGTAGGGTCCCTAAACTGTATGGTTACCGACACTGAAAAATAACAGCAAAATACCCAACAGCAAGAAAAGTAACTATAAATCACTACCTTAACATTACAGGGGAGAAAGGGTAAGGTTGCACCCATAGTGTATGGCCTTACGTGGGGAGGACTTTACGTCCGTCCGTATCGTGATTCGACTCGTTGTGCTGGCGCTCGTGAACTGCATTCCCTAGGATGTTTTCAACAGGATAATGCACGCCGCCAGGCTGCTGTTGTAACCCAACGTGCTCTACAAGGTGTCGAGGTGTTGCCTTGGCCGCTGGATCCACCCATCTGCCCCCAATCGAGCACGTATGGGACATGACTTGACGACAACTTCAGTGTCACCCACAACCGGCAATAACCATCCCTGAATTGATCGACCAAGTTCAAAAGGCATGGAACTCCAACCCAAAAGCTGACACCCAGCACCTGTACGACACAATGCATGCACATTTGCATGCCTGCATTCACGTTTCAGGCGATTACACCAATTATTAATGGACCAACATTGCATATTTGCGATGACTTTTCTCGCGCGGATATTAACATATAGTCTTGTACCTAAAATCAATTTAATATGTTACCTTGACAAATATATTGCCAACATTTCCGTATGCTACATTCCTAACTTCATTGTGTTTGGAAATGTTTTCCGCCAGTGTATTATTATTATTATTATTATTATTATTATTATTATTGATAGTAGGTAAACTTACTCCCTACATTCCCTAAAGCTATCCATTCCCTCATAGTTCTGGACAAAGTAATAATCATACATTTCTTTATTATCGAACCACTTACTATGAAGGGGCAGCGGACGTTCGTTTGTTTGCAGATTTCAATATAGTGTCAGCACATTATCATCGGTGCTGCAGGGCAGACTAACATTAATGATCAAAAAGACCACATCGGTTGATCTGTGCATGTAGCAAAGATGCAAGTTTGATAAGACTGAACGTGACAGATATGATGGGGGAGTAAAATAGCCGAGCAGCAGTGCCAAACTGAGTCAGTTGGTTTGAGAGACCTGCCGTCGTGTGCTTGTCCGAAATATGAATGTTTTTAAAATCCACATTAATTCAAGTATGTCATTTCTCAAAGCCAACAAAGTACAATATAATAAAATAGAACGTGGTGGCTACAGGCGTAGAAACAGGATAGAGGGAGACAAGGTCTCCACGTCTTGATAAACAAGCTGAATAACCGATTACGTTTACAGAATGAACTCTCTTGCTGTTTGCGGACTGTATTCAGTTTGAAACACACACACTATAACCTGCATCACACAACTTACTGTATTAGCGTGTTTACACAATCGTGCTGTCTGCAAAGAAGTAAATATCTCTTCATGAAGAAGTTTATCGATCAAAAAAGGTATTACTCACTGTGGAGGTGCATGCTGAAACAGGGCCGAAATTACAATTTGCAAATCAAAAAAGTTTGAACGCTAGTTTAATTATTTTAAAAATAGACACATTATGTATATACATCACGACTGGAGGAAAGCTCTTGTGGACAGCGATACTATCAGGCCTTCTTTTCCGAGGAGGCATTTACCCAAATATATAAATAAATGAAATTGCATCAATTACTGTTGGAAAGGGAATAATGTAATAACGAATACCAACAAATTGGAAACAAGACTTAAAATTCTAGGATACAAGGAAATGATCACGCTGGGAATTGCTTTCCAGACAGCAATAATTGCATACTTATTTCTCAGTGTAAAAGCTGGTCACACCATAAATGCAAAGTAGCCGTATGAAACATGCAGTGGCAGGTTTTTATCCCAAAATCCAAGATGAAAAGAACGAGTGTTCATTTTATCCATTCTCACTGAAACTCTCATGTTCTTTCCTCTGACATCTGACTACATTTCCAGTAGTTGTCAGCTTGAATGTTAAACACGGCACTGAAACTTAACACAAAATCCTATATGAGAGAAATGATGAATCATACGTTCTTCCGGGTAATCAAACCTCCTCGCACAAGATTGCAGGAATAAAGTTTATATTTATGGGTAGATTCGCCAACTGTTAGGATATGATCTGTTATGTTCGCAGGCTTGGTGTCTCAACTCATGGCCCCGGAGCCAACTACAATTTGTCCGAGTAAAATAATTTAATAATATCATTGGCTTTACGTCACACTAACTACGTTTATTCATTTTCTCATTGCAGTTTTGGCTGTTATAGTGGGATCGAGTGATCTGTTTTGTTGCCTCCTGAAATGTTTTAATTAAAACACGTATTAACTCGCAGTGATGGATTGATAATCAACAACCCAAAGTTACCCGAAACTAAATAGTAAAGCTTAATACATACATGGTAGATACCTTCATAACTTCACTGCAAAATATCGAAGGTTCAATTACTCGTCCTCTGCTAATCATCACTTGACAGCATGCCTGAACATTCCAGGTTAACTGAGACTTGGGTGTTCTATGATGAGCGTAGTGAACTCGGGAGTGTCCTCCAGAAGATTTGCAAGTAGGAGAAATATCTCCATAAAGTACACTTATATTTCATTCTTAAGGTCCTCGTACACACGGTCCTCGAATTCATAGCTGTGCCATTGTAATCGTCTCCATCATAGTGAAGAATTACGATTTATAAGTACGTACGTAGGTATGTTATCAAAGGAAATCTGATGTGTTAACATCAAGACAAATTAAATTTATGAAAGTGAAAGGTCCATTACCGTAATTTAAGAGTTAGTCACTTCACGGACCACATTGTACAACACTTCAAAATATGTTCATATCCGGTGTCGTGTTACTTTTTCACTGCTATCTCAATTATGTTCATTATAACTCCAGACGATTCCAGTCGGATTATAGGTTATGGCAAATATACATAATCGATCTTTGTCATACAAATTTTCTGAACTCATGCGTTGTACCTTTGTAAAGGCAACTGGATATTCAAAAGTTAATGAATAAATGGTTTGCGTGATTTTACTGTAATGTTCTGCCTAATACAAGACAGCTTTAACTCAATTGCCTCATGTAGTAAGTACAGGCTGAGCAGGATGATGAATACTCTCCGAAATTTTCTTACATTTTAATACTTTCGTTTCATCTTTCATGTCATCTTTAAATTTGTCCATCATATTTCCACAACAAACATGCATACGTTTCCATGTATTACTGATACGCTGGGATTGAACTCAGCTATTGTATGATTGCAATGGCAGCTGCATATCCAGCATCCAGTAAACAACTTGTGAGATTTAACTGATATGTTCTGCCTATTACAACTTGGCTTCAAACCAAGTGCCTCATCTTGTAACTATACGATGAGGTGGTATCTCGCATCGTTGTATCAGAGCCCCACGCCACGCGGACAATTCAATATGGATGCCCTTACTAATAAGCGACATTAAAATTGGATGGAAGCAAAGAGCAAATTTCGTTATTCACCAAGAGAAAATTACGTCAGGTTTATAGAAGTTTATTGAATTTATTGAACCCTACCAGACAACGATCCAAGGACTTAATACGGAGTGATTTTATCGTGCCGATTTCGTTTACCAGTCCGTGAACCAGTAGCCCACAACGAGGGAAGGCTCCGTTTCTCAAGCGAGGTACAAAAGCAGGGCCCGCAACTGTGTGAGAGAGAAACGCGCAAGCGAGACCGTCACAGAAATTTAATAACCAAAGCTTGTTCAATTTGTTCGGGGAAATACAATTGTGAATTGTGAGGGGGAAAATATGAGATGCTTCAATGTTGGAAAACCCACCCAACTGATTTCTATCCAGCACGGGCACCAGATATGGGCAAAATAAAAAGGCAAAACAGCCAAGATACAATTACGGTGGCTGAGAACGAAAGAGTAACAACTCAAAAAACGAATTTTTGAGATTTTTCTGTCAAAGTTTAGCATCTACTACCTAGGAAATTGTAACAACACCACAGCTGGTGAATTCACTGTTCTCGAATTCGTCGCTTTACTTAACTAAAAAGGCTAGCCATATGAGTTATAACTCTTTTCTACATTATAACAACCGCGTAATATTCGCGTACACACCAATTTTCATAAAAATTGTGAAACACGTCAATTTTTGAGAGGCAATGATGTAAACCGCAAATACTCTTATCCTGAAAAGCATAGATTTTGATTTGTAACTCTTTCGTACTGGGCAATCGAATAATGTAACCAAGCCCAATCATGCTTTAATTTATCATCGTGGTAGAAGCTAGGAAATTACAGCGAACCAATAACAGGAAGTCGGCTGCCCTCAGAAAGAAGTGTTTATTAGTGTCTGTTGAGGGGACCGTGACTTCAAAACATGAGGGTGCGATGCTTCCCCTTTCTTGTATCCAGAGTTTTTTCTAGAAGTGCGTGTCGCCTGTCGAGAAGTCGGAGCTCTTTGTGAGTTGTACATTTTACTCTTCGTTCAGAGCGGTTAGAGAATAGGATCCAGTAATTAATATGGAAACCTAGAGGTGGTAACAGTGGATTTATAAATAGATTCAATAAGAATTGCAACCGTTAATGTGGGCGCTGAATTAGACAAGCTTATAAAATTTGTACTAAGGAATATGTACTTACGATTGTACGAACTAAGACCATGATGGTGATGATACTTGTTATTTAAAGGGTCTTAACATTTAAGGTAATCGGCCCCAGCTAACCATTAGGTGTTATCTAATATCTGCTTAAGAGTGGACGGACTAATTCCACTGAGGCAACTTAGCACACCGAGCACTAGCTGGTATGTTCTCAAAGCTGGAGCTCTTGAGATCAAGGGTCTCGCTGTAAAAGTGTACCATAAGTGTAAGTGATCAATTACTAAATAGCCCAATGTTTTATGTGGCAGTGACGCATTTTCCTACCCATCAAAAATAAAGCCTCGCAAGTATGGTGGTTGATATCACAAACGGACCCATGAACGTCCCTAAAGTTAATATTATCGCCATGAAACACTAATCGCCAATGAAAGACACTACGAGGCCCATGTTCATCACCAAATAGGTACGAGGTAAGTACTAATTATTATTATTTTATATAGGAGAATGGTAACCGCACACTGTCGTCTACATAAATCTGTAAATATCAATCACTTATGATTCATTGTGGCGATTTTAAGTTTCCTAATTACCTAGTATATAATTGGTTTAATGCATGTCCTCCTATGGTTGATGGATTGTCTAAGTGAGTATTATTTAATGCGTAGTAAATATTAGTAATCGCGAGTGTAGAGACGTATTTGCTTTATGTTTAGTCGACTAGAAATTACTGTAGTTTAGAAAATATTATAACTAATATGGAAAAAGTTATTTATATGTTGTCATAGAGTATTCATTGCCTGATCAAAAACGTCTCAGGCGTCAACTATCAACAAGGTAACATTAACCGAACCAAACATTCCATGATGATCAAGCAGAAAATGTAACTTCAGTGGAAGGAAACTCAGAAACACACTAATATTTTAAGACTGAAGTATTGAAACCTAATTTAAGCTCTTCCCCAAAGGAAAGCTACCCAGAAAAACTAAGGTATGACAGAAACCCTTAGCACTACAGTAAGAAAGCTTACTATTAACAGCTACATTCCTCATCATGCACGTAATCAGAAAGCTAAGCAGGGTATCATGAAGAAAAAGGGCGGTAGAAATCTAACACAATGTTATATGGAATTGAAATATAAAAATAATTGTCAACGACAAAATTATTCGAGATTATAAAATTAATGTAACACTACTTGGGAAATAAAAAATTATGAAACAGTTAGGAGGTAATAAAAGATTCAATAGCCATTGCACCACATATCCTGATTTACTTCTTTATAAACAAATACAAAATGGAAATTAAGTTGGATAACTTTGAGAATTACAATTTACCTCCTGATATTTTAAGTTACCATCAATTACAGATGTAATGATGTAAATTTTATGTGACATGATATTACATTTAAAATGTCTGTCCGCGGTAACTGGTAGTATACATGAATTGTGTACGACTAGTGGCAAGTAAATAATCATATCCTTGTGTGTAATTTCTATTGCTCATTTATCTCAAGTTGCCATCGCATTTGTCTTGCTCTTATGCACATGAAATCCAAATTTCTAATATTTGAAATTCTCATCTACTGCAGTACGGGGGTATTTACTCCTCTTATGTCGTTTCAAACATAACATTTTAAACGAGAATTACCTGCTTGTGCCCATCGTGCTGCCCTTCATGATATTGTACATCACAATTACAAACAATACAGGTGACTACACATTTAATAGACGTCAGAAAACTTAATAATTGGTGCTATAATAGTGCACTTACACTTTTAAAGATATTTCTACAAATCAAACATCTGAACAGCCATACTCCACAGTAAGTATATAGAAGGGCACTAAGGGGAACTTATTGGGCAAACAAACTTTCAAGCACAGCAAATTTCCACGACACTTCTCCAGAGAGAGATACGACTGTTATGTAATAATAACAATAATGTTACTTAGCCACACATCCCGGCTGTTTTTTAAGGAAAGACCTGTTAGAAAAACATGGCACTGTATACATGAGAAGAGTGCGTTAGTGGACTGGAAACATCGACGATTTTACCACTGAAAAATTACTATTGTATACATCGCTATGGATGGGCGTTCATCGTAACATTAACATTCGGGCCAGGTATCAGAACAATTATGTAAAGCTGTTGGATTAAATATTTCTGGTTATCACATAATCTGGGTCAGGGTTTGATAATCAAACAAGATCAGACTTCAGACATAAACATATCTGCACGCTGAATACAAGGGTGTAGCCGTACTATAAAAGCTTCTCTAAATGTAAGAATTCCAGAAAATAACGTGTAAAAGTACCATATAACAACATGGACGTTACCGATATGGTCAAAATTTGTGTTCTTTACGAATGTACTTACAAAAAGAACAAACGACAAACATAACATCAATGTAGATGCTTACTAACGTGAGCTACACGGGTTTGTCCGTAAATTAGTCATGCGGGAAAACGTTTTTAATTCATTTATGAAAATGGCTTGATCGTTCTGCAGTGTTAGCGGGTGAGTTCTTGTTAAGATGAAACTTGTACGAAGACCACTACCGCACTTATAAAACAGAAGCATCTATTCTGGAGACTGAGTGAGGTATTTACAAAAATTACCACACTCGTTACAGGAGTGAGGGAGGTTCCACCAAATTCTTCAGAAGCGCGTCCCCGTTTCACACCACAAGTCAGCATATGTAGTTTTATTGAGCGCTTGAGAAAATTTACCATCAAATTGATAATCAACATTGTGACTGTTGCTTGAGATGACTCACCGGATGTTTTCCAAATTGCCTCTTCTCTAAAACTTTTATGCTCATTGGTTACACCAGTGTGAACGTTTCCCCTTATAAGTGACCCTGTGCGTTCGAAAATTAGATATCTTGAATTACTTACTGACACATTCTTCACAAATTTGTAACTGCCTAGCAATATGCGTTGGGCAGGTGTGTTTGAAGACGAGATATCAGGGGAAACGCTCACCACTAGAGTACGGAGGCTCTAAAATGTCTTTAAGCAGTTGTTCATTAAGTACGAAACCGTTTACCACATCCACATCCACATGTGATACGAGTAATCTGTTTTGTACAAACGGATGGGAAACAGTTCTAATTACATCTCGGAAATTTGTATGAGTCATGCGAAAATCACAGAGTCCGATGAGGTGACCTTGTTGATATTGTAGTCGGAAAGTATTGCTGAGTCATGTAAATAGCCCTGAGTATGATGAGGTGGCCTTGTTGATGCAATGAGATCCGGAAGAGTTTCGGGGCGTGGTCTTGACAAGATATTCTACACGTGATTGGATTGCCAGGATCAATCTAGACGTATCATGTAAGAGGTCTATATAGGCATGTGATCAAACGGCGAGAAGCATACAGGCCTTGGCTACATAATGGCCTGGACTTCAAACTTTGGTGGAGAAAACTTGACTTTAAACAGCGGAGGACAGGAGACGTAACTCGTAGGAACCTGGTTTTAGTGTTTGTGAAGTATGGTAATAACCAGTAACTGTGGATTGCTTAGGCACCTGGTATTGTGCCATTTAAGGCAGCTTTGTATTATATGTCGGTGAGTGGTATGGGGTGCTGTATTTCAGAATTTCCACCATTTATGTTATGGAACAAATAGCGTGTGATGCTCGAGTGATGTATCTTTAAACAAAGTGTTAAGGTCAGTGAAATCGTCGCCATAAGACCTATGTGTGTCGGTGCGATGTAAAGCCATTAGCAAAAGAAGTCAGTGAACACAGTATCAGTGTGATATAACAACTGCCAATAATGAGAATATGCAAGTTGTGTTCATACACAGACAGTGAAGGGTACTTATCTACATATGTGCTTTGTTCAATGCTTGGTCCTCGCGTCTGGTTACCTATCTTTTTTGTTGTTGCTTATTGTGTAAATATGGAGTCTTCCAACGTTATATTGTGAGTGTATTTTATGTATATTTTGGAGTGTTGGTGAGGTACCCATCACGGTATTTGTCAGAATATAGTTAATTATTTTAGAATCAGTTGAGTTATTGATGAAGCTGGCTGAAGTCCCTACCTATTAATTCGTTTTCAGAAGACCTGAAGATGATGTACCAGTACACAGCCTTATGTACACACCCTGGGAGAGAAGGTATTACCATGCTCTATTAAAATTCGAGGGATCCATTCTGGTGAACTCAGGCGCTTATAATGCGCACATTTCGAGATATTATTTTATCAATTTATTTTATTTTAATTATGTTAATAATTTATTCAGGTAGATTTCATTTGACGCCCATGCGTGAGGTGATTATTTTATTCATATTTGATTTTATTTTAATAATATTGTAATGGTAAATTAATACCATTATATTACAAATGGCGACCAGCGTAAGGCGCTAAAGTATTTTTTGATTATTTTACTCATATGGAAATGGTTATCAATGATTTCATTAGTTCATCACATATATTACACTGTGTGTGTGTGTAAGATATTGTATATCCCGTTTGCACTCCTTAAGAAATTTCTTACCACATCCAATACGAAAATGTGGACGCTATCCATTAATCGCACAAATGTATCTTTTTGCTATTGGTTTACGTCGCACCGACACGGATAGGTCTTATGGCGACGATGGGATAGGAAAAGGCTAGGAGTTGGAAGGAAAAAGCCGTAGCCTTAATTAGGGTTCAGCCCCATCATTTGCCTGGTGTGAAAATGGGAAACAACGGAAAAACATGCACAGGGCTGCCGACAGTGGGATTTGAACCCACTATATCCCGAATGCAAGCACACAGCTGCGCGCCCCTAACCACACGGCCAACTCGCCCGGTGCTAAAATGTGTTGTAGAATATTCAATTCGGTTGAAATATTACCCCATTGAACACATTGATGTGGACGTGTCTAACCACCCTTTCTTTTTTCACGCAAGTAATATATACATAAGCAAGTGCACATTCAACTCATACTATAGACCAAAACTTTTACACACATCGTTCTCAACACAGTCGATGAGCTGAAATACAACTTGTGTCTCGCAGAGTGGACTTGCTAAGTATCGCATTGATTATATTAATGTTGACTCTCCCCAGTATGGGTCAATGTCTCTTGTCGAAGAAATCCCTTCTACTGAAAAATTCTTCGCAGAGTCATTAACAGAACATGGACTCTGTTTAGTATGCATACGGATGTGTTGCTGGACGCTCACCACAATGCATACGTAGGTATTGCCGAAGATACGACTTCTCAAAAAAATTTCTACCACATTCATCACTTGGAATGTAGTTGCAGGTGCCGACGAAGACTTGACTTCTGAGAAAACTTCTTACCACATTGCTGGCAGGAATGTGGACGCTCACCGGTATGTCTAACAAGGTGTTCACGAAGATCGCACTTTCGAGTAAACTTAGAACCACACTCAGGACAGGAATACGGCCGCTGATCGCTGTGTGTGCACAGGTGTTTCACAAGGCCTGATGAATGACAGAATGTATCACCACACTGATCACATGAATAATCACGGGCATGAGTAAGCCGGTGTTCCCGAAGATACGACTTCTGAGAAAACTTCACACCACATTGGCGACAAAAATGTGTATAGAGGTGACTCCGGAGATGCGACTTTCGGGCAAACTTCTTATGACAGTGACTACAAGAATGTGCACGCTCATCTGTATGTGTGAGAAGGTGTTTTCGAAGACTAGACTTGTCAGAAAACTTCATACCACATTGATTACAACAGTGCGGTCGCTGCCCACTATGTATGACATGGTGGCGCCTAAGAAGCCACTTCACTGCAAACGTCTTACGACATTGCTCGCATGAGTGTGGACGCTGATCGGTATGTGTAAACAGATGACGCGCAAGTACCCTCTTCTGAGAACATTTCTTACCACATTGTTTACAGGAAAACGGACGCTGCTCAATATGTGTGAGCATATGACGCCGAAGATACGACTTACGAGAAAAGTTAGAACCACATTCATTACAACGGAGAGCCCGTTGGCTAATGGGAACAGAGTCAGACAACATGTGTAAGTTGCATTCATTATGAGTGGGCAAAATGCACTTTAGCTCACTTCCTTCTTTCAATACCTTGCACCGACTGTTACATGTACCCTCTGGACCTCCATTCAATAATGCAACGTTCACAAATCTTGAAAACAGAAAAAAGTTATTACATATTATGATTAAGATAACAAAATCAAATACAATAAACTGAAGTAAACACAATATATGTACCATGATTGCTTCTTATCACATTACGTAGCAGAACAAATCTCAATAATATCAGATGAAGGCTCTAACTCATAAGCCCATATAATTTCCAATTGCAAATAGAATATATGATAAGTTTGGACTTTAGCACAGCACATCCAAACAATTCAAGAGGGTCCTATATGGGAGCAATTATTGTGAGAATGCTTCACTTAGTGATTTCCTTACGTGCATTCTGCAACTTTATTTTAAATGAGACTCATCACATTTAGGATGCCAAATAACACCTAATTCTTTAATAGCTTCATCCTTAGTGAGGTTACTTGTTGACAAGATTTCCCTATCATCTACAGGGACATTGGCCAGGTTTTCTGGACAATTGGACGTCCAATTTCTGTGACACACTTGTGTACTCTAAAGCCGGGAAGAGACTAAAGTTCCTCAGAAATTTCAACCTGTCAACACATCAGCGTAAAAATAAGAATATGCAGTAGGGTGAGATTCTGCGTGTTCGTCAGCAAGTTGAACCAGAAATCTCAGAGCAACAAATGGGGCAGAACTTGTAACAGTAGTAAGGTGGTAGTCCTTGATCTCTTCATCAGAAGATTCATGCCATGGTGAGGATGTATTAACACAAATTTGAGTATCTTAGGAATATCAGCTGAATGAGTAACAATATAACTTATGAACCTTAAAACAAAAGACAGGAAGTAAGGCTAAATTTCAGGGTCAGCCATTTACAAAGAGTTCAAAGCTATCCTATTTCAATATTCACAACATCTGTCAAATTCAACTCTTGGCTTAGTTGTGATGCTAAAATCTTTGAGCACAAAATGAAATGAAATGGCGTATGGCTTTTAGTGCCGCGAGTGTCCGACCGAGGATATGTTCGGCTCGCCAGGTGGCGACCTGCGCGTCATGATGAGGATAAAATGATGACGACGACGACACATACACCCAGCTCTAGTGCCAGAGAAATAAAACAAGGGTGGTTAAAATTCCCAACCCTGCCGGGAATCGAACCCGGGACCCCTGTGACCAAAGGTCAGCAGGCTAACCATTTAGATACGGAGTCGGACTAGCACACAATGATGGGGCATATGAAAGCATAATGAGTTAGAAGTCACAAGGGGTACATTTTCCGTGTGTCCCTTTTCACAGTATTCACGCATGAAAATTAAATACAGCTGTTTAAAATCTGGAATTCTAGCAAACGTATTTTCAATGTGTTCATCCATTTTAACAGCATTATGCTTAGGATGAGCTACAGGTGGCTTTCAGGACGAATAGGAAATTTGCCATTAAGCCTGGTAGAATTACCCGTGTTCTTCACATGCCCTTTCTTCAGGACTAAAAAAATGGTTGATGGAGACCTTCAAGCTTCCAAAACCTTTGCAATTTTGTGTGAAGAGAATCATGAATTATACCCCTGGCACACCAAACCGTGGCGCAATTCTTAACACAAAACTCAGAGATGGTGACTGACAACCCCCAACCAAATTTGGTCAACTAACAAGGTGAGATAACCTTTCTTATGCAAGGTACTAGAAGACAAAATTTCATAGCAGACTTCAGCTCTTAGCAAGATATAAGTAGCAGAACGCTGCTTAAATATCCTAACACTTAAAATGACATCGCGAGCAATATACCAACTGGAACAATCAATTTTCTGTCAGGTTGTGGTTGTATTCACAATTGCACAGTTCAACATCAATGTATAATCTGACACATTAGAGAAGAAAACAATTTTGCATGTGGATCATCCAGGCTATTCATCAGTATTGCCTATACCAAATATAGGTAGCCATCAAATCTTAGTACAAATGCCAAGCTTTGTAACAAAACTACACCGGGCGGGTTGGCCGTGCGCGTAGAGCCGCGCGGCTGTGAGCTTGCATCCGGGAGATAGTAGGTTCGAATCCCACTATCGGCAGCCCTGAAAATGGTCTTCCGTGGTTTCCCATTTTCATACCAGGCAAATGCTGGGGCTGTACCTTAATTAAGGCCACGGCCGCTTCCTTCCAACTCCTAGGCCTTTCCTATCCCATCGTCGCCATAAGACCTATCTGTGTCGGCGCGACGTAAAGCCTCTAGCAAAAAAAACTACAAGACACTAAGGACAAATGACTCTCCCAGTCCAAACAATCTTTAAGTAGTAGTACAACCTCCCCTGAATTGTTCTTCACCGCTACACAAGCTGTACTTAACTAAATATTTTAGTGGGTGGCACAATTGCAGACTTTCTAACAATTATATCATTGGGAATTGTTTGTTTTTACAAACCAACAAGGTGTAGGGTCCATTGTACCGAGGGCACTTGTGTTGCTTACACCATTTAGATAAATGAGAAGCAAAAATATAGATACGAAAGGTTATTTTTCCCTTATAAATTTGCGGCGATAATAAATGTTTGTTTGAACTTTCTACAATTAGAATTGCTATGATTATCAAGTTTTCAACACTTGCAATTAAAGGAATTGTTGTTGTTGTTGGTTTTGTGAAATAAAATCTAAAACATATGACAATGACAAAATGGCCATGAATCAAAGACAATCAGTGGATCCAACACACAATGGCTTATTTTCAGAGAAAATGCTTGTTGTCCAAAAGGGTCCTAAATCCATGTCACTGAACCTTGCAATAGTATTAATTAATGGTAAAGCAGAACCATATTTTCCTCATATGGTTGTACTAATCACAGGTAATATAGACACATGGCATGTGATACCATTCACAGGTAACACAGACCAATGGTGTTCCACAGATTACAGTACTACTCACAAGCAATGAAAACCAATGGTTTTCCTCACATAGTCGGACTAAACACGGTCACCGACTAGATCAATGATGATGATCATAATTCTGGTTTAAGGGGCCAGCCCGCTTGGTAACCAGACCCTATTGGTACGAGGTGCAAAAAAATAAAACAATTAAAACTTCAATAAATATTCATTGACAAGAATCTAAATAAAATGATGATGAAAAATTAGCATGAATTCAAAAGAATCAGTAGATCCGATTGATAATGTTATAATGACTTCACTATGCAGGGTAGGATTACAAAGAACTTTAGGAGAACTTTCGAGTCGCAACGCTCAATGCTGCATCAGTATATTTGCAAACCGGATTCGGCGTGCTTTCCTCCTCCACGGAGCGAGTTTGCTACATGTTTTTAGATCCTATAGCCAAGAATATCCGCCCGAGAGATGGTAAGTTTGAATCCGCAGTTATGAATATTGTTTTAAAGTAGTTTCACATTTTCATAGCTAGCTGGTTAACATAACGCCACTGTAATGTGACTCTTCCTTCTCCTCAAAGACTAAGTAGCGCTTGACCTCCTCCTTATGGACAGAATAGCGTATGACCTCTTCCTACTCTGTACTCGTTTCTGTTACAAAACTGAGTAAACCTCAGATTTATCTCTAGAACCTCTTAACAGACAATCAAACTTATACCTTTATCGAATAGACCTAAATGAATTGCTGTTAAAATTTATACTCCATCCATTCAGATCAAAATAAATGCCTTCCTCACCTCCTCCATTAAGAAAAAACGCTGAATCTCTGAGTTCTGAGATACAGATTTGAACCCCAGAAACTACAACAAAAACTACACTCATATTCACTTAGCAAACTGGGATTGATATAATCTTTTTAAAGAGAATCGGTTCATCATGAGATTCGACTCTTGATCAGTATCACTATTACAATTGAGCTTCTCTTTTAACGGTCCACCTATTCAATCCTATATTAAGGAACGTGTATAGACTATATAGTATCGGAAATGTGGACCATTAAGATATAAGTGATCACAATTCAATACGGACATTGAGTAGTAGCTGATGCGTATACTGTCCCGGATTATGGAAACAATGAACCAGCTTCTGAGGGATGGTTTCCTGATCTACGTGAAGCGACATGATGTGGAGGTCTCTTGGATATCTTGACCACAGCACAGACACTGCGATCGCTTCCAATTCTATGATCATCCTACTACTGCTTTCTTCAAAATGTATGTGCGATTTGTAGTGGTCAACACACCTCAAGTGCGTGCACGAGAAAGGGATCACTCAAATGCAACATTTTCAGTGAAGGTCATCCACCTTTCTCAGCTAAATGTGAGGGTAAACATCAACATTGTCCCACTCTCCTGGAAAAAGTGTTACATATCACACCATTTGACATTCCTGCCCCATCCTCCCCTCCCACTCATCCCCTACTTCCACTGAGACCATTCTGAAAATCATCACTATGGAGCTCCAGAATATTGTCCCATTCCAACGTCCAGACGTTCTGTATCAGATCCAGCTAGCGGCGCAATTGATTTTCCAGACTCACTTCGACGGAACTTCTCTGGAACGTAAGTGCAGTGTGCGTTATTTCTCCTTGATCCTAGTCCGCTGTTGTAGTAAATGAATGTTTATTACATTGATGTGTGTTTTTAAAGGTCAAGTGACTGCTGCCCAATAGATGTCACGGAGGGGTAGCAATTGGTACTCATAAATCCATCCCTTCAGAACAACATTATCATTCTTTAAAGGAATAATATCTATCTGAAAACTTAAAAATAGAAATCACTATTGGAAATCAATTAATGGCTTTAGCTACATTTTATATAGCTTTGGCTATCCGCACCTCAGAAATTTTTAGGAAATACTGATCGTAAATACAGTATTTACATCACGATCACAGATTTTAAGAATACTTCATATACACATCACAACGAGCCATTTACGATAAACTATTACATGATATACTTACTCTTTCCATCCCCAACCCGCCCTACATCAAATACGAGCCCTGAATTTCTGATCCCCAGCTCTAACCTATGAATGAAGTGTGACATCACCATGCTGCCTTCAATGGGAAATGACCATGTCCCTGCCTTTCTAACCATAAAAATGTACTAACAAACCCATAGCAACATGACCAACATCCCCAAATGTTATACGGTATACACGAAACTATTGGGTATCATACAGACAAACAATATCAGACATAATATGCAATACTGAACTTCCTACCTCACAGCATGAATTACAAGATAAAGTTAAGAAATTATAATCCCCACTAACTATTGTCAATCGACTCCACATTCCTCACCGCACCTTCCATCTATGCAAACGTCCCCTGTCTCCCTAAGCACTCCAAATACTAAAATATTCCCATGAACATTACAAGGCATACCTTCGATCTTGTGACCCAAATATTCAGGAAGAGAAGAGTTCGAACCTTTTTCTACTCTTCCTTCCACGTTTGTAATTCCAACATGACCAATTTGGCTATCATTTTCTCATTCTTTCATCAGGTTTCCATGGTCCCATATCGAACTGGGAATCAAGCATGGTTTCAAAATAAGATCTTCATATGACCATGGTATTTTCTGTGGAACCACCTGAGTTAAGACTGACGAATGCCACACATTATACAAACAAGAGTTATTCTTCATATGAATGACATATGTTTTGCAATTTTCTTTTAAGAGGACAAAGGTACAAACATTTAATGACTTATATGCTTCAAGCTGAATCATCTCTCCTGTGTGTACGGACTTAACAACTGAGTTTCTCACCTTACATATTAAAGAATTTTACTTTTACCGCAATCTCGTTCCAAATTTTGGTACCAAAATTTTAACCAATTTTTAATCACTACTGTAAGTGTGCCTTGAGTTTGATACTGCTTTTTGGATGTTTGTATTTTGTTTAAATGATCACTGGCTGATGATGACACGTAATTAGTGTCGAAACTAGTACCACTCTTTTATGAACCGCATATGATATAATTCACATCAATAAATTAGTTTTGAAAAGGTGGAACCAAAATAGCTTCAATTTACAGACAAGCAAAGCAATTCTACCCCTATTACCTAATAATGCATAACAAATCTGCACTCAGTGAAAACAAAACAATGACTGACATTTCTGCAGATCATTATAAAGTAATTTTCTCACCATCTTCCGATCTCAATATCTACCACGCTGACCACGATGCAATATCAGAATATTCAGTTCTTGACTCCCAACATCCCCTAAATGCTCCTATTACAGTCTAAGATATAAAAGTCGCACTCAGGACCAAAAAGAACACTGCCCCTAGACTAGATCAAATTACTTACCGACACATAAAAGAAGCTCCACATCCCTTCCTACAACTCCAAAATGAAGTAAACACCATAATTCTCCATACAGGAATCTTCCCCACCCCTCCCCCAAATTGGGTACATACCAAAAATTTGTCATTTTGAAAACCCCAAAAGCTACTATCACAATGAACTTCATATAGACCCACGAATCTTCTAAGAGAGTGTTCTAAAATCTTAGAAATCATCTTAGCTCACTGTATACACACCTATCTCGACCCCCTACGTCTCATACCTCAGTATCACGCCAGTTTCTGTCCTCAGCACTCCATGTATGACCATGTCTTTCATATCTATGTATCCATCACAAAATATTTACCTACAAAAATATGCGCAGCCCTTACCATTCTTGATGTTGAGACTGCCTTTCAACGGACTGATATATAAATTCCATCATCTTCCAGTTCCAATGACAATCACCAATTTCCTAGCCAAAATCAGTATCCAAAACACATTTACCTATACCTCTCCAATTAAATCAGGAGTACAACAAGGTATCCCAGTCACCACTTTTATATGTCCTTTGTATCAATATTACCCAACCTATACCCCCACTTTCATTGTGTCAGTTTGCTGAACAAATAGCAATACTGGCTGTGGAATCCAATAACTGATCCTTGCAACCCCGTCACAAAACCAACTTAAATGAACTCGAACAATGGCTCAGTCTATGACAAATCAAAATTAATGTCAGCAAAAAATGTATATTTTTCCTAATCGTAAATGTAGATACCGTCCCACTTACAAAACTTTTTAACCTTAAAAATAAACCCCTTGCTGTAACAACCACAGTTAGTCACCTAGGCATACGGTTTCAAAATATTTTATATTTGCAAAGATTGTGGAAGAACCTTCCTCTGGGGGGTTACAACAAGAAGTCGCGTAGTGCAATTTTTCGGTGCAAACACAGTAAGAGACACTTCTACAATCCTTCCAACGGCAAACATCATGAAGAAGTTTTTAGTGAGACTCCAACGAGAAAGAAGTTTAAAGATCTCAAAAGTATTCTACCAGATAATTATTTATTTATGAATAGTAAACCTTTAACAACATTTCAAACTCTACTTCATTGTCTAGATTTACAACAAGTTCCGTTCCTATGCTCACATCTCAGGAGGAAGAGAGGCAAGATAAAGAAGAGGAAGAAAAAGATAATCTGAATGGTATTTACAATCGGAGTTTTTAATTTTATTTTGTATTGCAGTGCAAACATCTAAAGAAGGAGAGCAAAAGGATGCGGTACAAAATGAAGAAGGCAATGAAAAACGAGACGTCCGAGAAGGTCCCAACTCCTTTTTATCAACAAAGCAAGATAAATACAGTTTTCTACATATCAAGTGTCTGCACGTAGCCCGGAATATTAACAAGCCTCTGTTTCCGTATGTAGATGCAAGATCCCAACCTACCCGTAGAACGCTTGTAACAGATAAGAGCGGATCAAGATTGTCATTACACAAAGCATGAAGCAGAGATTCTAAAAATTGAGCAAGAATTACATTGTGTGGGTAATGTGATAGATTTTACATACAGTCAGTACAGTACCTTTCTTTTTTCTGTAGCATACAGTACACTATAATGTTGCAGACTCTTCAATAACCTACATCTCTTAGGGTGTTACCTCCAACTCTATCTGTAGAGCAGGTCTCAAGCCTGGATAAAGCAAGAGAGACACCCGAAATAGCAGGCTAGGCAAAATGGTCGTTTAGGGGGGGGGGGAAATGTTATTCTTGTATAACAGCGTTAGTAGTCTTTTTATTGAAAAATGCTACATAACTAAAGATGTAAAACGTAACATTTCTAATCATTTTTGGTCGATCTTGAGTTTTCAAGTTTTTGTACAGGCTTTTGTACAAATATTCATAAATAAAAACTTGGCTGAGTTGTAAGGAGTTGCATAAAATGTACAAATAAACTTGTAATGCACACCTCATTAATACACACTTTTCAGTCACTGCTCATTAGCCCACACTCATTAGTAACTGCTAATATGCCCTTGCTCAATTGCCCCCTGATCATTTGCAATTGCTTATTAGACCCTGCTCATTAAGTCATGCATAACTGACCCTTGCTCATTACCGACTGCTCATTGCTGATGACCATGCAGTTTTCAACAGTCTTACCCCTCACCTAGCCAGTTTACCAAATCTGGAAGATGGATGGGTGTTTGTAAGATATTGAGAATTAGATGACATTTTCTCAGCCTAATTAATTCTATACAAACTAGATATGGCAACATGGTTATGGCTGAATAGAGGGTGTATGACGGTAGTGCTTCTCAATATTTTGTGATTATGGTTGTACCTAAATTGAATAACGAAGTGAAACTGTGAAAAACTGATGTACGTATTAGGTTGTTATTAGATGTTAATTAGTGATGTATTACCGGTTAGTTTTAAGTCATTTGGGGGCGAATCTGTGTATATTAACACTGAGGTGAAGTGCTACAAACTTGAACATATTTCCTAAGAGTAGTGAAGTGGAGTTACCCTGAGCCTACACAATCGATTTCTATATCGATCGTGATACCATTCCTCACCACCATGAGCTCTTGCGTAGCATGTCAGAAGGCTGTTTCTAGGCAAGATATAAATCCTAACATTCAGAGTAGTAACTGTCATGGTTGGTTCCACTGCAAATGTGTTAGTATACGAGACGTTGTATCAAATTTCTTAAAATCTGAAATTCAAGTTTGAAAGTGTGCTCGTTGTGAAAAGGAAACTCGAAATAGTGTACATACCTTGGAACTAGCAACAACGCAATCTATTGGGTACATCTATCAGCTCTTACTTGAGGTGAAGGAAGAAATTGCAGAGGTTAAGAAATCAAGTGTAGAGGCTGAGCGAGAGTTAAGCAAAAGTTTGGAGTTAGCTCACGAAAAGTTGGATGAGAATGCAACATTTATTTAAAAAAAAAACAGTCAGAAGTAATAAATCAATGCATGGAGAACATGGAGAAATTGAGAGAAGAAAATTTAAATCTTAAGAAGCAACTAAAGGACAAACAACTACAGTTAGATGAACTCGGTCAGTATGGTCGTCGTAACACTGTTGAAATTTTAGGTATATAACGGATTAATGAGGATATTTATGAAATTGTTAAACCTGTAGGTCGAGTATTAAATGTGGAGATCAAGAATGAATCGATTGGTGCATGTCATAGATTGAAGAGGCAATTGCATCAAGCTTCAGGTGCCATTGCAGTGAAGTTTTTACACCGTAGTGTCAAGAATGAACTCATTCAAAAACACACGATTAAAAGGGATTTTAATGCGTCTCATCTCGGATTGTATGAGTACGAGACGGTGTATATAAACCGGTTTGATGTCCCTACAAAAAAGATCCTTGGACAAGCTCGAAAAATTAAGGAGAGAAATTATACTTTTCTATGGCTAGATCATGAAGGCAATATTAAACTCCAAAAAGATAGGGTGACCGGCAGGTGTTTAATCTAAAACCCCATGACGATGTGAATGGATTAAATTAGACTGTGTAGCTGTTGTATTTTCAGAAAAATGATTTAAATGTAATTAATATTTACTACCAGAAAGTAAGAGGGTTAAACAGTAAAATTTTGGAGTTTTATATTAACAATAGTGAATGAGAGTACGACATTATGTTGATTACGGGAAATATGGTTACAAGCTCATTTTGCTAACAGCGAACTATTTAGTAGGGATTTTAATGTGTATAGAAAGGATCGTATAGGAACAAAGAACGAAGGAGGGGCATTAATAGCTGTTAAATGTTCTATAGTATCAACAAAAATAGCGCTAGATTTTGGTGATACTGAGGCAGTTTTGTAAAAATTATATTTAATGGTCACAGTTATGTAATAATGTCAGTGTATTTTTCACCTGCATCCAAAATGGAAACATATTTGTACTTCTATAGGCTGTTTGAAGTTAATAAGGACATTTTTAAATTTAGATCTTATTATAGCTGGTGACTTTGACATTAATTCCTGGCGAGCAAACTAATCTTGTAAATTTTGGACCTGCACATAGATCAGGGCCTCTCAGAGTGCATGCACCTGGCGCATGGGTGCATGCACTGTGCACGGTGCAAAGGACGACTTCGCTTGGTTGCCCAGAATGCAGACCCTCTCTCCTCGATTTGGAGCAACAGCGCTGTCTCTCTCTTTCCCCACGCCTGTCTCGCTCGCTCCGCCTGTCACCCCCTTCCTCACTTGCTCTGTAGCGCTCCAAATCCCAGCCGAGTTGAGCCGAGCTTAGCCGAGTAGCCCAGAGAAGAAGCGTTGGTCCGAGCCAAGCCGAATGGGACCGATGTACTGTGCACAGGATCTCTGCGCCTTAATTCACACGCGTGAGATTTTGGGCATTTGAGAGGCCCTGACATAGATCTCTAGCTGAGTTCATATCATTCTATCAGTTGCACTTGGTCAATAATACTTTTAATGCAAACGGAAATACACTTGATCTTATTATTACTAATGTTAACACATTAACAGTACATAGAGATGAGTTCCCCTTAGTTAAGGAGGATAGTTATCATCCTCAAATTGTAGTCACACTACTATTAAACAGAGAGCATAGCCATCTTTCACAACAACCTAAACAATCTAAGCATTTATTTGACTTTATAAGGGCTAATTTCTTTCAAATGTATAAAATGTTTGAGCAAATGGATTGGTCTAAGATTGTAGAATTTACAAACGCTGACCAGGCTGTTGAGTGTTTTTATGCTCAGGTACACTCCGTATTTTTTGAAACGGTGCCATGAAGAATATTCACACAAAGAAAAAACTCCATGGTTTTCTAAAGACACAATAAATAACCTGAAACTGTAGAAAATCTATTGAATGCGAGGGAAATATTCAGAGTATAGTAGGGTAATATTTAGCCAGTTAAGGAGAGTAACGAAATATATGAACAATAAATCCTATAAGAATTATATATCTAGACTTGAAGAGAATATCCAAAGTGATGTCAATCAGTCCTGGAGCTATATGAAATGCAAAAGAAGCACAAAGGAAAGTTTACAACAGGGCATGAAATTTAACAATATCTTACTTAATAATAACAAAACTATAGCTGATGGCTTTGCAAACTTATTTGGATCGATATATTCGAAACCTCCAGCAACCTACGATATTCCTGACACATCAGATTTATATGTTAAGTATCCGTTATCTCTAGAATTCGGGAATGAAAAGGAATATATGTTGGCTATTAAAAAGTTAAAACCTAGCAGGCAATGTGGTGTTGATGGAATACTGCCGTACCTACTGAAAGCATGTTTGAATGCGTTAGATTTCCCCTTACGAGTCTTATATAACATTGTGGTAAAAACGCAAACCTTTCCAAATGTATGGAAGATAGCGAAAGTGTGTCCAGTTCTAAATGTGGCCACAGTCAAAATATTGAAAACTATCGCCCTGTTTGTATTTTATGCGCATTGGCTAAAGTATTTGAGCAAATAATGTACACGCGTATATTTAATCATGTGAGGGTCGGTGTACATATTAATGAGCATGGTTTTTTCACAGGTAGATCAACTAGACTAATCTATTGAAATTTATACAATATGTGTATGCCGTTTTGAATAATCAAGGACAGGTCGACGTAATATACACATATTCTTCTAAAGCTTTCGACAAATTAGATCAGTACATTACCTAGCCAACATTAGAAACAATCTTCGAGAAAGGGGCCGCTAAATTGAGGAAAAAATTAAGACTGATGCTAATCTAAAAATTTTAAATTCAACGGCGTTTTCCCATCACTTATCACATGCATTTCACCTGGCACGTTGTTTCCTCTCAAACTTGGTTTCTCAAGTTATTTAGCTCCCCTCTTAGCCATTCATGGTGTTGGCGTTTCTACAAAAACACACTGTCAGCCATAATTTTCAACACAGTGTTTTCATTCTGTTTTTGGATTGTTATCAAAGTAAAAATTTTAGACTAAGAGGTCCGCAACCTCAGCACAGCCACTTATTGTTCGTTTCCGCCTATATCATTTGTTTTCTTTTCTCTTCTCAGGCTAGCACACTTTATGGACTCAATTATGTTCGTAACTCCAGTCTCCATTTATCAGTATGTGTGAAACATACAATAACGTCATTAATAAATAACATATAGATCTTGATTTTGTGTATGAATATGGTACATATGTAAATATATTGAAAGAACTGTACTCGTCAAAGTGATTTGTTTATATGTATAATATTTACATGACTTGGTTGCAATTTATTTTTTAAATGTAGTAACAGATTTCTGCATATGAGATACTGTTTCGTCCATTTCATTACCTCATTTACATAGCATTTTCATATTTTCTTCTTTTGGGAATTTTTGTGTGATTTGTGTAAATAATTTGTAAAAGCCATATATAATTGGAGCGTGTCTCTGTTGGTGACACATTTAATAAATAACTTAAATGCTACTAAGTTTCTAAGTTCACTTCTATCATTCTTAGATCAGCCTTTTAGGCTGATGGCCATGCAGTATTTCAAGACTCAAAAAGCTAGTGCTCTACCACCTAAGCTACTCAGCCTAAGTTAGTCTGCAATGTTTCAACATCACCTCTGTTCAGTGATCCTTAGATCTGCCCTTAGGCTGATGACAGTGGAGCGCTCATCTCCTAATTTAGCCTACACAGACTTGACAGCTATCTTTCAAAATATTTTTCAAATTCTGAAGCCAAAGCTTTAATCTCTAAGTGATGTAAACATTATGGTATGGAATTAGATGTCTCTGAAGTTCAAATCTATAAGCTCAAAAAGTTAAAAATCAACATGTGAGTATCTCCGTGGTCCCTCAGCTCTGGGATCGATCTCCATTACGTCCATATAAGCAATTCAAATGTGTTGGCCTTACACCACATCCCTAGTCCCATATAAATAATGTGTACACACCATCATGTACAGAACTACAAGTTCAACTCCTATTCCCTCAGGCTGCCTCCCATTACGCACCTGTCAGCATTAAACATTACACCATCTCCCTAGACCCATTAGCAAAATGTGTAGCCACCATCTTGTTCTAAGTCCAGCACCAGATCCCAAAGATCACCCTCCAATCTTTCCCCTCTGAGTAAAGCATACGTATTAAGCCTCACACCATGTCCCTAGTCCCATTAGTACAATGTGTAGCCAAAATTTTGTTCCAAGGTCCATTCCAAGGGAGCGAATGCTTCTGCACATCGCACAAAATATAACTGGAGGTATGTTGTCAAGGTTGGAAGCTGCATTTTGAAGGCTGTTAATTACCTCAATCTCTGTGAAGTAAAGGATGGAGAGGGAGAGTGTAATGGCTTAGCTGTGTTTGGGTACATATTTGTACTTTTCCATGGCTCATTATTTCCTCCTTTCAATTTCTCACTGAACATTGAGGCAATGGCCTCGGGGAGGCAACTACAGCCATTAGAATAGAATGCATGTAGTGCCATATTACAGTATTAACAAATGTCTTTGCCGTTGTTACTTACCTTGTTTATGCAGTTTATGTAAGTTTTGTGCATGAGTTTCTTGATGGTATTCCTCACACGTTTATTTGAATCAATGTTGTATATTTTATACATGGCTTAGAGACAGTAGTAATTCCTCATTGATGTCACCAATGGAGATCGGTGCTCGGTACATGCAACCCAAAAGGAACTTGCTTCCAGCGCACATGAATTCCACCCAAACAAATTCTGCCTTTGTTTCCAGCAGCTCAAAGCGCACACGGTTGAATTCGGGTTTCATGACAATAAGTGTTCCTCTCCCTGAGGTGTCCTGAGGTACCACTTCTGTGTCATAGTTTGATGAATTTAGCCAGGATTCCAAAACGCACATAATTGGTGGTTCTAAAGCAGTAAGAGTGGCCAGAACTGCCTGTTTACACTTCACATATTTCAGGCTGTAAAACAAAGTAACTGTCCTGTTATGTGCAGTCCAATATTCTGAGTTGTTAACATCATTATTTACACTGCTTGATGTCATGTTAAAAAATGATTCCGAAATTGAGAACTACATTTCCAACATGACCATGTCTGCACCCCTGAGTTAATCTTCTACAGTAGAGATGTAAAATCATTGCACATGTTACCTCGACTGGTGAGTAAAAAAATGTACATGTCACAAACAGCTTTTTCACATGATGTTTAGAATTACAGAAGTTACACAGGCATTTGAATGAGACATCCGAGTTTGGTCCTGGGTTCAATTCCACATCTCCACTAAGAGAAACTGAACACATCACAATGTGGGGAAATTATATGGGCAGTTTGGCAACTTTCCTCCATCCAGCAACCCTCCAACCCCAAAGACATCCGATACCCATTCTTATAGTGGACTGTAGACCTTCACGTCTATCCAAGAATTAATCTCACATTTAGATACTACTAATAAGTGTGTATTAATTTCTAAATCTGTATACAATTCTCAGTTTGTCAAGGAGTACTTTGATACTACTTCTGGAGATGTTATTGCAATTTATACCATTAAAAACACGACACAAACTCACAGAACTCGTATCAGTATGGAGCTGCTTGCCACCATCTTCAACTATTTTCTGGTTATTTTGTTGTGATGAGCTTATTTTAAATATTTAAGAATAGCATCCCTGCAAAACTAAACATTTGCATCCTTCACTTTCATCCAACACAGCCAGTGAAGAGGCAGTGTTGCCAAAATTCCTATTCGCGAATATACTTTACACCTGCCAGAGCACTGAGGATGCTTCTGTTTCCTCACTTAATTTAACTGTACAAGGTTGCTTGCCTGTTAATCATGACCATACTTCAGTTTTACTGATATGATAGTTCTTGGAATATTGTGATGAGTGAGTGAGTGGTGTTTTGCATTTCTAACATATATTGCCCGTGATTGTGCAGAAATCAGCTACTACTTACACTGTCAGATGTAAGAACAAAGATTGCAAAAGAGCAAAAACACGTACCTAATAACAACAAGATAAAAGTCTCCTATGCCATTATGCGAGCCATTATATTTAATGGCTTTGAAACTTAAGCTAATGAAGGCAACAGTAAATATATCGATATCACAGAAAGAAGTGTCGCTAATGAACGAATCAGGGGTTTCAGAAAAAGAATCATAAAGATGTACAGAGGTATGAAAGGAGACAGAATCAAGTGCCTAATACACAGCAGGTTGATTCTCTGGACTGGTCATTTTGCAAGAATGGCCTAAAACAAAGTCATGGTCAACCAGACACCCCAGGAACACGTATTACAATATGGAGACAAGAACTGGGATGGTAATATTAGTAATCATTGTACTGGCTCAGATACGGAGCACTGCCAACTATTGAGCCTGTCCACTTCATGATCATATCGATGAATCCAATCAATAAATAAATTAATTTAAAACATCACCAAATTGATACTATATTTCTTGCCTTTTGGCACAATTATAAAAATTTATCATATACAGAACATGTTTTGACCAATTAATGATCATCTTCAGCTCTCTTTTCATACCTTAGACTAAACAATTTGATTAGTAAGTACATTAAAATCTTAAATTACTTTCCCATAAAAACTTATATATATTGCTTAAAGCGCTTGAAATTTGGGAGGGGAGAGGGGAAATAAGTGGGGGATTTTACTGATGCGATGTGTAAAAAGGTACTTAAAATGCAATTTGCGTCTATGGTAATATAAAAACTTATTTCCAAATTGAAAATATTAAAAAAATTAAAACATCTGTATGGGCACTTTTTATAAAAACACTAGGTGGCTTGATCTTGCTTATGTTAAAATCGATGTGTATAACAGTCTTCAAGATTCTTACTGATTGTATGTTGTGTTGATTATCCTCCTTTAAAGTTGCTTTCTTTTCTTAGTACCAGGTTGTGTTGAACTGTTAATATACAAATGTCCTAAGGTGACTTCTCTATTGAGTTGTGTCAAATAGCGGTCTTCAGGTTAGGGCAGCTTGCCTAACGATCTGCAACCAGCAGAAATATCGTAAAATGTTAAAATGTGTCATTAAACGAAGTTGTTCTAATTTAGTTTGACCTCGGAAAGAGGTTTAATCTCACCTTTCTGGAACAGTGTTTATACTCCACCGCCTTGGGACTGTTTTCGTGTACTCGACTTAGTGTTATAGCTATGTGTCAAAGTTTGTTTGTTTATACTAATTGCCAGAGAGAGGGGAAGTAAGGTCGTGTCGTATTCTAATGGGGAATGGAGTACTATCTGTGCTTCCGTGATGTCGTGTTTGGTTATTTCACTTGTTTGTCTGATTTGCCTTCTGTTTACCCATTCTACGTATTTACTTATATGCTCATGTAGGAGGTTATTTTGGTCATTCATTCCATTTAAATTCCGTTCTTTATTTTCTAATTTGTTGACAAAATGTAGATATTTTCTAGGTTGTTCATGAGACTTCCTTTATAATCCTTCTAATGATTTGAAGATCTTGCTTAATGTGAGTGAATTTATGGCTTGCCTCTTTCATATGAGCTCCCATAGCAAAGAACGTCCTGTACTTCTCTGCATTAACATGCTCCTGATATCTACTGTAATTGTAAAGCTTCTCCCTAACTGTCCTACATATGTTTTTTTACACTGATTGCATATTAACTTATAAATGCCTCACTCCTGAAATTCGTCCTCCTTAAATTTATTGATCTCATTATGATTGAATAATCTGTTTCATGTCCTTGTTAGTTCAGTATGCTACTTTGATGTTGTGTTTCTTATACAAGTTCATTATCTCGTAAATCCTCGGGTTATTAAAGATGAATTTGACGTACCACTTCACTTTCTCTGATTGCCTCTTTAGTTTTATTTGTTGTTGATATTTGCACTTAGTAATGATTTTATTGATGTACTTCAAACTATAACTGTTAAAAAGGGATTATTGGTGGACATAAGCTAGTTCCTCCCTGTCTTTTTTTCATGGAATTTCAAAGGCCTTGTTTACAAAAGAGAGTTTCTTTTGTGAAATAGTATGTAAGGAGTCGCTTTGTAGTTTGGTCAGTGTAAAAGTAGGTTTTCTGTGTATTCTAAAATGGAACTTGTTGTTTTCCCGGATTGTTTGGATGTCTTGTAAATTGAGTATGCCTTCTTCTTCTTCTTCTTCTTCTTCTTCTTCTTCTTCTTCTTCTTCTTCTTCTTCTTCTTCTACCGTAAATTTAATCGGAACAGACTTTCAACAGCAGCAGTGCCAAACCTGTAGCTCAGATCCTTTCAAACAGAACAAAGATGGCCTAGGCCACCATAGCTCAATTGGTAGAGCAACCGACACGAAGTCTGGAGGTTGTGGGTTCGGATCCCACTGGTGTCCGGCTGGCCATTTTTGTTCTGTACTTAACATCTCTTCAACACGTACTACATGTACGTAACACGACCTAATATGTTGAAAGTCTGTTTCGATTACAATGCGGTCATGAAAATTCAATATTCATCGTAAATTAAATGTTTGGGCCTAAGTTATTCAAGGTACTTAGAATGTTGTGACTGTTCTTTATTTATTATGGTATAAGTATCAACATATCGTAGCCAGAGATCTAGTCCTTTAATGTGGCCTACAATCTGAGTGTGTTCTAGGTAATCGAGGTATATATTAGCCAAATCCCTGAAGCCGGAGCTTGCATATGGAGCCCATTTTGCTGATATATTCTATTATAGAAAGAAATGAAATTATGGTTCAGTACGAATTCCAGGATAATCATACAATTTTCTATTTCCAGTTTACTAATTAGTTTCTGTTCCAAGAGGTTCTTTCTTATAATCTTAATGGTGTATTTTATGGGAATTTTAGTATACATATCTTTAAGTCAAAATAAATTGGTACATGGGAAGAAGTTTATTTTAAGTCTTTAACAGCCTTGCAAAACTCCTTGGAGTGTTTTATCGATGTTTTGGTGTAATAGATTTAATTTTGAGTTGAAAATTTATGAATGAATTGAGAGGTTTTGTATGTGGACTTTTCGGAAAGTTAATTATCGGTCTAATAAGTATGTCATTTTGTATGTAGTTTAGGCATAACCCTTGCTCTGGAAAGTCCTGGGTTCATATTTATGTGCTTCTGTATTTCTTGGCTGTTTAAGAGGAAGTTACTTTGCTTTAGTAGTCCTTTCAAGTTTCTTTGTACTTTTAGCGTGGTGTCTTTCCAATGACCTTAAATTGAATTCGGTTTTGTTTATTATTACAACTGTTTCTCCATTATTGGCTTTCGTTACGACAACATTAATTTGTCTAATTTTACGTTGAAGTTCTCTATCTTTGAATTGTCGGAATTGGATTCTGGTCCTTTAGTTACAGAGGGATTTTTTTCCTAGCTTCATACCTTAGATCATTTTCAATATTGATTGGTAGGGTCTGTTTGGCTGTTTCCATTTCTACTAACGTTTGAGTTAGTTCTTGACTTTTATTGATACTATGCCAATTGAGATTTGGTCCTTTTCCTAACATTTGTAATTTCTGTTCTGTGAAGGTTGTGGGAGTCTTTCATTATTAAAGGGTGCCTTAAGCTGTGGTGTATTTTGTTTTGCTGGGGCATTGTTTTTTTAGATTTTCTAGTTTCTTATTTAATGTGAACTGTTTCTTTTCCATTAGACTCTCTATTTTATCTCTACTGTATTTTAGTACAGAATGCCATTCTAGCAGTACTAGGTTTGTTGAAGCTGAAAGGTGCGCTAAATAAAGTTCCCTAATAATAATAATAATAATAATAATAATAATAATAATAATAATAATAATAATAATAATAATGTTATTTGTTTGACGTCCCACTAACTACTTTTTAAGGTCTTCGGAGACGCCGAGGTGCCGGAATTTAGTCCCGAAGGAGTTCTTTTACGTGCCAGTAAATCTACTGACACGGGGCTGTCGTATTTGAGCACCTTCAAATACCACCGGACTGAGCCAGGATCGAACCTGCCAAGTTGGGGTTAGAAGGCCAGCGCCTTAATCGTCTGAGCCACTCAGCTCGGCAATAAAGTTCTCTGTTAAGGAAGTTCTTTCTGTATATAAATTTGATTTCTCTTTTAATCCAAAGACGGTTGATTTTTATTTGTGTTGTAATTAGGAATACAGTACATATGTTGTTTAGTGAGTCCATTTTAAAAATTTTGGAATCAGGTTGAGGCATTCTTTAAGAAATGTTATGTCTTCACTTACTTTTGGAAGTTTCATCTCTAGTTTTTGATAGATGTTTGCACTATTTCTTGCTAGTTAGCATTCGTATTACAAACTGACCACTTCATGACCGCATCGATGAATTCAATAAAAAATTATTAAACAAATTAATTTAAAACACCACCTAATCGATACTTTAAGATTTTAACCTACTTACTAATCAAATTGTTTCATCTAAGCTATTTAAAGACAGCTGAAATGACCAATAAGTGGTCGAAACATGTTCTGTATATGATTTTTTATAATTGGGCAAAAAATAAGAAATAAAGTATTGATTAGGTAGTGTTTTAAATTAATTTGTTTAATAATTTTCTGATGGTGACAACTAGGCGGCCTGCTGATCACTAGATACTACAGTCTGACTTATTGTAATTTTGTGGAATTTTCTCATGAGCCATGATCAAACCCACAAGTTCAAACCATGAGTGAAGTACAGGAGACAGAATTCGAGAATGATCTGGATGGACCTGTGTTCGCCTTGAACCCAACATTTTGGGATATCAAGGACTTCACTCCATGTCTTGTCTGCATAAGGAGCTACTCAACATATAAATAGCAAAATCCATAATGTCGAGGATTAGAGGTGTAAAATCAAATTAAGCTAAACAGTACTTACTTGTCTTCTTCTTTGAAACAAGCGACCAACTGACCTACTGGGTGTTCATCTACAGCTACTTCATTCTTAATATCGCTGGAATGCTGTAAGGAAAAAATATGCAAAACAAAGTAAGAAATGTAGAGTAAACAGATAACTAGAGTAAAAATTTATAAATAGACATGACATAGCTGACAAAATAAATGGCATAGTTGCACAATAACAATATAAATTTTTTCTCCCGGTGTAAAAAGGAAACAAGCAAACAAGTGGCAAGTCAATATTATATGAAGAACAGGAACAAGAAAAGGAAATCATAACAAGATAAAGAGGACAGCACTGGAAGAGGGAGCAAAAGAAGAAGAAACACTTGACGGATGACAGTAATCTCTGCAATTTCTTTCTTAGCTTCCTACAACTCCTGTCATCGTGTTCATCCTCTTATGTGTTCTTAAATGACTGGTCACGTGTTTGTTTCTCGTGTTCCCACGGATGACTCTGATTGTCAGACATACATTGGATGTTAACCTGAGAAAGGTCGATCTCTTGCCTACCATGTTCAAGTTCGTACAACAGTCAGTTGATGGACTTTTCATTGACTATAAACAATCTGAAGGCTTTATTAACATAGACTTACAATATTAACATTCATATTTTACAATTCAATGCTAGACAAGTCAGAGATTACCATCAGAATATGACGGCTAGTTGCTGGTCCAGTCAGGCTGTATGAGAACAAAGAAGTTGTTAATTGATAGGGAGGTAGAGTCCTTAGCCTAGAAAGCCAAGAATAATGGCGAAGAAAATTTGATTTGCTCACCACACACCGACTTATAAACTGCAGGCCATCAGGATGAGCAGGGGACGCATGAGAGGGTAGTATTCATCAGAGATACAGAGCCAGAGGTTTTGGCTTCGTCTTAAAAGGACTCTGTTCAGAGAGTTTAAAACTACCTCGTATATTTCATATTCATGACCAGAACAGCCTAACCATTCTTTAAATGATCATACAACTGAAGTAGTCTACACTTGACTTTGTATGCAATGTCAGTTTAATGTTCTCTCTCAGGTTTTTTGAAAGAGAGAAACCTTACACATCGTTTCCTCATAAGTCAACCTTTCACTGTTCTAACAAAGGTGAAAGGATTCAATGTAGTTAAATGTCAATAGAGCAATATTGAAATGAATTCATCAATCTAAACCTTACTAAATACAGTAACCTAATGCCGTATATTTTCAAACCAACAACCAGCGAAAGAGAAGAAACTCCCATTGTCCTGTGTAGCAAATGCTGCAAGAAAAATCAAGGCTCCAAAGCACATGGGTAACACTTCCCTGGAAAACCTCAAGGCTCTGTTCATCTCAGATGAGTCTCTTCAGGATCGGCTGCATCTATGGATATGCTACGGAGCACATGTAGAATTTTATTGACTTTAATGTAATATTTTATACCGGAAAGGCAACCATTTTTTCACAACAAAGCTTTAAAAAACAATCTATATTAACTTCATGAGATGAAATATGCTTGAAACAGGCGATTCTCCAGATATATCCATAAAATATTTTCAATGGACTGGTTATATGAAGATTAAGTAGGCCACAGGTGGATGAAGACAGAAATGATGTTTAATTAGCTGTAGAAAATGAAGGCGAACTGAAGTACGGGAGATAAGATAGTTGAAACGTTAAGAGTGACAACATTGCAGGAAGGACGCCATGAAATGGAATCTAATAGTGTCACTGACAGCACACTGTACGGGTTACGAGCGGTACATGCCGTATGTTTTGAGAGCAATATTGTTTAATCATCACGCAAGGCATTTACTGCGAGCTTGGTTTGTTTACCATCGTCGAGGCGAGCCGGCTTGAACTAGCTATAGGTGTGTGAGTGATGTAGATGGAGGAGCACGATAGGCTACGCGCCGGACATGCCACGTGTTGCCCGGCATGGACTGGCGTGTTCCAGAAGAAAACGTCACACCTTCTCAAATTTTCGACTTGAAGATTTTCAAAACTCCTGTGATAATGATCGAATCTACTCGAGAGATACGTCATTTTGTACAGGATCATGAACCGTGTCTAATTCTGAGTTTCAAGAAAATCTGTCGGGGGATCCTCGAGCTATTCCACTTCATACATACCACGATATCTAATGACGTAGGAGCACAAACCGAATATAAGGCGGGCTGGATAGATCCAAATAGAGCCCAGTCTGACTCACCACGCCGCATCATTGCTGTTCGTCGGGACAAGTATATATTCAAATTATACAAAGTCTTACATTCTGTCAGTTGAGTTGAACTTAGAATCTGTGCGCGTGTTGAAACCCCAGTATTACAGTGGACTTAGGTTCTGATAGTCGAGTTGAATTTAGAATCTATACGCGTGTAGAAACTTCGAGATGTGACAGGTCTTTATGATTGTGGAACTTAGTTTCTTACTACGTTACCGTTGTGGAACTTAGACTCCGAACATGTGTTATGGATTTCAAGGTGACACGCTAATGCGTTATATTATTAACTGTGGAATTTTCCTAAAACTCAACTTAATTTCTTGATTAAGTAGGAGTGTTCACGAAAGTGTTTAAACATTTTCACTACCATAAATGCAATTGATTACCGATTATAAAAATGCATACTCATGTGCTTCGACACAAGTGATTAATTCTGAATTATAATTCAAACTGTGTATATAGTATAGTACTATAGTACTATATAGTACTTGCTAACATTATTTCTGTCTTCAAAGTGTTTAATAATTAGTGCGTGACTGAGAGCAGTGTCTTTGGATAATCTCCTGAGCAGTCATTTATTTAAGTATCAAGTGCGACAATATTTAAGTGGAAAGCCACCACGAACTGTGCCTAATGTGTGAAAAATCTTCAGTTTCATTATTTCTCTTAACTTATGTTCATGAACTGTGATTTATTTCTGAAGTATATGATTATCTTTAATGAATATTTCAATTCCATCTACAAGGGATTAGTAGAGATCGACTGCATATCACGACAACAGTGATGCCAAATAAATGTGTCAGGGGCTGTGAAATTGAGGACACTCGTGTGAATAAAGTGACGAGTGATTACTCCACAACATCGTCGAAGACCGCCTATAACTTCAGATGCTCGAGTTCGATCCCATGTCAGACCGACGTGGGTGTACTAGCTTCATTTCATCGTAGCGAAAGTGGCCTGCAGAACGAGTTCCAGTGCAGTTACGCATGGTGACCTGGGAGTACGGGTTACCTGATAGGCGATGTTGAAGACGGCATATATCTACATTAAGGTGATATGCAAGTCAACATGCATTTATCTTAATAAAACTTCATTCTGTAGTAAATTTTCAAGTTTTCTTGTAGATAGGACCCTTCCTCCTGTACCAACCCCAGCTGAGAGATACTTAATGCCATCTTAAATTAAATGAAAAAGTCGGGCTCTATTTACTGGTACAACATGTTAGTTGTATACCTACCTTAACTCAGAGCATACCTTCTCATATCACACCCATGTAAACTGGCATAATGAACACAGCCTCGGGTTAGCTGGCAATCTAAGTCAGTGGCGTCACGATGTTTTAGAAACAGGAACAATGGAATTGGATCACCATTGATTGTGCCAGAGGTCGTACAGCACTAGAGTGTGCTTAAGGTCTTCTACAAGCTTGCAGCGAAAGTGCATAGCCTTTAACGAAGGACGCCAATCAGTTGCAGACGTGCGTCAGCCAGGTCATCCTAGTGTCAGTGAAGGAGAAGTGCATGCTCTTGCCGTGTTAATGGACACTGGTCGATGTCATTTGGTATGTGAGCTGGCCCGCGACACCGGGTTAGCCAATATGACATTGCTTCATATTAGAAGGAACACCTGGGCATGAGAAAAATATCAAAATGGGTTCAGCGTGATTTAACGGAAATGCAGAAATGATTACGATACGATGCTGTTAGTAACCATTTGGAGTACTGTAAGTACGAAGAAGAGGCTTTCTTGTACAATATCGTAATGCTGGATGAGACATGGGCTAAACGATATGAGCCACAGCTGAAATGCTGATCTAAATAATGGCATCATTACGGGAAGCCAAGAAGATTGAGAATTCGTGAGAACCCCAGGCCTGTAAACGTTACAGTTATAATCATGTATGACTGTGCTGGTCTTATCCTAATGCACTATGTTCCCCCACAACATACCATCAATACATATTTCCCATTATTTTCCACGACAACGCACGGCCGAATACAGTGCAAACGTGGCTGATTTGTTCGGTCGATGGGGCAGGGAATTGCTGTACCGTATACTATAAACCATTGTGACTTTGACTTCATTCACAATATGAAGGAACCACTTCGGGGCATTTGCTCCAGAACTGTTTCAGAGATTGGTCAGGCAGTAAACTGTTCCATTCGAACTATCAACATAACAGGCGATGCAATAGATATCCTATGATGTCCACATTGTTGGTAACAAGATGCACACAATGCTGTTGACTACTCTTAAGGACAGTAAATCATGGTATAACATTCATATCTTTTGCATGAGTTGTAATTGAATATTTACTACTATTACAGTTCCAACCTTCATATATGTCCAAAAAGTTTCTATCTTCAAACTTGCTAAATGGTGCGCCGGCACAGATAGGTCTTATGGCAATGATGTGATAGGAATGGGAAGGAAGCAGCCTTGGCATTAACTCACTGAACAGTTCCTTACGCCGCCAATTAGGACCGAACACCGACATACGGAACTGGTCCGTACCAACCTATAAACGTTTGTAGTTTTAGTTACTAGCAAGTGATATGTCTTGCGCCGCAAGTAGATTACTTCTTGAAGTTCAGTGAAACTTCAACACTAGTGTCCAAAAGTTAGGCATAATCACTAAACGAGGCCATACCGCCTGATAGGAATGTCAGACGGATTGCTGAGCTAACGGAAGCTGAATTGCAGACCGTGTCACACAACATGTCCAAAAAACCAGTTTCAGAAAGGCTGTGATAGCTACTAACAAAACTTCGCAATGTCTTCCACAAAAAATATGCTGTTAATAGGGTGTATGGTTACCCCTAATGGCCACACATGCTTCGCAGCGACATGGCATGCTCTCTATCAGATGGTCCAAGAGCTCTTGTTGAAATCGATGCCATTCCTCCGAAAGGGCAATCCAAAGGTCGTGAAGGGTCATTGGTGGAGGCTGACGGGATGCATTGGGGAGACGAAATGCATCCCAGGCATGTTCTATAGGATTCAGATCCGCAGAACTCGCTGGCCAGTCCATGCAATGAATGTCTTCCCCAGCCAGAAATTCATCCACCAGAGCAACGCGGTGCGGTCGGGCATTATCATCCATTAAGAGGAAGTCTGGACCAACCACACCTCTGAAGAGTCGAACATGTGGTCTCAGTACATCATCCTTGTCTCTCAAAGTGTTAACAGTGTTCCTCGGACCACCCACGAAGATGCGCAGGTCCGTATGGCCATTCAATATGATGCCGCCCCACACCATGACGCTACCACCACCATACTGGTCCTGTTCTACAATGTTCCTGTGGTTTTATCGCCTACCCGGTTCTCTAGAGATTAATGTGCGACGGGAATCATTCTGCAAACTGAAGTGAGATTCATCTGTGAAGAGCACATGCCTCCATTCATTCATGGTCCAGTTTCGTTGTTGACAGCTCCATAGTAAACGGGCCCGTCTCTGTGCCGGAATGAGCGGGACGCACATCGCTGGACGTCGCGTAAACAAGGCTGATGATTTGAGCCTCCAGTACACAGTTTGCCAGGAAACAGCAGCCTGTGAGACAGCTGAAAGCCCGCCAACAATTGTCTTGCAGATGCATTAGTATTTCGTCGGGCGATTAAGGTCAGATATCGGTCGTGCTGTGGGGTGGTTACCCTTGGTCGAACTGGTACTGGCCTACGACTAACATCTCCTGTGTCTCTTAATCGTCTCGAAAGCCTGGAAATGACACTTTGTGGCACATTCCAGGATACGGCGACCTCGGTCTGTGTCTGGCCTGTTTCCAGGCGACCGAGTTTTCTACCCTGCAAAACGGGGTCCAAATGGCATTGTTGTGCCATTATGTTGTCACGTTCACAACGAGACAACACTCTGCACACTATAACAGGACAAACACGACTGAGGCACTGGCTGTGTTTACCTCGCCGTTACGCCGCTTGTCAAAGCTTTCATATACAGAGCGACACGTACGGTTGGCAGGTGCATATCACAGAGATAAGTTTTTATAGGTTCAACCTCTTCAATATTAATTACCAGTTGTATAAGGTATTATTTACAATATTTATTTCATAACGGTACCAGTTTCGACACTTAAATATCATCATCAGCCATAAAATACATTAACCACACAACTGAGAGAGGACATGAGCATTAAAATTGACGTTATGATACATAAATACACACATCGTATTTAACAATAAAATATTTAAAAGTTTTGACATGTTATCGACGTATTAAAGTACCTTGAAACGCTTATTTACACTGTGTACTGAATAAAATAGTAAAAAACTTACAGCAATCACTTTGACGTACTGTTTTCGTTGATCTGTTTATGTGCTAATACTCGAATCATCACACGTCATATTTACGGTTGCATTTGAATCTTTAGCGATAAATTTTCCGTCTTTTAAGACACTTGTTTTTCAAATTTCTTCAAAGTGAAAACGAAATTTTAGTTGATAACCCCCTGTTCATGTAAAGAACTTGGTAGAAATATGCGTTAGTATATCCCATTACCAGCGAACGGATTTATATGTACTAATAGTTATTGAAATATGTACATATATATTTAGTTATTTTTATTGAAATATGTAATTATATATGGACTTAAAATTACACATACAACATTAATTTCTATTTAATATCAAAGTTCAAAGAAGCTAAAAAAAAGTAGACCTACATGGAACATAATGTTGCATTTCTAATTTTAATATATTTGAAGAACAGAATCTTTTACGCTCTGTTACCACAACAATGGATTACAAAATGTTCTTTTAAGTGCTGGAAAGTGAATCTTCCCCTATTATCTCTAAGGACAGATTTATATTGACTGAGACTGCGTTCAACATCGGAGGAAGTATTGGGGCCATAATTCAACTTAACAATATCTGCTGGAGTTAAATCCAATGTTAATTTTACACATAAATCTCCACACAGCATTGCAGCAACCTTTATCATTTCTTCATATCCAGGGTTCATTGAAAGTACAGTGGCCATCTTCATGTTTCCTAAATCTTCAACTTTACCTGTACTACGATTTAGTTGTTCCACAGTTTTATTCACAGTTTCACAACTTTCAGAAAGTGAGAGATGCAAGTTTTGGAGACTTTTCAGTGTTTTTGTGATGCATGAAAAATTATACTGAATTTAACATAAGTCATTGCTCACACTTGTATCGTAGACGACTGTTTTCGCGGCTTCAAATGAGGCTGCATCTTCGGAGTCCATGGCATGCAGAACATTCTTAATATAGTCTATACATTCAACATAATATTCAACCGCTTGCAACGACGTACCCCACCTAGTTAGAATCGGCTTAGGCGGCAATGGAATATCTGGATACATTTCTTTTAAAAAATGAACTTTCCTGTGGGCTGTGTGAAAAACTTTTTTCACTGAGGAAATCAATAAATTTACTTTGGGGTAACTGCCTCTTACCACTTCTGCCACACGATGAAAGGCAGGTGCTACACATGTTAAATGAGTCATCTTAGGATATACAACACATAATGCTTCTCCAGCTTTTATCATATAAGGTGCGGCATCGCTAATAAAAAGTAACACTTTATTATACTTAATGCCATGTGGCCAGAGCCTCATTGAACAGTTTTGCTATAGTTTTGTTATCGCACATTTCTATAACATCACAGTGTAAGAGAATCCGTTTACAATAATCTTCGCTTAACAAACCAATGATTACATTGCCAATTAGCCTGCATTCTTTGTCCGTTGTCTCATCAATGGAAACCCAAACTGGACCGTATCTTCCAAACAGTTTCATCGTATATGGCTGGACGGAATATTTTCCTCATCCGGGATGGATCGTTTAGTATATTTCTCAAGGAATTCCCTGCAGCACTAATTATTCAGCTTGAAGAGACGTGCGTGAGCAGAGATGACAGCACGGCAGAGATCGGTGTTGAACTCGGACGTTACACTGGAAGTTACTGGTTGTGTCAGAAACAACTGTCTCTGCTTGGAATCTCGTTCCTTGTTAGCCTGGGGTTTACTGCTTGAAACGTGCTGTTGCACAAGGAAGTTTTGAGTAGATGTCACTGTACAATGACACAAATTACAAAATAATATCTTAATGTCAGTTGATAAACCATCTTCTTTAAATTCTGATATGTAACTTTTCAGTTTTAAACTCGTTGACTGAGCTACTTTAGGCATATTGTAACAACGTTAATGTCTTCAATGAATATCAATATACAACTGCACACACTGAATGTACAAGAACACTACGATCCGTCTCACTGCTAATTCAAAAAGTGAATGACTGGTAGTGAACTAGATGGGGTTATGAAGCAAACAAAGGGAATGCCCGAATCACGAACTAATCCGGAAACCACTAGCACCTCGTCGATGAATGAGATTTTCCTAGTTACGAAATTATGGTACAGACACAGTCGATGTTATGTAATGCAGCTTATCAGTGCTGTATGATTCAGATAGTCACAGTACTGACCGACTGATCTCCACCACTTCCGAGCTCACCCACTCTCTTTCTTCGCACCGCTTATCAGCTTATTCTATCAGCCCAGACGTGGACAGGCGTAATAATGACCTGCACACCAGTTAAAATATTATTTTTTTAAATATAGATTTTCAATTTTTCTCTATTATTGAGAGGACTGATAGTTTTATAAAATTTAATACTTTTTAGCCGAAATATGGACTACATTGGGTTTTAATGACGAAGAATATGGAATGTATGTGCTAAACTCCAAAATATGTAAAATGAATACTCCATTTTTCAAATCCACACGTCATGATTCGTAAAGATAATGCAAAATATAATTAATATTAGCTTCCTAAAGAGATATGTATTTACATATAAATCCGTTCCCTACCCATTACATTCGTTGCATCGAAAGGCTTGCTGTGTTCGTTAAAATTATAAAATGAAGTATTAATAAAATTATAAAGTAAGAAACAGTTAATGGAAATTGGTTGTTCTTCCATCTTCTCTTCTGATGTAACACAGGTGAAGTAAAATTTCCCAGTTCAATCGGAAGGATTTGAATCAGCCTCAAGCGAAATCAAAACAAAGGCATTATAAGTATTAAAGTATATTGGACCTGGACAAGCTAAAGTGTATGTAATATACGGTATATATGGCTCACCTTGCACAGCGTGTTGAGAAGCTACATTTTATGAGATGTTAAGGACTAATAGTGACGGGTAGAGTTTAGTGAGGTAGGTTATGTCTGGTGGGGAGAGGGGGAGGAGCGGGTTGAGGGAGGAGTTGTTTAAGGCGGGTCCTATGAACAGTGTGGTAGTGGTTTTTAACGTGATCGGGTATTGTGTATTACAAATCTGATGATGGCAGGTAACAATGTGATTAAGCTCTACATAAATACAAATTTAATGAAATGTGGTGTGACCAATATGCGGCTAATTCATATGCTTCCTCGGTAGTGTTGATCACATTCCGGAAAGAGCAAGTAGTTGGACACAAGTTACAAACAAGAAAATGGCTCATTGTCTGCTCTTCACCACATTCACACAGAGTGGTGTCACAGACAAAACCCCACTTTCTCATGTTGGTCTTTGTTCTTCCAACCCCTGAACGCAACCTGTTGAGCATCTTCCATGTTGACCAGCTCCGCTCGTGCCCTGAAGGAAGTCTCTCGGAAGGTGTCATCCATTCTGCAAGGTGACTGGATCTGGAATGCCATGAATTCACTCCGATATTCGATGGTGGATCAGTAAGGCTTTCAGTTGTATGGAGAAAACTTTCCCTTGACCTGAGCCATTGGGTTGCTGGTTGGTACCCATATAAATTATGGGTCGTCAGGTTCAGCACTTTAGATTTCTCCACTCTGGATGCACACTCACGGCAAAGATCTACAGGTGGGATACCTGCTAGACAATAAACTTTATCAAGTGGTGTAGATCTCAAACATCCTGTAATAAGTCTGCAGGTCCCATTAAAGGCAACATCCACTTGATTAGCATGACTAGATCTACACCAGACAGGGCAGGCCTATTCAGCTGCTGAATAACAGAGAGCTACTGCTGAAGTTCTTAAAAGGAGAGGATGCGCTACCCATGTTGAACCTGATAATTTCCAGATAATATTGTTCCTTGCAAATACTTTCCTTTTGTTGTTCAGACAGTGTGTTCTATAGGTTAGTGTTCGGTCAAGAGCTACGCCTAGATATTTGGGAGTGAAGCCGTGTTCCAATATTTTACCATCCCAAATCGCTTGCAATTTTCTTGCTGTCTGTCAATTTTTCAGAAGGAAGGCACAGACTTGTGTTTTTGATGGGTTTGGCTTTAGTTGGTTCTCTTGGTAATAACCACATATAATTTGGAAAAGCTTCTCTTCTGCAAATTCAAACGTTTCCTCTTGAGCTGCCAGAGTGACATCATCGGCATAAATAAAGCTCCTTGTCCCTTTTGTGCGAGGCTGATCATTGGTGTAGATGTTGAAGAGTATAGGGAGCGTGCACAGTACTGGTAACAGAGCGCTCTGGCGAAGTTCCGAGAATTAACACGGTGAGAGTGCGTTCCGCTGAAGTGAAGACTTGCGTCATAGTTACGGCAAAATATATCGTTGCATCTTGTTGTCAAGGTATGCAGTAGTGCTATGGAAGTTGTAATACAATATGGGTTTGAGTACATACACTTCCAAAATAGTCGCAAGTCAACAGTGAATAAAGCGCAGAAACTAGTTAACAGTGGTCATGTGTTACAAGTTGGAGAAAGACGAACTGTTTCCAGTTGAACACTTACTGGCTTCGTCACAAAAGACAGACGAGGGTTAGCAAAAGCCCGTACAAGGTTACAATTGAGGTAATTTCGTTAGCTCATTATTGTTAAACATACAGTATTATATTTTATAATTTAATTTCATGTGATTCAGTGAAGTCTGTAATACTTCGAATTTCTATTACAGCTTGACAATCAACGAAACAATATTGAATCAAACTGCAACTGTATGGCTGGTAACGGAGGACACTGTAAACACGTATGTGCCATTATACAGTACTGCAATTCTGATTCAGGATTTAGTAAGACAAATTCGCCACAAGAATGGAGGAAACCAAATTCGAAAACAGCTGGTATCTAATATTATCGCAGTTAATTATGTAATAAATTTAAATGCTCGTGTAGATTTATATATTCTAGGGTCCGTAAAATATGCGAAAGGGAAGAAGGCTGAAGATATATTTCCCAAGAAGTGGGCGAGAACTGACAAGGGTGCTGTTATTACCATCGATGAACTAGGAAAAACAGATGTAGATAATTTGCCTTGTACTGAAATGATTAGAGCGGAGCTGAAAACAGAGTCTGAATCGGTAGCTAAATGTTTGTATGAAGAGTCATGCTACAATAGCGTCAGTATTGGCATAAGAACAATTTCTTTTAATAAACTCATGAACGAGTTGCTTCAATCAAGACGATTCCACAGTGTTTACTTCTGGAGAGTTTATTTCCAGTGACGATTTTTATACTTCTCATATTACGCTAACAACAGAAGAAATACTTGATATAGCAATTAAACCTCAGTTTCTAAGTGAAGTTGATGAATGTTTGAAGGTATAATTTAAATGTACAACATGACTTGTACGAAGAATACATGTAACATCTCACATCTATTGTCTTGCTGGTGTTTCTGATTTCATTTCTGTGCAGTCTATTATAACTCGCGCGTCAGGATAAATGTTTTAAAAACCGAAGCAAAGTATTTTGCACGGATAGTTTATAGGCCAGAAAATAAAATTAGAAGTGCGTTTCTTGACCACTCTGAGAGCAGTACACCAAATATGACTGCCAAGGCAGTTTCATTTTCATGCCAATTTCATTTTCTTTAAAAAGAGTAAACAACATCATAATTATATACACTTTAGAAATAAAGAAAGAAATTTAAAAAATCAATGTTATAAATGAAACATTTCTTAAATCCTTCAATTGTGCCTCACTTTTTATGCCCTGGTATCCATGAAATCCTCTCCATATGTCCAGGGAGGTGTTGGGACCACAACTTTTATCCACCTTCTCCGAAATACTTAGAGGTACTGTGCTTGAGTTGCACTGTGTGCCTACATCAATCCCACTAAAAACACAAGTGAATTCGAATGTCGTTTTTTCAATCTGAAATGCTGCTTGCAACGACTTATGTAGTTACACACTCACTTTTCACAATAAATTCATGAGTTTCCTGATTAGAAGAAGTTTGTATATTTGAGCATTTCATTCCTTTACTCGGCCTTTCAAACTGGGATCCATCGCATCACTTTTTGGTTTCTTCTTTATAGCTCTCATGAAACACATTTGGTATATATGATGGATGATTTTCAATATTATTTGGCTTTCCTCCAACAAAATGTTCACTGCAACTGACGGAGCATTTTGTGGGTTCCCATGGAATTCCATCTGCACTGAAATGCGGGAAAACTTTATAAACATTATTATTATTATTATTATTATTATTATTATTATTATTATTATTATTATAAATATTCGGCGTAGTCAAGACACGTACACATGGAAGGACATGAATGTAAACACACGAACCTGCTGCAATGCATACTTGAAATTAAATGTACTATTTCAAAGTGTACTTAATTGAACGTGTTCTTGACTGGGCATACCTGGTATGTTTGAAATGTGTGATATGAAGTGTGTGATTTACGTCACAAATGAAATAAGGTACTGTACTTAATTTATTCCTCGTACAGCCGAAATAGACTTCCTGCGTCTGTCCGATTCCCATGGACCAGGAAAATGTGTGAAATGTGATTCCTTTTCCATGCGTGTTTCTTTGTGTGTTTCTATTTGATTTAGGCGTTTTGATACAGTACTACTACCACAGTTACACAGCCTGGATTGACCGCTCAAGACAAGATCACCGAAACGTTACCGATTTCTTCCGCTAGAGGCGCTAAGAGAGGCCGTGCACGCTCCCTATAGGAGCTAGCACACTCCGTTGTGGAAGGCCATTCTTTAAGTTCTTCCATCTACTCCTCTGGCCTTGGAATTGAAGAAAAAACTTCTGTAGAAAGCACTCAATAATTTGGGTGAGTTTATAGTCCTTTGTTCTACTGTGCACTTTACGAAGCAGTATATGGTGATTAACTGTATCGTAGGCTGATGTCAAGACAACAAAAACTACTCCAGTGACTTTGTTGGTTTCATAGCCGTCTTCGATATATTGTGTGAGGTGCAGTACTTGGGAAGTACAAATTCTCCCTGGTCGAAAGCCAGCTTGTTCTCGTATGAGTAGTGGGTCCATCAGTTCAGATAGTTTGACCAGAATCATTCTTTCTAAGATTTTGTATAAATGGCACAATAAAGAGATTGGTCGGTAGTTCTTCGGACCACTTGCGTTCTTCTCAGGTTTAAGTATTGCTATAACTCTTGCTTTTCTCAAGAGTTTAGGAATTTTGCAATATTTGATGCAGTTGTTGAATAAATCCAAGAGCCATTGCTTACTGATAGAACCAAATATTTTGAGTTGCTCAATACAAATATCATCAAGACCTGCCGCCTTACCATTTTTGCATTTATTCAGTGCTCTATGTAGAACTTCCATAGCAAACTGGTTAGAGAGAATGCTGTTTCCCTGATTAGTCGGCTTTTCTTCTTTTTGTTTTGATCCTCTCCCAGCTTTATTTGATTTGCCACTCTCCACGAGCTGACTAGCTATTTGATTTGCAGAAAGGTTACTATGTACTAAGGTCATAGTTGTATCATTACTGAGGTGTCTAAGTAACCTCCACGGGTTGTAACTGTTTCTTCCCATATCCAGCTCTTCCATTAACTTAATCCATTGATTACGTTTGGATTCTGAAATAGAGGAAATAACACGCTCTCCACAGTGGATAGTTTTGTCACTGAAAAAATCTATTTTGAAAAGGTCTCGATATTCCTTCACCAAAGTGGATGTTTCAGAGGCAAGACCTTGAACGTAACTGGTCCTACATCCTCTGGGAATAGCTTTTCTGGAGCAATACTGGACGACTTCCAAGAACTCTTCATATGCCTCTGGAATGGACTCAATTGTTCTAATCCTCTCATCAAGCATTGTGGTCTGCCTTCTTGAAACTGTACCTTCCCCTGAAGTGCACAGTGTGTGGGCGGATTGCTGGTAACAACTGACATATAACTGGGCGGTGTTGTGTGTAAGGAACCTGTGTACAAATTGAATTTATGGCTTGATTAGCTAATTTCTCGCTCACAAAAATAAGATCAGGGTTGTATCCACGTTGCCATCTACCACTATTAACTGATGGAGGAAGTTTATTATCATGGATGAAGGATAGTCGATGAAGTTCTACCTACTCTGCTACGGCACCTCAATTTGAATCATCTTGAGAATAGCCCCAAACAGTGCTATGACTATTGAAAAACCAACAATAACAGATGGTTTCCGACTGCTGAAATTAGCAGGATTAAATGAGAATAACTCATGGGAAGGCTTGTAAACAGAGGAAAATAACTTTTACAGTATTTATTTCAATGTTATTTTGTTCTGTGATGGAAGTCGTAAGAATCTTAAGATCTGGCTTGGCGAAGATGGCACTACCGTACTGGCCGTGAGGTCTTCCGGCCATTAATTTCATTCCCCGGATCTTAGAGCACCATTGATGAATGTCCCTGTGTGTTACCTGAACACATAATAAATCACATTCCTGGATACAACAAATGCTATGTAATAAGTCTCTTTACACGCTGATTATCCTTCTATGTTTACAGAAATAATTATAATGATTGGCTCTGATACGAGCCTTTCCCGATTGTTGGAAAACATCTTACTCATCTTATATGAATTGTATTGTAGTTTATATCTTTGAATAGGTGCATATCTATTCGATTTGCGGTCTATTTCCTGTTGCCCTGCTTACTCGTAACTTATGCTAAACTTTTGGACACTAGTGTAAATGGAATCCACAGTTCCCAGACAACAGTATACTGTATGAAAAACGAAATGCTATCTGCTTGCGCTTGTTAGTAAACAAACATGGCTGATGGTTATGTAGATATCTCCAAGTTGTTAGAAAATGATAATGAGAATGATTTTTCTTCACAAAACTATGCTATTTCAACAACTAATTATGATAGTGTTAGGGAAAATGATTCTAGTGATGACGACAGCATTAATGATGTAAACGAAGACCGAGGTGGCGTGACTGCTTTACGAGACAGATTTTCCACATGGAAATTGTCAAAACATTTCCAATACATCAAAAACAATTCCATCCTCAGGTGTTTCTGTTTTCAGTGCCATTGTTTTGAGAAGAGTGTAATAGATGTGTGTTGAGAAATTCTTGAGGATGAGTTCTGGGAAATGATTGCGATAGGAACCAATGACTATGCTGCTTTCTGGGCAAATAATTTGATGAGAAAAAATCTTAAATGTAACAGTAAATGGTATCCTTGCATGGTTGAAGAGATAAGAGCATATTTTTTCTGATGATTCTCATGAATTGGGTAAGAAACGGACAAATAATTGGATGAGAAAAAATCTGAGATGTAACAGTAAATGGTATCCTTGCATGGTTCAAGAGATAAAAGCATATTTTTTCTGATGATTCTCATGAGTCGGGTAAGAAAACCTAAACTCAAGTTGTGCTGGTGTAAAAGAAATGTTCAGAAAGTAAAATATTTTCAGAGACTATGACATTTGAACTGTTCTGTCAAATTTCATGATTTCTGCACTTCTCTGATGACATGTTTACAGATCCGAATGACCGTCTAAGAAAAATCACACCAGTTATTTCTTATTTGCAAACAAAGTTTCAGAATATTTACAATCTTGACACAGATACAGGCATTGATTACAGTGTTATGAAATTTCTAGGACTCCCATTTGTGCAGTAGAATCCTTCCACAAAAGCCAAGTTTGTTACTGAAATTTATAAACTCAGTGAAAGTGCTTCTGGATACTGTTCCCAGTTCAAAATGTATACCAGACAAGGCAAACAGGGTGTTATTCCAGGAAAAAAGCAGCAGTGTTAGAACTAATGGAAGCTAACTTGAACCATGCTCATATATTTTATGTTGATAACTGGTACGTTTCTCCTGAACTTTTTCACACCTTGTTGGAGAATGGAATTCATGCTGTGGGTACCGTATGCTGTAACGGAAAGAACATGCCTCCAGAGTCCCACAGAGTAAAACTGACGAAAGGTGAGGCTATTAGTATGACAGCTAATAGTATTGTAATAGATAAGAAAAATGTTCCACCGATCAATACATTTATTGTGGATGAATTATTACGCTAGTACCGGTTTCGACCTATTTTGGCCATCATCAGCTAGCACACAAATTTACAGTCATGGGTTAAATTACAAAGAAGTTACTTAAGAGCATCCGGATGTCTGATAAAAAATAGAAGTAAAATATACTGCAGTATGTTGCGTTAAAATAGCTCTGATTAAAAGTAGTGATGGTTAGAATAAACTAAAACCTATTGATTGAGCATGGACATGAGTACATAAACACATTAAAATATATATGCCACATCATAAGACATTAAAAATATATAGCACATTAAACACATTAAAACATGGTATATTTTAAAAACGTCTATTAAAATTTGAGTTCATATTGCGTTGCATTCATTCTTCAATCCTCTTGTAGTTCTTGTGTTGATTAAGTTGAATATCGAGAATGTTCTATGGTTGATATACTTTGTAATAGTATGTTATCAGAACTCTTGTCAGTAAAATTTGAAAATTAAGTTGATGTAGCAAGATAGGTTTTAATATCAGAGTAGTTGGTGGTGACACTTCTCTAGTCTATGCACGTTATATGGTCGTAATCTGTAAAGGAAAGCTAATATGAGTATAGCGTATGTATGAAGGAATGCCTGGGTGTATGTGTGAAGTGAAAAAAGGTACTTACTGTTGTTGCTGTGGAGGTTGTGTACCGATTTGTTTGGATATTTGTTGTGCTCTGCTGCGAGTACGTCTGGAGCTCATGTGAGCTGTGTGGATGGAAGTTGGTGGAGGGGATGGAGGAGTGGCTATTGTGAAGGTAGGGGCGGGGTTCGGTTTGTGATTCGTCAGTTTGTTATGACGTGTGTTTACTAATTTGAGATAGTCGTTTTTTATTGCAGGAATGACTTTGTCAAAAATGATACTGGTTTTCTCTGTAATGTCGTTAATGTTATGATTGTGCTATATATTTTTAATGTCTTATGATGTGGCATATACATTTTAATGTGCTTATGTACTCATGTCCATGCTCAATCAATAGGTTTTAGTTTATTCTAACCATCACTACTTTTAATCAGAGCTATTTTAACGCAACATACTGCAATATATTTTACTTCTATTTTTTATCAGACATCCGGATGCTCTTAAGTAACTTCTTTGTAATTTAACCCATGACTGTAAATTTTGTGTGCTAGCTGATGATGGCCAAGATAGGTCGAAACCGGTACTAGCGTAATAATTCATCCACAATAAATGTATTGATCGGTGGAACATTTTTCTTATCTATTACATTGAATCCAATCAATACGGAATATGAAACTTATAAATAATAAATAATAGTATTCTTGCCATAAAATGGAAAGACAGAAAGAAAAAATGTGCATTAACTTTCAACTGTTCGACTTTGATGTGAAATTTAAAAAAAAAATGAGGTGGAGGAGAGGAAGTAGTGAAAAACCCCAAGGGTATTCGAAGATACAACCGGAAAATTAATGCAGTATATCGTCAAGATCAAGTCCTTGCAAGTTTCCCCATAACACGATATACTATCAAGGGTTATAAAAAGATAATGCTGTATCTATTGATTAAGGCTATCTTCAATTCATACACTGTATTCATGATGGCTGCATTAAACAGAATTTCTCACAGCATTTGCCGAGCGACTGTGGCAGAATGTTGCTCCCCTGCCTAGGACCACAAAAGAAAGAACGCCCAATCAATACAGCCACCTGCAGCTTCCGGCAAATGTACGGGGACATTTTCCAGGGAAAGGAAGAAACATCCTCTAGGCCCTCCAAAGTCATAAAATACTGTCAGAAGTGAGGTGGCTACTCCATCTGGAGAGCTGCTTCATGACGATTCACTACTGAAGAATGAGAAACAGTTCATGAACCTGAGAAGTAATCCTCAATATACAAAATTACGACATTATTTTCAAAAATAAATGGGTTTCTGCCCCAGCATGTTAGTCAGGTTCCAATGGGTTAATAAAAGTATAGTTTGAGAATTTGCATGGTTTAAAAGTAGAAAAATACAGAATACCATCTTTGGAAGAAAGGCTGAAAGAGAAATGCAAGGATGTGGAGCTTCATGGTCCTAGGAAAGGTAGAAACTGCATGCAGGAAAATCAAGGAAGTCGTTGGGGAAAGGAAAACTACATAAGAAAGAGTAGTGATGGGTGATACAACAGTGGCCGTGGATTGGATATGGAGGAACATAGGCAACAGCTTGCTGATAATCCTATGAAACTGCAGTCCAACGGTTGGGCTCATTTCGTATGTGCATCTTTCCCACTGTATCCAAACAAATCCCCCTCAACAAGAGCTCAGATGAAAAAAAAGACAAAGCAGAAATATAGCAGGATCATACCCAGCACCAGTACCAAGGTAAAGAGGTAGATGATAGGGTTCTGGAAAAATAAGAGGCTGTTGATGCTGATGAAATGGGAGTCCTAATTTTGAGGTCAGAATTTGAGAAGTTTTGAAAGACCTAAGAATAAACAAGGCACCAGGAACTGATGACATATCCTCAGAAATACTGACCGTCTCAAGGGAAACTAGCATGGTGAGGTTATTCCCTTTAATGTGCAACATGCATGGAAAAGGAGAACTGCCATACAATTTTAGGACAAATGATGTTATATCTATTCCCATGAAAGTGGTGCTGACAAGTGTGAAAACTATCGCACCATTAGTTTTGTATGGAAAGACAATATGACACTGAGTTGGAGGACATCAATTTGGCTACACAGGAAATGTAATAACACGTGAAGCAATCCTGACTTTACATCTGATTTTAGAGGATTGAGTTAAGGAGGACAAGCATACATACATAGTGTCCGTAGAACAACAAAAGGCATTCATTATCAGATACCCAGAAAGAAGTTTAATTTACAATCTGCACAAAAATCTGCCTCTGCGATAAGAATCGAAGACCTTCAGAAAGCAGTAGTATTCCACACGGGAGTGAGGCAGGACTGGATGTCCCCCCTCCTTTAAAACATTCATATAGAAGTAAGAGGCAGTAAAGAAAATCAAAGAGGAATTTGGAAAGGGTATCGCAATCAAAGGAGAAGAAATAAAATCTCTGAAGTTTGCTCATGATATTGTTATTTTATCTCAGTTTGCAGAAGATCTGGAGAAACAGTTGAATGTTACAGACAGAGTCTTAAGGAAGGAGTATAAGATCAAAATAAATAAATCTCAAAGGAAAGTAATGGAGTGCAGTAGAACGAAGTCAGCTGATGTAGGAAAGATTAGATTAGGAAATGAACTTCTAAAGGTAGTAGATGATTATTGTTACTTGGGTAGTAAATAAACTAATGACAGCAGAAGTAATGAGAATATAAAATGCAGACTGCAGGCTAGCACAAGCAAGGAAGGCCTTACTTAAGAAAACAAATTTGCACCTTTCAAACAGTGATAAACGGATTACATAGCTGTTTCTGAACACATATGTCTGGAGCATGGTGGTGTATGGAAGACTAACATGGACGATAACTAGTTCAGGAAAAAAAGGTAGAATCTCCTGAAATATAGGGTTAAATATGAATGTTGTAAATGAGCTGGAAAGACCGAATCATGAACGAAGAGATACAGAATGAAATTGGTGAGAGATCAATTTGGCTAAATTTGACAAGAAGAGATAATGATTGGACATATCTTAAGACACCCAGGACATGTTCAGTTGGTTTTTGAGGGAAGTGTAGTCATTATGAACAGTAGGGGTAGAAGACGATATGAATATGACAAGCAGATCAGAGCAGATGTAGTATGTAGTAGTTATCTAGAGATGAATAGGACACCACAGGATAGGGGCACATGAATAGCTGCATCAAACCAGTCTTTGGACTTATGACTCTCAAACAATAACAATTGAGAAATTGTGTCCTGGTTAACAGAGACTGCAATTCGTTTCCAAGAAGACATGCTGAGAACCTGGTTATATTCATTAAGCATGATGAAAAAGTCAGTAAGTGCACTTATAAAATAGACTGTCTTTAAGCCAAACATGGTCATACTGTATTACACCTTTCTCCATATCACCCAGAATTGAGTCCCATTAAGTTGATATGGGCAAGTGTCCAGAATGGCATTTTTGAACAAAATGTGGTGTTCAGAATGGAAGCATCACTATAATTTATGGTGAACAAATTGCTTCCAATACAAATGAGGACTGGAATTAAAATTTGTGAGCACGTAAATAAATTTGAAGATCAGTAATTTCATGCAAAGGTTTATTGGACCATGGTAAACAGAAATGTGGAAAGTGAAATGGACTGAAATAGTGACAGTAATGGAAACAATACTGAAACCACAAGAGAACCTCATAACAAAATCACAGACACTGCCAGCAGAAGTGAAATAGGCATGGATACATAATATGATGAAGCAGTGTGAGGGGCAATCACTAAGTGCTTTAGTATGCCTAGATATAGTGACAGTGAATGATCCATAGTGATTAACATACCGAGTTATGTGTAATGTGCAGTTACGTGTGTAATTATTGGAAGTATTTGTGAAAGGCTTCTTAACAGGAATACAATAATTTATGATGAGATTGTATCCTCACTTATACCCTCCTATGTATGCTTGAACCTAGTCCTTGTCACCTTCTAATACAGTGACTTTGTGTCCTGCACTTAAATGAGTATTCCCCACAATTAGCAAAAGCTGTACCCAAAGATTGTGACTTTGTCCTCAACACAACAAAAGCAATGTAAAAAAGTAACCTACACCGTCAGAAATTTTTCTCATGTACAATATACAGGCTGACAGGTTGAAAAATTATGGTATATCGAGGGAGTAACATATGACCATTGTGCTGAAATCAAATGCTGGACAGAGGAAGCAGAGTCCACCTTCATTAGCATGTGGCAACGCCTACCCTGAAAAGATCTCAGAATAAAGCTCAAAAATTTAATAAGAAAGTACTGTGTCCTCTCCACCCTACAAAATACTGTAGGTCTCACCAACGGAGATAGGTCTTATTCCGAAAAAAGGATAGGAAAGGGCTGGGAGTAGAAAGGAAGCAGCCATGGCCATAATTGTGGTACAGCCCCAGCATATTAATATAAAAATGGGAAAGCATAAGAACCATCTTCAGGGCTGCCGACAGTGGGGTACCACAAACAACCATCTGTCGACCTCAACTTATCAAGACAATTTAACTCATGAGTCTGAAACACATGTATCACATTATGAGGACTCCTAAAATGGACAATCTGTTATGAGTTATGTTATGAGGAAAAAAATTAGGCAAAAGAGGACTTAGAAGAAGACGGACATCTCGGATCAATATTTTGAAGAAATGGGTTGGAGCTATTTGGCACATGACAAAAGGAAGATAGCCATGCTCATAGGCTAAATGTGGTTAGGATAAGGTAGCAGCGGTAACAGTGAAGAAACCAGCCGCCAGATGAAATGCAGTGGAGGGACTTTGAACAATAATAGCTGCTATGTATTACCTAGCATAATATTTCGAACTACATGAAGAAAATATGAAAATCGTTTCAAAATATTGGAAATCTCCCTATACATCTTTCCAAGGATCTGCAAAATATCTGCTTTAAAATGAGGAATTGCTCAATAAAGTATTTTCAGAAGTTTGTTACAATTTTCATTATCAGAAAAAGTCTTCAAATCAGATTAATTCAAATGTGTTTACCTGTGTTTCTCTTGGCACTGCCAACTCTGATTTTGGTTCTTCTTTCAAATGCATCTCTTCTGATATAATTTTGTAATTGTCCTGTGGAACAGTTAATATATTAGGCAAATTTTTCAGAAACATCCAGAAATGTATTTATATATGAGTGTTAACAATTCATCATTTGCTAGTAAATGAGACAGTTTCAGTTTCAAAACATCATTATCACCTGTCAGAATATCTTTATGTCGAGTATCCATAAAATCATGACAACTAAGGGACCTTCAGAAGTGGACGCATGTCATGTTTGAATACTCCGAGTTATTTTTGAAGAGTAGAACAATTATATAATGTCTAACCTTCCAAAATAACACTGAATGAACACAAATATGTACAGACATACAAATAATCTGCTCATTATAAATAAACCAATTCTGAAATATTAAGAACATAATTTATCACTGTTATGTTTCACATCCTGTACCAGGAAATAAAACTCAGCAGGAAAATGTAGCTTCCATATTTCCTCTTGTATATGAAGTGCTCAGCCTGAAGGGAGAGGACTTCAACAGCTCTACCATCAGCTGCCATAGAGAGCTAGGTGTCACTGAGGAGGCAAACTAAGGAAATGAAGAGTAAGGCAGTTATCCATTGCTTTCCTCTTCCAGCCAGACAGTGCTATTACTTACCAGTCTTTCATGCTCACACTGAACTGTGCACACAGACCAGCTATTTCACATATTTTCCTACAGGATCTGGCAGTATTAGGAATGGTGTTACCCATACTGCTCATACGTCAGTCACTTTCATATTGTAAGAGGCAAGGATGAGACTGAGACCCAAAATACAAGTGACAAATTTGTCCTGGGCAAATCCAGAAGACAACAGGCATTGAGCACACACTATCTCACCAGAGATGAATTAGGGCAGGCCACCTCATATGGAAGTCATCAAGGACATAAGCCCTAAACAACACAGAAAATACAAACAATTATTCCAATAGATTATCTACAATGTCATAGAGGGCCTCTGTGTGCCTGATATCAGTGCTCCTTGTGAAAGCACAAGTACATATGGTCCGCTGACAGGGGTATTGCAATTTGCTTTACGCTGCACCAACACAGATAGGTCTTTCGGCGATGGTGGGAGAGGAAAGTGCTAGGAGTAAAAAGGAAGTGATTATGGCCTTAATTAAGGTGCCTGGCTTGAAAACAGGAAACCATGGAAAACCATCTTCATGGCTGCCAAGAGTGAGTTTGACCCACTACTTCCCGAATACAAGCTTACAGCCATATGACCCTATATAATTTTTGGGATCAGCACTGCATGCTGATAGTTCCAAAATCATGAAGAAGACGTAGAACAAATACGTAAATGTAGTACGGAGCAAGTTCTTGAAGAGTAGCAAGACATGTGTGTACTTCGTGAACTACAACTGAAAATACATATTTGATCCTAGACTTCTTCATAACATTGAATTTTCAACATACAGTGCTCCCGAAATTGTTATGGTGCTTCTTAGACAGCATCTGATGGAATTTTATAAACTTCACATTTTGTTTACCTGTTTTGCCTCTTGCCTTTTGTTTGCCTTGTATACTTATTTGCAATCGGCTGAAATTTCAACACACAGTGCTCCCTAAAGTGCTTTAGTGCTTCACAAACAGCAACTGATGGAATTATTTAAATTTCACATTTTATTTATCTAAGCATTGTATTTTATACTTATTTGCGATTGGCTGATGATGAACAAGAATAATGGTCGAAACCAGTACCAATTATAATTATGTAGGAGTGTAAAAATTACATTTCTTATTTAATAATAATAATGATATTTATTTTACGTCCCACTAACTATTTTTTTAAGGTCTTCGGAGATGCCGAGGTGCCAGAATTTAGTCCTGCAGGAGTTCTTTTACAGGCCAAAAAATCTACCAACAAGGGGCTGTCGTATTTGAGCACCTTCAAATACCACCGGACTGAGCCAGGATCGAACCTGCCAAGTTGGGTTTAGAAGGCCAGAGCCTTAACCGTCTGAGCCACTCAGCCTGGCATTTCTTATTTTAATAGTATTGAAAGGGTGAAGCATCATATATCTTCTTTTAACTTAATAGTGTGTAAATTATACCTCTAAATCAATTAAATATGTGCAGTATTTGCGTCTTTTGCAGTGTTACATAATATCAGCTTCATATCCGCACTGGCGGTACTGAATTATATACCTACAAGGCTTTATTACATGCTCCTAATCAACACAAACTTCCAGGTCACTTCACTGATAACTTCAGGCCATGCTGCCAATGGGCAAAAACACAGACTGCACTAATGCAATTTTAATCTTGTATTGTATATGAGGAGCCAATAGAGCCCAATAAAGGTATAATTCTTTTGTAGTGCACAAGCACTGACACATGTGAATCTACAAGAAACGCATCCTTTTCTTATCATCATGGTTGAATTGCACAATATGGAAGATATGATGCAATTATTGTTCTTTGCCTCAGTGCTTAGACATTCATGTTTTTCTATAGGAGGCAGTTCAAAAAATTTGCAACAGCCAGAATTATTCTTCTTCCTTCTTTGTTTCGGCCTGCTGTGGACCACGTTATTTCAACTGTTTGCATCCTTGAGCTTTAATTCTTCCCCAGTAATCACGCATTCTCGTTCTGTGAGCCTTCTTTCTTTCATCAGTCCACTTCTTGCCTGTTTATTATTATCAACAATATCCTGAATGGCAAAATTAAGATGAGAAGGACCATTGATGAAAATTTTGTTTCATTCTTATTCTAATAGCAAGACTCTTCCTTAATGGGGCTGACTGATCAAAAATCACCATCAAGGAGTGAACTAAACGTGAACCAACACTCAAATCAGGTAGCATTTTTTTAATATCTTGTAATAAGGCATTAAACTGATTATTTTATGTAAGAATGCATTTAGTATTTTGTACTGCATAAAGAACAGAGAAATCTTCCACATAACTTCAGACCATGCTGCCAACAGTGGCAAACACGGACACTGCGCTAATGCAATTGTTATCCATGAGCACATTATGAAAAGGAATAGATACATACATACATGCACATTCATTATAGACTGTTATGCTTTTTGGTGTTCAGTCAACAAGCCTATGTGAATGTACTAATCACCACAACAATCCCCCTTTTCCAACTAGTTCTACATGTGTTATCTCTATATCATTAGAAACTGAGTCTAATCATCATTGCCTTGGTCTCCCTGTATTCCTCTTACCCTCCATGACCAACTCCATCATTCTCCTAGGTAACCTATCTTGCTGCATTCGCCTCACATAATACCCACCAATGCCTCAAGACTACAGATCAATCCATAGGGTTCAATCCTAATTTAGGCTGTATTTCTTAATAACAAGTACCCTCCTGCCATTGTTCCCTCCTGTTTTTACCAGCAATCATTCTTGCTACTTTCATGCCTGTTACTTCTAAATTTTGAATAAGTTATCCTGAGCCCACCTTGCCTGGTATAGTGATTATTAAGATACCTTGATAATCGTTGCAATCCTTCCTCTTTGCCTGCTTATAGGTAGGTGCAATTACAGCTTCCATCCAATCTTAAGGTACCTTATTAACACTCCATGATAATCTTATTTTATGAAGCCTTTCCAACCCTTCCTACCCACTATACTTCACAATTTCAGGTCTAATTACATTTATTCCTGCTGCTTTATGACAATGAAGTATATATATATGATCCTTTCCTATTCCCTAAGAATAATTTCACCAACATCATTGCTCTTTTGACACAGAAGTTGAGAAACAATAGGGATTGCAAGTAATATATGACACAGCGATATTGCAGAAGAAAGACTGTGTTCTATGACTGAGAAAATTATTCTTGATAATTAATTTGATGAGTGTGATGCTGTGTTGTCTGACTCATCAGACTACTCACAGTGGTATTATGGCAGCACGTCTACTGTTTCATGTGAATATAAAAACTGATTATATCTAAGTGATTTACAATAAATGTGATATTCCTCTCAGGTATAAAGAAAGTTTCTCACAGGCTATGTGCTTTAGGAATTAATACTGTAAGGCATTCTGAAAAGATATCTCCATCATTAATCCTCCTATCAAAAAGTGTACATGAGCAGAAAGTTTTACAAATAGATTTCCAGTAAGGTTGGTAGATTTCAAATTAGGTTGGCCATGTATATTTTTTGGCAGAGTAAAATCATTGTTTCAGTCTTCACATAAATCTCCAGTTACAGTAATTCAAGGATGTTGAAATGACATTGAACCTAAAAACAATCCATGGATAAGAGGATTCTAAATGTGGGTTCATATACATCCAGTATTTTTCAGTTACAAGAACTCAAACAACAACAACAACAACAAAAAGAAAGGCAAGACCCATAAGCTAAAAATATTTAGGTATCATTATTATATCTGAAATGGATAATTAATAGAAAATACTGCCACAGATGCACAGTTGTTACAGTTTATAAATATAGATTACAGTCATTACTAATATGCATGGTTCATCAGAACATGGACTAGAATGATGCAGCTTTCCATGTCAATGTATCCTGTCCTACCAGTTTCTTCTCCAACTAGTGCAGTGTTAAACGGATATCAGAAAATGTATGTTTATTCCCCTCATGGCATTCGTATTGACAGACGGGTAACAGTAACTGCAAAACTGAACTATTTAGTACTTTTACCCTGAACAAGACAACAGAGGATTTTGAACTTCTAGTGTTCTACCGCTCATACAAAATCATACAATACTGGGGATTAATATTCCATTGCTGTGGAGTGGCATACGGTTTTGTGTCATCACTAAAAACCGCTAAATATTTAAACTCCGATGTAATTATGCCGAAAAAATTAATTGTTCATTTAACTAAACAGCTTTACAGTATGTAATTAGCACATATCTAGGTTATGTTAGGTTTGCGGTCTGTAAACATGGCAGGGCACTTCACTTATTCGGAGGTCTCAGGGACAGTACTGTAGCTGAACTAATATTTACTACAATTCTTTTATCATATTAACATCGTGGCCTGCCCTATCATTCTAAACCTCTAGACTTGCTCCTAAACTAAATTAATGAAATCCTGCAGGAAATTGTTTCTAAGAAGATAACAATATTAAGGTTTTTACAACATTCCTTCAGTTATGTTAGATTTCATAGAACATTAATAAACCCGTGGTTTAAGGGGCAACGTGCCCGCCTGCCACCGGACGGTCCCGGTTTTGATTCCCAGCTGGGTCAGGGGTTTTTCATTGTAAATGATTAATATCCCTGTCCTGGAGACTGGGTGTTTGTGTCATCCTTAATATTCCTTTCCTCACATTCAACACTCCACACTTCCTCCATTCCAATTACACGCAGGTTCATATTACATGGTGCAAGTATTGGCAAAAGATTTCTATAGGTCGATGCCCTGAACAAATATCATTAAAAAAGTAATAAATAAAGCTGTTGCAGTACCTACAGCCACACAATCAGGTCAGGTGATGCTAGTGTTGTAATACCATGGTGGAAAAAGAGGTGGTAACTATTTTGCCATTAACTGGTTTTTAAATGCAGTATAAGGTGACTTTTCATTTAATCTGAATGGAATATTTAACCATCTCACTATCCACATGTGCCCTGTAAATTCCTCACCCTAACAGCAAATACGTATAGTACTCTCCTAGATTTATCCATCTGTGCAATCTCAAAAGCAACACTTCATAAAGGTTTAAGAGTATTGTGACAGTGGACAATCAAATAAAGTTGAACATCAATGTTATAAAACATTTTCAATCAGTAGAAAAGATGAGTAGACAGCACGATTCTCATATATCTCCTGAACATCAGTTAAAAGTAGAGTTATTTGACCAGTGAAATTCAGATGACTGCTAAGGGTTTGATTGTAATCACTATATAGTTACCTGGAATGATACTTACGCATGAAGTATTTGAAGTTTCCTCAAAGCAGATTGGTTCCTCTTTGACCTTTACTTCCAAATCCATTTTAAATAGTGTGCGAAGGTATAGACGGTTTTGGGATGTAGATTACTTCCACAGACCGTGCACTGAAACATGACCAACAAACACTATTATTGCTATCTTAGAGGTGAAGCTTCCATGGTGTGAAGAATTATTTAGTTTATATTTCCGGGTTGAACCGTGGTGTTGGCAATACATCCCGTGCAGTTTGCTGATGTTTCGAATACATTGCAGTATTCTTTGCCAAGGCGACTGAAATAGTGATGAGTCAGTCTTCCAGGCAGCAGTCACAACTGCAAGAGTGGCCCTGACCTTAGTCTTTTATATCCTAGCATTTCTGGCTGACATAAGCCTCTGGCTGTCTCGTGAGAATTCTGGAAGGTATGTGTAATAGCCAGGTAGTGGGGGATTGCCTGCGCTGTTATGTAAACACGCAGGCCGAAACCCCAATTACATAACAGCGCGCCCAAGCCCCCACTACCAGGCTGTTACACATACCTTCCAGAATTCTCACGAGACAGCCAGAGGCTTATGTCAGCCAGAAAGGCTAGCATATAATAGACCAAGGACAGGGCCACACTTATACTTGTGACTGCTGCCTTGGAGACTGACTACCTCGGATCGAGTATGGGTATTTCAGTCGCCTAGACAAAGAATACTGCAATGTACTCGAAACTTTGGCAAACTGTACGTGATGTACAGACAACAGCAACACGTTTCAACCTGGAAAATAAACCAAAGTATTATTGCTGTTTTGTAGTCAAGTCTGTAGTTTTAAGTGACTTGAAATTGTGCTCATAGCCACAGGACCTCCAGTTTTACCTGGAAACTGAACCTCAGGGATAAACATTTTCAATGAAAGAACATCCCACACCCAAAGAATGGGATTAATTTGCACACCACTTGTGAAAAGCCTGTGACTATGCAACTTACATATCGCCCACTACACTGGGAGTCTAATGACTGGTTTGATGTACCTTCTTTTTTCATGATTTGTTTATATCATACTGACACCGATAGGACTTATGGCATTAAGGCTAGGAGTGCAAAGCAAGTGAATCTGGTCTTGAATGAGGTAGAGTCCCAGCATTTCTTTGGTGTGAAAATGGGAAAACACAGAAAACAGTATCTAGGGCTCCGACTTCCTTAACACTCCTAGCCCTTTCCTATTCCATCATTACCATGAGTTAAATCTGTGTCAGTGCAATGTAAAGCGAACTGTAACCAAAAAAAAAGACATTCTACAAACAAACCTTTGAAACTAATCTTTTCTTGCTCAACTTGCAGGGAAAATGATCCGCTTTTAGCCACTGTGAAGACACAATTACCACGCCCTGTCCCTCCACTAGCTATATTGGCTGTGTAACTTTTGTACTGCTCAATATAAAACTCGCTCTCTTTACACTACAGTCCAGTGATGATTCAGATACAATATAAAATTTGAAAGTCACTATTAGGAATGTTATGATATAGTACACTCAGTTTTGTTTTCAATCCACAAACCTTCAGATAGTAAGTGGTGAGCCCAGTCTTATTAATAACACTTGCAAATTATCCTGGATGTCGATGGCAATTGTGGGTAAGCTCTGTGCCTCATGTATTTTAATAAGCCAGTTTCTTACACAGATATAGCCATAGTACTTCTTTCGACGCACATTACTCACGGGCTAGTGGCCCCTTTAAGAGCTACCATACAATATGTTGAATTCAGTAGCCAGATTCCTTATTGATTAAACAAATTATTTGATACAGGATAGCCAGGTACTCATTGGCAACTTTATCCAAAAAGTTGTAACCATTACTGATTTTGCTACAATATATACTGTATGTCCATTGGAACAAACAGCTTCAAACTGGTTATGAACTCCTTCGTTACAACAGTTCCAAACTGGCTATAAACAATTTTGTTACAACAAACAGTTCTAAACAGGCTTCAAACTACTTTGTTACAATGAACAGTTCCAAACTGGCTATGAACACTATCAAAATTACTTTAATGAGCATACATGAATCAGAATGCTTCCAGAACTGATTGTTATTAATGGTTTGTTGGAATTAGTAAATGCATTTGTGAACTGTATAAATGCCTTCTACGAATTGTTACAAAACTTTAAAATGGATTATGGAAGATCTCACTGTTCCAATGAGAAATACTGCATGTAATCACACCATTTACTGGTCGAATCAAATGTGCACATATAGAACAAGCAGTCCCTGGTATTGAAGGCACACTTCTGGCATTGGCTCTGAAATGGTTCTCAATGTAGTTAGAACAGCATGAATTCAGAACTTACAGTTCAGAAGCAGTTCTGAATTTCTGTTGGAACAGCATGTACACTGCCACCAAAAAGCATTGGCACAGACACTTTTTCGCATCTAATACAATTGTACAAATACTAGGAACATCATATTTATACCATTAACCCTTACTCAATAAGGGAAATAATTTGTATATTGAGCTATTTTCTAAACACAACACGAACACATGTATTCTGTTAAATTACGGTTTAATCCCTCGCAAAAAAGGTATTGGCACACTACGTTGTTTGTTATTGAGCTTTACAGACAGCACCGCACGTACCAGATTTGTGCAATTGGAGTTGACAAACAGATCAGTTGCTTGCCTGACGCCATTGTAAGGGTCATTCACTTGCCATTATGAATCCGAAGGTGAAGGAGCATTCCGTGTTGTTCCGCACCAAGGTGGTATTCTTGCATTTGCAAGGTAAAAGTTACCGTGAAATTGGTAAAGAACTTTGTTACTTATTCAGCAGTGCAGGCAATCATCAAGAAGTTTCAAGAGACTGGTGCAACAGACAATAAATGCAGATCTAGGCGTCTAAGTGTTCTTACATGTGGGGAGTGTCGGAGCATAGTTTGTCTTGCACTAAAAGAGTCCTTTAAAATGCAGGGTTGATTGTATTGGACATCCAGTCAACTTCCAACAAAAAGGTCATTTCTCAATCTATTAGGAATGTTTTGAACACAGCTGATATTCATGTGAGATCTCCCAGAAAGATATAATTTATCTTGGAAGTTAACTGAAGAAAACACTTCCAGTTCACCAAAGATTATGTCAATAAATCGACTGAATTTTGGAATTCAGTGATATTTTCTGATGAAACCAAGTTTAACTTGTTTGGATCTGATGGAAATATAAAAGTGTGGCGCAAACCAAATACAGAGCTCCAATCACAACATGCCCTACCAACAGTAACACACGGGGGAGGAAGCATGGTGTTTTGGGGATGCATGGGAACTTCTCGTGTTGGTGTCTTGGCAATTATTGAAGTTGTCATGGATCATCGTAAATATGCCGATGTGTTGCGAGGCCACTTATGTAGCAGTTCATGGCATCTTTTACTTTCAACAAGACAACGACCCAAAACATACAGCGCTGCGAAAGGAGTGGTTACTAGAATGCACCATGAGGAGTTTTCACTTCACACAGAGCCCTGATCTTAACCCAATAGAGCACCTTTGGAATCACTTGGAGACAAAAGTTTGAAAATGTTGTTCTACGGGGAAGCGCGAGTTTCAGACGGTGTTCTTGGAGGAATGGTCAAAAATCTCAGGAGAGATAACTCGCAACATGGTTCCCTCCATGCCAAGACGTCTACAAGCTGTCATCAGTGCCAGCGGTATGCACACAGGCTACAAGACTTGAGTTATATGAATTACAGAGACTTTAGCTTCATTTGTGTATAGGTGTGCCAATACTTTTTTGATGTGTAAAGCAACTGATTTTGTTTCGTAGATATGTATTTTTGTTGTGAGAACCAATTATAGGCTACTCGAAGAACCTTATATTTACTACTGTACATTTCAATCAACGTTATTTGTGTGGAATTTGTAAATAATGGTAGGTGTGCCAATACATTTTTGGTGCCAGTGTATACTACAGCGCATGAGCAGGCTATTCAGAATCAATTCGGTACCATGTTCGAAAATAAACTTGCATGTTTTATCACTTAGAATGGTAGCTGAGATATATTTAATGTAGACAGCCTACATTTGGCCGAACATCAGAATTATCTTGCGGATGATCTTTTATGTTTAAGTACGAACTGAACAATAAAGCTTGCCTTAGTTCCTATCTCGTAAAGTACGTGTTTAAAGTTCCTTATGGAGATTTACAAGACTGAGACTTCTTTGGACGCGGTGCAAAACGTACGAAACTGCAATTACCTGAAGTAGAAAATCATGTGAAACAGCAAAATCCACAGAATAAATCTACACAAGCAGCCGCAAAATGTCCGAGATACACAGTGCAAAACAAATTAATTTGAACATTAATTAACAACAAGCCAACCACTTCGAAACTTAACCGGAAATAGTGAATAGGGCTCCTCACCAATTTCTAACCAGTGTGTTGTTCCTCGACCGTGTGCATACACACCCGGTCCAGCTAACTACTGCACTATTAACTATCAATACAGACGTTTCCCTGGTGGGCTTTACCCGTGGTAGTGGTGGGGGTAAGGTTCGGCAGTGTTCGGTTATTGGTGTTGATTAGGAAGGGGCGTAGGCGTTGAAGGTGGGATCGGATATAGTGGGGTTACTGCCTGCTCGATCTGAGTGGGGTATAGTAGCCATTACTGATTGAAAACTGCTGATTTGAGAGCTTTAATCTGAAAATGCAAAAACCCGATCAAAAAAGTCAAGTTGTGAGTTTCACAAATAGGAAACGTCCTCTCAGTTTTAATTACTGCGTTTATGGGGTGATGCCAATATGCAAAATGTCACGAATGGGCAACGTCTTTTACCCATAACAACGAATAAACATATTACTTAGTACTATTTAGTTTAATTTTTAATCCTAGTTATTGCTTTAGGATGCATGTGTATAATATGCTATGTATTATATCAAATTATAAGTTGGGGTAGCCTATATCAACTTGTTAAAATCCACAGTTTCTCTTTATATAAGTTAGGCCTACATGGGTGGAGATTCCTTTTTGTAGGTTGATATTCGGTTCCCTTAAATAGTTATTTAAAGAAAAAAGCCGCCGGGTTGAGTAGCTCAGTGCTCAAATACGTCAGCCTCGTGTCAGTATATTTACTGGCACGTAAAATAACTCTGCGAAACAAAATTCGGGCACCTTGCCGTCACCGAAAACCGTGCAAGTAGTTAGTGGGACATAAAACCAATAGCATCCTCACGTTATTGTTACTAGCACGTACCCAAGCTTCCGCCTGCGTTTATTAATTTAACTTAACCGTTAGATGTTTTTGAACGATGTATTTATTTTTTAAATTTAGTAATACACATCGTTTTTAAATAAATTGTATGAAGTACATTATTTTACTTTTATTTTCACCCCTTCTCACCCCCATGCCTATGGGGACCGAACTTGGACTAAAGCGACCCCGATAACCATGGATTCTACAATAATATGTGGTCGTTTTCTGACTCATTTTCTTCTCCTCCCCCTTAACCCCACAGTACTTTCTTTCCAGATAGTAAGTATTATGTGTACCAAGTTTGGTTGTAACAGACACAGTACACACTTACATCTGTAATCTCTGTCATTTTGGACATTTTCTTTTCACCCCTTCTAATCCCCATTCCGATTGGGGATGAAATTTGACTTAAACGGCATCCAGAGTGTTACAGTTCCTCTCAGCGACCACAAATATATTGGATTCGACACTAATATCAGTGGTTTCTATTTATTATCATATGTTATCCCCACCCCTATGGTTGCTAGGATTTCTTGCCTCCACACATTTTCTTCTGGATAGTAAGACATATTTTTACGAAGTTTAATTCAGAGCTATTCTGGATTATAAACACATTCATCTGTAATCTCGGTCATTTTGGACATTTTCTTTTTCACCCCTTCTCACCCTCCCCCCCCCATCCCCCCCGCTGAAAAGCCGATAGGGGCTGAACTTGCACATAAACGATATCTGGAGAGTCATTATTCATTTCAGCAACACCAAAAACTATGGATTCGACACTATTTTAAATTATTTTGATAACTCAGCCCTTCCCACCACCCCCAACCCCTAGGGGTGCTAAGGGTGTCTGATTCAGAAACTTTCTCAGGCATACGCACAACAATTCACCAACGGTTCATCGCAATCGGATGAATGGTGTAGGAACACATATGGGACAAAGACACATTCGTTTTTATATACACAGATTATTATTATTATTATTATTATTATTATTATTATTATTATTATTATTATTATGATTATTATTATTATTATTATTATGATTATTATTATTATTATTATTATGATTAGACGGTCAGCATGAGGACATCTGCGGCTTTTGTAACCAGGTCTACCGCAATTTGTATTGAACAACTCCTCAGTTGGTCTCACGAGGTTCAGAATTAAGATCTTTGTATTTGAGTTTTGGGTCACTTAGCTGTAAACTTTCATTAGGGAGATCGTGGGTTTGAATTCCACACTCAGCAACTCTGCAGATGGTTTTACCGCGTATTTAGTTGTACAGTCTAGGTCACGTAGTGTGCGGTTCGCATTCAGGACATAGTGGGTTCGAACCCCAGTGTCGGCAGCCCTGATGATTATTTTCCGTGGTTTCTCGTTTTCACACCAGGCAAAATCTAGAGCTGTACCATGAATAAGGCCATTACCGGGCGAGTTAGGCGTGTGGTTAGGGGCAAGCAGCTTTAAGCTTGTATTCGAGAGATAGTGGGTTCGAATCCCACTGTCGGCAGCCCTGAAGATGGTTTTCCGTGGTTTCCCTTTTTCACACCAGGCAAATTCTGGGGCTGTACCTAAATTAAGGCCACAGCCGTATCCTTCCCACTTCTAGTCCTTTTCTATCGTATCGTCGCCATAAGACCTATCTGTGTCGGTGCGATTTAAAGTCACTAGCACTTTCCTATTCCCTCGTCGCCATAATACCCATCTCATACCCTCAGAACTGGAATCTGAGCTGCTGCGCCGATGGTCTGTATTATTGTGTGTTGGTTTAATATAATGTTGTTTGTCCCTAGTCCTTCAGAGTTCTTGGGGCAAACACAGCACAGTGGGGCTCCTCTTAATTCTTTTTTTTGCTAGGGGCTTTACGTCGCACCGACACAGATAGGTCTTATGGCGACGATGGGATAGGAAAGGCCTATGAGTTGGAAGGAAGCGGTCGTGGCCTTAATTAAGGTACAGCATTTGCCTGGTGTGAAAATGGGAAACCACGGAAAACCATATTCAGGGCTGCCGATAGTGGGATTCGAACCTACTATCTCCCGGATGCAAGCTCACAGTCGCGCGCCTCTACGCGCACGGCCAACTCGCCCGGTCCTCTTAATTATGTGCTTGAAAATAGGCTACCTTTAACCTATGGAACAGATGACTTTGACAGCCACTTCTAACCTGGAGAACAGAGGAGAGTAACGAGGAAGAACTCTAGAGCTGTTTTAATATCCATGTCTATTGAGTATTCAGACTGAAGCATGGTCCAACCTCTAATAGCTCCTCCGTCAGCCATCACACACGGCCTAGATGCCACTGAAGCGTTGTACTAGGGAAATGAGAAGTGAGATTTTTAGTTTCCAGTTGCTTTCCTCACCGAGTCAGGAATTCCTATTAAATCTATTAAATATCATTCTGTCAAGCCTGCTGAAAATGATACACCAACTGACCCTATGAGCAACATTTTCACATCATACATAACAGGGACTGGCTGCATAACGAATGGCATTACTAGCGTCACTCATACCCAGTAGCGGCGATTGGGGGGGGGGGGCAAAAAAGTGCAGACAACAAAATTTACCTGGGTTTGTGGGATATAGTGGCGCGGGGGGAGTATAGACATCGAAACTGAAAAAATGCTACAAAGTGGTAAGTTTTTTATGCTCACTGAGCGAATTTCGATAGAGAGTTAAAGGTTGACAGTCAACCAACTTAAGTGCGGTAATAATAGCTTTTTTGAGATTTTGATTCTATACTGTACAGTAAGTACCTCTAGTCCTAGAATAGAGAAAGTAAAATCTGTCCCCAGACGAACAAGAACAGAGAATCTCCTGGACAAGGAAATTGGACAGAAGTACATGGATACGATTATTGAAGGGTTACAGGCAATAGACTGGTTCAGGTGGCATACAGGGTTAGTACAATGACGCTTAAGGAGTTGCAAAGGATGATAAATAAACTCCGTTGTCATAAAGCAGCAAGAATAGATGAAATTAGAGCTGAAAATTTGAAATGGAGTGGGAAGGCTGGGATGAAATTGCTACACAGAGTAATAGCATTACGGGTAGCGGGTAGAGACCCTCTTTGAGGCAGCTCTACTGCCGACGTGAGTCCAAGATCACACTGACGCGGTGTGTAGCATCTCGTAAGGTTCCAGCTGACCGTTAAGAATGAAAACCTCTACGACATCTGCAGTGGAGAAGATGGACTTCGGTATAGTGGAGATGATGGAAGAGGCAGCCCATTACTCGGGGATTAATAAGAGTGCACTAAATGAATCTGCTACCTTGTAGATGAAGTAGAGGACTACTAAAGGCTAGAGGAGTTCTCGCTGACAGAAAATTCCTCGATTGTGGTAGACCCAGCAAGTCGCAGAGGAGGAAAATAAAATGGATTGCTTTCAAATGTTTTTAAATGTTTGATAAATTTCCAAGTTCTTTGAGAACTTTTAAGAAAAATTGATAGGGAATCTGCCACCTGGGTGGCAGCGCTAAATGGAAAACACAAAAACGAGCCTCGGAAATTAACTACTTTTTCGGTTTTCGGAGAGGAAAGAACAGTAAAACACAGACTGCGGCCAACATTTCTGATACATTTGGAATTAATTATGACTTGAGTATATTAACCGTGACCAATAAAGTCAATGAAATCACTGATATGATGGACCACAGGCATCTAACGATCTCAGGCCTGAGTGAAACAAAATGGAAGGGTTGTGACACAAAAACATTAGATAATGGCCTTTAACTTTGTTAGAGTAGAAATAAGACAACAGCAAGGAATGGTCCTCCTACACCAGGACATTGACTATATTTCTGATGTAACATATGTTATTGAAAGATTAATTACAATAAATTAAAGGTTTTTTAAATGAAGAATATCTTACAATTGTTCAGGTCTACGCTCCCCAACAAGGCTGTAGTGAAGAAGAAAAGATAAATTTCCTACAGCAATTGGAAGACAACATCGATGAAGGGAACCTCAGAATGATACGTGAGTGTAATGCCCAGTTAGCAACAGAAAGAACAGTATACGAGGCAAACATGAAATCATTCGGGCATGGAAGGAGAACTTTTACTTGACCTATGCTTGAGAAACAAACTCTTAACATGGTTCCAGAAGAAAGAAAGTCATAAGGTGACCAGATACAGCTGGGATGGCAAATCAAAATCTCTGATAATTAAAGACGTTGGTAGCGGAGCTAAAGTGCTAGATATCAAAGTCTTTCCAAGTGAATGTCTTGAAAGTGATCAATCAATCAATCAATCAATCAATCAATACTGATCTGCATTTAGGGCAGTCGCCCAGGTGGCAGATTCCCTATCTGTTATTTCCTAGCATTTTTTTAAATAATTTCAAAGAAATTGGAAATTTATTGAACATCTCCCTTGGTAAGTTATTCCAATCCCTAACTCCCTTTCCTATCAACGAATATTTGCCCCAATTTGTCCTCTTGAATTCCAACTTTATCTTCATATTATGATCTTTCTTACTTTCAAAGACACCACTCAAACTTATTCGTCTACTAATGTCATTCCACGCCATCTCTCCGCTGACAGTTCAGAGCATACCACTTATGATATACATGCTGATTCCCATAGATTTACATAGATATTCCCATAGATATAGCCTATATTTTCAATCCCATTTATGTGATTACCCCAATGAAGATCATTCCTTATATTAACACTTACTATAATCCCCAAAAGGAAATTTCAACCTACCACCGCAGTAATTAAAACTGAGAAGACTTTTCTTGTTTGTGAAACTCACAACCTGACTTTTTACCCCGTTTATCATCTTACCATTGCCTGCTGTCCATCTCACAACATTATCGAAGTCATTTTGCAGTTGCTCACAATCTTTAACCTATTTATTACTCTATTTAGAATAACATCATCCTCCAAATCCTTATCTCTGATTCCACTTCTTTACTGATCATTCATATATATTTATATAAGAAAACATAAAGGTTCAATAATACTGCCTTCAAGAATTCCCCCCTTAATTATAACAGGGTCAGATAAAGTCTCGCCTACTCCAATTCTCTGAGATCTATTCTCTAGAAATATAGCAACCCATTCAGTCACTTTTTTGTCAAGTCCACTTGCACACATTTTTGCCGGTCATCTCCCATTGATCCACCCTATAAAATGCTGTAGACAGGTCAATCACGATACAGACCATTTGCCCTCCTGAATCCAAGATATCTGCTGTACCTTGCTAGAATCCTTCAAGTTGAGCTTCAGTGGCGTAACCTTTCCTAAACTCGAACTGCCTTCTATCGAACCAGTTATTAATTTCGCAAACATGTCTAATATAATCAGAAAAAATGCCTTCCCAAAGCTTACATGCAATGCATGTCAAACTGACTGGCCTGTAATTTTCAGCTTTATGTCTATCACCCTTTCCTTTACGCATAGGGGCTACTATAGCAACTCTCCATCCATTTGGTATAGCTCCTTCATGCGAACAATAATCAAATAAGTACTTCGGATATGGCACTAAATCCTAATCAATTGTCTTTAGTATATCCCTAGAAATCTTATAAATTCTAGCCGATTTTGTAGTTTTCAACAAGTAGGAGAAGGAAACCTAAGATTAAGAACTGGAAACTAGAGGAATGGGATAACAAGTAACAGTTCAAAAGAGGAAAAAAATAAACTACCAGTGGTAATGAAGTATGGTCTAGCATGCAGTGCTGTCGAGCTATGTGGTGAAACACACACTAGAGTACTGTTAATGTAAAGAGAACTTCATGGTGGAACAACCAAGTAAAGGAGGCAATAAAGAAGCATGGGCGCCCATATGACAGTTTGTAAGGGGGGCCTAGACCTGGGGTTATGTAGTATTTTTAATATTTTGAAAGATGAATGGCGACTTGTAGAATAACACCCACGGTATCCTATGCCTGTTGGCGGGGGGCGGTACTACCAATTCCACGTAATACCAACTTTTAAATCATTTTCTTGAAAGAAAAACACCTGTCTACATTAGATTTTTGCCTTGCCCCCGGGCATGGGCGCCCGTGTAAAGAAGGGAAATGCAGGCAGGTGTGACGGGGATAGAGCTAAACTCAGTAACTGAATCACAATGAAGAAACGTGAACAAGAAAGAAAATTACAGATCAAATGAATTGTTTGTGAGGAAAAAGAAATATGCTGAGATGAATTTACACACAAACTGGAGGAAGGCTCTAAAGGTAATATGATGATGTTATATGGCATTGTGAAAAGTAAGAGAAATGGCCAGGAAGACATTAGGGCTATAGAGACTGCTGATGGACAGAGAGCAAGGCATGTGCAAGACGTCAGGAATGTCATCAAAGTACATTTTGATAATCTCTTAAATTGACCAATAAAGCCAGAATCTGGTGATTGGTCAGGAATAACTGGGAATGATGTACTGATTACATCCAGACGCACAAAACTACACCAGATGAAGAGTGGTATTATTATTATTATTATTAGCGTATGGTAACGTACACAAAACAATACAAAGATTAAATATAAATGAACTGTAAGCACAAACCATTATATACATAATTATAAGATATACACATAACATTGAAAACAATCATGCAAGCAAAAGGGTTCAAAGATTTAGATCCAAATTCTCTAGCCATTGTATGGCCTCAGCAGAAGCCACCACAAAGTCCTGGCTAGATCCAGCGAATGCCCTTCCAATGCATTCGGTGACGATATGGTCGATAGTCTGTTTAACTGCCCCACAGTCACAGGCTGGGGAAGATCTCATACGCCATTTAAACATCATTGAACCACGTCTCCCGTGGTTAGTACGGACTCTGTTGAGGGCTACCCATGTCTTGCGGGGTAAATCAAAGCCAGCTGGAAGATTCTTATAATGGATGAAGTAACAGCCTGCCTGGTTGCCATCATCGTTGACAGCCTGGCTAGTCAGTTCGGGTCCCATTCACCATCAGAATGTTAGCCAGCAGGATATGGGAGGTGGTGGTATACAATTCCAAACCTCCCTCCAGTGTTTATATGGAGGGAGGGCATGTGACGCTGTTGATGGTAATTCGTCCGTCGGATGGGATGTAATGCTTTGAGCAGATGCCTTGGTGTTATTCAACAGGAGTAGGCTACGTGCCGACACCAGGTTTCACCCCCTCCCTGTCTCATTTTCAGACACCCAGACACACAGGTCGCCCATGGGAAGCTACACTCTCAACCATATTAGAGCCTATCTGAGAGGAAGAACAACATGGCTTTAGATCTCACAGAAGTGCTCGTGGAGAAGTACAGGATAAAATTCTATTTGTGGTCTTCTTGGATTTGGAAAAGGCTCTTTACAGCGTTCCAAGAGATGTCATCTGGAGAAGCCTAGAAAACCTACCCGTACCAGACTACCTTACTGGCAAGATCAAAATGTTATACAATAAATGCTACTGTTGCAACAGAATTGCTGACAATCATTCAGAATGGTTTGAGACAACTTGAGGAATACAACAGGGAAGTGCTCTTTCATATCTACTGTTTGTGACAGTCAGATGCTCTAAAGAAAGACTTGAAAAAAGAACTAATTGGAGAGTTAAATGCCTTGGTGTCTGCTGATGATGTAGGTATTTGTGGGATGCAGAAAAGGAGGTACAAGACCAGCTCAACAAATGGGTAGACTAAAAGTAAGAGAAACCAAAACCATTGCCATGAAAATGAATAGAGACAAAACTGGTTGCCAAATACGTCTTGAGGGACATTTATTATTAACTTATAGAATGACGAATTAGGAATTCGAATCATTTATCAAGGGAAAGGTTCAAATAATTTCCAGTTCTTTGAAAACCTTTAAAAAACAAGCTATCGATAGGGAATCTGCCACCTGGGTGACAGCCCTACATGCAGATCATTGATGATGAATGACAATACATTACAACAGTACAAGAATTCAAGTACCGGTACCGGTACCTTGGGAGCGTGGTCCCAAACAAGGGTGGAGAGAGGAGAGGAGGGGACCGGGGGGTCATCATGGAGGGAGAGACCTACATGCAGATCATTGATGACGAATGACAATACATTACAACAGTACAAGAATTCAAGTACCGGTATCTTGGGAGCGAGGTCCCAAACAACGGTGGATAGAGAAAAGGAGGGGACCGGAGGGTGATCATGGAGGGAGAGACCTACATGCAGATCATTGATGACGAATGACAATACATTACAACAGTACAAGAATTCAAGTACCGGTACCGGTACCTTGGGAGTGTGGTCTCAAACAAGGGTGGAGAGAGAAGAGGAGGGGACCGGAGGGTCATTATGGAGGGAGAGACCTACATGCAGATCATTGATGACGAATGACAATACATTACAACAGTACAAGAATTCAAGTCCCGTACCGGTATCTTGGGAGCGTGGTCCCAAACAAGGGTGGAGAGAGAAGAGGAGGGGACCGGAGGGTCATCATGGAGGGAGAGACCTACATGGATAGACAACGCTGGTGAGAGCTCACTGAACACCACTCTATCCGGTAAGCAGGAAGGGTTACATCATAATGAGTAGGGCCCAGATTTTGATGAAAGGTCATCTTTTTTCTGAGTATTCAGAGCCGATGCTCAGTGACAATTAAGTGTATTCTGCAATAAATATGTTAGATTTGGGAGGATCACACAAGTATAAAGAATGAGAGTTTTCCACCTAATCAATACTTTATTATATAAAGTGTCTAAAGTATTTCAATCACATTAAAACACGGGACCGGTTTTGACCTGTTAATTAGGTTATCTGCTGATGAACCTGCTTACTCAATAATGATTGTACAATGTAAAACATTACTTAGACTAAACATGAATGTCACATATTCCAATAAAATATAAAATAAAATGCTATATACAACAGAGTACAGTTCCTGAAATATTTTGTGCAGTGCTCATATAATACAGATATTCTAACCATGTATTCATTATTTGTCTAAGACAATTATTAAGAAATTTATAATTTTTATTACGTAAACTTTTAAAACTAAGGTCAGTTTAAGAGAATTTTAGGGGCATTCTATGGGTCATTTTTCAATAATTTTAGGTCTTCAACATCCGGGCCCTAAGGATGAGTAATAGCATTCGTTTTGAAAGTTGTTAAGGTACCTTCTGATTGGATGAAAGCAGTAACTGCACCTCTCTATAAGCGGGGCAACAGGAAGGATTGCAACAACTGTATTCCATTGATCTGTATACCAGGCTAGTCCCGCTCCTTGGCTGAAAGGTCAACATTGACGCCTTCAGTTCAGAGGGTCCCAGGTTTGATTCCTGCCCAGGTCAGGGATTTTAATCGAGTCTGATTAATCATTCTGGCTCGGAGACTGGGTGTCTGTGTTTGTCCGAACACTCTCCTCTTCATACACAGACAACACACCACACTACCAACCAGCACAGAAACACACAATAGTGATTAAATCCCTCCATATAGAGTTGGCGTCAGGAAGGGCATCCGGCCGTAAAGGAGGGCCAAGTCCCCATGAGCAACACAGTTCACACACCCCACAGGTGTGGAAAAAGTGATACAAGAAGTACAGTATACCAGGCTAGGTGTTCACTAGCATTTTGGAAAGAAGGGTACGATCAGTGGTTGAAATTCTGTGTGTTTTCTGACCTCGAAGGTGCTGTTCAGAAAGGCGTATGAAGAAAAAGATGTTCGCCGTACTAAGAGATTGTGGGATTGTGGGAGTAATCAAAAATATATTTATATTGACATATGGGTTACAGTGAGAACTGACAACAGGGTGAATTCTTCGCTCAAGGTACTTACAGGCATTAGAAAAGGCTGTGAGTTTTTCACCTTTGTTGTTCGTAGTTTACCTGGATCATCTACAGAAAGCTATGAAGTGGCATGTAGGGATTCAGTTAGGTTGAAATGTGGTCTGGCATGTGCTGATGACTTGGTCTTATGGTAGTCTGTGCTGAAAGCCTGCAATCGAATATCTTGGAATTAGAAAATTGGTGCAGCAAGTATGATATGAAAATTACAATTTTCAAGACTAAAGTGATGTGAGTAGGGATGAAACCTGATAGAATTGAATGCCAGATTGGAAATACAAAACTGGAAGAGGTAGTTCATTTGAAGTATTTAGGTTGTGCAGTATGGTGAGATTGAATGAAGGTGCAGCAAAGCTATTGCAGTGAGCTTGCAGTTGCGATCAACAGTATTCTGTAAGAAAGAAGAAACTATCTTTATATTGTTCCGTTTTTAGGCCAACCTGGCTGTACAGGAGTGAAAACCGGGTGGACTCAGGATATCTTTTTCATAAGTTAGAAGTAACAGACATGAAACTAGTGAGAATGATCGCTGGTACAAACATGTGGGAACAATGGCAAGAGGCACTCAGAATGATGAGATGAAAATTAAGTTAGGAACCGATTCGATTGATGAAGTTGAACACATAAACTGGCTTCGGTGGTTGGGTTATGTGAGACGAATTGATGAGGATAGATTACCTAGGAGACTAATGGATTTGATCATGGAGGGTAGGAGAGGTAGAGGGAGACCAATATCATGATGGTTAGACTAATTATGAACATGATATGGAGGTAAAGAACCGAACTTGTTACAAATAGAGGACTGTGAAGGCATTTAGTAAATTCACAGAGGCTTGCAGACTTAACACTGAACGGCATATCAGTCTATAATGGAGATGTATGTATGATGACCAAGATATGGATATTCATCAAGTAACTACCATAAATGCTTCAGATCAATATGGTAATCTATAATCCAAGTCTCCCCTGCATTTGACTGAATAACAGTCATATTAACAAGATTATGCCTTTCTTGTTTTGTGACAGAGATATGGCCCTTCTGTTGATACCAAATGGATTATAATTTTTGTTTCTTTAGGTCTGGTTCTGTATATGTGTATGGGATGGTTTCACCTTTCATTTTGATAATGTATTTTATTAATTCAAAAGGGGAATAATACAGGGCCAATTTTATGGCTTGTTCCGTGTGTCAGGGGAAGGCGATAGCGCGGCCTGGTGACTCATTTGCCGAGTGATATATTGCTTCGTGACCGGCTAAGATGATCTACTGCAGTACGGTACCGATAGCGATAACCATTGCTTCACAGCAATACTTCAGTTTAACATCTGTGTTATTGGTAGCGTGTTCATTGTGTTCGCTTTAAAATAGCGTAGTTTCTGTAGGAAAACTAGGAGGGATGTACGGTACACAGTAGAACAGCGTGTTGTGCTATGCGAAGCGTTCTTCTTAACCGACCACAAATTATATCATCTTGGTTTTCAAAGAAAGGGACCTTCGAGAAGATTCAAGAGTTTTTAATGAAAATAAAGAATAACTCTTACAAAGGGTAGCGCCACCATAAGTACATCAAAGCAACAATAAACTAATCCAGGTAAACAAGTATCAACCCCATCAAAATAAGCAAAAATAAACAGAAGAAAATATAATTTAAACCGGGAGAACAGAAATAAAATATAAAGTCCATCAGGACAAGTTAAATACATTTCTGTGACTATGTTCGACACACGAAACACATGATACATTCTGGTGGCCAAGCAGGCATCGATTTTTGGTAGTGAGACAAAGTCTCTCTTAGTGCATTGGTACTGCCGGTGGCTCCAAGTAGCCTGCGAAGGGGCTTCCATGGTGTGCACTAGCCATGCGTCTTGGTGGATGTGCTAAGTACCAACTGATGAGCCCAACTTAGCACACGGGGGCGAAACGCTTGCAACCAGGAATGATGTAACTGGAAAATAACGGACCATTTATCTTGGTACATTAAATACACGTACACAAAGCATATTTCTCAACAATACAATGCAGGTGATAACATTAAATAATCACTATCACCACGCCCAATGGCAACTATACAGCATTCAAGAAGACGTGATTTTATCGGCAAGCAAAAGCAACATCTCACAATAATGCAACAGACGGCCTCAGGTCCAGAAATGAAAAATATTGGAACGTAAATTACCTAAGAGGAATAATAAAAGAAATTTAGAATAATCAAATCAAGGCAACTGCCTACGTTTTCCACTGGTTCTGATTGAAATATTTATATTTCATATTCTGTAACAAAAATTACTATCCTCAGATTCTCGCATCCATGAACCTAGGCAGGAAGCTCATCCACTGCCATTCACGACTAACAAACTCGTACTTTGCTATCTTATTTCACAAAAACTGGCCATTAGATCCTGTATTGTGAGAAAAAGTGCGAGTAAAATCTCCAGCGCAGCATCCTTTCACCCACCACCCACCGCGGTATCACCTTACCGAACACTTAATAACCACTAATGACAATGTGACCACCGCTTCTTTACAAGAGTGGATTCTTCTATTTCAGCCAGGTGATTGTAGTCAGTTCAAAGACAGTGAGTGAAGAGGTGCGTGTTTTGTGGAAGTGGTTTGACCGATTTACAATAAACTAATAAAAGTATCGCCATACCTGTGGATAACTGTGGATAAGGGGTAAAAAGGGACACCGTGGAAGTAATTTATCCCTCCTCCTAAAATATTCAGTCCTAATAAAGAACAAGAAAAATCAAAAGAACATTGTTTTTTCACTTCTACTTCTGCTCCCACCAGCAACATTAATTCTACACCCAAATGCAAAGTGTAAATATCAAGATGACTGACGTTCTTTTGAATAATCAAGAACCACCTCAAAATATTCTTTCTTTGGAGATTTTAGCTAACGACAGTTTGAAGCCTGTGAGACAAAACATCCAGACTGTGTAAGTAAACCTACAGAAATTTTTAAGCGTCATGAGCAACAACTAAAAGGTGATGTCAGATTTCCTTGAGAAGCGCGCAACAGTGCCTAAAAGAAAGTGCTAAGAGCATCCTGTTTAATTGCAAAATCCAAATCGCCATGGATCATTGGTGAGAAATTATTCTTAGCTGTGAAAATGTACGGGATCATACACGGAGAAAAGTCCGGAGAGTGTCTGAAGTCAGATGATACAGTGGCTCGTCGTACTGATACAATAACCTCTACCACGTCATAGTGCCCAGCTCCTTGTTTTCGTCCGCTACCGTCATGAACATGAAATGCACGACGATTTTCTATTTCGTAGAGCTCAGGAAGGAAGGACTACAGGGGAAGATATTTTTTCTTGTGAATTCGTTTTTCATTGACAACAATCTGTCGTGGACAAATTGTGTTGGTATATGAACCGATTGAGTGACGGTATTTACTGGAACTTCAAAGGAGTTCAGAGCAAGAGAGTGTCCCGTTACTAATTCTGTTAAATTTACACATTACATGATAGACAGGAAGGCGTTGACTTCAAAAGTATTACAACCAGAAGTCAATAAATTGCTGAACGATGCAGTCAGTGTTGTAAATCATGTAAAAGCAAGAGCTTTAAACAGTAGGCCATTTTCCATTTTTTTTTCGAGATGGGATCTACACGATTCGCTTCTATTGCACAGGGAGGTACGTTGGTTGTCTCGTGGTAGAGTTCTTCGTCACGTTGATGTTACAATGAAGAATGGCGGATGAGAAGTTATATTTATTAGGTTATAAAAGTAAACGTTCTTCTGGAGCCCAGCGGGTGGGTGCACATATTTCATATTCCACATAAAACTTACACTCCACACAATTGTTTGATCAAACAGAACATGTTCTAATTTGCTTTCAAGACTTTTGAAGACCTCTTAAGATTTGTCAAGTACTGCAAGTAAACTTTTGAAGTACTGAACATTCTTGTGAAGTATTAAACTTGACAAAACTTTGACCGTATACCGCAGGCTTTAGTTTTGCGTTACACTGCTCCCTTGTCGCATTCATGATTGTATGGGAAGTAGTTGATCCTTCCCAAACATAGAGTATAATAAAAGTAAGTTGAACAATTAAACTTACATTTATTTTTTGAAAATATCAACTAGTACCATGCACTAAAGTAAATGAAAGAGGAATTTTGAAATGGAATCAGAATCCAAGGACAGGGAATCAAAACTCTGAGATTTGCTAACGATATTGTTATTTTATCTGAGGCTGTAGAAGACGTGGATGGTGTGGACACAGTCTTGGAGAAGAAGTCCAAAGCAAAAGTAAGGGAGTGCAGTCGAATGCTGTCTTACAGTAGGTGAATACTGTTGCTTGTGTATTAGAATAACTCATGATGGGAGAAGTAAGGACATAAAATGCAAGGAAGGTCTTTCTTAAGAAATTAGCTTACTTCGAACACTGATAGAGGACACAAAAAGATGTTTTTAAGACTCGTCTGGTGTGTGGCACTGTATGGAAATGTAACATGGATGATAAATAGAACTTGGCGTGGTCCAAGCAATAAGAACTTCCGCTCCGTCCCTCAAGGTTTATATATACGCAGACGACATGGTGATGGGTTCTCACGATACTAATGAACTCCAGAAACTCTAGGAACATGGGCTGAATACAACGGACTGCAAATAAACGCAGAAAAGACTGTACACATTGTCTTGAGGACAGGAGGACGCCTATCCGCAAGGGACAAAATGTACCTCAAACATGAACCTTTACAAACTACGAATAGCTTCAAATATCTGGGCGTAACGGTCCAGACAACAGCACGCTCATTCAGAATTCACACAACACAACGAGCAGCTGTCGCAACCAAAGCCATCTACGACATCAAGTCATTATGCAAATTTTCCCTGGATACAGCTATAGCCAATAATAAAGTTTTATTATGAATCCACCTGTTCAATACATTATAATGGATTCATAATAAAACTTTATTATTGTGTATCAACAGATTTCAATACGGATTAAAACATGAGATTAGTCACTTGCAATACAGCTATAGCCCTCTTCTATTCTAACATACGGAATAGAGATAACATGGGAAAACTTAAGCTATAAAGACCTAATACGAATGGAAAAAGTGAAAGCCAGATTCTTGAAAGCAGCCCTCGGAATTTCAAAGTACACCAAGTCAAGACTAGCGTACGAACTCGCGAGAGAAACATTTCTAATAGAGGACCTGAGATGGAAATTCAATCTGCCCTGTACAGACAACTGGAAGAAACTGCGATTGGAGAGGGAGAAGAAAAGAAGGAGATATGGCCAGAGTTCTGCTCTTCAGAGGCCATGATGAACAGAGCACAAACCAGGAGCTGAGACATTTTGTAAATTCCATGGCAGTTCATGGCTACCATCACAAAATCTGTAGGTCGAAGACATATCACGACCCGGACTCGATGTGCATATGTAAACTCTGTGGTAAACATTGTGACCGATATCACGTACTGTCGTGTAAAAATGGTGTGAAATCAATCATAGACCTGTGTATTGATTAATGTATCCTAATATTGCACAACTTGTGAGCAATAAAGTTTTTATATAAAATGTATTGTTACAGAAGAATACAGATAGATAGAATTATGAAGCTTATTTTTTACAAATTACTTTACGTCGCAGAGACACAAATAGGTCTTATGGCGACGATGGCACATGAAGGGACTAGGAAAGGAAGGAAGTTGCCATGGCTTTAAGGTATAGCCCCAACATTTGCCTAGTATGAACGTCGGAAACCACGGAAAACCATCTTCAGTGCTGCCGACAGTGGGGTTAGAACCTACTACCTCCCGAATACTACATACTGGCCGCACTTACGCTACTGCAGCTATCGAGCTCTGTGTATTACGAACGAAGAGGTACTGAATCAATTGGCGAGGGGAGAACGATCATAACAAGAGAATAATAGGACACACAGGACTTGTTCAGTTGGTGTAGGAGTAGATGTAGTAGGTTAGCACAGGATAGGGTGGGATGGAGAGCTGTATCAAAGCAGTCTATGGACTAATGACCCAAACAAACAACATGTATTTATGCGTCACACTATTGATATCGCGTACATGATTCCAACTGTCACCACTCAGCCTAAGAACCGGAAACTAAGGAATCAACACTCCTCTCCGTCATTTTGGAAAATTTTACCCCTTCTGAATCCACCCCCCTCCCCCCTTCCGGTGGAGGCTGGACATGGGCTTAAAACGACATCCATAGTGTCCAATTCATGTCAGTACCCCCGAAAAATATGGATTCAACACTATTTAGGGTTATTTTTATATGCAATCCTCACCCCACCTCCGCCCCTAGCAGTGCTAGGATGGCTTATCCCACAGTGCTTCTCTCAAGACGTTAAGCCATTTAGCACCAATTTATAACTTTGAAATATTTAAACAGAATCTCTTGTAAATACTGAATTTAACGCTTGTATGCTTCTCACAGCCATTACTGTAATACTGTAGTGTGGAAATTCGGAGAGTATCTCGGCAGATTAATTTTGTCTATAAGTTTTAAAATATATTTACAATGATCATGCTAATAACAGTGTGGAAATGTGGATCCAGTTGCCATAAATGTCTAGCAGATTAACGCTAGGTATGAGTTTAAAACGTTTGAAGTAGAATCTCTCCTTAGCTTTGCCTATATTTCACGCATTGCCTACTTCGAACACCAGACCTTTATACTATTGTAGAATCCTTGAGCTGACATATGGCCTGTCATTTCTTCATCAGATTCCTAATGCCAATATCTCCGATGGTTAGTTTTAGGGCCTCAAAACAAGGTTTTCGATGCTCCATAGGGAGTTATCGAGCTTCGTCCTGTCCTTGTACTCTATACCAGATTCGATATTTTGCCTTTATTAACGTGCCAAAGGACCTAAATCAACAAATGAGTTATAATAGACAGGGTTATCTGCAGGGTCCTAAAAGGTAAGTACACAACATTTGATTCAGATTGACGGAACGGTATGGATTTGTATATGGAACGGCCGGACAGACATTCTGCTTAACATACGGCATATATAAGTTTACAGATTGCTACGGCTATCTTTTTATTTCGTGCTGGTGGCTTCACCTCGCAACGACACAGATAGGTCTTATGGCGACGATGGGAGAGGAAAGAGCTAGGAGTGAGAAGGAAGCGGTCGTGGCCTTAATTAGGGTACAGCCCCAGCATTTGCCCGGTGTGAAAATGGGAAACCACGGAAAACCATCTTCAAGGCTGCTGACAGTGGGGTTCGAACCCACAATCTGCCGGACGCAAGTTCACAGCTGCGCGCTCCTAACCGCACAGCCAAACGCCTGATATACATATCATGAGATTATTTTTTCAGACAATATAATTCTCACCTCAAGATCCAGCGCGGAACTACAACAGACATTCAACGTGCTGGTGAAGTGCACAGAAGAAAACTTAACTTAAATTAGGATAAGACAAGAAATTTTCAAAGATCTTTAGAATGAGCGTAAAAGCTTCAGAGTTTTACATACACGGAGGACCTCTGAAGAATGTATCGAGTTTCAAATATTTGGGCATCACGCTAAAATCTAGGGGTAATGTTTTCTCTGCCCACATGAATGACAGCATAAATGTAGCAATTAAAGCCACAAATGACAAAAGAACCTGAATAAACTTTCTATTAAAACAGAATTAAAACTATTATAGACTTGAAAATCTTACCCGTTGTCACATACGGTCTGGAAATTGTCTGGCCACATTTGAAAGTGAAACAACTAATGCAACAGGAAAAAGTGAAGACAACGTTTCTGAAAATAAGATCACTATGTGTCCCAAAGCACACACCTTCAAGGCTTGTGTATGAGTTAACATGTGAACCGTTCTACGTAGCAGATCTTCGTTATCACGTGATGCTACCATCTACACCGAGTTATGTGCAGTTTATAGAGAAATTAAGGACAGAGAAGAGACATATGGAGTGAATTTTACTCCACGGAAGCAATGATCTATAAAGACTGGCAAGGAGCAGGTTACGAGTTGAGACGCTTTGTCACACGCTGTTTTCTCTTGCCGTGTGAACGCGCCATAGGTCTGGGCCAGTGATATGGGGACAAGCAAAGGAGCACCCAATTAAGAGCCTCTACTTTCTTGCACAAACACCACTGGTCTGGATTGGTTAGGGTAAGTGCTGGACAAGGCCATTGGTCAGGTCTGCTTTAATTGTGCCGGAGTTGCTAAAGGAATCCAATTATCATGATAGACGGGAATGAAGTCACGTACCACTTTACCCTGGCCAATAGGAATGCAAGCAGCCACTGCAGCAATGGAAAATGCCATCTAATGCTCTTCATGAGGTTATAAAAGTAAATGTACTTCTTGGGGTGGGATGGTAGGTTCCTGGGCATTGCAATGAACACATCTCTCATCTGACGCTCTTTCCAAGTATGATTTCATTAATGTCTACCTCCCTATAACGCTAGAAACATGTTGTGACTAGGTGTCAATTTTTACCCACGTTGGAAAAAGAGATGCACCCGGGGCCACTGTCAGTCCTTCATAGTTTCATTTTTATATTGTCTTTAGTATGCTTGTTAAGCAAGACAGAGGTGAGGTGTGGTATCAGGTTTCTGATATTCTGTGTGAACGGTACACAACTCGCGCAGCCCAGAAATAATAGGCTAACTTATTAAGTGCGCCACTTGAGTTGTATCAGTGTTTGTCCTCAGCTCCTCGTTGCATTACATAACAAGAACCATAATGAAGTGTCTCGGTCGTCCTCTGCCTTTCTTCCCCATGATTTTCCCTTCCAGCAGACTGGTAAGAAGGATTCATGTCAGAGGAACAACATTATATAAAAAAAGATCTGCAATGAATTTATTGATATGAGTGATAAGGATGTGTCATTATTTAATGATGGTTCAGTTGAGTATTTACCTCGTGAATTTACAAATGAAAATAAATGAGAAGTAGGAAGTAAGACCAGGAGTTAAAAACCCGACAGTATAAACAGGATGTGCTGATGCTAAGGACTGTTCAAGGTGATGAAGAAAAGGAAGTTCAAGCTAGAGCAGGACCAAGAAGAAGCCGGTAATAGTAATCGACTATGACCATTCAAAATCATTCATAGAAGTCTCTGTCCGATGAAATCATACTTCCATTCCCTAAGACGTGGCATGAAATATACTAATCCCCACAACAGCTGGAGTCTAACGCATAGGCCTAGCGCCACTGGCTCGAAAAGGTTGACTAAAGCTGTTCGAAAAGGATCTATTGCTATGGCAACGATAACAGCGATGCCATCGCCGCGTGGGTTGGCTTGCTCTCAGTCTCTTTTGTAACATTATATGAGCTGTTGCTGTTTGTATATTTACCTGTTTGTTTTATGAATATTATTTTAGCTCTTAGTTCATTTGTGTTTAGTTGTTAATTTTATTGTAAATTAATCAGTGACCAGTTGCACAGATTTGTTCTCTATTTAACATGTGCACTTATTAAGTTATTGTCAGAAACTTATAATTCTGTTAGTGATCACAAAATCTATTTATCGGTACTGAGCTATTATTGCATCAGACCAATTTCATTTTTTTGCCCTATTGAACTTACTACTAGTATTTAAAATTCTTGTCGTTATTATCCATTCAATTCAATACATGAAATATTTATTATCTCCAAAGGGACATTACAATACAAATAACGAAAACACAACGAAAAAATACTGCAATTTTAATGCTTTAACTTTCACTAATTTCATTTCCCGATAAATACACTAACAGTGTTGGAAAAATCAAGAAACAACCCAGAATTAGCCAAATCATTCAATTTAATTGGCATATTTAATATGACTTGGACATCAATATTATGTCATTAACGTCTAGGCCATTGATGTTACATTATAATTGTCAAGAAAATGTTGGTTACTTTTTAAGTAGTGACGAAATTTTATTGTGTAGAACATTTTCAATAAAAGAATTATTATAAATAAGGTTTAATGTATGACTCGACCTTGAGAAAATCGTATAAAAGATGGCCGAAGATGCTCGATATAGCGAGCGAAACATGTCCCAATTAACGGTTGTATCGTAATGTCCCTTTAGAGACATTAAATATTTCATGTTCTCAATTGAGTGGATAATAAAAACAAGAATTGTAAATACTGAGCTATTAGCCAGAAAAACTGTAAACTTTGAGAAGAGTAACTGGCGACAGTATTATGTTCGACTTAAGCGCACCTTCTTCTAATTAACTATATGTACAAATAACAATAAAAAATAAAAATTATCAACATGAACTGAAAATTAGCTGCTCTCAACTTAAAAAAATATAAATATTATGCACAACATAAAAGTTCATAGTCAAGCTAACTGTTTCTACATTGACCTCTACAAAATCTTACCCAACATATCCATTAACAAAAAACTGTTTTAATCCAAAACACCACCATTTAAAAGCAAGCATTAAAAGTAGAACACTATACTGTACACATGTGGCCATCCACAGCCTACAGACTCAAAAGTAGACTGATTACAAATGAGATCCAAACACAGCGCAAGACTACTAGTTCAGGTTCCCTATATCAGACTACTAGTTCAGGTTCCCTATATCAGACTACTAGTTGTTAAACCACAAAAAAAGTCCTTTGGCACACTAGCCTATGATACAAAGAAAATAATACTGATAAGCAAAAAGTAAACTGAAACACTGACAATATTTTAAAGATGTGCTCTACAATAATATAAATAATGACGTAATATGGTAGGCTAACTTAAATTTGTACTGCGTATCAGGAACATTACAACTTACTTTAAATGTCTCCACATTAGTATATATTGTATTACTTTTTATATCTGATTAGATGATGAAACACAATTTGTCCAAATATTTTTTTAGAACTAATGAAAATTTAATATATGTAATGGTTCCTAATTTCTTTAAAATGGAAATTAAATATTTGGAGACAATTTTTGGTTACTAGTATTACATAACGCCCTATTGTGGTTCTTCAATGTTGAATACATTATATACCGTAGTGATAATTATAACAAATCACACTGCCCTAACAGCTGTTTTATGAATTACCTCATTGGTCTAATTTAGTGTTTCCCAAACTTTTGCACTTGTTGGCCCTCTCCGTGAATAACCTTTAAGTAGGATTTAGCAGAGATTGTTACCACGAACTTACAACAAATACAACGTTGGGGTATTTTCTCCACTCGAAGGGCCACGAGATTTCTCTTTGCCGAAAATGTTTCACCACAAACTCACAGACTGTACTTCCGCATTCCCAGCAGCCATTGTTCATTCCATACAAAACTCCTCTCAATTAATATTCCGCCCCAACTTCGAACATGCAACACAAAGAAATGATTACGAATCAGCTGCACCAAGCCACGCTAAACTAACAACAGAGCACGCGGTCAGTTAAAGCGTAAAATAATAATGAACGTAAAGTGAGTCCACTCGAGACCTCCTTCCAGCCTTCAACGCCAATACCCCTTCCTCCACACCTCAACAACCGAACTTTGCCGAACAGTACCCCTCCCGTCAAGAACGTGAAACCAACAAAGTGCTGGTCTGCATTGATTCAATCGTGACAGTAAGCAGGTTCAAGATATAGAAAGAGAATGGGTGGCATACAGGGATGCTGTAGTAGCAACAGCAAGGGAATGCCTAGGAACAACTGTGTGTAAAGGTGGGAAAAAGTGTACATAGATGAAAGAAACAGAGCGAAAAAAATGGTTTCTGAATCCAAAAACAAGTATTGGGAAGATTTTGGTAGTAACCTAGAAAGGCTAGGTCAGGCCTCAGGGAACCTTTTTGTGCAGTAATAAAGAACCATAGGAAGGGAGGGAAAAAGGAAATGAACAGTGTTCTGGGTCATTCAGGTGCACTCATTATAGATCCCAGGGAATCACTGGACAGGTGGAGGGAATATTTTGAAAATCTTCTGAACATAAAAGGAAATCTTCATGGTGGTGCCGCGAACAACGGAGCTCAAAAGGAGGAGGAAAATGATGTTGGTGAAATTACGGATGAAGAAGTAGAAAGGATGGTAAATAAATGCCATTGTCCTAAAGCAGCAGGAATAGATGAAATTAAACCTGGAATATAGTGGGAAGGCAGGGATGAAATGGCTTCATAGAATAATAAGATTAGCATGGAGGGTTGGTAGTGCACCTTTAGATTGGACAAAAGCAGTAATTGCACCTATAGATAAGCAACAGGAAGGATTGCATCAACTATCGAGGTATCACTTTGATTAATGTACCAGGCAAAATATTCCCTGGCAACATGGAAGGGAGGGTGCGATCAATCGTTGAGAGGAAGTTGGATAAAAACCAATGTGGTTTCAGACCTCACAGAGGCTGTCAGGATCATATTTTCAGTATGCGCCAGGTAATTGAAAAATGCTACGGGAGGAATAGACAGTTGTGTTTATGTCTCATAGTTCTAGGGGAAGCATATTACAGAGTACCGAGGGAATAGATGTTCCCCATACTGGGGGACTATGGGATTAAGAGTAGATTATTAAAATCAATCAAAGGCATTTATGTTGACAATTGGGCTGCAGTGAGAATTGATGGTAGAATGAGTTCTTGGTTCAGGGTACTTACAGGTGTTAGACAAGGTTGTAATATTTCACCTTTGTTGTTCGTAGTTTACATGGATCATCTGCTGAAAGGTATGAGGCCACAGCATTCGTTGCAAGTATAGGATTGTGGCGACAATTAGTAAATTCACAGAGGCTTTCAGGCTGAACGCTGAAAGACATAACGGTCTATCTTAAGCCACACACACATTACGGTACGGTATATAATATTATATAATATTTCTCGATGCGAATCTTGTTCCTAGCATGAATTTTATCATTTGGCTTAGTTGTTTAAGCAGTAACAACAGTACTATTACGTAAAGTGTAAACGAGGTGTCTCATGCGACTCATAGTCAAACGTTGCCAATATGAATCTCGAAGATTGTCGAGGTCTACAGATTCAGCACTAGGGAGTCCACGTATCACTAAAAGTTTCGCGACTAATACACACTCCTTATCCACAACGACGTAGTACATAAAATCCAATCTACCTCCAATCAGAAAAGACTGGGATGGAGTACACTACCGTCAGACTAACACGATAGTTAGGTACCGGTATAGTTTCTGTACACACGAAATATTTAGTATCGTGGCCAGGCAAGAAATCAGTCCAGCCCTTACACACTCTCTCTCATTGGTCACATGCACACATCTGATGAGTGAGGGGAGGTGGACGAAACGAAGTACGAGGATATCTAGCATGAACGAAACACACGCTTCCCCGCCTGCCCATACGTCCCAAAGTCTCGACAATGGAAGGAGAGAGGAATGAAGGGAGGAAACACACGCCGCCTTGAAGGCAACAGACGTATTGGTAGGTCAACTCAATGAGGGTCAAATTCTCCAGTGTATTTGAAAATCATGTGTGCGAGTCTGCTTGAAATGTTAGCGGTCCTGACTATGACTTTATTATCAAATGGTATCGCGCTCAACCACTATAAGAAAGAATGACCCTTATTATCGTCAATGCAGGCCATGTTAAATACTACTAGTAGTAATAGTAATATTAATCATAATTTTTATCCTCGAAAACTGAGGTAAAAATAACCTGGAATTATATAATTATGATTATCAGAAACGCAAAAGCGTTTGGAAGACCGTTCCTATGAAATTATTTTCAGCGCTGATCAATCAATTAAATGTCATATATTAGGGGGAATATATCGTGCTCACTTCATCGCAATTAAATTACAGTTAATTAATTGTTTTCCTTACTTAGGAAAGCTAGTATAGCCAGGATGTTTAACCATAGAATCATCTTAATTAATTCCGGAAAATATGGAGTTGGATATGAAATTTGAGTGCGGAACGTCGCAAGCCACACCTTTTGGAAGACGAGCACATTGGTTACTTCTCCATCATCCTCAGGGTTGGCAAAAATATTCCTCCGAACGTTACCTGTTTCCTTTTTTACCCGTAATTCTTGTGATCGCGACAGTACATACAGCTTACACTGACGTTTTTCTGTGCAGTATGAATATTATTAAATACTCTATTGGTAGAAAGGCAGTAAGGTTAGTTGTATCCCATTTATCGTAATCTTCTTCCCTCACACAAAATATGTACGTTAACTAAAAAGAAGGTATAAACAATACATTTGCACAATGAAGTGTGCCGAGCACGATTTTTCTAAAATTAATTTAGAGTAAATAATTTAGATCAATTTGGTTGTATAAAGTAAGGAAACATGTGATTACACGTTGTTGTCATAAGTACGCGGCTGTTCACACACCTGAAGAAAAAGACGTTCACCGCAAGATGTCCGCTTCGTGTATCAGTAGCTCCATCTGCTGCTGTCGTGCTCCACTCTGCGTGCCGCCTCGGTCTGTAGTGTTTAATAAATCCATGTCAAAATCGCAGTCTGAATGGACTTAAGCAAACGCCGTTCCTTTAGGCTCGAACTGGTACGGACGAATGTTATTTATGTCTATTTTGAGTAAAAATAAGCCCACTAACAATGGTAACAAGAGCATTGAGTGATGTACTGGTTCGACTGGACTTAAGGACTTGATATGCTCTTTGAGTTTCAAGACAAAGGAGGGTACATCTGTCTTTGGTCGCGTCTCCTCCACGAAGTCTGTTGGTAACCTCACTGGTTCTCCATAGACGAGTGCAGCAGGAGTAGAACCTAAGTGAAGTATGATGATAGATCGGAGACCAAGAAGAACTAGCGGAAGTTGGGGCATCCAGTTTCTGGAGAGCTGTGTACGCAGTGCAGCTTTTAGTTGACGATGCCAACGTTCGATCTTCCTGTTAGCAGCATGGTGATACGCAGTTGTTTTTATGTGGTGAATGCCTAGGAGTTTCATCAGGTTACTGAAAAGAGAACAGTCGAACTGTTAGCCTCGGTCAGTGGTGATAACAGATGTTATGCCGTATCGGGCTATCCATGCGTACTGTAGGGCAGGGCATATGCAACTGTTTCTGCTGTTATATCCATCAGGGACGTAGCTTCCGGCCAGCTTGAAAAACGATAAATTATAGAAAGGATGTAGGTCTATCCTACAGATGGAGGAAGAGGGCCGACGATATCTACATTAATATGACAAAAACGGCGGTCCACAGGTTCATAGGTGCCTATAAGGCTGGTAGTGTGCCTCGTGACCTTGTAGCTGGCAGGCTACACGGGATTTACTCCACAATTTAATGTCCTGTCTCATTGACGGCCATACATACCGTTGTTGTACAAGTTTGGTTGATGCATTAATACCTGGGTGAACCATATTGTGTAATGCATCAAATGCAAATTTACGGAACTGACTTGGCAAAAATGGTCGGAGTTCTCCTGTAGAAACATCAACAATTAATTCAGCTCCTGATGGTAATGGAATGGTCTTGAACTTGAGTGTTGTCTCTGTGGATTATTGTAGTCGGCGAAGTTCGAAGTTCATCATCAGATGCCTGTGCCTGGGCAATTTCATCAAATGATAGTTGTGATGGTATGGAAATGGATGAGATGCGTGAACAGAAGTCAGCTGGAATATTGTCTTTCCCACGTAGGTACCGTAAGTCAGTCGTGAACTGACCAATGTTGTCTAGATATCGAAGTTGTCTGGGCGACGCTTTATCAAGGCGTTGTTGAAAAACAAAAGTCAAGGGTTTGTGGTCAGTGTAGATGGAAGAATTTCTGTCTTCTAGTAAGTGACAAAAGTACTTTACAGCTGAATAAGCTGCCAATAATTCACGGTCATACGGTCTATAATTCTTCTGTGTATTGGGGAAAGTCTTTGAGATGAATCCTAGTGGTTGCATCTTTGTGTCACGGATTTGTTGTAAGGAAGCTCTCATTGCAAAGTCAGATGCGTCAACCAGCAATGCTAACGGGAAGTCACCTGAAGGATGTGCCAGAAGGGTTGCATTTGCTATTTGTTCCTTAAGTTGTGACTACTTCTGGTGTCCAGTTAAGCTCTCCGTGTGTCTTTACGAGTAGCAGCTGTGTCTGGTAAGGACCGGCGATAGAAATTTACTAATCCAAGACATCTTCTCAAGTCAGCAATAGTACGAGGTTGTGGGAATGAGTGAGTGAGCGAATAGCATCAACACGGCCGGAGAGTGGTTTAAAGATGACCACCGTAGCCTAGGAAGGAAATTTCTGAGGCACCAAAAACACATTTTGAAAGATTCACATTGATACTGTATTTATGCAGTCGTTCAAGGAGGATACTTAAGCGATGCTCATGCTCTTCTTCATTTTGAGATGCAATCAGGATATCATCGAGATAGCAAATCTCTCAATATGAGTCCATGTACCTTTGAAAAGTTTGGGCTGCATTTCGGAGACCAAATGGAAAATTAACAAATTCAAATAAATCAAACGGGGTTATAATAGCTCTCTTGGCCACATCGTCTTCTGCGACTGGGGTGTGGTGGAAACATCTGATTAGGTCGATCTTTGAGAAAATTGTTTTACCTAATAGTCTGGTATTGAAGTCTTGGAGACGAGGTATAGGATACCCGTCTGGAACTGTGATGGCATTTGGGGCCCTGTAGTCTCCGCAGGGTCGCCATGAGCCATCTTGTTTCTGTATCATGTGGAGAGGACTGGACCAAGGACTCTTCGAAGGTCTGCAGGAAGTCGATCATTTTCAGGAACTCCATCTTCGCTTGAGCAAGTTTATCGGGGGACAGTCTTCTCGCTTTGGCAGCGACCGGTGGACCGATTGTAGAGATGGTGTGGAAAAAATGTATGTCGGTTGCAGTAAATGCTGGATTTTCTCGAAGTAGGCCTGGGTAGTCTTGGAGTAGAACAGATTATTTATTGTGAGTGTCAAGTAAATGAACACTTCCTGAGACAGGGGACGATACTGGTAGTCTGTGGGTTGACAAATTAGTTGTGCCATCTATGAGACGTACGTGTTTTATATCAACTTACAACCCATAGTTATTAAGAAAGTCAGCACCGAGGAGAGATTGCTGACCATCAGCTATTGTGAATGGCCACAAAAAAGGTAGTCTCAAACCAAAGTCAAGTGGAATTAAGCGCTCGCCATACGTTTTGATTGGTGTCCCGTTAGCTGCATATAGCAGGCGTTTGCAAGAACGCTTTTTATCTCGAGCTGTGGGAGGAAGAACGGACAAATCGGCTCCTGAATCGATCAGAAATCGCCTGCCAGAGGAGCGATCTGTAATGAATAAGCGGCGAGAATTCACATGGCGTACGTCACTATGTGTCGCCTCTAGCGAGGCGAATCAGAAGAAGTAAGAGTAAAACTGCATGGGGGAGTACACTTCTTCGCCTTTTGTCGGTATGTGAAATGGTACAAGCATAATGAACCACGTGGTTGATAATGTTTATTGTCATTGCTTGTTGGGCAGAACTTACATGGTGCACGTTTTGTAGATGTTATGTTGTTACCGATTCTGATACACCAGTCACATCTTTAGGATTTTGGATGCTTCTGACCATTCTCAAAGAATCTTCTGTTCTTGGGAAATTCATTCTTGATGCAATGTGTTCTCTTATCAGCGACTTTCCAAGTTCCTCCAAGAATATTCTCCTTCTAGTCAATTTGCTTGCATTCCAATTAGGTTCAATCGGAATCCACAAAACGTATGCATTATAAGCAGAAACATAAATAATATTGTAGAAAACTATCATTGGCCACCTATTGGTTTTTCGTTTGCATGTATATGTGCTTAATAGCGTATCAAGCGTGTCTACATCCCCTCTGGTTGAACTATAGTCCAAAATAATTTTTGGCTTCTTATCAGCCCTGTCACTGATTTCCTCATCTTGGTGGAGAGTGCTCATAAGTACAACATTCTTGTTTCTCTTAGGAATATAATGAACCACAGTAGTTTCATTTGTGAAGTAAAATGAAGAAATGTGTACTTCCTTGTTGGCCATTTAATGTGGAAGCTCCGGCTTATTTTTCCATATACAGTAGTTCCCAACATAGTCAATTTCGTTTTCAGAAGTAGCTGTCCCAAATTGTACGACGTAAAAAAGTTGTCACACGTGATTTTCTGACCACGTAACTCAGAAGTGAGATCTCATTCCCTGATTTCTCTCCGGTGCCGCTCCTATCACCTTTCCTGTATAAATTTGGGCTTTCAGTATGTTTGAAGATTTGCTGTCACACAAGGTCCATATTATGATCCTATATTTTGCCTGTTTATTGGGATATACTGCTTGATTGGACAGCGACCTCTAAATCCTACTAACCACTCGTCATTAGTAACATTTTCTCCTGGATTATACAGTTTAGGAAGGACTTCTACCTACGTCTCCCAAATACTACGAATTGCGGCAAGTTTGTCAGCACGTCGTCTTTCCTCTCTAGTAGATTTCTTGTCAATGGTAGCTCGAAATATACTTCGCCCAGTATCCTTATCCCGCAAACCTTTTTAGACTCGCCATGAGATTGATATACAATAAGAGTCCTAAGTATGCATGGAAAACAGAACCATCAATATCCGTCCATTGTTCACCACAAACTCGCTGCCCTTCAATATTTGTCATCTCTATTGTTTCCTTATGAAGCGCTTCAAATGAGCATTTTACATCAGATATTCTGCTGATTGCATACCTTGTACTCCCGATGATGTTCGAAGCAGGTTGTGCTGCTGGATGCAATTGCACTTCTATATTCCCATGTTTAGAAAGAAATGTCTATACACTATTTTGTACAGGCTGTGGACTGTCGTAACTGTCATCGGAACACTCGCTTTCAGATGCATTACTGACATGATCTTCTGATCCTTCATCTGCTGAGGCATTTAATAATTCTTTCAACTCTTCATCAGTCAATGGTCTAATCGCCATGGTGTCACAATTCAAACTGAGCAGATACAAACCATTCAAATGGTTGAGAACTGCCAATTATTATTTCCTGCGAAAAGCAAGAAAGAAACCCGTTGTTGTAAACGCATGAAGGCTTAGTTGATTGTTGTGAGTGAGTTGAGATGTTAAAAATTACAATTCCCATACAATACAACAAAAATAAAGTTCACCGTCTTTTAGAAATAAATCCGAATTACAGTAATCATATTTGTGTCGGGTCATATAGACCCGAACAGAACAGCAGCGTTAAGCTTACTTTTTACACGCAAGACAGCAAGCCTAACCTCAGAGCCGCTTTCTTGGAGGGGCCTAACCTCAGTTTTACGGCCAGATGCCCCTCCCGACGCTATCTTAACTATTAGGGCAATGGCGATTCTCGAGACGTTATTTTGAGTAGTAGGGCAATGGACATTAGCATAAGAGAGAACACATAACCGCATGGAGGAGCCTAAACTCAGTTTTACGGCTAGATGCCCTTGCTGACGCCAATTATTGCACAAGATTGCGGTTATACACAGCTCCTTATGAGACGGCTTAAGGGCGCTTGCGCAAGATAGCTGCTGCTCTTAGGAGACGGCCATGGGCGATTGTACAAGATGGCTGCTATACATTGGCTCTTATGAGACGCCTTAGGGACGCGTGTGTAAGTTGGCGGTTATCTAATTGCACAAGATGGCGACCAAACATAGCTTCTTATGAGACGGCGTAGTGGCGCTTGGTCAAGTTGGCGGTTATACACAGGCTCTTATGAGACGCCCTAGGGACATTACGAACACGTGCTCTTGTTTGTAAACAAAGCCACGTGCTTTTTTGACAGCTGTGACCTTGACGGATCCTAACCTCACTTTTATGGACAATAGAGCATCGCTATCCTCACTGATGCCATCTTGACGGCGCTGAACCTCACTGTTGCCGCATTATGCATGTAGTAGCGGGTAATTTAAATTCCACGTGCTTTTTTAGAAAATTCTGTTACTATGAAGGTGCTAGGGTCGCAGTCATAGTTAAGGTACACCCCAGCGTTTACTTCTAAAACCGAGTGTAGGAGAGCGTACCTTAAACAGGTGTAAAGATAGCAGCTTCCTCCTCCTCCTCCTCCTCCTGTGTTAGGGCATAGTTCCTCCTCCTCCTCCTCCTCCTCTGTTAGGGCATAGTTCCTCCTCCTCCTCTATATTAGACGCAGTTTTACAGATAGATAGGCAGTTGTTATTTGCCGGTGTTGTTAATTTCCGGTTGCAGTGTAAATCTATACATCATATCTACCTGTAAAACATCTATTATGTTTATGTGTGATCTTTGTAGTGTGAGTTTTTCAAGACTTGACAATATTGAACGACTTAAAGCTGTAAAGCATAACTTCGAAATATATGCATGCAAACAATGTACTGCTATATCCAGCAGACGTGATAATCTCACACGACATGTAAATTCTAAATACATTTGTTTAAGTAATTTACCAGTAGAACGCAGAGAGACATTAACCAAATATCGAAAGCCCGATATAATGAAGCGTGATCGAAACGATATAACATCGTCACAGCTTACTGCAACTTCTGTTACTAACATCACTCCACCAGATAAAGAGGAGATGCATAAGGAAGGAAAAGGATAACACAACGTTTCTTTTCCATCGGAGCGTTTCATTCTACTTTATTTTCTAACCCAGCAACATGTTGTGTAGCTGTGCAAACATCTCAAGAAGACAAGCAAGATGCATCAGTAGAAGAAAAAGAAGAAGATTTAACCGCTTCTTTTCAATCAAACCGCGTTAAATTTTCATCTGCTGATAACATTGCAGAAGCACGTACCGCATAAAAACAAGTTCTTCCCTTTTGTACACATCAAGTGTCTACACGTATTAGCAAAACTCTTTTACCCTATGCACATGTAAGATACTGTAAAGACGTTAACTTACTCGTTGAACGATTTCAACTCCTAAGAGCTTATCAAGGTGCTGGATACATGGTGTATGTACGAGAGATACAAGAAATAGAAGACGAATTACGCCGTAAGCGTATTATTGTGTAACATAATCCCTTCCCAACACCTTAATGTATCAGCTGTTAAGATAACAGCTTCCTCCCCCTCCTCCTCTGACAGGACACAGTCGTGTTCCTTCTCCTCCACCTCACAGGTCAACTACGGTCCCCCTTCTCGTCCTCCTCCTCGCAGTTACTGAGGTTAGCTCAATCCCTCGTCCTAAGGAATAGTCTTTTATCATCAACATAGTGTGTGCTTCGCGATCGTAGGCTATGGAGCAGAAAGAGTACAACAAACAAAATTGTCAGTGTGCATGCTGTTCGCATCTTATTTATCTCACACGAGTAAGTAAGGCTATTAAGATGTTCTATAAACATGGGACTTTATCTCAGATGCCGAAACATCTGATTCAATGTTTACCACCGGTATTTTTATCTACGTACGCTGCTCCTTTCGTAAATAATTTTCAAGACATCCTTCCTCTCCATAGTAAGATGTCAATCGATGTAGCTTTATGCACAACCTGTCGACGTCATTACAAGCATCGAGCGGTAAAATTGTGATGATGATTGGGGTGGACCAAATCCGACGATTGAACACTGCACTCACACAGTGTATGGATGAACTTTTTCTAGTATATGATAACGATGATTCAGAAAAGGAACAAACCACATGAATAACAACAAGGTAAGGACTGCATTATCTTCTTTGTAAAGCATAACATACTTAATACAATATATTTCTAAATGTTTTGTTTAATTTCAATGTTTCAGGAGGCATTACAATTTCGGAAGCAGGCTAGCTCTTCGCAGAAAGCTGTTAAGAAGCATAGCAACTTTGTCAGCTGCAAAACGAAAACTGTTGTAGTACATTGTAAATAAATATTTTATTGCTTACAACATGTTATACTTATTGCATTCCTTTACCTCCTTACACTTACTCATTCTATCCATTAAGGCTTGAGGAAACGAACATGGCTAAACCTGCAATAACTATGATGACGTCATCGCTACAGGTTAAAAACAGAACAATAGCACGTGCTCACACTAGCCTTAAGCATAAGATCGCGTGGTTATAGTAATGCATGTTTAAACTTGTTCGAAAGGGATATAAAGCTATGCCTTGACAGAGGAGGAGGAGGAGGAGCAGGTCATAACAGCCTATATATGGCCGCCATCTTGTGCTGTAGCCTCTAAGCTAGGTTTCTTCACAAGAGCCTGTGTATTACCGCCATCTTGCGCAGTATCCTCTAAGCCATCATTCTCCATATAACTTGTGTATAGCCAGCATCTTGTGCAATCGCCCATAGCCGTCTCATAAGAGCCTATGTATAGCGGCCCTCTTTTCTCAATCGCCCATAGCCGTCTCATAAGAGTCTATGTATAGCCGCCACCTTGCGCAGTGGCCTGTAAGCTAGCTTCCTCCATATAAGCCTGTGTACAGCCGTCATCTTGTGCAATCGCCCATGGCCGGCTGATAAGATCCTGTGTATAGCCGCCATCTTGATCGAGCGTCCCTAGGCCATCCCATAAGAGCCTATGTATAGCCGCATCTTGCGCAAGCGCCCCTAGGCTGTCTCTTAAGAAGCTATGTATAGTCGCCATCTTGTGCAATTAGGTAGCCGCCATCTTGCGCAAGCGTCCATAGGGTGTCTCATAAGAGCCTGTGTATAACCGGCATCTTGCTGAAGCTTCTCTAGGGAGGATCGTAAGAGCCTATGTATAGCCTCCAACTTGCGCAAGCGTCCCTAGCTCGTCTCATAAGAAGCTATGTATAGTCGCCATCTTATGCAATTAGATAGACGCCATCTTTCTCCATAAGAGCCCATGTATAGCCGCCAAGTTTCGCAAGCGCCGCTAGGCCATCTCATAAGAAGCTATCTATATTCGCCATCTTTTGCAATTAGATAGCAGCCATTTTGGGCATACGTCCCTAGGGCGTCTCATAAGAGCCTCCGTATAGCCGCCATCTTGTGCAAGCGCCACTAGCCCTTCCTATAAGAAGCTATATATAGTCGCCATCTTGTGCAATTAGATAGAAGCCATCTTGCGCAAGCGTCCCTAGAGCGTCTCATAATGGCCTATGTATAGCAGTCATCTTGCGCAAGCGCCCTTTAGCCGTCTGTGTATAGCCGCCATCTTGTGCAATTGGCGTCAAGATGAGCATCTAGCCGTAAAACTGATGTTAGGCTCCTGCATGCGGTTAGGTGTGCTATCTTATGCTAATCTCCATTGCCCTACTACTGAAAATTACGTTGGGAAAGACATTTGGCCGTAAAACTGAGGTACCACCCCTTCATGATAGCTTCTGATGTTAGACTCGCTCTCTCAGGCGTCAGGAAGGGCAACACGTCGTAAAAGTGAGGTTGGGCCCCTCCATGAGGTTAGGTTTGTTCTCTAACGCGTAAAAGGTAAGGTTAAGCCCCTCCAAGATGGCGGATGTGTGTTTAAGCATGCAGTCTTAGCCAAAATAGCAATGACATTGCCACAGGTCAATGCGGCGGAGGGTCTGATTGAGGCGGCGGCAACAGAACCAGGGGGATGAAACTCTAATAGGGCTTTTGGTTCCAATCTGTAGCTAGCTTCAGGTAGTTTCAGACTCTTTTTCTAGATGGCGCTGGAGGTCACTCATAAGGTGTAAATAGTTATATACACGTTCTGTAGATGGCACGCTAGTAAGCATGAAATGAGCGTTGTTAATAATTAAAGGCAGTTTGTCTCGAAGTGAAGTATTTAAAGTATTTCAAGTCTAACCTCAATCAGTGGGCACTTCTCACAAACTAATTAGCCATAAAACGTCAAGCATTGTGGAGATAATATTGCTGAATTGCATCGAATTCGACTTTATCCAATCGATTAACCTTGTTCGAACTTATATCGATTTTAATCGATAGTTCCCATGATGCTACAGTATTTGTGTTGTTTGAATTCCAAGTGCTCATGTGCTTGTGATGTAAATCTTAGTTCCTTGTGCTTGTTTATTTGAAATATATCTTCGCCAGTCCTCCTGAAATCCTGTATTTCCTGTTTGAGTACACATCAGGGGCTGAAAGCTGAATGGTTCTATTAATGTAGTTCTATATATTTCCTGTCTCAGTGCATTTAATTCTGTTATTTTCATTTTCATGTGGTACTTGGATATTGATGTGATACCCCATTGTCTTGCATATGGTGTGCTCTGTTGTCTTGCTTTCGAAGGGATTTCTTATTTGTTATAATATCAGCTTTGTGTTAATGTGTCAATCATTCATTTGAAGTTAAAGCTGCTTTGAGGTGTGTGGTTATGTTCTCAGTAACATAGTATGCCATACGAACTAGGGGTATCAGATCATTATTTACAACGTAGTAAGTACTTGGAAATAAAAATATATGAATTACAATGTATTGGGCATGGAAGTAGTAGAACTGCATTTTTATCGCCGTTTGTCGGGTGTGGGGGGCGAGGGGCAGGGAAAGGAGGGGGGAGGAGCCGTAAGCATACCCGGATGTGCGTCACTGCGCCGGATGTTAATTCTGCGCGCTATCTGTTGATAGTAATACTAAGGTATTGCACCAGAATGCACACTGTGGCGCTATCTCGGAAAAGAGACTAAAACTACTAGTGCCAAGTGGCTTGGAACCGAAATTTATCATTGAGTTTCATCTCTATTCTATTCTATCCTCTTTGAACAGAACCTTCCACTTACACTACTTCCCGGCACTAAACGCAATACGCCATTTCATTTTTACTGAAAATTACGAACTGATTGCAATCGGTTATATGCACTACCGGGCTGAGTAGTTCAGACGGTAGAGCTCAAGTCTGCGGTTTCAATTCCGACTTTGCTCGGCGGTACTTGAAGGTGCTCACATACGGAGGTCTCATGTCGGTAGGTGTACCGGCACATGAAAGAACTCCTGAGGGACAAAATATTGGCACCTTTTCTTGCTAGGGGCTTTACGTCGCACCGACACAGATAGGTCTTATGGCGACGATGGGATAGGAAAGGCCTAGGAGTTGGAAGGAAGCGGCCGTGGCCTTAATTAAGGTACAGCCCCAGCATTTGCCTGGTGTGAAAATGGGAAAACACGGAAAACCATCTTAAGGGCTGCCGACAGTGGGATTCGAACCTACTATCTCCCGGATGGAAGCTCACAGCCAACTCGAATTGGCACCTTAACGTCGCAGATAACCACAGAAGTGGTTATGGGAGTATAATAATAATAATAATAATAATAATAATAATAATAATAATAATACTTGTGCCGTGGGAAGTCTCCCCCGGCCCTTTGTATTTTATTCAGCCTGGCCAGGCTCTAATCTTACGCGTAACCTTGTATTTGTAACTATTTTCTTGTATATGTGTATTTTATGTATTCATTTCTTAGCCTGCCTTCCCTCCCTTAATAAAGTGTCATTTCTTAATTATTATGTATGGCCGCAGAGGAAGTGGATAATTCCCATTCTGGAAGCGTTTCCCCTCTTATCATGCCTCCATGTCTTTGGGCTACTTCCCCTGCCCTTTTCGGGGCATCTGATCGTTGTTGACTCGCTCGACACGTCACCTCGCTCCTTCGGAAGGTCACGGTTGACCGAACTGTGAGAGAAGATTCTGCTTCTCGTGCTTGAAGGCGCCACACATTCGACCTGCTGCCGTGTGGAGGTCAATCTAGGTTCCACTGACATGGAGGTAGGCGCTGAAATTTCTATACTTCCCCGATGTCTTACCAAGTAAGAAAGGGTATGAGGTGGTTGGACCCCTTTTAGTATTGTAATGATATGAAATCAAGGTGTTAGGTTTGCGCAAAACTTATTTGTAATTTTCTTGTAAAAGTCTTCTTGGTGCGTTTACTTAGACCTAATGTTCGTTACTTCTTGTGCTATTTTCCACTTCTGCCATGGCAGTTTGTTTGATGAGGCATGTCGTACCCCTTGCATGGGGATCTTTAAATTGTAAAGTCTTTCATTATGAGTTGTAAAACCAAGGGCAAGGTTTTACGCACCTTCGTGTAATGCCAAGTAATGTGTAAGTCGCACCTGTTAGAAACTCGTAGAGTATCTCTGCAGTTCTAAGAGCTGTTTAGATGTTACGGTAAACTTGTGCTATTCTAAAGTGTAACTTAATACTTTTAGATTGTTAGCCACGTATTTTCTAGAATTACCTGTTGGTATTCGGCGATAATATGAAGTGGGATACCCTCCTCTTAAGCTTGTATTATCTGTATTATAAATTACTTGGGCTGGTTCCCTAGGTGAACTTGTGTCACGGTTGTATATATTATACCAGAATGTTTTACAATATATTGGATAGAGAGTCTGACGGAGTTTATGTTTAAGGTGCGTAGCGAATGTTGTTATCAAAACAAGGCACTTTGATTTCGACTGCTTATCTGTCCAGCCCCATAGGCCCACCACTTCCTTCTCTTTCGCTACGCTTGCCAAGGGTTGGCACAGTTCTGCTAGCAGAGCGGTCGTGGTTGGATGGGGCTGACCAAGGATCAACCGCTGTATAAGCTTGGGAGAGACGAGTGCCCTGAGGTTGTTTACGTCTGTGGGATCCCTGAATTTCTTAATTTTTGCCGTAAAATGGCTACTCGAGATGTAGCATATCCTGGGGCTCTCCGGAAGGATGAACTTTTGTACGAATTAGCTATTCGTGGCTTGGAATCTAGAGACACTCTTAAGAGTGACGAGGTATTGTTAAGAGGTAACTTAGACAAAGTAATCTCTGTGCCCAACCTAACTGACGGCGAGGTTGGTGGAGCGGCCTCAGTGATTGAAGCAAACCTATCTGACATTTTGTCAGTAATGGAGTTTCTAGAGAGCGATGTAGCATCGAACCACCAACTTAGAAGAGTTCAAGGTCGCATTACTCATTACCTTCCCCGCATCGAAGACCTACTCTCATTAACCTTCAATGGGGAAACTAGGAACCAAATTAAGGATTTATAAGCTAAGGCCGGTAGCCTTTTAGAGAAGGTGGACTCGTGGCTTAGTAAGTTGGCTGTTAAGGACAAATATGCTTGGTGTAGTTTTAGGTGAAGACGATTTGGGTAAACATCAAGCGAATTTAGAATCGGTAGAGCACCACCCTTTACAGTCCACCATATCGTCATATGTCTCACCCTTTTCTAATATTCGCCATCCGTTGACCTTGATCTTAAAAGAGGCTCGATATTATTGCGTAGATTCGGCGAGCGATACTGTTTCCTTCCTGCGTTTTCTCGTAGAGTTCCAAGACCATACCTCGGTCTTTGGATTATCACACGCTCATATGTTACAGATTATTTATCCGCTTGCTCTTGGTGTTTTGTCGCAAAAGATGCAATTGCTGAGCATATGTCCATTCAACAGTTTCATGCATATTTATTAACACATTTCATTCCGGCTCGGACATTTAATTCCTTTATTCAAAGTTACTATTTTAGAGTGCAGCGCGTTGACGAGTCCTTATAGGACTTCATTTCTGACATCAAATTTTATGCGAGTGTCTTTGCGTTGAACTACTCGGAAGAGCAAATTATCTCAACCATCGTAGAGGGGATTTCTCCTGTTTACAGCTTCTGTTTGTGTATTGCGGCCCATCCTCGCAATTTTTCGGAGTTGGAGGCGATGGTAGTATCCGCCGAAGGAGTTCGTCCTGCGGACTCTGCGTGATCCCTCCGTGCCTAAAGCTCTTAGTACTCCTTCGTCACACAAGTCAGGGAATGTAAGGAAATGCTATGCCTGCGGCTCGTCAGAACATCTGCGAAACCGCTGCCCAGTTCAATTTTCGGAAGCGCGGTCTTCTGGAGTTAGCACTGGCGTAAATGGGCAATCAAGGACCAGTAGGTTGGTTTGCTTTAAGTGTGGTCTAGCTGGTCATTCGGCGAGAAATTTTCCGGCAACTTCGAGTTCCAGTTGAGTAGGTGAGGGGCAGTCGTGGATATTCCGATTGATGAACCCCGTGTGTCAATGGTGATGAGGGTCTGCCTATTGATCATCCTACTAGTAAGTGTCCGGTTAAGTGTTTAAGCCTCTCGTCCAATCTTGAAGGTCCTGTTCCCTTTATTAAGGTTGATGATGGTAACGAACCCGTATCTGCACTGTTAGACTCTGGCATTGTGGTTTACCTCATAAGTGAGAAGTGGTATGCCGCCCATAAGTCGATTTGTATGTTTTCGGACTTGGAACCTGTTCCATTTTGGTGCGTATCAGCCAACTCTTCGAACGTAGAGATTAGGGGTTTGGTTAGGGCAAAAATTCGAAACTCTAACTTCTCTTCGAAATTTCCATTTTTCGTTGCCGTAAATTTGTCCTGCCCCATCATCTTAGGAACATTTTTTTTCTTATTGACGATTAATTTTAGACTTCCAGAATAACACTTGTTGCTTTAAATTTTGTAATTCTGTAAAAATGCCGCTAACTTTTTAAAATTCTGCTTCTATCCGTTCGGTTACGCCCCCTCAGAACGAGATGGTGTGTGGCCTTAGCCATCTGCCTGAGAATCAGGCGCAGAGTGTGAGGGAGTTATGTGGCGAATTTTCCGACGTTGTTTCCGAGAAATAGGGTATGACTAATGTGTTGGACTATAAAATCGAAGTCTCGGATCCTACTCCTGTAAAAATTTCTCCTTATCGACTATCTCCTCCTAAGGTCAAGGTCTTGAAGTAGATCGTCGATAAAATGCTCGATCAGGGAATCATTCGGCCTTCCACCTCGGCCTACTCGTCTCCCATTTTTCTCGTCCCTAAACCGCAGGGCGGCTTCAGGCCGGTTCTTGACTATAGGGTCCTAAATAAGAAAATTGTGTTACAGTCGGTTCCTCTCCCTGATTTACACTCGTGCTTTTCATGGTTTAGGAAGGCCCGCTATTTTACGGTTTTAGATCTAAATCAAGCTTATTATCAGATTCCCCTGGCCGAAGAATCTCGCCATTTAACCGCATTCGCCACCGACTGGAATTTATACGAGTTCTGTCAGCTCCCTTTTGGCATTTGCTCAGGCGCTGCGGTGCTATCCAGGCTACTGGATATGATATTTTCAGATCTTAAGTTCAATTACCTCTACCATTATTTGGACGATTTAGTCGTCTATTCGGAAAGTTTTGAGGAGCACTTGGTACACCTCAAGGAGATATTGACCCGTCTCCGTAAGGCTGGGCTCACGGTTAAGCTCTCGAAGGTCCCTTTTGCGAAGCCACAAATGTCATTCCGTGGACATATGGTTTCTCCTGTAGGTGTGTCTGTCGATTTGTCCCGAACTCATGCTATTCGCGAGTTTTTCCTTAAAAGCCCGTAAAAGGGTTTGCTCGTTTTGTCGGCATGATAAACATTTTCCGGAAGTTTATCCCCGATTTTGCTAAGCGTGCTGCCACACTGAGAGCTCTCCGTCGAAAAGGTGTTAAATTTGAGTGGGGTCCCTCCCAGCAAGCAGCCTTCGAAGACCTTAAGCTCGCTATCTCTAACGCCCCCGTCATAGCCGTGACTGACTTTTCGAAAACGTTTGTGGTTCAAACTGATGCATCTTCTTGTGCAGTCGCTGCTGTTTTAATGCAGGACTCCGAGTTAGGGAGACGTCCCATCGCGTACGCACCCAGAACCCTTTCTCCCCTTGAATCTAAGTTTGAGGGACTCGCTGTGCTATTTGCCCTCGAGAAATTTCGAACGTATTTGGAACACGTCATTTTGAACTTGACACGGACAACCAGGCGTTGAGCTGGGTCTTGAGTAGGCCCAGAAGGACTGGTTGTTTAGCTCGTTGAGGAATTAGGATTTCAGCTTTCAAGTTTGATGTCCGTCATATTCGGGGCACGGAAGATATAGAAGCCGACTCTCTAAGTCGTATGTTTTATCCCAGCATTGAACAGGAAGACGACTTAGACCCGGATCCTTTAACATCCTTGTCGATTTCTGGGGCAATATTGGCCGATGCTCCCCTTCTATACCATGATATTGCTAAGCATCAAGCTGAAGATTCTGAGTTAGGACCAGTTATTCAGGAGGTAAAGAAAGGGAGACCGGTTGCTCCTTATATTCTCAGAAATTTTGTTATTTGTTGTCATTCTCGCCACGATCAGGAGATGAAGGTGGTGGTGCCCACGGTTTTGATTCCAATGATATTCAAATATTATCATGAAACTCTTCTTGCCGGGCATCAAGGTGTATTTAAAACTAGGGAAAAAATCAGGGAGTATTTTATTTGGGAGGGGATGGATGGAGAAATTCGAGAATTTGTCAAGGCCTGTAAGATCTGCAGGATGAGTAAGCCGGCGATTAGTACCAAGGTAGGACTATTGTCATCGATTCAACCGACGCGCCCCATGGAGCGTATCTTTATCGACTACGTCGGCTCTCCCCAAGTCGAAAGGAGAGGGGAACCGTTTCATCCTAGTTTGTGTGGATGGTTCTTCTCGCTTTACGTGGTTGTTTCCGACTAAGTGGGTACTAGTGATGCCACCATAAAATGTTTGAAGAGCATTTTTTCTACCTTTGGGCCCTGTCAGTTTTTAGTCTCTGATAATGCGAACGCTTTTACGTCTAACCTGTTCCGGAAGTTTTGCTTTGGCCTGTCCATCTCGCATGTTACGACCTCCGCGTACTAGCCTCAGCCGTCGTACGCAGCGCTGGTAAATCGTAATTTACGTTCCGCTCTCATTGCCTTCCATCATCTGGATGTATCTCATGGTTAGCCTCTGCTTTCAACACTGCTATCCATGTGGCGCATAAAATGTCGCCCTTTTCGCTTATGCTTTCATTCGTTCCTAATTCCCCCCTATCCAACTTACGGAGCATGAGTGACTTATTACCCGAGCATATTCTCCCTGGTCGTATTGGGGCTAGTTGGAAACGTGCTAGGCAAAATTTGAAAGTTTCTCATTTGAGGATGCAACAAAACTACAATCAGGGGCGTAAACCTACCAGCCTGGCCGTCGGCGATGAGGTTTTTATAAAAAATATTGTTCCCTCTGGTAAGCATGCCCCTCGGTTCTGGGGACCGTGTACTATATTGGAGTTTCTTACTCCTGTTTCGCTGCTACTTAGGGACTCGGGCGGGCAGAGAATATTTAGGGTCTACATTTCCCAAATGAAACCGGCGTAGTCGCTGGTTTGAGCTGAGGTTTATTATCCTCCAATAGCCTTGTTTTGAAATACTCAAGGAAGGTTTCCTAATGTTATATTGGCATTCTAGTAGTTAGCCCATGTTCAGGGCGCTTTATGTATTATCTATTGTTTGTGTGTTAATTTTCCTCCTTCCACCTCCCACCTAATACCTTCATCTCGTTTACTTTTGTTCTCTCGTTACCTCCATGTCAGAAGCCTTGTCGCTTCCTGGCCTGGCCCCCTGCCTTCCCGTTGGTCCTTCCGTTACTCGGCAATAAGTTCAAAAGATACTGTCGGCTCTGTATTGATTGTTCCTGCTTTTTGGAGAACCCATCTTGCCTAAGTTCGCCCGGAGGGCCCCCCGATGCAGCCGGCTGGTGTGTACCAAGTCTACCGGGGCCGATCTTACTTGCTTATTATGAACTTCAATTAATTACATTGCACCCGCTCTTGTAGCGATCAGTGACAAGATTTCCCGGTAGCTCTTGGTTTCTTCTCAGGGTGTCCTTTTTCCGCCCATAAAATCTGAGATTTTATATGTAATTGTTTTACGTGGATTCGAAGAGAAATTAGACGCTGGGATACGCTTCATTGAAATAGCTATACGCCAAAGTAGAGACCTACGACCGACAACTTGAAAGAAATCTCGCATTACGTTTGAAGACATATCAATCGCTTGCATCAAGAAAACTTATAGACTAACTTACAACTAAACCTTACTTGAGTAGAAATTAAAACACAGTCACTTATAAAAGAAAATAAATATAAGAATATTTATTGATTAAAATGATGACGATGTCGGATATAGTGAAATCTGGGTAGTTTTGATTTTCTGATATTTAATCATTTAAAAGACTTGAGTCAGCGCTTCCTCAAATAAAAATAAAATAATTAAAGATATTAACTGTTAACATATTCTCATAACCAATGTTTAAATTATAAATAATACATAATTAAATATTCGTAGCCATGTTCCGAAAATATTACATTTTTCTCTTAATATTCGGGATCACTGAGCAAAAATGAATGATTCGTTAACTTGAAAACGAAATAAAATTACATGGGAAAAAAGGTTAAATTATGAACGCAAATCATCTCATATCTTTGCATAATTAAGTCCCAAATATACTCTCTGTGAGTATTAAATTGTGAAAGTGTCCTCCAAGTTTCCATTTATAAGTTATGGTTTCTCATAAGTTTGAACTCTGAATCGTTGGTCACGTATTTCGAATACGCAGTGGTAACCACTTACGAGCTAAAGCAATACCACCCTCATGCCTAGGACATTTGGCTCCTAACTAACGTTTGTAAAATATTTCCTATTTAAATTATTTCAGTCAAAATCTTATATGCATGAATAAAAAAAAAAAAATAAACATCTAACTGCTACTTCAAGTAGTTTCTAATCGGCACACTCCTCTATAATTGGCTCAATGTACTCTTATAATCCGCACTGTCTCAATATTTCGTATTTATATGTGCTACTGAACTCGTATGGTTAGCATAGAATTACATTATTTCTTATTATCATGTTACGTCACCGCACCGTGAAATATTAAATGTATATTCAATCAAGAGTCTAACGAATCGTATATTAGAACACTCTCTCATATGCAGTACCTGTTATTCATCAAAGACAGACATAAATATCACTGTCACGACACGCAATTCTACGTAATACATATACATCTTACCTTGACATGGTCATCTGCGCGACAATCTCTCCTTGTCATATATTCTCAATCTTGGCACAGAAACTCACCTCGTATTACCAATATGACATTAATACGTCGTATAGCAATTCTTACACTTCCCGTCGAATATAAACTAATCACTTTACTATAATCATTCATCAATACGCTTATTAAATACTCACTTCTCAACACTATTCCATAGACACTTCAACATAATATCGGCTTTCATATTGCCGTATGCACGTAGCCATAACACCAAAACTATGTGCTAAATATACACGAATTGCCTTCCAAAAATTACATAATCAATAACCTCTCTCTTAACAACTGTATTACGAGTTCAATATCCTCTTTCACGGATGAAAGGAATACTTAATTTTGACAATCATTATCGTATCGCGCAGGTATTTCGTGACGTAATCTATACTCAGGTAAACGAGATTAATCGAAATCTTACTGTAAATTAGACTCATTACTTCTAAGTCTACACAAGTATCACACATTTCTCTTATCCGATAATAATTTCACAGTTGATATGTTAGTGCGGTAACCTGTATATGTTATATAAATATTCTAATTCCATACTTCCATCTAATCTTACTCCTTAAGTATTTCACACTTTACTTATATTACACACGCGTTCTTAATTACTTCATAAATCAGCATATGTTCAGCACATGCCAAATAGATTGAGGGTGCAGATTATAAGAAACTACTCTACTAAAGAAATGTATGGACTTAGCTCGTCAGTTGCTACATCTGATCTGGTTGTTGTTCCATCCTTCGGCTGCGGCTAGACCCTCAGATCGGATCTGGATCTCTGGTTTGGTTGGATGTTCATGGTCATCAGCTGGTCACATCGCTTGTCGGATCTCTCCTTCTCGTCCGGTCTATTGGCTGGTGGGTGTTCATCCACGTCATCACGTCCACTAGTTGGCCGGTCCAATCCTCCACAGCTGGTCATCTGGCTCGACAGTACATTTCCCCAGTTTAGTCCATCTTGTCAAATTAGCAGACAGTCATCATCTTGTATCTGAAGACAACGAAAAGAATTCCATATGTGCAGTAATTAATCATGATATTATTCATATTTCTTTTTATCTACGGCAATCGTCGAAGTTTTCCTTTCTGTGAAAATATTTCTCCGTAATAATTATTTGATTTACTGCTACGGTAGTTCCTATTTTCACGAATGAAGATGTTTATTATTATTAAATGGTGAATTCCGTTTCTTCCGATCGCTAAGTTGCTGTTGGGTAAACCAAGTCCGTCGTATTTCAGCAAAACTTAATTATTATATATATTTCTCTCGCCTCTTCAGTAGCGTATGCCGGTGAATAACTTATCCACACGTTGTCTCCGTTATATATATTTAATATTCTTCTTAGTTACACGAATATCCTTCAACTTGTAGCTCCGCTCGTATTTTGTGTCTTGCTTCCGTAAGTAATTTTTTAGAGAATCCCATTAAACAATCCTCCCGCTGCTATATTTTTTTTAAAACAATTCAAATGAACCTCTACTGTTCTGCAGTGTCTTCGAAATTTATCCTTTCCGTGACGTACATAGCCTTCTGTATGCTGCATTGATATGAAGTTCATTGCTTTACTAGATCACATGGGCCATACCTTCCTACGCCGCCATTTTGTTATTGGTCTACGAGATGCGAACGGGCACATTTTATCCCCCGGCACAAAGAAAATATATTGGTCACGATATATTTTCTCATTGTTGACTTGACTCTCAAATGTGACTTTGCATCTCGTATATTCTCTGCCATTGCGATATTTCTATGCGATTATCGAATATCAGCAGATTGGTATCGATACTGTCCTCATCGCATTAGTTTGTTTACAAGTCCCGTAACCATGTATTTAGCTGCTGATTTTTCTTCATTCTAATGGTTCTAATAAAGATATTTATTCCTTCCTCCAGGCGTATTTTACGATGGTAGGTCGTTTATTGGCTTTAGACATTCTTGTCCATAAGTTCTTATTGCATGTGCTAATTCTCTTGATAGTACAACTTAATATTGCATGCATTGTGTATGTTATGATATTTGCCATTTAAACTTGCTATTTCGTAGGCATTGTTCCCAATTACGCGCTCTATTTTGTAGGGACCATTGTATAACGGCAGAAATTTAGCACATATTTTTGCTGGTGCATTTGATATGGGTGCGGTTTTAACTAGTACTAGATCTCCTTGTTTGAAATGCGGATGGAACTTTTTATTCTGTACCCTTCTTAATCGTTTTTGAGACTGATCCTTGAGTCTCTGCTGGATCTTTAAATTTATTTCTAAAGGATCTAGCTTTTTCTCTAGCTGCATAGTAAAAATGCTGTCCCATGTTCTCTGTGGGTGGACATTCTTATGTGCTACACTAGGAATCTGGGCAATTGATTGATTTATGGTGTTGTTTAAACTTTCAGCAATGATATCTAGCATGTCTATCCATTTCCAATGTTGTTGACTACAATATATTCTCCCGAATTTAGCGATCTCCTTCATATATTTCTCTACTTAAATCCTTGGGTTGAATGTCTCAGTGATCTCTTTGTGGTACTACCCTTACTGCGAATTTTGACAATATTTACATTCGGTTTACTATTTTCAATTTCATGTCTCATTAATTCGTCATCGGCGTTTTTTTTTTCGCTCCGATGTTTGGGAATTGTCCGTGTTCCCTTGGTTTTCATTTTCTTTCCAGCCTTCTTCCTGTCTTCTTCGTTTATAATTCTGAAGTTCGAGACTCTCTGCGCCTTCGAGGTCGCCATTTATGTCTTTATTCTTAATAGCTTCCTCCCATCGGCTCTTATTCTGTCTCTCTTCTCTCAGCTCCTGAAGATATCGCCTGTTCTCTTCATTTTGACTGTATTGTGCAGGTCTTCTCCTCTCATCGTATCGCCTCCTGTTCCTCTGATATGGTCGACTTCTATTATTCCCATATCGTGCATTATTCCTATACTGGAAACTATTTCTATTTCCAACTTGTCCACATCTTCCGTGCTGTTGACCACTATACTGGCAATAGCATTTTCTCGGTTCTTTGCTTTGGGCCCTAATACAATCTTCTGTCCTAATTTCATCACCCTTATTTAGTCCGTGGTTAGTGATTTCAGGACTAAGCGTATTAACCGCTTCTATTTGTCTTATATTCCTGGGGTTCCTCTCTATTAAGCATGATGATGTTAGGTCGATCTGTCTTAATCGTCTCTCCATGTCAATAGCAGTTTGTATGTCAGAGGCCGCTAGTAATCTTTGTATTTCAAGAGGTAATTGCCTCTGAATAGTTTTGATCGCCTCCAGTTCGCTAGGTGGAGAATCTAAGTCCTGAAAACGATGAAATTGTAGGGAGAAGAAATCACTGTAGCGTGTTTGGCCTGCGGTCGAAAATTTTCTCGAGTACAGCTCTAATCTTAGTTGTTGTTGGATCTCAGGATCCCAGAACTTCCTCAAGAAAGCAACCTTAAATTCGTCATAATTATGGAAGGTGTACTTAAAAGCCTGGAACCAAATATTTGGGTTCCCGTCCAGATGTTTTTCGATGATTCTCAATTTCTTTTCTTCCTGAATTTTTCCTTCCCTAAAATATTCCTCCATGTCTCTAAGGAATTGTTTCGGTGAGGTCTTAGCTGATCCGTCAAAATGTTTTGGTCGGTCGTCATAATTTTTAATTATATTGATTATCGTGCTTCCCTCACTATGGTTACTACCGTTCAATATTTCTATATCTCTTCTAGTTGGGTCGCTCATCCCTGAAAGTGTATTCTCTCTATCGTTAATCTGTACTTCTATTGCTCTTTGCCTATCATTAGAGCTTGAAGCCATCGATTTCGCCGTATGTGATTCCAGCTTCATCTCTTGGATTTCTCTTCTAATCTGTTTCATTTCTTCTTCTGTCTTTTCTATCTTTCGTTCCGATTCTTCCTTATTATCTTCTATCTTCTGTTTTAATTCATCAATTTTCTGTGATACTGTGCTTGCAGCCTGATCATATTTTTCATCTAAGTCTTGTTGCCTTAGATTTAATCCTTGCATACCAGCTGTTATTTCGTTTATTTTCTCTTCCTCCAATTTTCGGATTGTTTCCTGGCTCTCTGTTACCATTTCACTTATTTTATTTATTTCCTCATGCATCTCTCTGTTTCTATTTTCCATGGTTTCAGTCAACCTCGTCTGCATGTTTTGAATTTCGTTTTTAACTTCATATACTTCCGACCGTGTCTTCGCTGTTTCTTCAGTCGCTTCTTCTTGTTTCTTGCGTATCTCTTCGATCATTCCTTTATGTTCATCTTCTAGTTTTCTAACGAATTCTTCCAAAGATTCTTTCTGTTTTAGTTGATCTTCTCTTCTTTCCTCTCTCATCTCAATAATACATCTCTGGAATCTTGATTCCCTTTCCTGTTCTTTCTCTTCTTGTTTCTGTTGCCATTCTTCTTGTTTCTTGTACAATTCTTGGATCAGCTCATAGTGTTCTTTCTTTCTTTCTTCACGTTGCTCTTGTTGCCATTCTTCTTGTTTCTTTTCTTGTTCCATTTGAAATTCTCTAAACAATTCTTGTTGTTTTCGCTCCTTTTCCATCCGTCTTCTTTCCTTCTCTTCTTCCAGCTTCTTCTCTTTTTCTTCCTGCTTCTTCTCTCTCTCTTCACGTTCTTGCTTTTCTCTCTGTCTCTCTTCTTCCAGCTTCCTCTCTTTTTCTTCCTGCTTCTTCTCTCTCTCTTCACGTTCCCGCTTTTCTCTCTGTCTTTCTTCTTCCAGCTTCCTCTCTTTCTCTTCTTGCTTCCTCTCTTTCTCTTCACGCTCCTGCCTTTCTCTCTGTCTTTCTTCTACTTGTTGTTTCAAATATTCAAGGAACCATAATGGAGCTCCTTCTTGTTTCTCTTGTGCTCTTCTCATTTCCTCTTCCTGTTCCCTTCTTGTCTGTACTCTGCCCTGTGTTGCCATTTTATGTCGAATTCAATATATATATTCGTTATAATCTTTCAAAATTACTAGTAAACTCTCTATTTTGTAAAAATATTACTCTAGATTGCCTATCAATCCACTAAGTTCACAGAATATCACATAAAAGATCTCACACACCACAATAACTTAGTCTATTAGGTTTGAAATAGTTCAAAGTTTGCACTATATGCACTAGTTTCAAGTTTTCTATTCAATGAATAATAATGCAGATGGACCTTCCTGGAGATCGGTACCATCTCACCAGATAGACCATTAACAACCAGATCAAGAGTTCAAACCTATGATTTCGTTCACATTTCGGAACATGTTACGAAATAGAGAAATTAAAATTCCGCTACGCGGCATCCAATATTTATATGCATGGCCATCAGCCTATACCATAATTGAAATCAAGCAAGTTTTATTTTATATTAACTTAAAATCACCTTATCCTAGCTTATTATTATTAAAGAAAAGCAATCATCAAATAAATAACAATGATTCCTAATCAATATATCTTCAGAGGTTCAGCAATGTGGTAATAATTAAATAAATTGCTCAATGCATCGGTGACTCGTTTTCTCTGCCCGATACCTACATTTCGAGCTTCAACACAAGACTGCCGATTGAATAGTGTGATGTGTCGGACAATCTCTTATTCTCCCGCGATGTCTTTCTCTTCAGTTATCATGTTGAAAATTTTTATACATTTGGCGGTCCCTAGTTCGATGTTCCCGCGGTGTCTTTCTCTTCAATCGTTCCACTGTTGTGGCGTCATTTAATTACTTTCCCGCGGTGTGTTTCTCTTCATATTACTCACTATTGTGCAGCCATTAAATTACTTGTCTTTGGCGGTTCTTTATTTGACGTTCCCGCGGTGTCTTTCTCTTCATGCTTCACGTTGGAGCGCCATTTAATTACTTGGCGTCCAACGGTTCTTGACCACGGTGTCTTTCTCAAATTGCCTCACGTATGGGCGACATTTAATTACTTGCACCCGCTCTTGTAGCGATCAGTGACAAGATTTCCCGGTAGCTCTTGGTTTCTTCTCAAGGTGTCCTTTTTCCGCCCATAAAATCTGAGATTTTATATGTAATTGTTTTACGTGGATTCGAAGAGAAATTAGACGCTGGGATACGCTTCATTGAAATAGCTATACGCCAAAGTAGAGACCTACGACCGACAACTTGAAAGAAATCTCGCATTACGTTTGAAGACATATCAATCGCTTGCATCAAGAAAACTTATAGACTAACTTACAACTAAACCTTACTTGAGTAGAAATTAAAACACAGTCACTTATAAAAGAAAATAAATATAAGAATATTTATTGATTAAAATGATGACGATGTCGGATATAGTGAAATCTGGGTAGTTTTGATTTTCTGATATTTAATCATTTAAAAGACTTGAGTCAGCGCTTCCTCAAATAAAAATAAAATAATTAAAGATATTAACTGTTAACATATTCTCATAACCAATGTTTAAATTATAAATAATACATAATTAAATATTCGTAGCCATGTTCCGAAAATATTACATTTTTCTCTTAATATTCGGGATCACTGAGCAAAAATGAATGATTCGTTAACTTGAAAACGAAATAAAATTACATGGGAAAAAAGGTTAAATTATGAACGCAAATCATCTCATATCTTTGCATAATTAAGTCCCAAATATACTCTCTGTGAGTATTAAATTGTGAAAGTGTCCTCCAAGTTTCCATTTATAAGTTATGGTTTCTCATAAGTTTGAACTCTGAATCGTTGGTCACGTATTTCGAATACGCAGTGGTAACCACTTACGAGCTAAAGCAATACCACCCTCATGCCTAGGACATTTGGCTCCTAACTAACGTTTGTAAAATATTTCCTATTTAAATTATTTCAGTCAAAATCTTATATGCATGAATAAAAAAAAAATAAACATCTAACTGCTACTTCAAGTAGTTTCTAATCGGCACACTCCTCTATAATTGGCTCAATGTACTCTTATAATCCGCACTGTCTCAATATTTCGTATTTATATGTGCTACTGAACTCGTATGGTTAGCATAGAATTACATTATTTCTTATTATCATGTTACGTCACCGCACCGTGAAATATTAAATGTATATTCAATCAAGAGTCTAACGAATCGTATATTAGAACACTCTCTCATATGCAGTACCTGTTATTCATCAAAGACAGACATAAATATCACTGTCACGACACGCAATTCTACGTAATACATATACATCTTACCTTGACATGGTCATCTGCGCGACAATCTCTCCTTGTCATATATTCTCAATCTTGGCACAGAAACTCACCTCGTATTACCAATATGACATTAATACGTCGTATAGCAATTCTAACACTTCCCGTCGAATATAAACTAATCACTTTACTATAATCATTCATCAATACGCTTATTAAATACTCACTTCTCAACACTATTCCATAGACACTTCAACATAATATCGGCTTTCATATTGCCGTATGCACGTAGCCATAACACCAAAACTATGTGCTAAATATACACGAATTGCCTTCCAAAAATTACATAATCAATAACCTCTCTCTTAACAACTGTATTACGAGTTCAATATCCTCTTTCACGGATGAAAGGAATACTTAATTTTGACAATCATTATCGTATCGCGCAGGTATTTCGTGACGTAATCTATACTCAGGTAAACGAGATTAATCGAAATCTTACTGTAAATTAGACTCATTACTTCTAAGTCTACACAAGTATCACACATTTCTCTTATCCGATAATAATTTCACAGTTGATATGTTAGTGCGGTAACCTGTATATGTTATATAAATATTCTAATTCCATACTTCCATCTAATCTTACTCCTTAAGTATTTCACACTTTACTTATATTACACACGCGTTCTTAATTACTTCATAAATCAGCATATGTTCAGCACATGCCAAATAGATTGAGGGTGCAGATTATAAGAAACTACTCTACTAAAGAAATGTATGGACTTAGCTCGTCAGTTGCTACATCTGATCTGGTTGTTGTTCCATCCTTCGGCTGCGGCTAGACCCTCAGATCGGATCTGGATCTCTGGTTTGGTTGGATGTTCATGGTCATCAGCTGGTCACATCGCTTGTCGGATCTCTCCTTCTCGTCCGGTCTATTGGCTGGTGGGTGTTCATCCACGTCATCACGTCCACTAGTTGGCCGGTCCAATCCTCCACAGCTGGTCATCTGGCTCGACAGTACATTTCCCCAGTTTAGTCCATCTTGTCAAATTAGCAGACAGTCATCATCTTGTATCTGAAGACAACGAAAAGAATTCCATATGTGCAGTAATTAATCATGATATTATTCATATTTCTTTTTATCTACGGCAATCGTCGAAGTTTTCCTTTCTGTGAAAATATTTCTCCGTAATAATTATTTGATTTACTGCTACGGTAGTTCCTATTTTCACGAATGAAGATGTTTATTATTATTAAATGGTGAATTCCGTTTCTTCCGATCGCTAAGTTGCTGTTGGGTAAACCAAGTCCGTCGTATTTCAGCAAAACTTAATTATTATATATATTTCTCTCGCCTCTTCAGTAGCGTATGCCGGTGAATAACTTATCCACACGTTGTCTCCGTTATATATATTTAATATTCTTCTTAGTTACACGAATATCCTTCAACTTGTAGCTCCGCTCGTATTTTGTGTCTTGCTTCCGTAAGTAATTTTTTAGAGAATCCCATTAAACAATCCTCCCGCTGCTATATTTTTTTTAAAACAATTCAAATGAACCTCTACTGTTCTGCAGTGTCTTCGAAATTTATCCTTTCCGTGACGTACATAGCCTTCTGTATGCTGCATTGATATGAAGTTCATTGCTTTACTAGATCACATGGGCCATACCTTCCTACGCCGCCATTTTGTTATTGGTCTACGAGATGCGAACGGGCACAACATCGACCCGTCATCTTTCGAGTTGGTCGTGCTCTGGTGCTTCGCAACTAGTTATATGAAAGGTTGCTTCGTTCTACTGTGCTCTGTGGAAGGACTGTTCGGAAATTCTGTCTATATAATTTTCGCCCAGTTGGGTCGAATTCACATCTGTGGACCTTCTTGCCTATTTTTCGGCGCGTTACCATTGGACCTGTACTCAGGGACGTGTTCCCTGCTGCGCCGTGCAAGTTTCTTGCTTTGAAATAAGTCCTATCTTCATTGTTACTGACATATGGCGTGCTCAAGATACCTCAATGATGAATGAACTTGCCTTCTCATTCCAGAAGCTATTTCCTTCCAGTGCTATGGCTTAAGGCGGTTATATCTGTGCCTTGGGAAGTCTTCCCCGGCCCTTGGTATTTTATTCAGCCTGGCGAGGCTCTAATCTTACGTGTAATCTTATATTTGTAACTGTTTATTTTATGTATTCATTCCTTAGCCTGCCTTCCCTCCCTTCATAAACTGTCATTCCTTAATTATTAAGTATGCCCCAGAGGAAGTGGATATTTCTCACTCTGGAAGCGTTTCCCCTGTTCTCATGCCTCAATGTCTTTGCGCTACTTCCCCTGCCCCATTCGCGGATCCAATCATTGTTGACTCGTCCGACACGTCACCTCGCCCCATGGGCAAGGTCACGGTTGACCGAACTGAGAGAGAAGATTCTGTTTCTCGTCTTTGAAGGCGACGCACACTTACTATTAAAAGCCACATTCCTCGTCTTGCAAGTAATCAGAAAGGAAACCGTTTTATGGCACAACTAAGCAGGGTATTTCTGAAGAAAAAGGACGGTAGAAATCTAACAAAATGTTATACGGAATGGAAATATAAAAATAATTGTCGACAAAATCATTCGAGATTCTAAAATTAATGGAACACTGCTTGGGAAATAATAAATTATGAAACTGGTAGGAAGTTATACAAGAGTCAACAGCCATTGCACCACATATCCTGATTTATTCTTTACAAACAAGTACAAACTGGAAAATAATTTTGATATCTTTGAGGAGAATTACAATTTACCTCCTGATATTCTGAGTTACCATCAATTTCAGATGTAATGATGTAAATTGTATGTGACATGAAATTACATTTAAAAGGTCTGTCCACGTAAACTGGTAGTATACATGAATTGTGTACAACTGGTGACAAGTAAATAACAATATCATTGTGTATAATTTCTACTGCTCATTTATCTCAAGTTGCCATCGCATTTACGCTGCTTTTCAGCACATGACTTCCAATTCTCTAATAACTCAAATTCCCGTTTACTGCAGTACGAGGTCATTTACTACCTCCTAAAATAATGTTTTAAACAAGAAATACCTGCTTGAACCCCTGTGCCGCCCCTCATGATATGATACATCACGATTACAAACAATACAGGTAAAAATGAAATGTCGTATGGCTTTTAGTGCCGGTATATCCCAGGACGGGTTCGGCTCGCCAGGTGCAGGTCTTTCCATTTGACACCCGTAGGTGACCTGCGCGTCGTGATGAGGATGAAATGATGATGAAGACAGCACATACAGCCAGCCCCCGTGCCATTGGAATTAACCAACTAAGGTTAAAATCCCCGACCCGGCCGGGAATCGAACCCGGGACCCTCTGAACCGAAGGCCAGTACGCTGACCGTTCAGCCAACGAGTCGGACAACAATACAGGAGACTACACATTTAATAGAATTCAGACAACTTAATCATTTGTGGACTATAGCACGCAGCACTATTATAGAGTAAATACACGTGCATAACAGTATTTTGGAGTGTCATCGAGCTCGAAGTGTGGAACTATAGTTTGCTGAGCGGCAACAAAATTATTCTATTCATACAAGAAAGCAAAGATCTACTTCCATTGTTTTTCACACAATTACACTTTTTAAGATATTTCCACAAATCGAACATCTAATCAACCATACTCCACAGTAAGTAGGGAGAAGGGCATTAAGGGGAACTTACTGGACAAACAAACCTTCAGGCACAGCAAAACTCCACGACACTTCTCCAGAGAGAGATAAGAATTTTGTGTAAAATAACAATAATGATTCTGAGCCACATATCCTGGCCGTTGTTCAAGGAAAGACTTGTTAGAAAAACGTTGCACTGTATACATGAGAAAAGTGTGGCCTCAATCGTGTGTTAGTAGGCTGGTAACATCGACGATTTTACAACGGAGAAAATTTACTATCGTATACATACGCAGATTCATTACCAGAACGTGGACTCTCTCAAGTATGCATAAGCAATTTTCCCTACATAGTCGTATTGTCTTGACGCTCCCGCGTGTGCGTACGTCGGTGTTCCCAGAGAAGAGAAATTTTAGAAAACTTATTACCACATTGATCACACCAATTTGGACGCTCTTCAGTATCTGTAAGCAGGTGACGCCGAAGATACATGTGAGATAACCCCTTATCATACTGTTTACAAGAAAGTGGACTCTCACCACTATGTACAATTAGGTATTGCCGAAATGCGAGTTTGAGTCACCTTAGAACCACATTAATCACAGGAATGAGGCCACGCACCAGTATGTGTAAGCAGGTGTTCCCGAAGATGTGACTTCCGAGAAAATTTATAACCACATTGTTTACAGGAATGTAAACTCACACCACTATGTGTAAGCAGGTGTGGCCTAAGATTTGACTTTTGAGTAAACTTAGAACCGCATTCATCACAAGAATGTTGACGCTCTCCAGTATGTGTAACCAGGTGTCGCCGAAGACTTCTCTTATGATTGAAGTTAGAACCACATTGATCACAAGAATTTCGACGCTCTCCAGTATGTGCAATTAAGTGTTGACGAAGACCTGCCTTTTGAGTAAACTTAGAACCGCACTGATCACAAGAATATATCCGCTCACCAGTATGTATAAGCAGGTGTTTCCGAAGATGTGACTTTTGAGTAAACTTAGAACCACATTGATCACAAGAATATGAGCGCGCTCCAGTATGTGCAAGAATGTGACGCTGAAGACTCGACTTTTGAGTAAACTTAGAAACGCATTGATCACAAGAATGTGGGCGCTCTCCAGTATGTGCGAGAATGTGACGCTGAAGACCCGTCTTTAGAGTAAACTTAGAACCGCATTGATCACAAGAATGTGGGCGCTCTCCAGTATGTGCGAGAATGTGACGCTGAAGACCCGTCTTTAGAGTAAACTTAGAACCGCATTGATCACAGGAATATGGCCGCTCACCAGTATGTATAAGCAGGTGTTCCCGAAGATGTGACTTCCGAGAAAACTTAGAACCACATTCATTACAAGAAAATGCCCTCTGGCTAATGGGATGGACTGACCTTTGATCAGAGGCTGAGAACTTGTGTAGGTTGCATTGATTACAAGTGGACAAAATGCACATTACCTCACTTCCTTTTTTCAATATCTTGCACCTACTGTTACATGTACTCACAGGACCTCCGGTCAATAATGCAACGCTCCCAAATCTAGAAAACAGCAAACTAAAAGCTATTACATTGTACGATCAAGATAACACAATCAAATACAATATCCAGAAGCAAACTCAATATATGTACAAAGACTGCTTCTTATCCATTACATAGCACTCAGAATCTCAATAATTCCAGATAAAGGCTCTAACACATAGGCCCATAAAATTTTCCAATTGCCAAATAGAATATATGATAGCTTTGCACTTAACCACAGCATATCCAAAGAATTCAAGAGGGTCCAATATGGAAGGAATTAATGCGAGAATGCTTTCCTTAGTGATTTCATTACGTGCATTCTTCAACTTTATATTAAATGAAGTTCATCGCATTTACTGTAGGAAGCCAAATAATAACTAATGTTTTAATACCTTCATCTTTAGTGAGGTTACATGTTGACAAGATTTCTTTATCATCGACAGGGTCATTGGCAAGGGCCTCTAGACAATTTGACGTCCAATTTCTGAGATACACATGTGTACTATAAAGCCAGGAAGAAATTTCTGACTGAAAATCCTCAGCTACCTCAACTGGGCTAGTACCTGTCAACAAATCAAAGTAAAAACAATAATATGCAGTAGGGCAAGATTCTGTGTTTTCGTCAGCAAGTTGAAGTAGAAATGTCGGACCAAGAAATGGGGCGGAATTTGTAAGAGTAGTAAGGTGGTTGTCCTTGATCTCTTCATCAGAGGATTCATGCGACGCAATATTCTGAAGACTCCTGTGGTCGGGATATATTAACACAAATTTGTATACGTTACGAATATATAACAATGTAAGTTATAATAATAAGAATTTATTGCAGCCAGATGGCCATATAATGATTACAATAGGTTTCAAGGTTACAACGTAAGCATGAAATATTGTCACACAACATACTGCAGTTTAATCTTTGCCATAGTCAACTATGCTCTTTTACCTGTTACTACACAGTGTTATGTGGTATTTGTCGCATACCAAATACATATACATTCTTTGTTCGGTTCATGACATTTTACGTTTTTGAATATTATATGTTGGAAGCTGTGTACGACGAGACTTGTGACTACGTTTCTTAGTTCCTGATTTTCCTGTGTCCATCGTCTATCGGTCATTGCTTCCGTTGCGTAAAATACAGTGGTATATCCTGTTGCTACAGATGCTTCTGCTCAAGTACCTTCTCCATTTGCAGGGTAGATTGCAGGTGTAGTTTGAATCGGAGGCCTTCGATATAGAAAGGTTCCTCGCTAATTTATAAATTAATCTAGTCATGAACCTTAAAACAATAGACAGGAAGTCAGGCTGAATTTCAGGGTCAATCATTTACAAAGAGTTCAAAGCTATCCCTTTTCAGGATTCACAACATCTGTCAAACTCAACTCTTGGCTTGTTTGACATGCTAGAATCTTTGAGCACACAATGATGGGGCATATGAAAGCTTGAGTTAAAAGTCACAAGGGGTACATTTTCCATGTGTCCCATTTCACGGTATTCACGCATGAAAATTACATACAGCTGTTTCAAATCTGGAAATCTAGCAAACTTATCTTCAATGTGTTCGAGCAATTTAACAGCATTATGCTTAGACTGAGCTACAGGTAACACTTCAGGACGAATAGGAGGTATGGCATTAAACCTGGCAGAATAATCCATTTGATCATTATTCAAGAAAACGTTCTAAAAATGCCCTTTATTCAGGAGTAAGAAATCGCCGATGGAGTTATTCAAGCTTCCAAAAGCATTGCAAATTTTGTGTAAAGAGAATCAATATTTATAAGCCTGGCACACCGAACCTTGGAGTCATTCTTAACACAAAACTCAGGGATAGTGCCTGCAATCCCCAAACAAATTTGGTCATCTAACGAGGTGAGATAACCTTTCTTATGCAAGGTATTAGCAGACAAAATATCATGGTAGACTTCAGCTCTTAGCAAGATATAAAGAGCAGAACGCTGCTTAAATATACTAACACTTATAATGATCTCACGAGCAATATACCAACTGGAACAATCAATTTTCTGTGCAGGAAGTTGGCTTGTGCTTGTATTCACAACTGTACAGTTCAACTTCAATGTATAATCTGACACATTACAGAACGGAACAAGGTTGCATGTGGATCATTCAGGCGATACATCAGTATTGCCTATAAAAAATATAGGTAGCCAACAAATCTTCGTACAAATGCCAAGCTTCGTGAAAAGGCTACACGACACTGAGGATAAATGAGTCCCCCAATCCAAAAAATCTTTAACTAGTACAACCTCTCCTGAACTGTTATTCACTGCTACATGCTTAACTAAATATCTGAGTGGGTGGCACAATTGAAGAACTTGTAACATTTATATCATTATTGGGAATTGTTTGTTGTTCACAAAGCAATAAGGTGTGGTGTCCATTGTACCGGGGGCACTTGTGTCGCTTACACCGTTTAGATACATGAGAAGCAAAAAAACATAGATATCGAAGGTTTTTTTCCCTCACAAACTTGCGGCGATAATCAATGCTTGTTTGAACTTTCTACAATGAGAATTGCTATGATTATCAAGTTTTCAGCACGTACAATTAAAGAAAATGCTCTTGCTGGTATTAAGAAATCAAATCTAAAACGAATGACAATGACATAATGGCCATGAATCAAAGACAATCAGTGGATACAATTCACAATGCCTTATTTTCAGAGATAATGCTTGTTGGCCAAAAGGGTCCAAAATCCATGTCACTGAACCTTGCAATAGTATTAATTACTGGTAAAGCAGAACCATGGCCTTCCTCCTATAGTGGTACTAATCACAGGTATTATAGACACATGGCATGTCATACATAATGGCACCACTCGCCGGTAACACAGACCAGTGTTGTTCCCCACATTTTGTTACTACTCACAAGCAATGCAGACCGATGGTGGGACTAAATACGGTCACCGACGAGATCAATGATGACGATGATGATCATAATTCTGGTGTAAGGGGCCTACTGCTTCGAGGTGCAACAAAATGATACAATAATTAAAACTCCATCATGTATTCATTGACAAGAATCTAAAGTAAACGATGATGAAAAATTTGCATGAATACAAAACAATCAGAGGATCCAATTGACAATGCTTTAATGACTTCTCTATGCAGCATAGAATTAGAAACACAATAGGATAAAACATACAACTTAGCCTGGAGTCCCAACGCTCAATGCTGCATCAGCCTGCTTACATCATGGAGTCGGCGTGCTTTCCTCCTCCACAGAGCGAGTTAGATACTTGCTTTTAGGCCCTATAGCCCAGAACATCCCCTCGAGGGATGGTGAGTTCGAATCGATAGTTCAGAAGATAGTTTTAAAGTGGTTTCACATTTTCATACCGAGCTGGTTAACATAACGTCACTGCAATGTGAAACTCCTTCTCCTCAAAGAGTTAGTAGCGCTTGACCTCCTCATGGACAGAGTAGTGTATGACCTCTTCCTACTCAGTACACAATTCTGTTACAAAATTGAGTAAATCTCAGATTTATCTCTCGGACGTATTAACAGACAATCAAACACCTTTATCGAATAGACCTAAATGAATTGCTGTTAAAAATGATTCTTCATATATTCAAATTAAAATAAATGTCTTCCTCACCACCTCCACTAAGAAACAAACGCCGAATCTCTGAGTTCACTTAGCAAACTGGTATTGTTATATTTTTACAAACAATCGGTTCATCATGAGATTCAACTACTAAGTAACGATCATGTGTCTGTACACTGACTATTTTGGCGAAATTTGCGTACAGTTATCCGTTTCAGATATAATTGTTAGCGTGTTTTGGTGGATCAGCAGAGGTGAAAGAAGGTGCGGGCTGAAATGGGTCTAACTACAAGTCCGAAAGATAAAATTAAAATTAAAATTAAGGTTATGTTTTCAACAGACAACAAAATTTAACAAATTTTTACATAGAATTTGACAACTAAACGAGTATAAGTCAAATCAGGTACAAGACCAGGAAAGTCGAGATTTAGATGGATTTTAACAATCTGGGCCACAAGCCCTAATTTTTTTTTCAATTCCTGAGCTGTCAGCTCATGACCAACATATTACCAAAGGACAGAAAACACCTCATAACATGGAGCACTTGCTCCCGCCTAGTAATATCACACCTCCCAAAGGCACTTTTCAAACCCAAGAAAGAGCTGGGCCGCTCTCAATTTGTCAAGCCTATTAGAGGTATTACCTAGACTTCAGAATTCACTGCCAGCAAGGCACAACTTACAAATATAAACAGGGGTATCTCGTACCCAATCTACTGGGCCTTCGTGGAAAAAGAACAAATTAATTAAATGGCCACAAAATACCAAGATTAATGGAGGCGTGAACTTGCACTCCTACATGAAGCTTGTTAAAACCTAAGTGGCGCTAGGCCGATCAGCAGGGGCTATTCCCATACTATGGAGGTGACACGTATACAGAATAAATTTAACACATTAAGAAGGAATATAGGAACGGTTACAAAAACGTAGTCACCTCAAATTCAAGATGAAGGGGAGCTCGAGAGGGTAAGGCACTCTCTATCCCCGATTTACAGTTAAAGTTACATGAAAATTTTACAAAGACTGGAATGATTTTACATGTTTCAATGGATTGTTTACATATTAAAGTTTTCGGACCTGCCCGGAGGGTTAAACTGCTGAGCTAGCAAGAAAGAAAGATGTTAAACGGCCATTACCTTGTTGAAGAACGGCTGCCTAAAGAAAGAGGCGCTTCCCGCCCCCTGCTACATATCCACACGCTGAGCTTGATGTTGTTCGAGTGGCCAAGAGCCGTGAAAATCAGCAGTTTTTAAACCCTCGTAGAAGATTCGAGACCTTTCATGAATAATTAAGACACACCCACTCAACTTTATTGGGTGGCTAAAAGTTACACATCAACATCGAAGAAGAAAGACACCATTGGTCAAAAATTAATTAAAGAAATTCGGGATTGGCTGAGTTCAAAACTGGCGGAAAGAAAGATTAATATTGCCAACCCAAAAAATGAAAGAACAAAATTTAGTAAAGACAAACTTTCCAATACAAAATTTCTTCAAAAATTTCCTTCCCTTCGCACCAGGGTGCATGACGATAGTCTTTTTAGTAGAGACATCTGTCAGAGAAGGTCCACACTTCTTGATCAACCAAAAAACACAAACAAATCGAAAAACACACAGTGGCATCTTCTAAGAAAGTGTTGAATTAATTCAGTTGTTAAAGTTCAGAGTTTCTCCGGTAGAGAAGTACTTTAAGGCGGATAATTCAAATGTGCGGCGTTGAGGTGTACCAGCCGGTACAGTCCTCTCCCCCCCACAAATGTCCTTCCCTGAGGTGACACAGAAGGATTTCTTTAACAAGGTTATTTTTAAAAAATCCATTTTTAGTGGTTGCTAATTTGAAGTTAGTTGGATTCCAGCTTCCTTGCAAATAGATGTGTGGGAGAATATTAAAGAAACGTTAAAAGATGAAAAATTATTTTACGTTGAATAGAAGAAGAATTTAGAAGAAAGAAAAGAAATTTCAAAGTCTTTTTGTTGATAACTTGTTAGACACCAGACAATGACTTGTTTGCCGTAGAATACGAGGTACATGTTGCTACTTTTAACGGCAAGACCAGCCGCCGCTGCCAATGTCCAGTCGAGGTCGCCCGGACCCCTCAAGTACCCTGAGATACCTCTGTGCCGCACTATGTGAGGGGTAGTCGTGGTGAAGCCCGCCGCAGATGCGAAGTTTGTTTACAGTCCAGAGATAAGCTGGCGGATGGTGCACCGCACATCAGCCTGTCCCGGGAGATAGACTCCGGCGCGCCGTACCCAGGAAGACATCACGGAAGTGGGGTGGGCCCTTACCCTTCCACATTGGGGGTAAGGCGCCGAACGGCTGCGGGGCACTGAAACAGTAAAATCTTGGCGGCAGAATTGTTGTAGGAACTAATGCTTTAGGGTAGTATCTTGGTGGTGAGGCAGATGGGCCAGCGGCGTAGAGACCTTTTTTTACTGTCACTGGAATGGTTTAGCAGGAGACGGGAGCTTGGTAACGGCCGTACAGGAAAGGACAGCAGAATAACCATCGGATCAGATTTTACACACATATACAAAGGTAGATGAAAACACCTAGTGCAGAAGGCCTAAGATTTAGCACACAATGTAACCTTCCGAGTTCCAGCAAAATGTTAATGACAAAATTAACAAGGATTTTACACAGGCTTAATTTGTGAAATATGGACCCTAAAGATCCTCTCGTTGGCTGGATTGCCCACTAATAATGTTACTGGAGTTAGGAAATCCAAAACCTTGCACGGCCCGTGAAATCTGGGGGCAAGCTTGCCCGCGGGAACAAAGTTCTTGACCATAACTTGGTCTCCTATTTTTAAATTGGTGGGCCTCCATCCACGATCATATCTTTCCCTAACCTTTTCATGAGAAATTTTACGGTTGGCCTTAGCCTTCTTCCAAAGATCTAATATTATCTGGATCTATTGCCTCAATGGTTGGAGATCGGCGTGTTGGGTACAAACTTAAACATCAATGAAGCTGGAGTAAATTTATGAGATTCATGAACCGCCGAATTCAAAGCGAAAGCTAACCAATGCAAGGACGTGTCCCACCTCGAATGATCATCATGATGATAGGCAATTAGAGCCGACCTCAGATTACGATTGACCCGTTCGGCTAGAGATGGCTGAGGATAATATGCAGAGGTAGTCACATGAGAGATGGGCAGATCAAAACAGAATTAACGGAAGAGATTGGAGGTGAAAGCTTTAGCATTTTTGGAAACAATATATTGACACGGACCGAAAGAAGCGAAGATGGAATTTAAACACGAAATGGTGGACTGAGCGGTAGCCAGCTTAGTCGGGAATAACCAGGCAAATCTTGTAAAACCATCTACACACACAATGATAAATTTATTGGCATTCCCCTTTGATTGGGGGAAGGGTCCTACGTAGTCGATGTAAAGATATTCCATGGGGCGCGACGCTTGATGGGAGGACAGAAGACCTAGCTTGGTGCACATGGTAGGTTTACTTAGCCAACAAGCTTTACAAGCTTATACCAATTGACGAATTTCTACGTCCATACCCTTCCAAATGAACATCACTCGGATCTTTTCTCGAGTTTTAAAGATGCCTAAATGCCCCCCTAATGGGGTCCCATGGTAGTACTTGAAGATCATAGGTACAAGAACAGCTGGAACCACAACTTTTCATCTTTTGATCATGCCTTGACGGGCAACATGAAACACCATTCCTCAATACATAAGGGACGACATGTTCCCCAGAAGAAAGGGTTTCCATAATAGGAGATAGCACTGGATCTTCACGTTGATATTTTTCAAGATCCCTAAACAACATGGGAACATCCGTTAGTATGGCATTTACACCCGAGTGTATAGACTCGGGAAGTGAAGAACTATCTTCCTGTTCAGAGGTCTCTACATCATTGGCAAACATCCGGCTTAGTCCATCTGCCACAACATTTTCAGTTCCTCTTATATGCTTAACATCAAACTGGAAGGCAGAAATCCTGATGGCCCAGCGGGCTATGCGACCAGTGCGACGCGGCCTACCTAAGACCCAACTTAAGGCTTGGTTATCTGTCTCCAAGTCGAATTTGACATGTTCCAGATAGAGGCGGAACTTTTCTAGAGCAAATAAGACCGCCAAACCTTCAAGTTCATAAATTGAATACTTGGCTTCTTGAGCCGATAAAGTTCTAGACGCATAGGCGATGGGTCGCCTCCCTAGTTCAGTCTTTTGAAGAAGACTGCAGCTACCGCCGACGACGACGCGTCGGTTTGGACGATACATTTCTTCGAGAAATCAGGCATGGCAAGAACGGGGGCATTACACAGAGCTAATTTGAGATCTTCGAAAGCGGCTTGTTGAGAAGGTCCCCACTCAAATCTGACGCCTTTCCTACGAAGTAAGTTCAAGGGTGCCGCTCTATTAGCGAAGTTAGGAATAACTTTCCTGAAGAAATTCACCATGCCAATGAATCTGGCAATACCCTTCATGTCCTTAGGAGGTTTAAAATCACGGATGTCCTGTGTTCTAGAATGATCTACAGTGACAACATCGGGCGACACAATATGCCCTAGAAATGACATGGAAGGTTTAGCGAAAGCAACTTTGGACAGCGTAACTGTTAACCCTGCCTGACGAAAGCGATTAAGGACCTTTTTCAGATGATCAAGATGTTCTTCAATGGTCTCAGAAAATACATCATCAAGGTAATGGTATAGATACTCAAATTTGATGTGGGAGAAGACCCTGTCTAGCAGTCTCGTAAGCACGGCTGCTCCCGTGGGGATCCCGAAAGGCACACGGTTGTATTCATACAAGTTCCAATTCGTGGCAAACGCTGTAAGATGTTTAGATTCTTCAGCTAGAGGGATCTGATTATACGCCTGGTTGGGGTCTAACATGGTGAAGAACTTAGCTTTTCGAAACCTTGAAAAGCAAGAGTGAAGGTCGGGAAGGGGCACAGACTGTAACATCACCTTCCGATTGAGAGCCCTAAAATCAATCACAGGCCTGAAGCCACCTTGGGGTTTCGGAACAAGGAAAATAGGCGATGAATACGCCGACTTAGAGGGCCGAATTATACCATCTTTCAATATCTGATCTATGATTTCTTTCAGAGTCTTCATTTTAGGTGGAGATAGCCTATAAGGTGGATATCGAACAGGGATCGAATCCGTAACTTCAATCTTGTATTCAATAAGGTCAGTAACACCAAGAGTATCGAAGAAAACTTCTGGAAACGACTGACACAACTTACGACTACTATCAGCCTGCTCCTGAGGAAGATGACTAAGATCTAACAACATCTCATCCTGAGTAGGCGAAACAGATGAACATGATACAGAATTGCATTTCAATAAAGGGATTTTACAATTAAAAGCAAATTTGAAGATGCACGACTTTCTCTGAATCTCGAGCACAAGGCCGGTGTGAGACATGAAATCCGCTCCTAATATAATGGGGCAAGACAAGTGCTTAGCCACAAACAATTTAAATTTCCAAGTAAATTTGGCAATTCTAATTTTGGCACACAGAAAACCTAACATTTCTACTGGAGAAGTGTTAGTCGAAATGCATTGAACCGAAGACGAACAAACATCAGAAAATTAACAAACAGACTTTAATTTAGAATACCATTCAGCCGAAATAATGGAACACACACTCCCAGAATCTAATAGAGCGGTGACAGGTTCATTATTTATTCAATTTTGAGAAATGGTATTGGAGCGGGGGAATCCGCTGCAATCCTAAGACATTCTTTAGGGCATTCAAATGCGGGGTTGGAGGACTTCCTACCATGTTCTGATCCTGAGAGTTCGGCTGGATTACTTGGGGCTGAGCCTCGGAAAGATGAGTTAGCCGACTCAGCCGAAGCCACTAGTCACTTTTGATTATTGGTGGAAGTTGCACCCGAAGTTGAGCAGGAGGGAGTGCTATTAGAATTCGGGCAATTCTTGGCTATATGAAAAAAAACGCCGCATTTAAAACAGCCCCGAGATGACCCTGCTCCATTCTTTGCCCCATTGGATTTGATCAAACGGCACTTGTTTCGGAGATGGTCTGCAGACCCACAAGCATAACATTTGCGGGTTACGATGGTTCGGCGAGGTGGAGGCCGAAGATTACTTAAAGAAGGAGGGGGCTCCCTCGCCACGCGTAGTGTGTCAGCATATCTAACTCCCTCGGCTGAGACAGCCATAGCTTCTAATTCGGCAAAATTTTGCGGACGCGACGCAAAACACAAGTATGACCTGTAAGATAGTGAAATTCCTTCCACAATGGCCTGTACAATTTGATTTTCAGGGAAATGTAAAGCAAATACCCTAGTGTAAAATTTAATGTCTTGGATGAAGTCGGCAAGATTTTCATCCAGTGGCTGTACTCGGTAATAGTACTTCTGAATTAGAGAGGACATTGCCCTAGCCGGAATGAAGTTTGCTAATAGGTGGGCGTGGAAGTCTTCTATAGAGGATTGATCAGAAATGGCTCGTAGTATTCTGTCTGAGAGGACACCAATGGAATAGCGATAAATAATCTGTAGAATTTGACACGGGGAAAGCGAAAATACAAGAGCATGATCCTGAAACTCAACTAAAAATCTTAAAAATGCAATGACCTCATTAGTAGAGTTAACGGAAAATTTAGAAATACCTCTGAGCAACATTGCTAATGGATGAGGAAAACTATTGAACCCGGGTGACATAGTAAGTAAAGGCCTAGGGGGCGGAGAAGCTGTTTCAGAAACTGCATTTTTCAACACAAAGGGTGGAATGGATGTGCGACGACCGGACTCAGTTTCTAATGGGGCAGATGTTTCTTGGACTCCTACAGATTTCCTACTTTGTTCCCCCGTGGGAGAATGCTCCTCGCTAACTACGTTTACCAGAGTGGGTTGGTCGGTTTCGGAGGGTACTGCCCCAGTTAACAATAGGCTAACCTTACTGGACAATTTAGAAAAGATTAACTTCAGAGACAATAGATCAGTAACCCTCTTGTAAAAATGGAACAATCTTGCTTGTACACGTTTAAGTTGATTAGGTGATGGATCACCCCCTTCAAAAAACTAACTACAGATGCTAGCTCAGTGGCATTATCAGTGATAGTGGAGAGATCGTCATCAATATTTTTCTCCCCCAAGATGGGGATACTAATCGGCAAGTCAAGAGAATCTTTAAGCTTGGTGGTATCGGCCGCAACCGTGCCTCCAGATGGAAAATTTCTAATAGTTAATTCGTAAATCAATTCCTCCTTTCGCAAAGAGCCGGGATGAAGGACATCGCGAGGGCCGGACATGATGACAGACACTTTACAAATTTAGAAAAGTCGAAAAATTCCAGCGACTGAGAAAATGTTAGAGTTCAATACAAAAGCAATGTTTAGCCGTCAAAAGGGGCTAAAATGAGACCCATTCAACCACGCTCTGCTACCACTTGTTAACGCGTTTTGGTGGATCAGCAGATCTAAAAGAAGGTGCGGGCTGGAATGGGTCAAACTACAAGTCTGAAAGATAAATTTAAAATTTAAATAAAGATTATATTTTCAACAGACCACAAGATTTAACAAATTTTTACATAGAATTTGACAACTTAACGAGTACAAGAAGTCAAATCGGGTACAAGACCAAGAAAGCCGAGATTTAGATAGATTTTAACAATCTGGGCCACAAGCCCTATTTTTTTAATTCCAGAGCTCTCAGCTTATAACCAACATATTACCAAAGGGCAGAAAACCCCTCATAACATGGAGCACTTGCTCCCGCCTAGTATAATCACGCCTCCCAGAGGCACTTTTCAAACCCAAGAAAGAGCTGGGCCGCTCTCAATTGTTCAAGCCTATTAAAGGCACCAGGACGAGGAAATTAGACAGAAGTACATGGATATGATTAGTGAGAAGTTTCGAACAGTAGCAGTAAGCAGGTTCAGGATATAGAAAGTGAATGGGTGGCATACAGGGATGCTGTAGTAGAAACAGGAAGGGAATGCCTAGGAACAACTGTGTGTAAAGATGGGAAAAGGCGAACATCTTGGTGGAATGATGAATTGAGAGCAGCCTGTAAACGTAAAATGAAGGCTTATCACAAATGGCTCCAAACAAGGGCCGAGGCAGACAGGGATTTGTACGTAGATGAAAGAAACAGAGCGAAACAAACAGTTGTTGAATCAAAAAAGAAGTCATGGGAAGATTTTGGTAATAACCTGGAAAGGCTAGGTCAAGCAGCAGGAAAACCTTTCTGGACAGTAATAAAGAATCTTAGGAAGGGAGGGAAAAAAGAAATGAACAGTGTTTTGAGTAATTCAGGTGAACTCATAATAGATCCCAGGGAATCACTGGAGAGGTGGAGGGAATATTTTGAACATCTTCTCAATGTAAAAGAAAATCATCATGGTGGTGTTGCAAACAGCCAAGCTCATGGGGAGGAGGAAAAGGATGTTTGTGAAATTATGCTTGAGGAAGTGGAAAGGATAGTAAATAAACTCCATTGTCATACGGCAGCAGGAATAGATAAAATTAGACCTGAAATGGTGAAGTATAGTGGGAAGGCAGGGATGAAATGGCTTCATAGAGTAGTAAAATTAGCGTGGAGTGTTGGTAAGGTACCTTCAGATTGGACAAACGTAAATGCTCCTGTCTATAAGCAAGGGAACAGGAAGGATTGCAACAACTATCGAAGTATCTCATTGATTAGTATACCAGGCAAAGTATTCACTGGCATCCTAGAAGGGAGGGTGCGTTCAGTCATTGAGAGGAAGTTGGATGAAAACCAGTGTGGTTTCAGACCACAGAGAGGCTGTCAGGATCAGATTTTCTGTATGCGCCAGGTAATGGAAAAATGCTACGAGAGGAATAGGCAGTTGTGTTTATGTTTCGTAGATCTAGAGAAAGCATATGACAGGGTACCGAGGGAAAAGATGTTCGCCATACTGGGGGACTATGGAATTAAAGGTAGATTATTAAAATCAATCAAAGGCATTTATGTTGACAATTGGGCTTCAGTGAGAATTGATGGTAGAATGAGTTCTTGGTTCAGGCTACTCACAGGAGGTAGACAAGGCTGTAATATTTCACCATTGCTGTTCATAGTTTACATGGATCATTTGCTGAGAGGTATCAAATGGCAGGGAGGGATTCAGTTAGGTGGAAATGTAGTAAGCAGCTTGGCCTATGCTGACGACTTGGTCTTAATGGCAGACTGTGCCGAAAGCCGGCAGTCTATTATCTTGGAACTTGAAAATGGGTGAAATGAGTATGTTATGAAAATTAGCCTCTCGAAGACTAAATTGATGTCAGTAGGTAAGAAATTCAACAGAATTGAATGTCAGATTGGTGATACAAAGCTAGAACAGGTCGATAATTTCAAGTATTTAGGTTGTGTGTTCTCCCAGGATGCTAATATAGTAAGCGAGATTGAATCAAGGTGTAGTAAAGCTAATGCAGTGAGCTCGCAGTTGCGATCAGCAGTATTCTGTAAGACGAAACTATCTTTACATCGGTCTGTTTTCAGACCAACTTTGCTTTACGGGAGCGAAAGCTGGGTGGACTCAGGATATCTTATTCATAAGTTAGAAGTAACAGACATGAAAGTAGCAAGAATGATTGCTGGTAAAAACAGGTGGGAACAATGGCAGGATGGTACTCGGAATGAGGAGATAAAGGCTAATTTAGGAATGAACTCGATGGATGAAGCTGTACGCATAAACCGGTTTCGGTGGTGGGGTCATGTGAGGCGAATGGAGGAGGATACGTTACCTAGGAGAATAATGGACTCTGTTATGGAGGGTAAGATAAGTAGAGGGAGACCAAGACGACGATGGTTAGACTCGGTTTCTAATGATTTAAAGATAAGAGGTATAGAACTAAATGAGGCCACAACACTAGTTGCAAATCGAGGATTGTGGCGACGTTTAGCAAATTCTCAGAGGCTTGCAGACTGAACGCTGAAAGGCATAACAGTCTATAATGATAATGTATGTGTGTATGTATGTATGTATGTATTAAAGGCATCACCTAGACTTAAGAATTCACTGCCTTCAAGACACAACTTACAAATATAAACAGGGGTATCTCGTACCCAATCTACTGGGCTTTCGTGGAAAAAGAACAAATTAATTAAATGGCCCCAAAATACCAAGATTAATGGAGGCGTGAACTTGCACTCCTGCATGAAGCTTGTTAAAACCTAAGAGGCGTTAGGCCGATCAGCAGGGGCTATTCCCATACTATGGAGGTGACACGTATACAGAATAAATTTAACACATTAAGAAGGAATATAGGAACGGTTACAAAAACGTAGTCACCTCAAATTCAAGATGAAGGGGAGCTCGAGAGGGTAAGGTACTCTCTATCCCCGATTTACAGTTAAAGTTATATGACAATTTTACCAAGACCGGAATGATATTATATGTTTCAATGGATTGTTTACATATTAAAGTTTTCGGACCTGTCCCGAGGGTTAAACTTCTGAGCTAGCAAGAAATGAAGATGTTAAACGGCCATTACCTTGTTGAAGAACGGCTGCCTAAAGAAAGAGGCGCTTCCCGTCCCCTGCTACATATCCACACACTGAGCTAGATGTTGTTCGAGTGGCCAAACGCCGTGAAAATCAGCAGTTTTTAAACCCTCGTGGAAGATTCGAGACCTTTCATGAATAATTAAGACACACCCACTCAACTTTATTGGGTAGCTAAAAGTTACACATCAACATCGAAGAAGAAAGACACCATTGGTCAAAAATTAATTAAAGAAATTCGGGATTGGCTGAGTTCAAAACTGGCGGAAAGAAAGATTAACATTGCCAACCCAAAAAATGAAAGAACAAAATTTAGTAAAGACAAACTTTCCAATACAGAACTTCTTCAAAAATTTCCTTCCCTTCGCACCAGGGTGCATGATCATAGTTTTTTAGTAGAGACATCTGTCAGAGAAAGTCCACACTTCTTGATCAAACAAAAAAACAAAAACAAATCGAAATACACACAGTGGCATCTTCTGAGGAACTGTTGAATTAATTCAGTTGTTAAAGTTCAGAGTTTCTCCGGTAGAGAAGTAGAGGTGTACAGCCGGTAACTTTGGTGTCGGTCTGCTCTTCTATAACTTGAAAACTACTGGATATATTTCCACCAAACTTCATATTTGGAATCCACCTGTCCTTGGGTAGGGTTTAGCGCAAATATTGTTTCTAAATCCCTGAAATGACTGTGGGTTTTTACGAAACCAACACTGTGATTTTGCACTCCCTCAGAATGTACACAACCAAACTTAATGGAAATCTGCCTGTCTTAATGAAAATTAATTTCTAAACCTTTATTCTCAAGCGGATCATTTCGATAACAGGATTAATAAGGGAGATATCATTAACGGACCGTTTTTCGGTACAAATCCCACCAGACTTAACGCAAGAGCGGGTGCGTGTAAAGCGTATTTCTTACAGCTTGAAAACTACTGAAGATATTAGAACCTAACTTTATATTTAGCATCCACCTGTCCAAGGGTAGGTTTTAAAGTCAATACCATTTCAAATTCCCGGAACTGACTGAGGTTTTATAGGGAAACGAAATGGTGAGTTTACTCTCCCACAATATATAACGTACAAGACCAACCTGATTGGAAATAGACCAAACTTGATGGAAATCAATTCTAAACATTTTATGTGTATTTTTCGACAGGAGGATTAATAAGTTATCATGAAAGGTAGGTTTCTCAAGTTAAGTCCAGCGGACATGGCCCTAAAAGTGTTATATATGGAGCAGATTCCTTATCTATCTACATAAATTATATCGTAACGACAGTGTGCCTCTGCATTGATTATTTTGGCGAAATTTTGGCACAGATATCCGTTTAAGGGGTCATAATGACATCTGCATATTTTTAGCTATAGTTTCCTGAAAGTCCTATAATTTTTACCCCCCTCGCCCAAAATCAAGATTGCCTCACAATCTGCCACACGAGTTGGAAAATTGAAACTAAGCAAAATTATATGCTTTAGCCGGTAACCTACAGAAAATTTTCAAGATCTTATAATTTTTCACTTTTTATGCCAAAGAATATCGAAATATGGAGGCATTTTATTGGCGGTGCAGACCTTCGTTTCGAGGTATTTCGCAGCTAAACTGTAAGTTCTATCACAAAACGGATGACATGATCTCCGTTCAATTTGGAGTGATCTACAACTTTGGTCCTGTGACATTTTGTCGTCTCTCTCTCCGTTATAGGGTAGATTTGGCTGTATATTTCGATTGTTCGTAAATGTTGTGCTTTTTACACGTATGTTACTTAGATTGACACGCTTATAGGAAAGCAAGAGTCATAAAATTTAGCACGCACACTGACACAACCAATGGCTATATGCGAACCAAATTTCATGATTCTAGCTTCCACATAACTATGTAAAAATAAGGTAAAATAATAAAAAAATTACACAAATTTCAACCCATTCAAGTATCGTAACTCAATGGAACACATCAATATGGGAGAGACGAGAAATTTTTTTTAGACCAGACATGTAGATCGATAAAAGGGACGTCTGGGGGAGCAAACAGTTTGTTGGTATGATGTACCGTTTAGGAGCAGTAAATCTCGAAGTGAAAAATTGCACTTAACACCGTGCTCGTGCTTATCTGCCCTCTATCTAAATAACATCGTAACGACCGTCTGGCTGTACAATGACTATTTTGGCGGAATTTCCGTACAGTTATGTGTTTCAGGTGTAATAATGACCATCTGCATATTTCTTAGCTTTGGTGTCTGGTTGTTTATCTGTTTGATTGTGTGAGTTCTTGTAACTTGAAAACCACTGAATATATTTCTACCAAACTTGATATTTAGAAGCCACCTGTCCTTGAGAAGGTTTTAGGGTCAATATTATTGCCGAATACCTAAACTTACTGGGGGTTTATCTGAAACCGAAACCATGATTTTGCACTGCCTCAAAATATGTACATCCGAAATAATGGAAATCTACAATCCTTAATGGAAATCCTTTTGGAAAACATTTTTTCTCATGTGAATTTTGCTACAGGAGATATCAGATATCATGAACGTTCGGTTTTGCAGGCTAAGTAAAGCGGACTTAGCCCAAAAGGTGTTGTACGTGGAGCAGATTCCTTATCTATCTATATAAATAAAATCGTAACGACTGTATGTGTCTGTACATTGACTATTTTGGTGAAGTTTTCATACAGCTACACATTTGAGGGGTAATAATGACCATCTGCATATTTTTGGTGTACTTCCCTGGAAGTCCTAATTTTTACTCCCCTCAACCAAAATTAAGATTGCGGCATAGTCTGCCAGACGAGCAAGAAAACTGAAATTTGGCAAAATTATACGTTTTAGGCTGTAACGGACAGAAAACTTCCAAGATCGTTAAACTGTTCACTTTTTATACCCGAAGAACACCGAAATATTGAGTCAATTTTAATGATGGTGCAGACCTTCGTTTCGAGGTATTTCGTAGAATAAACGGGAAGCCGTTTCTCATAACGGATGGCACAATTTCCGTTCAATTTGTAGTGATCTTCAACCTTGGTCTTATGACTTTTCGTCGTATCTGTATCCCTTATACGTTAGCTTCGTCTAAATATCTTGATTTTAAGAAAATTTGGACTTTTTACATTCCTAATTCATTTTTTCAATCACTTACAGGAAAGATACAATCATCAAACTCTACATGAACATTGCTCCACTCAATACCCATATGTGAGCCAAATGCTATGTCACATAATTATCCGAAAAGTAATGCAATGTAAGATAATCTTACACAAATTTCAACGTATTCAGCGTCTCTAACTCAATCTGACCCATGAATAGATTAGATGCGAGAAAATATCATAGGACCAGCCATTTAGGCCACTAAATACTGCGTCTTATGGTACAATCCGTTTAGCAACAGTTAATCTGTAAATGAAGGTCTGCAATAATTTCAACATGCATATACTTTCGTATGTTGATTTATTTATATTCATTGATGTCGATTTGTAGCGATCGAGAAAGGGTGTGTCTGGTATTGTAATCAGGACTCCCCACAACGAATTTGACTGGCGGTAGGAATGGTGTCCTCCTCCAACTCCTGTGTAACTGGCATTAGTAAGGGGCCTACCAATATAATGAGTAATTCACTTCTCGATTTGACTTGCAGAATGCAAGTGAGCGTGCAATTTTCTACAAAACTCCCCCACCCGAATGCGATTGGCTGTAGCGAAGGGTGGCCACCATTATAAACACGTGTATCCATCTAAAATGTGACTAGCATTAGGCATAGTGGCCTGCTATTTTAATGGAAACTCACCAACATAGTGTGACTGGCAGTAAGCTGGCTGGCAGAAGAAAAGAAGGCCTGTCATTATAATGATAACTAAACAACCCAATTTGACTGGTAGTAGGGAAGTTGACTGCTATTATAATAAAAACTCCTCAAGTGGAATCTGTCTGGAAGTAGGAAAGGAGGCCTGCCGTTTTAACGAAAACTCCCCAAATCGATTGTGACCGCGCAGTAGGCAATAGGGCCTGCAGTTATAATGTAAACTTCCCAACTCGACTGTGAATGGCAGTAGGCAAGTGAGCCTGCTTTTATCATCACATCTCCGCAACCCACACTTTACATTGGAAACGACGTATGGGGACCTCCCCACACTATTTCTCGGATAACGCTAAGGGACATGCAATTTTAAAACAATCTTATTTACTGCACGCACAGGATTTACTTCGATATCCGTATACAATGTAGAATACCGTAGTGAAGCACGGGTACATTTGCTAGTAGACAATATAGTACTGGAAAGGTGAGTAGTATGGCAAAGCAACTATGAGCTGCAACATAACAATTTCACCAGAATCAAGCAGGGAACACCATCGGTAAGAAATATACGACTGCGCGAAAATCGTCCATGGTGTCTGGAAATAGCCCACCATTATCACAACCGTGAGAACAACAAATTGCGATGGCGGACAATGCAGGGAAGGAGGCTAGGAGCAACCGACGCGAAATCGGGAAGTTGTGGGTTCGGATCCCACCGGTGTCCGGCTGGCCATTTTTGTTCTGTACATAACATCTCTTCAACACGTACTGAGCCACACCCACCCTACCTAAAGAACACACACAGTGAATCACGACCATCGTAAGGAAACAAATTAGCCGTGGATCCCCGATCAGGAAGGGCGAAAGACACAGCCCTGAGCTGAAAACGTTATTCTGCTCAAACAATTCAAGCTAGCAACTAACACTACTTCGAGTAAAAATCCGTATAAATGATAGATGAGAATTTATTGTAATGTAACGTAAATCAAAGGGATTAATTTAATGAAGTAATCTGTAATAATAACAGGGTAATACATACATACTCGGCGTCAGCCCAAAAGACAATCGTACCAAGGTTTCGTGACCTCATGCATAGGGCACAGTTACTCTTGAGATGTTAGCATTTATTCAACCACTGACCTCGCTACTCAAAACTGCGAGCTGGATATCATTTACTCAATCTTTATTCGATCTTTTCTTCGGCGAGGAATAGAAACTCAATTTCAAGCGTGGGAGTCATTTATCTATATCAAACCCCTTTTTTCTCTTTCATTTATTTAACAATACCTCTCTCATATCGATTCCCACACGCCAAGGAGCAGATTAAATAATAAAGTGATAAAATCAGAGAACTGCCAGACAAAGGAAATTATCCAAGAGAGGCAAAGACAATGCTCCATGGAGCAATGAACGGAAAACAAAACAATAAGTGTAACATGGACCAGCCCATGGCTATGAAAGAAAAAAAACCTATACGGCGAGTTCAAGGTCGTAAACGACTAGGACGCCACCAAAAAAATAAAGACTTCGCACCCATGAGAAAAAGAAACGCGATAGGGAACGAATAGGCATTAATTCAACAGACCGATACGTCATCTTGGCACTCAGCTCATTCATCTACACATTCATTCAATCACGCGATCCTTTTGCCCAAAAGGCAAATAATTCCGGCAGACTGGTGCGAGTAAATAAAATCAAGGCGACTCGTAGAGTGCAATTCAACATTTCATCAATAAGGTCTCACGTCAATAGTAGATATATAGCTCACCTAGGGCAAATGCCAGTAGGACGTTTCTGACCCCACGGTCACGCGTAGATCATCACCTACATACTGCGTACGGCTAGAATACACCTTCCGGCCGACACACAGACCATACCTCCAAATAATGGCAAAATGTTTCATCGAGAAACTCATTTAAAACAAACAGAGACCAGATTTTGACGCACAATAATCACCTTCTCAACTCACACACATGCCATTCTCGCCCCGAGTACCAAGATGAGTATCGGTCGGCCATAATAAAAAAGGAAAAGAAAACCGATAACATACAAAGGAATCAAATTCAAAATGTTCCATTACCTCCTACATCTCTTCATTCACCGGCATAAATTGCACAACATTTCATTCACGGAGAAGATATTGCAAAGGTCTCGCCGAGAAAAGAACGTCGAAATACATATTCTATTGGAACAGTCAGATACCTACTCTTGGAGACATCGGTAAAATCACATTGGAAACCAAGCTAAATTACCATGTTTCAGTACTAAATGTATGTAACACGACCTAATAGTTTGAAAGTCGGTTTCGATTACAATGCGGTCGTGAAAATTCAATATTCATCGACTTGGCCCTCAACGGGCGACTTAAACACACTCCACAGTGTGATGGCAGTAGTACCAGACCTGTAGCTTAGATCCTTTCCAACAGAACAAGGATGGCCTAGGCCACCATAGCTCAACTGGCAGAGCAACCGACGCGAAATCGGGAGGTTGTGGGTTAGGATTCCACTGGTGTCCGGTTGGCAATTTTTGTTTTGTACATAACATACTAAATGTACGTAACACGACCTAATAGGTTGAAAGTCGGTTTCGGGGATAGTTATCATCCTGTAATTGTAGTCACACTACTATTAAACAGAGAGCGTAGCCATGTTTCACAACAACCTAAACAATCTAAGCAGTTATTTGCTTTAGAGGGGATAATTTTCTTCAAATATATAAAATGTTTGAGCAAATGGATTGGTCTAGGATTGTAGAATTTACAAACGCTGACCAGCCTGTTGAGTATTTATATGCTCAGGTACACTCCGTATTTTGTGAAGCTGTATCAATGAAGAATTTTCCCACTAAGAAGAAATATCCTCCATGGTTTTATAAAGACATAATAAATAACCTGAAACTCAAGGAAATATTCAGAGTATAGTAAGGTAATATTTAGCCAGTTAAGGAGAGTAACGAAATATGTGATCAATAAAGCGTATAAGAATTATATTTCTAGACTTGAAGAGAAGATAAAAAGCGATGTCAAACAGTTGTGGATCTATATGAAATGCAAAAGAAATACCAAGGAAAGTCTGCAACAGGGCATGAAATTTAACAATATCTTACTTAATAATAACAAAAGTATAGCTGATGGCTTTGCGAACTTTTTTTGATCGGTATGTTCGAAACCTCCACCAACTTATGATATTCCTGACTCATCTGATCTATATGTTAATTATCCGTTATCTTTAGAATTCGTGGATGAAAAGGAATATGTTAGCTATTAAAAATGAAAAATTAAAGGCCATATGGTGTTGATGGAATACCGCCGTACCTACTGAAAGCATGTTCAAATGTGTTGGATTTCCCCTTACGAGCCTTATATAACATTGTGGTAAAAACGCAAACCTTTCCAAAAGTACGGAAGATAGCAAAAGTGTGTCCAGTTTTTAAATGAGGGGACAGTAAATATATTGAAAACTATTGCCCTGTTTGTATTTTATGTGCACCAGCTAAGGTATTTGAGCAAATAATGTACACGCGTATATTTAAGCATGTGAGGGTCGCCATACATATTAGTCAGCTTGGTTTTATGCCTGGTAGATCAGCTACGACTAATCTATTAAAATTTATACAATTTGTGCATGCCCCTTTGAATAATCAAGGACAGGTCGACGTAATACACACAGATTTTCAAAAGCTTTCGACAAATTAGATCATTACATTAACTAGACAACATTGGAAACAATCTCCGAGAACGAGACCACTAAACTGAGAAGAAATTAATGCTGCTATTCTAATTATTTTGAATTCAACGGCGTTTTTCCATCACTTATCACATGCATTTCATCTGGCACATTGTCTCCTCTCAAGTTTTTCCGCTCCCCTCCTAGACATTCATAGTGTTGGCATTTCTACAACAACAAAAGAAACACTGTCGGCCTGAATTTTCAACACAGGGTTTTCATCCTGTTTTCTGGATCGTAATCAAACTAAAAATTTTAGACTAGGCACTTATTGTTCGTTTCCATCTGTATCATTTCTCTATTCTCCTTAAGCTAGCACACTTTTTGGACTCAATTATGTTTTATATTAAGCTTTTTTCACCGAATTTGTCTCAGCGAGTTATTTATTGCTCAATCTAAATGTAAATATTGTACGGTATATTGTCATTGTATTATTTCCGTCTTGTCTCCTTCATTATGTTGTTTAGCACATATTTAGCTTGTATTACTTTAACCCCCCGCCCTTATTTCACTGAACGTGGCCCATCTAATGATAGAATTATTGTTTGTATTGAATTAGGAGGATACATTTATTTTTTCTCCTTTTCAAATTAGACCATGGCATTTTAATTAGAAAATTGTCGCGTTTTGGACTGACGCATCCTTGGTTAAAAAGCTTGCCTGTTATCTTACTGCATAGAAACAATATGTTTGCTATCATCAACATGAGTCTTACGCAAACAATGTAACTTCTGATGCAGCCCTTTATCTTTCATTTTATAATATTAACGATTTGCCCACCAGAATTAGATTTTCTCAATATTTATTATATGCTGATGATGTGAAACTTTAAAAATAAATTAAAAATGTTGATGATAAGTCGAAATTACAATATGATTTGGATTTCTTATACGCATGAAGTATTGAAAACTGTTTGCGACTTAATATAAATAAATGCTGTTTTCTTCAGATTTCAAATAAGAAAAATACATTGAATTATAAAATATGGAATTAATAACGAAGAATTTAAAGTTGTTCAATCTGTTAATGACTAACGGGTAATTGTTACAAGAAACTTTAGTCTCAAGCAGCATATTAATACTATGGTTGATGATTCCTATAAGAAATTCTAGAGATTTGACTAACACGTATGCACTCACTTTATTGTTCAATAGTACTGTCCGATCAAAACATGATTATTCATGTACAATTTGGTCTCCATGCTATAAATATTATTGAAATAGAGTTGAAAGAGTGCAGTAACGCTTTTAAGATATCTTCATTATAAAAAATATAACATATTCCCTTTTAGAAATTATGTTTCATATGAATTCTTGCTGAATGAATTTAAATATGTATCACTAGCCAGTAGGCGTGCAATAGCTCAACAGGTTTCTCTCTATAAGAATGTTAATGCATTAATTGACGATAATAGTTTGCTTCACGAGTAATGCTTTAATGTTAGAAAAGGAAATTTAAGATTTCGGCAATTGTTCATAACTCCATTCTCCAAAACTGTATTTTTGAAAACTCTCCGTTTATCAATATGTGTCAAACATACAATACTGTAACTTAATTAATAAATATCATATAGATCTTGACTTTGTGTATGAATATGACACATATGTAAATATATTAAAAGAATTGTGGTCGACAAAGTGATTTGTTTATATGTATAATATTTACACGACTAATTTGCAATTTATTTTTTAAATGTAGTAACAGACTTCTGTATATGAGATACTGTTCCATCCATTTCATCATCTCATTTACATAGCATTTTCATATGTTCTTTTTGGTATTTCTGTGTGATTTGTGTCAAATAATTCGAAAAAGCCACCTATAATTGGAGTGTGTCTCTGTTGGTGGCACATTTTCATAAATAAATAAATAAATAAATAAATAAATAAATAAATAAATAAATAAATAAATAAATAAATAAATATAATGCCACAAAGATTTTAAGTTCACTTCTATCATTCTTAGACCACGCAGTATTTCAAGACACAAAAAGCTAGTGCTCTGCCACCTAAGCTACTCAGCCTAAGTTAGTCTGCAACGTTTCCACATCACCTTTGTCCAGTCATCCTTAGATCAGCCCTTTAGGCTGATGACAGTGGAGCTCTAACGTCCTAAGTTAGACTATATAGCTATCTCTCAACAAGCTGCCTCTGTGGATCAGCGGTAGAGTGTCGGCCTCCGGATCCCAAGATAGCGGGTACAAACACGGCAGAGGTACTCGGATTTTTGAAGGGCGGTAAAAAGTCCATTCGACACTCCATGTCGTACGATGTCGGCATGTAAAAGATCTCTGGTGACACATTCGGTGTTTACCCGACAAAATTCATTAAATCTCAGCCATAGACGCCCAAGAGAGTTTCAGTTTACTTGGTCTGCCATCTAGTGGAGACCTAGAGTAAAACGGAACGTCGAAATTGACGAGCAGACAGCCAGATGGCGTAAAATTGAAATGTCTGCACACGGTAGCTGAGGCCATATGATTATTATTATTATTTATTATTATTATCTCTCAACATATTTTTTAAAATTCTGATCCAAAGCCTTAATCTCTAATTTATGTAAACATTATGGTATACGATTAGAAGTCTCAAGTTCAAATCTATAAGTTCAAAAAGTTAAAATCAACAAGTGAGTCACTCCGTGGTCGCTCAGCTCTATGATCGACCTCCATTACGTCCATATAATAAATTCAAATGTAGTAGGCCTTACACCACATTCCTAGTCCCATATAAACAATGTATACCCACTACCTTGTGCAGAACTATATGTTCAACTCCGATTCCCTCAGGATCAGTATTGAACATTACACCATCGCCCTAGTCTCATTAGCCAACATCTTGTTCCATGTCCAGCACCGACTCCCCAAGATCACCCTCCAATGTTTCCCCTTTATGAATAAAGCATACGTATTAAGCCTTACACCATGTCCCTAGCCTCATTAGTACAAAGTGTTGTTGCAATGTCCGCTGCGAGGGAGCTAATGCTCCTGCACATTGCACAAAAAATAATTTTAAGTAAGTTGTCAAGTTTGGAAGCAGTATTTTGAAGGCAGTTAATTACCTCGATCTTTGTGAAGTAAAGGATGGAGAGGGATACTGGTAATGACTTAGCTGTGTTTAGGTACATATTCATGCGTTTCCCTGGCTCATTATTGCCACCTTTAAATTTCTCACTGAACGTTGAGGCAATGGCCTCGGGGGAGGCAACTATTGTCATTAGAGTAGAATGTGTGCTGATTTGCCGTATTAAGGTATTAACTTATGTTTTTGCTGTTGTTACTTATCTTGTTGATGTAGTTTTTGTACGCTTCGTGAATGAATTTCTTGGTGGCATTCCTCACACATTTACATTTGTCCCGCATAAGATTGCGTGTATCCCGTTTCCATTTCCTTATGCATATCATTTTGACTATTTATTTTGTGATCTATGAAGCCTCTTTTGGTAACGATGGGTAGATTGCTTCTTAGAAGTTATGATAGCAGTTCCCAGCCAGCTTTCTTGTAGTAATAGACTACTCTAATATATTATTTTACTGGTGTTTTCTTGTATTTTGTGTTAGCTGTAACTGCTAGGTGTTCGGAGGAACAGGGGATTACTGCTGTTTCCAGTACTGAGGATTGGAGGGTTAGTAAGGACAAGAGTTTTCATTATACAGGTTTGTTCAATAATTAATTATTCAAGGAACAAGTTGTAGAATCCTACAACGAAAGTTGCTGCTAATGGACTGATGGGAAGAGGCAGGAGGTGAGGGCAAACACGCTGCCAGAACATTTCCAAGATAAAATCACCAGCCTTGTAGATACTTTTGAATCAATGTTGTATATTTTGTTCATGGTTTAGAGACAGCAGGTATTCCTCATTGATGTCACCGGTGGAGTTCAGAGCTCGGTACATGGAGCCCAAAAGGAACTTGCTTCCAGAGAAGATGAATTCCACCAAAACAAATTCTGCCATTGTTTCCAGCAATTCAAAAAGCACAGGATAGAATTCGGGTTTCATGGCAATAAGTGATCCTCCCCCTGAGGTTTCACAAATACTATGTATAACTGAGGTACCACTTCTATGTCATAGATTGACGAATTCAGCCAGGTTTCACTAATGCACACAATTGGTGGGTCTAAAGCAGTAAGAGTGGCCAGAACTACCTGTCTACACTTCACATATTTCAGGCTGTAAAACACAGTAACTGTCCTGTTATGTGCAGTCCAATATTCTGAGTGGCTAACATCATAATTTACACTGCTTGATGTCATGTTAAAAAAAGATTCTGAGACTGAGGTGAACTACATTTCCAACATGACCATGTCTCCACCCCTGGGTTAATTTCCTACAGTAGAGATGTATTAAACATTGCACGTGTTCTCTGGACTGGTGAGTAAAAATTGTACATGTCACAAACAGCTGATTCACATTATGTTTATAATTACACATGTCGCATGCATTTGAATGAGTCTTCTGAGTTTGGTCCTGGGTTCAATTCCACATCTCCACTAAGAGCAACTGAACACATCACAAGGTTGGGAAATAATATGGGCGGTTTGGAAATTTTGCTCCCTCCGGCAACCCTCCAACCCCCCAGACGTCCGATACCCATTCCTACTGTAGCGGTAAAATTATGAGGACTATATGGAATTACCGCTACACCGGAAATCAGTTCGTGTGGAATTTAAAAGAAAAAGAGAAAGGAAACTACTGTTTAACCTTGCCCAATGGAACGCAACTCTGCGACGATTAACTGTTAAACGTTTAAGGTTCTTATTGGTGTAGATGGTAATACAACTGTGGGCAACTGCTTCGCCACTGGACTTTTATTGTACGTTCTTGCGTATGAGCTTGCTATTGGAAAACTCCGCTGCTTGACCATCGACTGTTCTGCACGGCGCTCCCTAGCTGCTGTTATTCAAAATCTGACTTCTGTTCCAGCGTTCGACGAGTGCAGGCGTGATGTCGCTTGCCTTGCTGCCATTCGCTATGGCAGGCAAGAATGATTTGAATCCACCGTGAGGTGATTGTGAAAGGAAGGCGTAGGCCAGTGTAATACTTTATATTTACGTTTTCTTTATTTGGTAGTGATGTCATTTAAATTTGTGTGAAAATTTGGAATGCAACTTTATGCGTGACTCTGCGTGCCTGCAGGTGACCATAATGTTATCCTTAGGAATATTTTGAACGAAATTGTACAAGTGAGTACTTCAAAATTGTTGTCGCCAGACTGGTAAGTGATCATCTAGCATGATATTAACTCCATCAGACTTCCCATGTAAACTACGGTGCATTTTTCTGCAGTGAGTAAAACGCCAATATGGCTACCGTCGTCGATGTTTTTGAATTAATATTTTTGGGAGACGTCTTGTGAACCACAACATCAGTTTACTACTTACAGGAGAACAATGTTTATTCACTAAATTATATTCTGAGAAGATTTTCATGTGAATCTTCTTGAAGGACAGGTATTTAAAAATGTCAATAATAATAATAATAATAATAATAATAATAATAATAATAATAATAATAATAATAATAATAATAATAATAATAATAATATTAATAATAATAATAAAATCTAGTTGAGAGTAATGTGCTGGATTCATAAACATTCTTATGGTTTTCTTACTCCCAAACCTGCTAGGGTTAATATTAATATCGTGCTGCATCTTGGTGATGTGATAAAGATGGTTTTCCAGGCATTAATAAAATGGAATTGTTTCCAGGCTACTGGATAAATATATTAGCTGTTAGACACTCTCTCATAATTATATTTTGTTAAGGTAAAATTTTAGGTAGATTCATTATATTTTGATCTTTCTGAAGTATAATGAAGTTGCTAATTTTCTTAATATTATTTGCCTTGTATGCATTGTTATATCGATCTTGTGACCGTTAGATTGTCTTATCTTGATGTTGTCTATGATATTCCGACGCATTTTTTATTGAATTCCGCCAATGTAAATATGCCGTACCAATTATGTTATATTTAAACAAGTGAATAATTTCTATTGATGGACATACTTTCGCACCACGAAAACAGTGTGGTTTCAAAAGACCTCCTCTTTTAACAGGAGCTGTGACACGTAAATGTGTGTGTAGTCTGTTGTACCTCTCGCCTCATAAGGGTGACTGAATATTTAAAATTAATTTAAACCCTAGTGAATACTGAAGTGTGCTTTGGGTTGCATTTTATTCCATTTTTTAAATTAATTTATCCCTTATTATTATTATTATTATTATTATTATTATTACTAAATTTTCCTTCCTTTAAATGTCAATTAAAGGCTACGGTTCTGAAGCTACACTCCATTTTAACTGCATTGTTGTTGGTAGTAGTAGTAGTAGTAGTAGTAGTAGTAGTAGTAGTAGTAGTAGTAGTAGTATTTATTCATTCATCATGTCGTTTACATATTTACAGGACTCTGTTTTATATATACATAACTCTTCTAATAACATTATTACTTGAGAAATATTAATCTTATAACTAAACCACATATATTACAGAAGTAGTAGTATTATTATCAACATATTAATACTTAAAATAAATTGAACTTCTAACTATCTCTTGCACACATTAAATATATTATTATTATTATTATTATTATTATTATTATTATTATTATTATTATTATACAAAATCACACCAACCTCAACAGAGTCGAGTAGATATCAGTACAATACCACGTAAGGTGAAACCTTGTGTGTGGTAATTTAGAATATTAATTACATAGTGAGAAATATATTTTAAATGATGCCTGAAATACGAGTATGGGTATGAGTGAATGACGGATATGATCAACAGCACATGGTGGAGCATTGAATAGAAATTGGATATGGTGACGTGATATTCTCATTTAGTTATTTCTTCCATAACAGTTTTATTATCCCTGACAAAGGATTTAAGACACTTCAGACTCATTTTCTGACCTAATAAAGTAGTTTGTAAAGAACCGGGAAGGACATTAAAGAATTTTGGAATGAAGTACTTGAAATTGCGCTTTGTTATGCTAAGTTTGGGTTTGTATAACATACAACGGTGGTTCATCTTACTGCGTGTTGAATATTCATGTTTAATGTTCTCAATTATATTTTTGTTTTTGTTAATTCAAGGGCATAGAGCTGTTTTACATTAAATATATTTGCTTCAGCATATAATTGACTACTTGGGTATAATCTTCCTTTCTGGTACATTATTCGTAATATAAGGTTTTGAACGACCTGTATTTTATTGATTACATTTTTGTAGGCTCCTCCCCATGCCAAAATTCCGTAGCTAAGAATAGACTGAACTAAAGCGTAATAAACCTCTTTTAACAATTTTATACTGGATATGTATTTTAAGTTATGAAATATATAAACAGTTCTTCTGATTTTCTTTCTTAAATCGGTAACGTGACTTTTCCATTTCATGTTCGAATCAATTAATAATCCCAAATACTTAACATTATTTACTTTATAAATTTTGTAGCAGTTACAATTAAATTTACAGTTGATGTTGTGTACAATTAATTCATTAAAATCGTTTCGTGTATCTGTTACAGAAAAATTCATAAATTTTGTCTTTTTAATGTTTAGAAATAATTCATTATTATCTAACCATGCTTGAACTTTAAGCAGTGCTCGAGTTGCTCTCTGTCTGACGAGATTCCAGCTATCACCCTCAACATAAATGACTGTATCATCTGCATATGTTACGACGTGCGTATGTTCGGCATTTGCTATTGTTTTCTCTAGATCATTAATAAATATAATAAACAATAAAGGACCTAATACTGTGCCTTGTGGGACACCCTTTATTATCCTCATTGGTGTGCTTAGATGTTGATTAATTTTGACATACTGTACTCGATCTGTCAAGTAACTCTCAAGCAAATCCAGCACATTACCCCTAAAGCCGTATTTTTCCAATTTCTGGAGGAGCAAGCGGTGTGACACACTATCGAATGCCTTTTCAAGGTCGAGAAATATCCCTGTGGAGAGCAGAGAAGAATTAAGATTTTCGTATATTCTCTTTGTTAAGGCGGATATAGCATCAGTCGTTCCGAGATTTTTAATGAATCCAAACTGTCTGGGCGAAAGTATTTGGTGTTTTTCTAAAAATTGGTAAATATTGTTCTTTAAGCATTTCTCGAATATTTTTGATATTGTTGTAGTTATCGAAATGGGTCTGTAATTTCTAATGTCACAAATATTTCCAGACTTGTGAAGAGGTTTTACTATTGTTGTTTTAAGCTGTTTTGGAAAGTAACCTAAGGTGAAGGAATCATTGATAATATTCAGCAACGGTTCCTTTAATGACTCTATATTTTCTTTAATAATTCGAGCCGAAATATTGTCTATTCCTACAGCTTTGTTTTCATGTACTTCACTCAAACATCTCTTCAGATCGTATTCTGTTACCGGTGCAAGGAAGCAAGTATGAGGGTTGCGAGCGATATTTAATGTGGAGTCGGAAATCTGTCTGTGATGCTTTGCTTTCTCAGTGGTTTCGTTAATGAAATAATTGTTAAATTTATTAGAAATATTTATGTCATCTTTCCAGATTTCACCTTTATATCTGATTTCCTTGATCTCTTCTTTTCTAACTGACCTTTGTGTTATTTCATTGACTATGCCCCAGACCTTACCCCGGTTATTTGAATTGCGATTGATCAGATTCCTATAGTACTCAGTTTTCGTTTTCATAATTAGATCATTTAGTTTGTTCCTATATTTCCTGTACTGTTCTTTAATTTCCAAGTTATCCTTATTTTTTAAATATTGTTGATAAAGTCGGTCTCTTGTGTGAATAGATTTTACCAAACCGTAAGAAATCCATTCTGTTCTTTTGACTTCCTTTGATTTCAATTTAACAGTGGACAGGCTCATGCAGCTTTTAATTGTATTCACGAATTTATCAAGTTTGATATCTAAATCACTGCTGTTTAAGATGTCTCCCCAATTTATTTTACTTAAATGATTTTTAAGCTCAAAATGATCTATTTTAAAACAGTTACGTCGAAAATTTGGTATATTACTAGGGACCGAGGCATTTTGAATGTTGAGACTTACTATTATAGGATAATGATCTGAAATTTTACTTTGAGAGATGATAGACAGAATGTCGTCATTTCTCAACCTACTTTTAATCAAAGCATGATCAATACAGGATTTACTTGTACCAGATACTCTAGTAGGATTGTTTATTAAGGACTGAAAATTTCTTTCTTGTACCATGTTGAGATATTCGTCACAGTCGTGTTCATTTAAAAGGTCTATATTTGTGTCCCCTATTATCAGTTCGGCTTCAACATGGCATCTATCTTGGATATAATGATCTAACGCACTGAGAAACCGCTGTTTGTGATATTCATGTGACCGATATACTCCTGTAATAGCTACTTTCTTGTTGTCATAGTTAATTACTACTCTGAGAAATTTAAAGTCATCGTACTCAATAATTTCCATTTCGTGCTCCAAACCATTTTTTACCATTAATACAACACCATCACATTTGTTAACTGAACCCTCATTGTAATAAGATTTATACAAGGCATGGTTGCTTATATTTACATTACTCAGTGACCAACTTTCTGTTAAAATTACGACATCAAACCTATGATCATATGCTTTCAAAACAACGTCTAACATGTTCTTATTTTTCCTTATGCTTCTAATATTAGTATGAAAAATTTGTAATGTACTTTTCCCTTCCGCATGCTTCTGCAATCTACTCGTGCAATCTTTGATGCCCCTTCTCGTCTCTGAAAGAGGTTGGTATGTTACATAATCATCTTCTAGATCTATTCTGACTATTTACAGGAAAAGGTTAAAGTCAGCTGTTAGTTATTACTAAGAAGGAAGTTTTTGTAAGTACGGAGTTTGTACAGAGGGTTGGGACAAGGTCAGTGTCCAGTGGAGAACCGTAATTAACGAGCTAGTGAAGGTCAAGCAGGTAGACTATAGCCGTTCAGCCAAGCAGGGTGGAATGCAAGAACAGTGAAGGGGAGAGAGAGAGAGAGAGAGAGAGAGAGAGAGAGAGAGAGAGAGATAGCGAGAGGAAGATGTGTCCTAGAAGAGGAAACAAAACTTAATACAAAGGGTTACCAACTTATGGGTTAGTAAACTAAACACAGGTTAGATATGAGTAAGCTCATGGAATGTCACTCATCTGCGTAGCGCGGTGCATGCTGCCATCAGCGGTCTTAAACAGGATAACTCCATCACTGGTCCAGACATTTCTGACGCCGAACTTGGAGATAGCCGCCTTCAGAACCGTCAGTCTGGCAGACGTAAGGTCCTCCCGGATCGTGACACGAGATCCTTTTAAATGCCTTTTCTTTGCGAATATCTCCTTCCTGCTGCGATAACTTGTCATCTTCACGATAATAGGCCGGGGTTTATTACCGATTTTAAGCCCGACTCTGTGGCTCCTGTCGATATCAGTCAATTTTATGTCGGCACCAATGTCACGTGCAACATTTAATACTAAATTGTCCGTGTCCTCATTCGACTCTTCCGGAATGCCAAATATGCGGAGGTTATTTCTACGCTGATATTGTTCCAAATTATCATAATTTGACTTCACTTCCGCTTTAAGTTCTGCGAGTTCCTTGTCTCTCTTGGCAATCTGATTCTTTAGGTCCTCACATGCATTTATATTGAACTGAACAGATTCCTCTAGTCTCTTTAACACACACTCCGTAATTTTGTCCACTATGGTACTCACAATTAATTCCACGAATACCTTAGACTGAAGTGTCTCTTCTATTATTTTCCTCACGGTGTCTTCTGTTGGGTTGGCACTCCTGCACTCGGCCTGCTGTTGATTCTTCTTCGTTCCTGGCGCCATTTCACTATTACACTAATTGCACGGCACTCGAACAAAGAACGAACTAATTGTTGATAGTAATTGATTCCACGATACAAATAGATGCACTGTGGCAAATTACAGCACTGTCGCAATTGTTTACACCTGCCAAAACACTTAAATTCCACGAGCTTAAACTCACGCGTGTTACTCGTATGGCATCTATTATTCTGTTTGATAACGGTTTGATTTGCTTGCATTGTCGCGGTGTAAGTCAATGTTGTAACAATATTTGAGTTGTGCGGACGTTCGTTGTTGTGTGATGTACTTTTGCCGTTGGTGTGATGAACTGGGTCACGAGATGAGTGTTAATTACTTCAGTATTATTGTGTTACCTTATAATGGTTTCCATACAATCATTTATTTGTTTCTCTCTTGATGTGGGCTCTCTCTTAACTTAATTTCGCCTACCTTAATGCTACTTTAGGACATTATCGTTCTGCTGTGGGACGCGAAGAGATGTTTTCATTTGAAACGCTTCCTGTTCACTGAGGGATCTCAAACCATGTATATTTTAAATGTATTAATGCCTGTTGGCTTTTAGTTGTTTAATAACAATTTGGAAAATTGCAAAAGGTTGTAAATTGAAAGGGGCGCGCGTACCCAGACAGGTGCACCTAAAGTATAAATGACTTTAAAAATCTTTATATCTTCCTCAAAAGGAAAGGGGTTCGACCTCGAAAGGTAATTTGTTATGAACTTCAAGGTCAAACTCAAGTTGATTTCATCTTGAAAATATTAGTGAAATTTTTAAAATGGTTGAGGTTGTAGGTATTCTAACTTGGTGACCACGCTTGGTGGTAATTCTTTGAAAACGAGCCTTGCCATTAGTTTTCCTTTTAAATTTAATAGATTTTAATTTGTTTTATACACCCAACTTATCGTCTCTTATATTGTATTAAATATTGGTCTTTTAAGTGTGACGGTGAGTGTTATTATTGTCAATTGCTCTATCGTTTTAGCTCTTTCCACCCTCTGTTATGGTCGATGACCTATTGGTTTTTCCCAGATTCCATCATTTCCCCTTTTTGTGTTTGATCAAGGCCCTTCCCTCCGTAGTTGGCGTGAATCCGCGCTGGGGGGCGCCTCTTATATCTTTAGTGGTAGTGCTGACAGTCGAAGACTTGGGCTGCGATATTGTAATTTTTTTTACTGACCCCTTCTTCGATTGTTGGTGTGCCACACTGCAGTGAACTGTAGACCTTCACGTCTACACCATGCCCAAGAATTAATCTCACATTTAGATACTAATAATAAGCACTTATTAATTTACAAATCTGTATACAATTCTCTGTTTGTCAAGGAGTACTTATATACTACTTCTGCAGATGTTATTACACTTTATACCATAAAAACACGACACAAAATCGGAGAACTCATATCGCTACAGAGCTGCTTGCCACCATTTTGAACTATTTCCTGGTTATTTTGTTGTGATGAGCTACAGATTTAAATATTCAAGAATAGCATTCTTGCAAAACTAAACATTTCAATCCTTCACTTCCATCCAACACAGCCAGACATGAGGCAGTGTTGCCAACATGCTTATCACAGAATATACTTTCCACCTGCCTGAACACTGAGGATGCCGAGGCCAACCTCACGCTCTGAATCAACTCCACTTTTAATTTTGTTTACTCACTTAATTTAACCGTACCAGGATGCATTTCTCAAATAGGTTGCTTACCTGTTACTCATGACCATATTTCAGTTCTATTGATTTGATAGTTCTTGGAATATTGTGAAGAGTGAGTGAATGGTGTTTGGCACTTCTACCATACATTGCGCATGATTGTGCAGAAATCAGCCACTGGTTACACTGTCAGATGTAAGAACAAAGATTGTGGAAGAGCAACAGGAGGCCAAGTTAAATGTTGGAGAGCCATTTAGACACTTAAATATCTCCAAACTGCATAGAGCAGTGTTTATAATGAGGTGATAGAGGTGAAGAAGAATAAACAAAATACAGATGATGGAATATAACACAACAGCCACTGTGGACCATTGCTGGATTTTCAGACACTCGATCCCAAGATCAAATTTTCAAAGGTCAGAATAAATTCTGAGTATGGGAAGCAAATTGAGTACATCAGAACATGATCATCCAACTGCAAATAATGAGGCCTTGAAATATAAGAAGGATTCCAGGCAGGTCTTTGATGTTATTCCTCAACCTGTACCTAATAACACTAAGATAAAAATCTACTATGTCATCATATGAGCCATTATATTTAATGGCTTTGAAACTAAACAAGCTACTGAAGGTAAGAGTAAATATATCGATATCACAGAAAGAAGGTATTAGCGAAATATCACTAATGAAAGAAATAGGGGTTTCGAAAGAAGAATCATAAAGATGTACAGAAGTATAAACGGAGACAGATTCCATGTGCCTAATACACAGCAGGTTGATTCTCTGGACTGGTCATGTTGCAAGAATTGCCAATAGCAAAACCATGGTCACCCAGACACCCCAAGAACACCTATTACAATACGGAGAAAGGAACTGGGATGGTAATATTAATAATCATTGTACTGGTTCAGATAAAAAGTGGTGCCAACTATTGCAAGCTGTGCACTTCGTGACCATATCAATGAGTTAAATCAACAAATTATTAAACAAATTAATTTAAAACGCCACCTGATACTTTGTTTCTTGCCTTTTGGAACAATTATAAAAACATTATCATATACAGAACATGTTTCAACAATTTAGTGGTCATCTTAAGCTGCCTTTAAATATCTTAGCTGAAACATTTTGATTAGTAAGTACATTAAAATCTTAAATTACTTTCCCATGGAAACTTACAACTATTGCTTAAATCACTTGAAATTGGGGGGGGGGAAAGGGGGAATAAGTGTGGAGGATTTTAGTGACGTGGTGTGTAAAAAGTTACTTAATTACAATTACTTAATTATAATATGCATCTACGGTAATATTAAAAAACTTATTTCCTAATTGAACATATTAAAAAATCTTAAAAAGTCTGTATGGGCACTTTTAGTAAAAGCACTAGGTGGCTTGATCTTGCTTATGTTAAAATCGATGTGTATAACAGTCTTCAAGTTTCTTACTGATTGTGTGTGTGTTGACTATCCTCCTATAAAGTTGCCTTTTATTTTTAGTACCAGGTTGTGTTGAACTGTTAATATACAATGGTCTTATGGTGACTTCTCTATTGAGTTGCGTCAAATAGCGGTCTTCAGATTTAGGCAGCTTGCCTCACAATATGCAACCAGCAGAAAGTACGTAGAATTTTAAAATGTCGTTCAACGAAATTCTTCTAATTTAGTTTGACCTCGGAAAGACGTTGTGTTTGGTTATTTTACTTCTTCGTCTTATTTGTCTTCTGTTTACCCATTCTATGTATTCAATTACATGCTCATATAGGAGGTTATGTTGGTCATTCATTTCATTTAAATTCTTTCTTTGTTTTCTAATTTGTCGAGAAAAATGTGGATATTTTCTAGGTTGTTCATAGGACTTCCTTCATTAATCCTACTAAGGATTTGAAGATCTTGCTTGATGTTATTGAATATATGGCTTGCCTCTTTCGTATGAGCTCCCATAGCACATTATCTCCTGTACTTCTCTGCATTAACATGCTCCTGATATCTAATTGTAAGGCTTCTCCACATTGTCCTACATATGTTTTTTTACACTGATTGCATATCTACTTATAAATGCCTTACTACTGAAATTCGTCATCCTTAAGTTTATTGACCTTGTTATGATTGAAGAGTCTATGTTCCGTGTTGTAGTTAGTTGAGTATGTTACTTCGGTGCATTGTTTCTTAAACGAGTTTGTTATTTCATAAAGCCTCGGGTTATTAAAGGTGAATTTCATGTACCCCTTCGCTTTCTCCGATTGTTGCTTTAATTTTATTTGTTGCTGATATTTGCACTTAGAAATAATTTTATTGATGAATTTCAAACTATAAACGTTAAAAAGAGCTTGCTGGCAGATGTGAGCTAGTTCCTCCTTCCTGTATTTTTCTGTTAATGGAATTTCATAGGCCCTGTTTACGACGCTATAGTAAGCAGATTTCTTTTGTGAAATAGGGTGCAAGGATTCGCTTTGTATTGTGGTCGGTGTAAAAGTGGGATTTCTGTGTATTTGTACATGGAACTTCTTGTTTTCCTGGATTGCCCGAATGTCTACAAAATTCAGTATGCCTTCTTGTTCTTCTACAGTAAATTTAATGTTAGGGTCTAGGTTATTTAAGGTATTTAGAATGTTGTGATTGTTATCAAGTTCATTATTTATTATGGCATAAGTGTCATCAACATAGCGCAGCCAGGGATCTAGTCCTTAAATGTGGCGCACTATCTGAGTGCGTTCTAGGTAATCGAGGTATATATTAGCTAAAATCCCAGTAGCCGGAGCACCAATAGGGACTCCATCTTGCTGATTTATTCTATTATTGAAAGAAAATGAATTATGGTTAAGTACGAATTCCAAGATAATCATAACATTTTGTATTTCAAGTTTCCTAAAGCGTTTGTGTTCCAATAGATTCCTTTTTATAATCTTAATGGTGTCTTTTATGGGAATATTAGTATACATATCTTTAATGTCAAAGGAGCTTCTTGTGTGGGAGGAAGTTAATTTAGTCTTTAACAAGCTTGCAAAACTCCTTGGAGTTTTCTAACGACGCTTTGGTGAAAAGGCGTAATTTGAGTTAAAACTTATGGATGAATTGAGATGTTTTGTATGTGCAAGTTTTACAAAAGTTAATTACCGGTCTAATAGGAACATTGTTTTTATGTAGTTCAGGCTTATCCCTTGCTTTGGGAAGTCCTGGGTTCATATTTATGAGCTTCTGTATTTCTTGGTTGTTTAAGAGGAAGTTACTTTGTTTTAGTATTCCTTTCAAGTTCCTTTGTATTTTTAGGGTGGTGTCCTCCTCATGACCTTAAATTTGTTGTTATGGAAAAAGGTTTCTATTTTCTTAATGTATTCGGTTTTGTTTATTATTGCAACTGTTCCACCTTTATCGGCTTTCGTTACAACTACATTACTTTGTCAAATTTTACGTTTTTTTAATAGTCGGAAATCGATTCTAATCCTTTAATTACAGAGGGAATATTTTTACTAGCTTCGCACCTTAGATCGTTTTGAATATCAATTGGTAGGGTCTGTATGGCCGATTCAGTTTCTGCTAATGTTTGTATTAGTCCTTGACTTTATTGATACCATGCCAATTGGGATTTGGTCCTTTTCCTAACATTTGTAATTTCTGTTCTGTGAACGTTGTGGGAGTCTTTCATTATTAACGGATGCCTTAAGCTGTGGTGTATTTTGTTTTGCTGGTGCATTGATTTTTAAATTTTCTAGTTTCTTATTTAATGTGAACTGTTTCTTTTCCATTGGACTCTCTATTTTATCTCTGCTGTATTTTTGTACGGAATCCCATTCTAGCGGTACGAGATTTGTTGAAGCTGAAAGGTGCGCTTAATAAAGTTACCTGTTAAGGAACGATTTCTCCCTGTACATAAATTTGATTTCACTTTTAATCCAAAGATGGTTGATTGTTCTTTGTATTGTAATTTGGAATACAGAATGTATGTTGTTTCTTTGCGTCCCTTTTAAAAATTTTGGAATCAGGTAGCTATTAAGACATTCTTTAAAAATATTGCATCCTTACTTACTTTTGCAAGTTTCATCTTTAGTTTTAGATAGATGTTTTCACTATTTCTTGCTTGGATAGTGTTCGTATTGCAAACTGTGCACTTCATGACCGCATCGATGAATTCAATCAACTAATCATTAAACAAATTAATATAAAGGTTCGGTTAGGTGGTGTTTTAAATTAATTTGTTTAATAATTTTTGATGGTGCCAACTAGGCGGCCTGCTGATCACTAGATACTACAGGCTGACTTATTGTGATTTTGTGGAATTTTCTCACGAGCCACGATCAAACCAACAAGTTCGACCATGACTGAAGTACAGGAGACAAAATTCGAGAATGATCTTGATGGACCTGTTCTCGAATTGAACCCAAGATATTGGGATATCGAGGACTTCACTCCACGTCTTGTCTGCAGAAGGAGCTACTCTACATATAAATAGCAAATTCCATAATGTCAAGGATTAGGGGTGTAAAATCTAATTAAGCTAAACAGTACTTACTTGTCTTCTTCTTTGACACAAGCGACCAACTGACCTACTGTGTGCTCATCTAGAGTTATTTCATTCTTAATATCGCTGGAAGGCTGTAAGGAACAAATATGCAAAACAAAGTAAGAAACGTGCAGTAAACAGATTACTAGAGTAAAAGTTTATAAATAGACATGACATAGCTAACAAAATAAACTACATAATTGCACAATGAAAATAAAAATTTATTCTACCAATATAAAAATGAAACAAGCAAACAAGTGTTAAGTCAAAGTTATATGAAGTACACGAACAAGAAAAGGAACCCATAATAAGATAAAGAGGACAGCACTGGAAGAGGGAGAAAAAGAAGAAGAAAAACTTGAAGGACGACAATTATCTCTGCAATTCTTTTCTTCTTTTCCTACAACTTTCTGTCACCACGTTCATCCTTTATGCGTTCTTAAATGACTGGTCACTTGTTTGTTTCTCGTGTTCCCACAGATGACTCTGATTGTCAGATAGACATGCGTTGGATCTTAACCTGAGAAAGGCCGATCTCTTTCTTGCCTACCAGGTTCAAGTTCGTACAACAAATAGTCAGTTGTTGGACTTTCCATTGACTCTAGACAATCTGAAGGCATTATTAATATGGACTTAAAATATTTACATGGTTCATGGTGTGGTTACTGTAGTCACGTCCTAGTTCGTGAACCATGGGCAACGGCTGAGTGGCCTAGTAAGTGGTCCTGAGAGTCGGGATACCAGTTGCTGTGGAATGGGAGTGGGCATCTCGGACATATTCTGAGTCATGGCCCTCCTTGTGCTCTGGCGGCTAGGGCTATACAATCCACCGGTGGTTCATAACCCGTTTGAGGATATATTCTCACCTGGACTATGTGTAAGTAGGGTAGCATCCTGCTTCATGAATTTACCAAGCTCAGAACATTTTAAGCAAACCTCGACCTAGGGAGTAACGGAGTCCCACTCCCATTTGACAGGCGAGGGACTCCTTGGAAACAACTTGGCGAACGAAATGGAATTCGATGGGGAGCTATCAATATTAATGGGGCTTATGGAAGAATGAAAGTAGAACTAGCTGAGTCAGCAAAGAGGATGCACCTGGATGTGCTAGGAGTAAGTGATATTAAGGTAAGGGGAGATGACGAGGAAGAGATAGGAGATTATAAAGTGTACTGGACGGGTGTTAGAAAGGGAAGGGTAGAGTATGGAGTAGGGCTCTTTATCAGGAATACCACTGCACGCAACATAGCTTCTGTTAGGTAAGTAAATGAGCGAATGATGTGGGTAGATTTGGCAGTTGGAGGAATTAGGACGAAAATTGTCTCAGTGTATTCACCATGTGAGGGTGCAGATGAGGATGAAGTTGACAAGTTTTATGAAGCATTGGGTGACATCGTAGTCAGGGTCAACAGCAAGAATAGAATAGTGCTAATGGGCGATTTCAATGCGAGAGTTGGAAATAGACCTGAAGGATATGAAAGGGTGATTGGTAAATGTGGGGAAGATATGGAAGCTAATGGAAATGGGAAGCGTTTTCTGGACTTCTGTGCTAGTATGGGTTTAACAGTTACGAATACATTCCTCAAGCATAAGGCTATTCACCGCTACACATGGGAGGCTAGGGGTACCAGATCCATAATAGACTATATCTTAACCGACTTCGAATTCAGGAAATCTGTTAGGAATGTATGAGTTTTCCGGGGATTTTTCGATGATACAGACCACTATCTGATCTGTAGTGAACTAAGTATCTCTAGGCCTAGGGTAGAGAACGTGAAATCTGTCTGCAAACGAATAAGGGTGGAAAATCTCCAGGATGAGGAAATTAGACAGAAGTTCATGGATATGATTAGTGAGAAGTTTCGAACAGTAGATAGTAAGCAGGTTCAGGATATAGAAACTGAATGGGTGGCATACAGGGATGCTGTAGTAGAAACACGAAGGGAATGCCGAGGAAGAACTGTGTGTAAAGATAGGAAAAGGCGAACATCTTGGTGGAATGATGAAGTGAGAGCAGATGGCCCCAAACAAGGGCCGAGGCAGACAGGGATTTGTACGTAGATGAAAGAAACAGAGCGAAACAAACATATGTTGAAACCAAAAAGAAGTCTTGGGAAGATTTTGGTAATAACCTGGAAAGGCTAGGTCAAGCAGCAGGGAAACCTTTCTGGACAGTAATAAAGAATCTTAGGAAGGGAGGGAAAAAGGAAAGGAACAGTGTTTTGAGTAACACAGGGTGAACTCATAAGATACTAGGGAATCACTGGACAGGTGGAAGGAATATTTTGAATATCTTCTCAATGTAGAAGGAAATCTTCCTGCTGGTATTGCGAACAGCCAAGTTCATGGGGAGGAGAAAAATGATGTTGGTGAAATTACGCTTGAGGAAGTGGAAAGGATAGTAAACAAACTCCATTGTCATAAAGCTGCAGGAATAGATGAAATTAGACCTGAAATGGTGAAGTATAGTGGGCAGGCAGGGATGAAATGGCTTCATAGAGTAGTTAAGATAAGCATGGAGTGTTGGTAAGGTACCTTCAGATTGGACAAAAGCAGTAATTGCTCCTGTCTATAAGCAAGGGAACAGGAAGGATTGCAACAACTATCGAGGTATCTCGTTGATTAGTATACCAGGCAAAGTATTCACTGGCATCTTCGAAGGGAAGGGTTCGATCAGTAGTTGAGAGGAAGTTGGATGAAAACCAGTGTGGTTTCAGACCAAAGAGGGGATGTCAGGATCAGATTTTCAGTATGCGCCAGGTAATTGAAAAATGTTACGAGAGGAATAGGCAGTTGTGTTTATGTTTCGTAGATCTAGAGAAAGCATATGACAGGGTACCAAGGGAAAAGATGTTCGCCATACTGGGGGACTATGGGATTAAGGATAGATTATTAAAATCAATCAAAGGCATTTATGTTGACAATTGGGCTTCAGTGAGAATTGACGGTAGAATGAGTTCTTGGTTCAGGGTACTTACAGGGGTTAGACAAGGCTGCAATCTTTCACCTTTGCTGTTAGTAGTTTACATGAATCATCTGCTGAAAGGTATAAAATGGCAGGGAGGGATTCAGTTACGTGGAAATGTAGTAAACTGTCTGGCCTATGCTGACAACTTGGCCTTGATAGCAGATTGTGCCGAAAGCCTGCAGTCTAATATCTCAGAACTTGAAAATAAGTGCAATGAGTATGGTATGAATATTAGCCTTTCGAGGACTAAATTGATGTCAGTAGGTAAGAAATTCAACAGAATTGAATGTCAGATTGGTGATACAAAGCTAGAACAGGTCGATAATTTCAAGTATTTAGGTGGTGTGTTCTCCCAGGATGGCAATATAATAAGTAAGATTGAATCAAGGTGTAGTAAAGCTAATGCTGTGAGCTCGCAGTTGCGATCAACAGTATTCTGTAAGAAGGAAGTCAGCTCCCAGACAAAACTATCTTTACATCGGTCTGTTTTCAGGCCAACATTGCTTTACGGGAGCGAAAGCTGGGTGGACTCAGGATATCTTATTCATAAGTTAGAACAGACATGAAAGTAGCGAGAATGATTGGCGTACAAACAGGTGGGAACAATGGCAGGACGGTACTCAGAATGAGGAGATAAAGGCTAATTTAGGAATGAACTCGATGGATTAAGCTGTACGTGTAAACCGGCTTCGGTGGTGGGGTCGTGTGAGACGAATGGAGGAGGATAGGTTGCCTAGGAGATTAATGGACTCTGTTATGGAGGGTAAGAGAACACCCGAATTTTGGAATTTATTCTTATTATTATTATCATTATTATTATTATTATTATTATTATTAACGATATGAGTGTTATAAACTAATTTCGAGTTTGTGTTGTTAGTCCTAAAAGCGATTCTTAAATTACGTCTTTTTAATAGATTCGTAATACTATATATATTACTGTTATTGTATGTAAACACGGCAAATTTCTTATTATCTTTTTCTTTTTGTTCTTGTATTAACGTAGTCTTAGGCTTATTTTTCATTTTATTTATAATCCTGTTTACAAACTCATTATAGCCATTCTTGTATGCTAAATGGTATATAGTATCGATTTCTTTTGTAAACAGGATTATAAATAAAATGAAAAATAAGCCTAAGACTACGTTAATACAAGAACAAAAAGAAAAAGATAATAAGAAATTTGCCGTATTTAGATATAATAACAGTAGAATATATAGTATTATGAATCTATTCAAAAAACGTAATTTAAGAATCGCTTTTAGGACTAACAACACAAACTCGAAATTAGTTTATAACACTCATATCAATAATAATAATAATAATAATAATAATAATAATAATAATAATAATAATAAAAAAATTCCAAAATTCGGGTGTTTATAAACTGAAATGTGCTAGTTGTTTAAAAAGTTACATAGGACAAACAGGTAGGAACTTCATTATAAGATATCAGGAACATACCAGAGCCAAGAAATACAGCAGATACTCGGCCTTGAACGAACACGTGACCGACTCTAATCACATGTTTACAAACATAGATAATGACCTCTAAATACTGAAAACCGTAAATAAAGGCCATTTATTAAACATATATGGGGAAATCTACATTTATCTGGACCAGAGAAACAATCCAACAAATATCAATGAGCTTCCTGAGAAGTATAACATTTTATATGAAGAACTATTAAAAGCGAAAGTTAGGAAGAAACGTCAGACTCTAACACGTCACACGCTCGGTGACACTGAGGTTGTTCAACTTGGGAAACACTCTCCTACTTCCCCTCCACACTTCCCGCTCAGCGTAGCTACTACCAGTACTTGTTTTAAAGCAGATGCACAGTTACCTCGGTAGAAGTGAGTCCTTCTCCGCACATCGGGGCCAATAATAAGGAGTAAGTAATACGATTTTGTTACATTGCATTATATTTATTTCATCTTCCATTTCACGTTACTTACACTTATATTATTTTTTATTTTTTATTTTATTTCAGATAAGATTATATCCATTGCTACACAGAACTTTACCATCACGGCCCCGATCTGACTTTAAATTCTGAAGCATTTAAATTTTACAATACCATCTAAGGAATGCTTATTAGGTTTTAACAAATCTTTCGCCAAGAGATAAAAAATAAGTGTGCTATTTACAACAAGTGATATTTTAAGATTTTATAAGCAGCACTGGTATTTTCTAAGAACATCAACAAGAGAAATATGGACAGTTTAACTGTTTTATCTGTTTTATGACTTGCAATTTTAACAAAATTTCGAAGAACTTGTTTTAAATGTCAACAATTTTAATGTGTCTTTCCAATTTTAATATTTATTTCTGATATATTAATGTTAATTTGTTACTAGCTTATGATGTACCTTAGGGGACGAAACATGTACTAGATATAATAAATTATATATTGTATTGAATAGGCGGACCACTTAATTATAATATTTAAGTTTATCTTGAATATTCATTGATTGATTCGTTGTTTCTTGCCGGATTTTTTGCAAACCTTGTAGGAATAGAGACAAAATATGGGGCTACATAGTGATGTGGATTTTACCCAATTATTGCTGTGAGAGAAGTTATTAACCGAACAACCTTTCGAACATTACATGCTGACGTAGGCTCTCTCCTGTGTCACGGGAGGCAGACTATGACGTCAACCCACTCTACGTCACACACACAGGTTGCTCGCTGTACCTGGCTGCCTTCTGCTGCTGAGCCGGCGCGTAGCACGAAGTTTAAGCTTTAATTGCGGGGACTTAGTTCCAGACCGCTGTTCCCGGTACAGTATATGTGGCTCACCTTGGACAGCCTGTTGAGAAGCTAAGTTTAAATGAACGGACTAATACTAACGGGTGGAGTATAGTGAGGTACGTTATGTCTGATGGGGTGAGGGGGAGGGGGAGGAGATGATAGGAAGAGGAGTTTAAGCCGCGTCCTGTGAACAATGTGGTACGGGTTTGTAACTTGATAGGATATTGTGTATCGCGCTAAATATTGACTGCCTATTGGGAAGATCGACATATCTAAAGATATTAATTAAAAAATTAAGAGATGTTAGTTTTTTCTGAGATTTCGTTCAGGTACGAATTGGAGTTAAAGAACTGATCCAAGTGAATGAAGCATTCCTCTGTGACGTTGAGAAAAAGGCCTTTGTTTACATTCATAAAAACTTCTAAATCGTGTTTTATGTTACTGAGTTGTGCTTGAAATCCTGAATGTGTTGTCCGACTGACGAGTATCTATTACATTTGTGGCATTTACATGTCCCATGTATCTGATTTTGAAGCTAATCCCCGTCTGTCCAATATATAAGAACTCATAGTTTTGACATTGGAATCTGTAGACACCGTTTTTGATAAATGTCAGTTTTATTAATTGAGCTGGTATTATATATGATGTCCGTATTTCCATTATCAGTTTGATATACGATTTTAGTGTTATGTTTCTTCAAAATATTTGTAATGCTGTAAATATCTTCATTGAAAGTAAAGGTTGAATAAGTATCAGGCTTAGTTTCCTCTATAGTTAAAGTTGAATTTAAGCGATATCTGCGTTTATTAAGGGGGGGGGGGGTGCATGAAATACATGTGCAAATATAATCATTCCCCAAATCTACAATTTTTAGGGTACATAACTCAAATTTAGTACAGAGGTTAAGAATGGTTAAATGCATCTCTTCACTATTTTTCATAACTTAAGCAAAATTAAATTGAAGCGTTTTGCAATTTATAAATTTTATGACCCTGTGATCAACGAAGGTACCATTTTCTCATACACTTTTCAACAAATTGTCAGAAAAATTGTACAGTGTAACCTTAATATATATAGAAACACTCCACAGAAGCATTTTTAAATACTATGATATTTAGTTAATTTTATGTTTAATTATTTTGTAAACTGAAAAAAAATACCAATAAAAAATCTATATTTCTTCTTGTATATCTCGGCGTACAGGAATGATATTAATATTTGGCCCTGTGTATATGTTTGCTATACACACAGCAATGGAGATGCCAAAAATCATGGCTCTATCTTTTCTAGTTTCTGAGAAAGGTGTACTTTAATAACGGAAATGGTGATTCTGAGAAAATGCACTTTAAAGTTGATCTTATTTTTTCCTTTCAATTCTGTTTATGAAAAGGCTCCAGAACTGTACTGAATGTCCTCCTTTCCTTCAAGACTTCCCTTTTGGTTTCTTGTTTTCTGCCTTCCTTGCTTTACCCGGTCGTCAACTGACATTTCAGCTGCAGAGAGGCGCTGTAAATCTATTTTTCTCAAGAAATCTTGAGTGAAAATTCCAACATTACAGCCCATAATCTCTAATACCTTCATCCTCACTAAGTTCCCGCCATTAAATACAAGAACTGTATCATACGTTGCAATTCTGACAACTGTAGCAGATGAAAAAGTGGTTTTAGGGCATCGTTTCCTTACGAGTGAATTTAGAGATTAATTTGGACTTGGGTTTTGCAAATATTACACTTTTGAGAAGTTCATGATCGGCCAGAAACCTGTAAGTGGGCTTGACAACATCTAGGATACATTTTGGAAGCCTCTGCTTGTGGATGTAGGGGCCTGTAGATATTTAGAGCAGCTAATGTGGCACAGATTACGAATGGGTTGTTCATCTGTTTACACCATGTAAAATATGTATCCAATACAGTCCTTACTTCGGGCCTAACCTCAATCCTGGTTTGTTTCACATGTCTTGCGTTCACTAACTTCTGTAAAATCTGTTTATTCAGTCTTCTATACACTCTTTGTGACCATAGCATTATTGAATGATGAAAGAATCGAACACATGCGTAAATCTCCGTCAGTAGCAGAAGGCAAAACAAGAATTTATTGCTTCTTCATAAACAAAGCAGCTGGTTTGGTATTGTTTCTATGATGCGGAACACAGTCATAGATGATATATAAAACCAAAGAGTACGTATCACAGCCTTCTAGATGTATCCCGTGCAAGTTTGCTTGAAAGAAAACCACGGAATCGATCTTCACCGAGCTAGTATTGAAGTAATGGGCGTGGCAGTAAGGTCGCGTCACACAATTATTTATTATTTTTCAGGCACTTCGGATGCAATTTCATCCTTGAAACTTTGGGAACATATTGGCAATGAGTTCTACCATTAAATAAAAGATAAATTGAAAATTGAGATTTTGGGACCATTTCTTGAACGTCCCAACTTAATAACGCACTCTGTAAATGCATTATCATACCCATTATATTTAGCTATGGAGCAAATTATATTTAATTCCTTATTTAAATTTTCAAATTTAGTGGTATACTGAATGCCCGGTCACCCATACTGCTGTAGGTAGCACATGTGTGTGCTTTGCGATGGAAAAAAATCTTTCTTGATGGTAGTAGATATCTGTGTCATTTTCCTGTAAATATTGTATTCTCTAGAAGAAGGAATTCTGTTTAATGTGAGATCTAGAAAATTAATGCTTCAATTTGACTCATATTCCAGAGTGAACTTTATATGTGGATCAATATTGTTTAAATTGTTAAGGGTGGAACCTGCAACAGTAATTCATTTGTCACGGATGACGCGAGTGTCATCTACAAACCTGGTTGAAAATTTTATGTTCGCAAATCCCTATTGTTATTAATTGCTGTATGCTCTAAATAGTCAATGTACATTTCCGCTAATATCCCTGAGGTCAGCGACCCAACAGCCAATCCTGCTGATACATGCAATTATTAAAATGGAAGGAATTATCTTTAACTACTAGTGTCAAAATTTCCATGAAATCTTGGATATGAATTTACTGAGGTTACTATATTTAATAAAATTATTTTTGATAATAGGAAAAAGTTTCTTAGTATTGATACTCGGATACATACTTGTTATGTCAAAAGACTGCAACCAGTGGAAAGGCTGTATTTCAAAGCCATCTAGATTCTCAATTAACTCAATGGTTTTTTCACAGACATATTTGACAGAAAATTATAATTCTTTCTTAGAAACTTCTGGATAAATTGTGTTTATACAATGGGCTTGGCCTATAATTGATGATGGGGCATATGGGGACGCCAGCCTCATGGATCTTAGGTAAAGTTTTCGCTACTGGCAGTCTGAGGTTCATAGTTATTACATTTGCCTACTTGTGTTCTTTAAATAAGAACTACGTATTCTTAGGTTTGATTTTAGGAGACGTATATGTTGGGTCGGATCTTTTTAGTCACTGTAAAAGAGCTCTTCTTTAAAAATTCTTCAGTTTTTTCGCTGTAATCTGTTTTTTCATTATTACTGTCATGTTCCCTTTACTGCCCTAATAATAATGAGGTTCTTATCTTCAATTTTATTTTCGAGGTTTATGACATGTTCCCGTTCTACAAACTGTTCTTGTTTTCTATTGTTACTAGTAACATCTTGTATTTCCGGGGGCATTTTATTAACAGCTACTTCCGAGTCTATAATCATTTTGGTAGTGGCGTTGATTATATTTGTATTCATCCAATTGTGTTTCGACCTTTTCTAGTATCTTGTTTTCCTGCTCTATTAGTACTGTTTTTGACAAATTTATAACGAGAAGGTGAAATTTCTAAATCAAGTTGTTTAAATGGTTATGATTTTCTGTTTCCCGCTTTTTTGTCGCATTATCCTTTTCGTCTAATACGAGCTGTTTTGGGGCTAATAATATAGAGTCCGAAGTAGCTGTTAATAAAATGACCCTGGAAATACAAGATAAGGTCAGATTCAATATTAGGAGAAAAATGAACAAAATTCATGTATCAAAAAGAAGAACATTACCTACTAGTAGCAATAGAACCCAAGAACATTTTGTAGAATGGGAACAGGTAAAAACCTCAAAAAGAAAATTAAAGATAAGAACCTCATTGTCACTGTGGCAGGTAAAGGAAACAAGACAGTAATAAAGGAAAAAACAGATTACACTGAAAAAAACACAGAATTTTTCAATAAGAGCTCTTTTACAGTGACTAAAAATGATCCGATCCAACAGATACGTCTACTAAAATGAACCCTAATAATACATCATGTTTATTTACAGAACAAGAGAAGAGAAACTAATAACTATCAACCTCACACTGCCAGTAGCAAAAGCTTTACCTAAGATCCATAAGGCTGGCATCCCCATATGCCCCATCATCAATTATAGGCCAAGACGATTGCATAAATTAACACAATTTATCCAGAAATTTCTAAGAAGGAATTATAATTTTATGTTGAATAAGTTTGTGAAAAATACCATTGAGTTAATTAAAAACTAGATAGCTCTGAAATACAGCCTTTCAACTCGTTGCATTCTTTTGACATAACAAATATGTATCTGAGTATCAATACTAAGGAACTTTTTCCTATTATCCAAAATAATTTAAATAAATATAGTAATCTCAGCAAATTCCACATCCAATATTTCATGGAAATTTTGAAACTAGTAGTTAAAATAATTTCTTCTGCTTTAATAATTCCATGTATCAGCAGGATGGTTTGGCTATGGGGTTGCCTGCTTCAGAGATATTACAGGAAATATACATTGGACTATTTAGAGCATGTGGCAATTAATAACAATAGTAACTTTGCGAACATAAAATGTTGAACCAAGTTTGTAGATGGCACTCTCGTTATCCTTGAAGAAAGAATTACTGATGCAGGCTCCACCCTTAACAATTTAAACAATATTGATCTGCAGATAAAGTTCACTCTGGAATCTGAGTCAAATGGAAGCATACATTTTCTAGATCTCTTGTTAAACAGACTTCCTTCTTCTATACAATACAATATTTACAGGAAACAGACACAGACCGCTACTACCATCTTGAAAGATTCTTTCCATCCCAAAGGACACAAATGTGCTACCTACAGCAGTATGGTAGATCGGGCATTCTGTATACTGCTAAATAAAGAAAATGTTAATGAAGAATTAAGTACTATTCGCTCCATAGCTAAATATAACAGGTATGATAATGCATTTATAGAGCACATTATCAATAAAGGCAGATATCACTTAAATTCAACTTTAAGTATTAGAGAAAACTAAACCTGATCATTATTCAACCTTTATTTTCAATGAAGATATTAAGAGCATTACAAATATTTTGAAGAAATGTAACACAAAAATCGCAGTCAAACTGATAATAGGCTAAGAGCTAGATGCGTGTAAGTAAGCTCCGCAACTCACCTGCCTAAATCGCAAGACAGCTATAAAGTTGTAATCGCGAGGGAGTGTAATTCGAAAGTTTAGGATACCACCTCATCGTGTGTGCAACTATGATCCTCAAAGAAGTGAAGGAAAGAATTACAGGCTTCGAAAGCAAATGGCTCAATTCCAGGCCCGCCTGGAGGAAGCCATGGCAGTGCTACCAACCCCAGCGATGTTCTGACTGTGCTTCAAGCGGACTTCCGAACATTTAGAAATTCCATCTGTGCTGAACTCTCTGTTCTGAAAGACAATGTCGAAGATATCGAGAAACGACTGGAAATTCAGGAGGCTCGGAGTGACGAAGCGGAACAGTACAGTAGGCGTAATTGTCTCCTTCTGCATGGAGTGAGTGAAACGCCTAATGAGGACATCTATGGAAAGGTCATTGAAACTCTCCGTGATAACCTGAAAATCGAACTGTCCATGGACTCCATCGATCGCTGTCATCGACTGGGACGCCAACGTAGATCGACTGCAGACGTAGTGACCGAGGGTAATCGACCTATCATAATAAAATTCCTCCGGTACCACCAGCGGGATCAAATTTGGCGCGCTAAGCGACAGCTGAAAGGCTCCAAACTACTTATAACTGAATCCCTCACTAGGCTGAGAAAGGACATCTTGAATAAGGCACGAGACCCTTTTGGACTGCGTAACACATACAGCCAAGAGGGAAGGATAATCATTCACGTATCCGGCAAGAAATTCCAAGTGAACTCACTCGCGGAATTACATTCACTAATCAGGCAATATGGTGAAAGCGACATATGAACAATGTGCATCCTGTGTAGTTTATTTATTTTTAATTTAGTGCATAATTGTGAATGTGTGTGTGTGTGTGTTTGTGTGAATCAGCTGGCCACCGTATGTACGAGGAAATTAAGGTAAGCCGCATGTTTCACATTCCGTTAGCATGCTTGAGTTGAGAAGGGCTATTAAAAGTCCCCCTCCTTGCTCCCTCCCTCACCCCCCAGCATTCCTCTGTAGGACAGACCCCCAACACTCTCCCTCCACAGCCCTTTCACCGGAACATACATCTGGAAGGACACGACCTGCCACTGACCGTTCCTCAACACTTTCTCCTTCCTATTCTACCCATACCATTTTAGAGAAGGAACTGATGTCATTTAATCGCGCCCTGTTGTGTGCGTATGTCAACAGCCAATCCATCGTTGCTCACCTCGACGACTGAAGATGATATTTGAAGACAGTCCAATTCATATCGCTGCTGTAAGCGAGAGTTGGCTCCGTAGTTCGATTCCCGCAAGCATGGTTGACATATCGGGCTATGATATTCACAGGCATGATCGGACGAACAGACGGGGTGGTGGGGTCGCACTATATTGTAAATCTATGCTCAAGAGTAAAGTTGTTCACACGTCTACTCCTGCTGTAAAAACGGCTCCTGAATATATGTTCGTAGAGGTGCTTGTCAATTCTGTAAAAGTACTTGTAGGAGTAGTATATAGGCCTCCTGACGCAGTGCGAGACTTTCATGACTTAGAAGACAGCTTACTGAGACTGCTACCATCATACGAGCACGTGATACTTTTTGGTGACTTTAACATCAATTTATTAACTCTGAACAACGACGCCTCACGACTACAAAATATTTTTAAATCGTGTGACATGACTATATTACCCCTTAAACCCACCCACCATGTCCATACTTCGACTATTTCTGCTGATACATTCATAGACCTAGTAATAACAAATAACCCTCAAAAAATCCTTCACCACAGTCAAGTATCTGTTCCTGACATATCTAAACAAGACCTCATATACTTAGCATACTCTCTTCGCGTGCCGAAGTACCGACCAAAATATGTAACGTTTAGAGACTTTAAAAGGATGAAGTTAATACAACTGAGACAAGATGCACAACTCTGCCCCTGGAATGACATAATGATGAAGAGTGACATTGACGAGAAAGTGGAAACATTTAATTCCTATTTACATGAATTGTACAACAAACATGCACCAAAGCGTTCTGTGAGAGTAACACGTCCACCCTGCCTTTGGCTGACTGCTGATGTTAAGACTATGATGAAAGAACGAGACGCACTACATCGACGCTATAAGCAGACTCAACTAGCTGACGTACATGAGCAGTACCGTGTTCTTCGAAACCGAATTAAGCTTGTAATTCGTAATAAGAAATTTAATTATTTCCAGCATTTAAACAAAAACATTAACACTGGTTCCACATGGCGACAACTTCGGTCACTGGGTATTGGCAAACCACTTGCGAAGCATACTGATCCCGAGGTGTCCCTTGATGAACTAAATACATATTTCTCCACGGAACGTCTAACTCCTGACACAACGACAGTACAAAACAACATTGACAATATATTAAGGGAACAATCCCCAGTCCGTCCTGCATTCGAATTTGATATCGTTACAGAACATGAAGTAAGAAGGGAAGTTAATTCAATAAAATCTCACGCAACAGGAGCTGATGAAATTCCCATTTCATTTGTGACTTACATAATCGACATAATACTGCCCATTTTTACGCATTTACTTAATACCTGTCTTACTTCAGGCAAAATCCCAATTAAATGGAAAGATGCACTCATTGTGCCTGTCCCAAAAATCTCTCCTGCAAGCAATGCATCTGACTACCGACCTGTCTGCATCCTCACAGCACTTTCTAAGTTTCTGGAGAAGATAATGCATAAACAAATTGTTAAATACTTGGAAAAACATTCTGTACTTGATCCCTTACAGTCTGGTTTTAAGAAAGGACACAGTACTGCAACTACACTAATCAAAATCACGGATGACATTAGACGGGCTATGGACGAACGAAAACTGACTATACTTATCCTTCTAGACTTTAGCAGTGCGTTTGACACTGTAAATATAGACATACTGTTAGCTAAGTTACAAAAACTTCACATGGCTCATTCTGCTATTCAGCTCTTGGGCTCATACCTAAAAAACAGACGACAGCAAGTTGTATCAAACATGAAGACTACAGAATGGAGGACTAAGCTATCTGGCGTTCCCCAAGGGTCTATTCTTGGACCTCTTTTATTCTTAATCTATATTAATGACATTTCTTCTCATCTGAACGACTGCAACTATCATCTTTATGCCGACGATCTTCAGATATACTCACACTTTAAGGTCCCTAACATTGACAAAGCAATCCACCATATGAACTCGACTTTAAATTCAATTAGCTCGTATGCTAAAGATAACTGCCTATTAATTACCCCGAAGAAAAGGCAAGCAATCATAATAGGACAATCTAGACTTTTAAATATGCTAAACATCATACAGCAGCCTAACCTCATGCTCTGTGGTGAAGCTATACCTTTTCAAAAGTCTGTAAAAAACCTAGGCGTTGTCATGAATGACACATTAAACTGGAATGACCATATAACAAGGGTCTGCAGAAAAGTATATGCATCTCTTCACCCCCTAAAAATGAAACAATCCATTCTTGCACACAGCATGAAAATAAAACTTATTCAAACCCTCATTTTTCCAATAATTTATTACTGTGATGTCGTATTAACCGGTGCAACTGCAGAACAAACTATGAAACTTCAAAGGGCAATGAACTCTTGCATACGATTTATATTTTCTTTGAACTTTAGGACACATATTTCCCCTTATTATGAGAAGCTATCCTGGCTGAAAATTGATCAACTAAAGAATTTACATACTGCGACACTAATTTTCCGTGCTTTCCCATTTTCACACCAGGAAAATGCTGGGGCTGTACCTTAATTAAGGCCACGGCCGCTTCCTTCCCACTCCTAGCCCTTTCCTGTCCCATCGTCGCCATAAGACCTATCTGTGTCGGTGCGACGTAAAGCAAGTAGCAAAAAAAGTATAATTTTAACAAACACAACAGGCCTTTCGAGACAAGTGTAATGAGATATACTAACGCATATTTCTACAAGTTCTTTACATAAACAAGGTGTTATCAAATAAAATTACGTTTTCACTTTAACAACATTTGAATAACAAGAGTCTTAAACGACAGACAAATTATCGCCAAAGATTCAAATGCAACCATAAATATGACATGATGATTTGAGTATTAGCATATAAACAGATCGACAAAAACAGTGTATCAAGTAATTGCTATAAGTTTTAACTCTCTTATTCAGCACACAGTGTAAATAAGCATTTCAGAAGACTTTTATACGTCAATAACATATTAAAACTTTTTAATGTTTCATTGTTAAATATCTATGTATATATTTATATATCATAACATCAAATTTAAGTATCATGCCCTTCCTCAATTGTGTGATTAATGTACTTTATGGCTGATGATAACATTTAAATGTCAAAACTAGTACCATTATTAAATTAATGTTGTAAATAATATCTTATACAACTCATAATTGGTATTAAAGAGATTGAACCTTAAAAAAACTTATCTCTGTGATCCCAGTTCAATACGGATACAAAAATGTACTTTACATCTTCGAATACGTGCATATGTCATGCCATTTTGCAGTATATTTCCTGTTCCCCTGATTACTTGTAACTTATGCCTAACTTTTGGACACTAGTGTCAATGGAATCCACCCTTCCCCGACCTCAGAATACTGTATAAAAGAACAAAATGCTATCTGCTTTTGCTTGTTAGTAAACAAACATGGCTGATGATTATGTAGATACTTTCAAGTTGTTAGAAAATGATAATGAGAATGATTTTTCTTCAGAAGACTGTGCTATTTCTTACACTAATAATGATAGTGTTAGGGACAATGGTTCTAGTGATGACAACAGCATGGACGATGTAAACGAAGACCGAAGTAGCGTGACTGCTTTACGAGATGTATCTTCCATATGGAATTTGTCAAACATTTCCAATACACTGAAAACAATTCCATTCACTGGTGTTTCTGGTCTCAGTGCCATTGTTTTGAGAAGACTGTATTAGATGTGTGTTCAGAATTTCTTGGGGATGAGTTCTGGGTAAATGATTGCGATAGGAACCAATGACTATGCTGCTTTCCAGAAGAATAATTTGATGAGAAAAAAATCTGAAATGTGACAGTAAATGGTATCCTTGCACGGTTGAAGTGATAAAAGTGTATTTTTTGCTGATGATTCTCATGAGTCAGGTAAGAAAACCTAAACTCAAGTTGTGCTGGTCTAACAGGAAGGTTCAGAAAGTAAACTATTTTCAGAGACAATGACATTTGAACCATTCTGTCAAATTTCACAATTTGTGCACTTCTCTGATGATACATTTATGGATCCAAATGACCGTCGAAGAAAAATCAGACCAGTTTCAAATTTGCAAAAAAAAGTTTCAGAATATCTACAATTTTGACAGAGATATAGGTATTGATTACAGTGTTACAATATTTCTAGGTAGACTCCCATTTGTGCAATACAATCTTTCAAAAAAAGCCAGGTTTGTTATTAAAATTTATAATCTCTTCTGGATACTGTTCCCAGTTCAAAATTTATACCATACAAGGCAAACAGGGGGTTATTACAGCAACAAAAGCAGCAGTGTTGGAACTAATGGAAACAAACTTGAACCAAGGTCATATATTATATCTTGATAACTGGTATGTCTCTCCTGAAATGGGGGTATACTGTTGCTTCACATCCGTAGGTTAAACCTTACAAAGCCCTAAACGTGACTCCTGGGTGGTGCTAAGGAAGCAACAACATTGGCTGCTGGACCTATCTTCTAAAGATCTCCCAGCAAAGATGCAAACTGTATGAAGTAATCCACTCAACGGCTCTTTTAAGAACCAATTGACTCGAAAGCATGGACATAGTATTAAAATTTACCAACTAAATACTGAAGGTATCAGTAGATCTAAGTGTGACGTTTTGTCAAAATTGCTACGTAATAATGACACTGATCTGGTACTCATTCAAGAAAAGCATGCTGCTACAGAAGATGAGTTAAGGAAGAGAGGGAAGATTTTGGGTTATAATATTATTAGTGCACCCTTTGATAATGTATATGGTATTGCTTCATATGCTTGTAAGAACTTGGAGCAGGTTGAATACATCTCATTTTGTACAATTAATAATATTCATGCTGTAACAATAAAACTGCAAGATGTAACCATCGTAAATATCCACACACCTCCAGCCATCTGCTGGCCAACCCGAGCTTTTCCAGATGCAAGTCATCCAACTATCTATGCTGGCGACATCAACAGCCACCATGAAACTTGGAAATATGCAAGAAATGACGATAAAGGCATACCTTTAGTAGAATGGTCAGAAGACCAAAATGTACATCTTATATTTGACGCATATGAGAAGGGCATGTTTAGATCTGCTGCTTGGAAGCGAGAGTCCAACCCAGACCTCTATTTCGTCACACATGACTCTGTAGGCAACCCTCTACCCATGATGAGAGAAGTCTTGGGGGACTTCCCTAATAGTCAACACAGACCAATCTTCCTTGAGATGGGCATCTCTGTTCCCTTAATTACATCTTTCCCATGCCCACGTTGGAACTTTAAAAAGGCAAACTGGAGGAAATTCTCTGAAGAGCTGGACATATGCATCAGACAGTTTCCTGCAACTAGCCATAACAGTTCAGAGAATTGTAGGGCTTGTGAAATCTGTAGCCAAAAAGCACATTCCAAGAGGTTACAGGAAAGAATATAATCCTGGATGAAGTGAACAGAGCGATGCCGTGTACAAAGATTTTCTTGAATCAGGTGCCCATATGACTGGTGAGGAGATATTACGGAGTCTAGATGAAAATCGTAGACAGAAATGGACAGCAACAGTTAGGGATTTCTCTCATTCCAGTAGAGAAGCCTGGAGCTTACTAAGAAAACTTGGAGGAAGCTCAACAGGAGTTAGAGAGAAGGCAACTATCTCACCAAACAAAGTAGCCTCCCATATTGTTTTAACTTCAAGGGTTACTAAAGATAAAAAACATACAAAAACTGTGAAAAAAAACCTAAGGATGCTTAAACGTACCTCTCCAACCTCTTCCGAGTACTCTGAAGCCTTCATGATTGATGAGGTTGATACAGCAATAAAGGACATGAAAGTTGGTAAGGCACCAGGTTTTGATGGAATACATCCTGAATTTATCTTAAATATGGGACGGAATGCGAGAAGGTGGTTGACGTGCTTCTTTACCCACATACTTCAGACAGGTATTCTTCCTAAGGAGTACTAAAATCCTTGCCATATTGAAACCTGGCAAACCAAAAGATATAGCACAAAGCTATACACCAATCACTCTCCTCACTTGTTACTATAAATTCCTTGAAAGACTACTATACAATGGAATTAGCATTGTAATTAACATATTCCTATTGACCAAGCTGATTTTAGTCAGAATCGTAGCTGTTGTGACCAAGTCGCTGCACTCACAACATGCACTGAAGCAGGCTTTCAGCAACAGTTGAAAACCTCTGCTGTTTTTTTTTTTAATCTTTCTGCTGTTTATGACACGGTTTGGAGAGAAGGGCTGCTGTACAAACTTCTTCAGGTATTACCATGCAAAACCACAGAACAATTAATTGGAAACATGCTTAATAGTAGACTCTTTCAGGTTGTTCTAGGGAATAGGACTAGCAAGCTGAGAAGATTGAATAATGGTCTCCCTCGAGGATCAGTCATGGCTCCTCTCCTGTTCAATCTGTATGTATCACACTTGCCACCAACAAACTCTAGAAAATTTTGGTATGCTGATGCTATAGCTTGAACTACAAGCCATAGTAACCTGAAAGAAATGGTAAACATTTTAACTGATGATCTTTCCATTCTTAGTGACTATTTTCAGAAATGGAGACACCAACCAAACACCAGCAAAACTGAGGTGTCCTGCTTTCATCTAAATAACAAAGTGGCAAGCTGTACTCTCCAAGTGTCTTCTAATGGTAAGGTCCTCAGGCACAATAACTACCCAAAGTACTTAGGTATAACATTAGACCGGACACTGTCCTTCAGGCAACATCTAGTAAATACAGCAACAAAGATTAGGAGTCGTAACAACATTCTGCACAAGTTGTGTGGTACAACCTGGGTGCTTCTGCAACTATCTTGAGATGTTCTGCATTTGGTTTAGTTTTCTCTGTGGCAGAATATTGTTCTCCAGTGTGGATCAACAGCTGCCATGTGAAACTTGTAGACACTCAACTCAACAACACAATGAGGATTATTTCAGGTGTAATAAGATCAACTCCTACCCACTGGCTTCCTGTCTTGAGCAACATCATGCCTCCTTCATTCCGTAGAGCACAAGCACTGTTGAGAGAATACTCCAAGATAAATTAGAAGCCTGACTTGCCCATCCATTCCAATATTCCTGACCTTCAGAGGAACCGGCTGAAATCTAGACATCCACTGGTTGAGTTTGCTCCGAGGCTCACAGAAGACAATTTCAACCCCTATGTACAGTGGAAAGAAGAATGGATCTCAAAAACAGGTGAACATTTCTGGCCTTTCTTCCCAGCTAATTCGAGGTCTGATCTTCCAAGAAGAACTTGGACCATCCTTAATAGGATTCCATGTGGTCATGGAGTCTGTGCTGCATCCCTGTATAAATGGGGAAGATACAATCCTCCGAGTGTGACTGTGGTGCTCCTTTTCAAACCATTGAACACACTGCAAAGGAGTGTAGCAGAAGAGCCTACCCTGGAGATTGGTTCTATTTTCTAGAGGCCAATACAGAGGCTCTAGAATGGATAACAACTTTGGACATTAAAATATAATGTAATTGCTTTCCTGTTTCTGTATATATATGCCGTACGATAAATAACAAAAAATCTCTTGAACTTATTCACACCTTGTTGGAGAATGGAACTCATGCTGTGGGTACCATATGCTGTAACAGGAAGAACGTGCCTCCAGAGTTGCACGCAGTAAAACTGACGAAAGGTGAGGCTATTAGTATGACAGCTAATAATATTCTCACCATAAAATGGAAAGACAGAAAGGATGTGCATTTACTTTCAACTGTTGATAAAGACTTGGACCTTGATGTGAAACTTCAAAGAAAATGAGGTGAAGGAGAGGAAGTGGTGAAAGACTCCAAGGATAATGGAAGATACAACCGGAAAATGAATGCAGTATATCATCAAGAGCAAGTCCTTGCATGTTTTCCCGTAATGCAATGGACTATCAAGGGTCATAACAAAGATAATGAAGTACCTATTAGATATGGCTAACTTCAATTCATACATTGTGTTCATGAAGGATACTGGCAGGTGGCTGCACTATACAAAATTTCTCACAGCATTTGCGAGCAATTGTTGCAGAGTGTTGCTCTCCTGCCTAGGACAACAAAAGAAAGAACGCCTACTCAACACAGCCCCTGTGACTTCAGGCAAATGTATGGGGACATTTTCCGGTGCCTATTCCTCAAACAGAAAGACGAAACATCCATCTAGGCCATGCAAAATATGCTAGGGTCATAAAATATGGCCCGAAGTGAGGTGGCTATGTAAAAAGTGCAGTATTCCACTCCATCTGGAAAACTGCTTCAAAAACTATCTTCAGTACTCGGGAGATAGTGGGTTCTAACCCCACTGTTGGCAGCCCTGAAGATAGTTTTCCATGGTTTCCCATTTACACACCAGGAAAATGCTGGGGCAGTACCTTAATTAAGGCCATGGCCACTTCCTTCCCACTTCTAAGCCTTTCCTTTCCCATCGTTGCCATAAGACTTATCTGTGTCGGTGCGACATAAGGCAAAAGAAACCAAACTGCAAACCCCATGGTGCAACAGCCCCTGAAGGGCCATGGCCTACCAAGCAACTGCTGCTCAGCCTGAAGGCCTACTGATTATGAGGTGTTGTGTGGTCAGCATGACGGAACCTCTCAGCCGTGGTTCTTGGCTTCCTAGACTGGGGCCACTATCTCACCATCAGGTAGCTCTTCAAATTTAATCACATAGGCTGAGTGGAACATCCACCAGCCCTCATATGCAGGTAAAAATCCTTTCCCTGGCTGGGAATCAAACCCGGGGCCTCCAGGTAAGAGGCAGGCAAGCTACCCCTACACTGCGTGGGCGGCAAAAAAATAATACAAAAAGGAAGCCTACACCATCAGAAATATTTCTGATGTACAACATACAGGCAGACAAGGACCATTGTGCTGAAATCAAATGCTGGATAGAGAAAGCGGAGTCCATCATCATTAGCATTTGGCAATTCCTATCTTGAACCGATCTCAGAATAAAGCTCAAAAAGAGAATAACATATTGCTGTGTCCTCTCCTCTCTACTAAATGCTGTATAGCCCTATATATTTTATTACCCACAGAAAAGAGAATCCAAACTTTCAAGATGTGGATATATAATGGCAAGTTGTGTCATTCCTGTGGGTATTTCCATGTTGCAACAACAGAGATAGGTCTTATGCCGACAAGAGGATAGGAAAGGGCAAGTAGAAAGGAAGCAGCCATGGCCTCAATTAACGTACAGCCCCAGCATATTAATGATATGAAAATGGGAAACAATAAAAACCATCGTCAGGGCTGCCGACAGTGTGGTACACCACACAACGAGCTGTCGACCTGAGCTTATCAAGACAATTTAACTCAAGAGGCTGGAATACATGTATCACATTATGAGGACTCCTAAAAAGGACAGTCTGTTACAAGTAAAATTTTGAGGAAAAAATCTTGGCAAAAGAGGACTCAGAAGAAGACTGGCATCTCGGATAAACATTTTGAAGAAACGGGTTGGAGCTCTTCGGCACATGACGAAAGGAAGATAGCCATGGTCATAGCATGAATCTGGTTAGGATAAGGTAGCAGTAACCATGAAGAAACCAGCCACAAGATGCTATGCAGTGGAGGGACTCCGAACAATAATAGCTGCTATACATATCCTAGCATAAAATTTTGAACTACATGAAGAAAATATGAAAATTGCTTAAAAGTATTGGAAATCTCACTATACATCTTTCCAAGCATCTTCAAAATGTCTGCTTTAAAATGAGAAGTTGCTCAATTAAGTCTATTCAGCAGTTTGTAAAAATTTCCGTTATCAGAAAAATGTCATCAAAATAATAGATTACTTCAAATGTGTTCACCTGTGTTTCTCTTGGCACTGCCAACTCTGATTTTGGTCGTTCTTTCAAATGTACCTCTTCTGATATAATTTTGTGATTGTCCTGTGGAAAAGTAAATATATTAGACAAATTTTCCAGACACATCTGGAAAAATATTTATATATGAGTGGGCTTAACAATTCATCATTTCCAGGTAAATGAGACAGTTTCAGTTCCAAATCTTCATAATCATTTGTCAGAAAATCACCATGTTGAGTATCCATAAAAGCATGACAACTAAGAGAACTTCAGGAGTGGAGGAATGCCCTATTTGAATGCTTAGTTATTTTTGAAGAGCAGAACAATTATACAATATAAAACCTTTCAAAATAACACTGAATGATCAGGAAAATGTACAGACATACTTACATATAATCTGCTTTTTTAAAATTTTTTATAGTTGCTTTACGTCGCACCGACATAGATAGGTCATAGGGCGACAATGGGGCAGGAAAAGCCTAGGAGTTGGAAGGAAGCAGCCACAGCCTTAATTAAGGTACAGCCCCAGCATTTGTCTGGTGTGAAAATGGGAAACCATGGAAAACCATCTTCAGGACTGCCAACAGTGAGATCCGAACCCACTGTCTCCGGGATGCAAGCTAACAGCTGCGTGCCCCTGACCGCATGGCCAACTCACCCGGTCAAATAATCTGCTCATTATATACAAACCAATTCTGAAATATTAAGAACTTCACAATTTATCACTGTTATCTTTCACATCCTGTACCAGCTAATAAAACTCAGCAGGAAAATGTATCTTCAAAATTTCTTCTTGTATATGAAGTACTCTGCCTGAAGGCGGGGAGGATCCTCAACAGCTTTGCCATCAGCTGCAATACAGAGGAAGGTGTCACTGGGGAGGCAAACTAAGGATATGAAGAGTAAGATAGTTTCACATTGCTTTCCTCTTTCAGCAAGACAGTGCTGTTACATAACAGTCTCTCATATTCACTGAACTGCACACACAGACCAGCTATTTCACACCTTTTCCTATAGGATCTGGCTGTATTAGGAATGGTGTTACCCATACTGCTCATATCTCAGTCACTTTCATATCGTAAGAGCCAAGGATGAAACTGAGACCCTAAATACAAGTAACAAACTTGTTCTGGGCCAATCCAGAAGACAACAGGCATTGAGCACCAGAGATGGATTAGAGCAGGCCACCTAATTTGGACGGCATCAAGGACATAACCCCTAAACAACATGAACCATAACCTATAGGTTATCTACAATATCGCAGAGGGCCTGTATGCCTGACATCAGTGCTCCTTGTGAAGGCACGAGTACATATGGTCAGCTGACAGGGATATTGCAACTTGCTCTACGTTGCACCGACACAGATAGGTCTTTTGGCAGCGATAGGATAGGAAAGGGCTAGGAGTGGAAAGAAACTGACCACGGCCCTAATTAACGTACAGACCCAGCATTTGCCTGCCGCAAAAACAGGAAAATAGAAACCACCTTAAGGCTACCAACAGTGGGTTTGACCCACTATTTCCCTAATAGAAGCTCACAGCTGTATGACCCACACCGCATGGCCACTTGCTCAATATATATATTCTGCATTGGTACAGGACTTCATATTTATTGAAAAGCAAAAGGTCAGATTGTTGTCCCAAGAATGCCAGACCTATGTTCAACATATGGCTGCACTAATCAGTGTAACTAATCAAAGGATAGATTTTGTTTTAACTAAGTTTACTGAACTAAAACTGACATTGCTTTTGCAATTCCTGTTTGATAATAAACCCATTTTAATGTTTAAACACAGGAAGTACTGCGAGACAGAGTTATTATTCACTGACCATGTTTCTGATTTCCTTTTCAAAGACCAAGGAATTAAGTCAACAATGGGTTGTGAGGATAAAAAAAGACAAATTTTATCCCACCCAGTACAGTCATTTATGCTCCGCATACTTCGATGTTAAGTACATGTATCAAATGACCAGTGGCTATTTCTGCCAAACATGACATGGTTCTAAGCATTTTATTTTCCCTCACATTTGCAAACAAGGAAAATAGAGTGCTCACTGCCAATAAAATGTAACCGAGAAAACCCACCATGATGCCACCTGTTAAAATTTAAGTGAGACTATTAAACAGATATAAATTATCTGTTCCTAACCATTTGCTGCTCCTATTTATTATGAAACTTAAAACTGTAGTGATCTGGGTGACGCTGTTTTAAAATTTTATTTTTTAAATCACCAAACCTATGACTATATCTACAGCTTTTGCCCCATTCCTAAAAAATTAATGCAGTAAATGGAGCAGGCTACCAGAAAAATAAAATGGCTGAAATCATAGCAAAGCAAACAAAGAGGAACAGGAGGAAAGTCTTCCATCAGCAAGAAATCATTGAATGTCTTCACAAGAAACATAATGGTTCCGGTCTCAATGTTCTGGGCAGCTATTTCCAAGAGGTGATCCAAGGTCTTGTCAAGCTTCAGGCCAACCCAACCATGCATCAATATCCCCAGTATCTCTATGGTTACCGGTACCTCAGGAAATTTTTACACCACCACATCTTCAAAATATTTCTCACTGGGCAACATCTATTGATAGCAGTCCAGGTTTTATAGAGGAGACTTTTAAAAAGAAAGAAGAAGTTATGGCTATTTCACAATCAATCCTCGGAACTTAGATGTTTAATGAAACGGCTGTTAAGAAGAACTTGGTGCGGGACAATAAACAGGTTTGTGTCTGTGGTGACTTAGGTCAGGTATACTTAGACACTGGTGAGTATGAAGTGGCCAAGGAAGCATTAGACTTTATGGTGGCAACACTGAATAGGAGCTCAAAAATACCAGTGAGTGGATGAATCATATAGTCAGCAGCAGTGATGGGATTGCGACTAATAACTGTAGGAATGAAGTTTGTTGGGACTGAACTCCCAGTGTTCTTTTCCACATCCAGCAGAGTTAGCGCAAAAGGCATTAACTTTCCTTGATGCTGCTCACCATATAAAATTTGCAGAGAATTCCCTAGCAGAAAAGCAGGTGTTTGTAGATGGTAGTGCTCCAGACCAAGAAAATATTACTGAGGTGAAATACCTGGAAGAACTTGGTACTATTACGGGAAGTGAAAGGCCTGCACACTGGTTATAGATTAAGGAGAAAGAATTTAGAGTGGGTGAGACAGAAGAAAAACATTTCCTTAGGTGCATAAACCTTCAGTAATTAAATTTTGCAGTGATCTAGGTCTTGAAGCGTTTACTGATTGTGAAAGTACCATTCAGGTTGCAATGTTCCTAAATTTTGCATTTGATTTAATATATTCATGCCATCTTACGGGTAAGTGAACCAAGGCTGCAAACAGATATTCCAACCAGGCCAAAATCTGTACTGATATTGAAGAATGCATAAGTTATCCTAATAATATTATGTTAACTGATGGTTCGTACTGGTCAGATCGACCTGTCTTGTAATTGTAATATGTGTTTCTGAAAGGTACTGTTTTATTGAACCCTGGTCTTGTACAGAGAATTCAACAAGAAATGGATTTTGATTGACATGATCAAGATTAAGTCACCAACTATGTAGTCCTTTCTTTATATAGTGAATATGTTGATTATATTGCAAGCAGTGTGTAAAATATTAAGAGATAAGAATTTCATAGCGTTTCGTATTGAGGTGAGTTCACTATTTAGTTAAAAGAAGATATATCATGGTTCAACCTTTCAATACTATTAAAATACGAAATGTAATTTTTACATTCCTACTTAATTACAATTGGTACCGGTGTCGACCATTGTCCTTGGCCATCATCAGCCAATCACAAATAAATATAAAAAACAATGCACAGGTATATAAAATGAGAAGTTTAAATAATTCCATCAGTTGCTGTTTGTGAAGCACTAAAACACTTCAGAGAGCACTGTGTGTTGAAATTTCAGCTGATCAGTAAAAAGTATAAAAGACAATGCACAGGTAAACAAAAAGGTGATCAAGAATAAAGGTTGACACCAATTATAATTAAGTAGGTATGTAAAAATTTTAATAGTACTGAACCATCATATATCTTCTTTTAAATCAATAGTGTGTTAATTAAATTAAATTAATTAAATATGTGCAGTATTTGCGTATTTTGCAGTGTTACGTAACATCAGCTCATATTCGTACTGGCAGTAATGAATTATACACCTAAAAGACTTTATTACATCCTCCTAATCAACACAAACTCCTGGATAACTTCACTGATAACTTCAGGCCAAGCTGCCAATAGGGGAAAACACAGACACCCCAATAATGCAATTTATATTTTGTATTGTATATGAGGATCCAATAGAGTTCTAAAAAGGTATAATTCCTTTGTAGTGCACAAGCACTGACACATGTGGATTGGTGCAGTGTAATGAGTCTACATGACACACATCCTTGTCTTATCATCACGGTTGAGATGCACAGTATGGAACATATGACACATTTATTGTTCATTGGCTCAGTGCTTAGACATTCATGTTTTTCTAGAGGTGTCAGTTAAAAAAATCTGCAACAGGCCACTATTATTATTATTATCATTATTATTATTATCAACATTCTGAATGGCTAAATTAAGATGAGAATGACCATTCCTTGAAAATTTAGTTCCATTCTTATTCAAATAGCAAGACTCTTTTGTAATGGGGCTGACTGATCAAAAATCACCCTCAAGGAGGTGAACTAAAAGTGAACCAACACTCGAATCAGATAGCATTTTTGTATATCATGCAATAAGGCAATAAACTGATAATTGTATGTAAGAATGCATTCAGTATTTTGTACTGCATAAAGAACAGAGGAATCTTCCAGATATCTTCAGGCCATGCTGCCAATAGCGGCAAACACAGACTATGTGCTAATGAAATTGTTATCCATGAGAACATTATGAAATGCCCTGTTAAAGGAATAGATACATACATATCCATTATAGACTGTTGTTCCTTCTGGTGTTCAGTCTGCAAGCCTCTGTGAATGTACAAATCACCACAACAATCCCCTATTTCAAACTAGTTCTATACCTCTGATTTTTAAATCATTAAAAACCGAGTCTAATTATCATTGCCATGGTCTCTCTGTATTCCTCTTACCCTCCATGACCGACTCCATCATTCTCCCATGTAAACTATCCTGCTCCATTCGCCTCACATGAACCCACCACATTGCGCTTCATGACTACAGCTTCATTCATTCAGTTCAATCCTAACTTAGCCTTTATGTCTTCATAACAAGTACCCTCCTGTCATTGTTCCCACCTGTTTTACCTGCAATCATTCTTGCTACCTTCATGTCTGTTACTTCTAAGTTGTGAATAAGTTATCCTGAGTCCACCGAGCTTTCACTCCCGTAAAGCAAAGTTGGTCTGAAAACACACCTATGTTAAGATAGTATCGTCCAGGAGCTGACTTCATTCTTCCAGAATACTGTTGATTGAAACTGTGAGCAGACTGCATTAGCTTGATTCCAGTTCACTTACTACATTATAAACCTGGGAGTACACACGTCCAAAATATTTGAAATTATCTACCTGTTCCAACTTCACATCCCCAATCTGACATTCAATTATCTTGGATGTCTTACCTACTGACATCAATTTAGTCTTAGAAAGGCTAATTTTCATGCCATACTCATTGTACCTATTTTCATGTTACAAGACAGTAGATTGCAGTCTTTGGGCAAAATCAGCCTTTAACATAAAGTTGTCAGCATACGCCAGATTGCTTACTAAATTTTCACCTTATTGCCACTTTCTACCTCTTAGCAGATGATCTATGTAAACTACGAACAACAAAGATTTTTCAAAATTCTGGCTAATAGAGAAAATACAATCCTGACAGCCCCTTTATGGCTTGGAACCTCACTGCTATTCATCCTACTTCCTCTGAATCACTGATCTCACCCTCCCTTCAAAGATGCCATTGAACACCTTGCCTGGTATACTGATTATTAAGATACTTCGATAACTGTTGCATTCCTTCTTCTTTGATGGATTATAGGTAGGTGCAATTACAGCATTCATCCAATCTGAAGGTGCCTTACTAACACTGCATTATAATCTTATTTTATGAAGCCATTTCAACCGTTCCTTCCTGCTATACCTCACCATTTCAGGCCTAATTTCCTATATTCCTGCTGCTTTATAACAATGGAGTATATCTACCATCCTTTCCAATTCCTTAAGAGTAAATTCACTAACATCATTGCCCGCTTGACACAAGAGTTGAGAAACAATAGGGATTGCAAGTAATATATGACACAGCAATGTTGCAGAAAAAGACTGTGTACTATAACTGAGAAAATTATTCATGAGAATTAATTTGAAGTGTATGATGCTGTACTGGAAGAATGGGCTAAAGGTGGTATTGTTGAAGAGAGACATTATGAAGGGGCTAGAGGTAAAGGCTACATTTTACCTCATCAGGGTGTAATTAAGGACAGTGCAACGATGCGAATTAGGCCCATATTCAACACATCCAGTAAAAGGAAGAGGGAGTTGTCACTGAATGACTGTATGACAAAAGTCCAAACTTAATTGAACTTATTCCCTCTGTTGTGTTCAGGTTTAGAGAGGGGCCAGTGGGTGGTAGATTATTACATGTTGGCACTCGCATGTTACTGCTGCATTTGCGTGAAAGATTTTGTTATACAAGGATGAAGGAGAAGCCAGACCATGATGTCAAGATATGTGAGATGAAAAACGGCACAAAGCTAAGAAGGCGGTTGCTGATTCAGGAACTCTATCGATATTTGAGGTGACAGGTGTAGACCTTGCTGGACTCTTGATACTGAAAGTAAAAAGGAAGGGGTGGATTATGTTCTTTCATTTGCTGTGTTCAGGGCAGTGCACTTGAACAGGTCAGCAATTTCATAACGAATGGATTCTTACTGAGTTTTCCACAGTTCATCACTCGATGAGAAAGACCGAAAGTTTCTACAACAAAAATGGAACAAATTTCAATGGTACAGATAATTTGTTTTGAACTCTCGACTAACAGAACACAGAAAGAGTCCACAATGCAGCAAATACAGGACAGAATTAACCCTCCCACAGCAGGCTGGTGGGGTGGTTAGTGGCAAAGTCTGATTCAGATAGTAAAGAGAAATTTGAGATGTGTCTTCGGGAGAGCTTCACTGTGCTGTGAAGTGTTGACGACACTACTGTGGAAGTGTGAAGCCGTCGTTGATTCCCGTCCTCTTGCCTACTTGCCTGAGAAGCCTGAAGATCTCAAACAACTTTCACCTTCAAGTATTTTGCAAGAAAATGTCTGCATGGGAATACTAGATTTAGATCAACTGGATTGTGTGAACTTATCAAGGAGATGTTGATTTCTACTACAGTTGCAACAAGATTTTGAGAAGAATACCCAAGTCAGTTGATCCAGGAGCTGAATACAATGTCTACAAACACTGGAGATGAGGATGTGGTGCTGGTTGCAGGTGATGGGAAAGAACTGGATCGACTGACCATTAACACGGGTGCTGGAAGTGTATCATGGGAAAGTTGACGATTTGTGAGGTTGAGAACATTGTCAGGTGAGGTGACTAGTCCACATCAGTGACTTCAGAAAATGCAAAGGAGGATGCTGATGACTGTCCCAGTAGCTTTCACTCTCATGAAGAGTCTGACTCATGAGATTCCTCAAAGTGCTATTATGACAGCACGTCTGTTTCATGTGGATATAAAAAATTATTCAATCTAAGTGATTTACAATAAATGTGAAGTTCCTGTCAGGTAGAAAGAATGTTCCTCACAGGCTATGTGCTTTAGGAGTTAAGATAGCCTGAAAAGATATCTCCCTCATTAATCCTCCTATCAAAATAGTGTACATGAGCAGGAAGTTTTACAAACAGATTTCCAGTAAGGTTGGTAGATTTCAAATAAGGTTGGCCATGTATATTTTTTGGGAGAGTAAAATCATTGTTTCAGTCTTCACATAAATCCACAGTCAATTCAAGGATGTTGAAATGATACTGAACCTAAAAACTATCCATGGATAAGAGGATTCTAAATGTGGGTTCAAATACAGCCAGTAGTTTTTCAGTTACAAGAACTCAAACAACAACAAAAAACAGGCAAGACCCCTAAGGTAAAAAATATTTAGGTATCATTATTACACCTGAAATGGAGAATTAAAAGAAAATGCTGCCAAAATAATCAATATATATTTACCCAGTTGTGACAATTTTATTTATATAGATTACAGTCATTACTAATATGCATGGCTCATGGTCCATGGACTAGAATGATGCAGGTTTCCATGTAAATTTATCCTGTCCTACAAGTTTCTTCTCTAACTAGTGCAGTGTTTTTCACAGAAATTTTGTCAGCCGAGTATCAGGAATGAGTGGCTTGGTGCAGAATACTACGTAATAAACGGATATGAAAAAATTTCAATTTATTCCCCTCACGGCATTCGTATTAACAGATGGGTAACTGCAAAATTGAACTATTTTAGTATTTTTACCCTGAACAAGACAACAGAGGATTTTGAACTTCTAGTGTTCTACTGCTCATTCATAATCATTCAATACCGGGGATTATTATTCTATTGCTGTGGAGGGCCATACGGGTCTGTGACATCATTGAAAACTGCTAAACACTTAAACTCTGATGTAATTATGCTGAAAATAATTATTGATCACTGAACTAAACAGTTTTACAGTATGTAATTAGTGCACATCTAGCTGGGCGGTCTGTAAACATGGCAGGGCACTGCACTTAGGGAGAGCACTCTACTTGAACTAATATTTACTACAATTCTTTTATCACATTAACATCATGGCCTGACCTATCACTCTAAACCTGTAGACTTGCTTGTAAGATAATTAATGAAATCCTGCAGGAATTTGTTTCTATAAAAAAGAATAATAAGGTTGTTATAACATTTCTTCAGTTGTGGTAGATTTCATGGAACATTAATACAGCTGTTGCACACATTCAGGCCAGGTGATACCAGTGATGTAATATCATGCTGGAAAAAGAGGTGGTCAACAATTTTGCAATTAACTGGTTTTTAAATACAGTATAAGGTGACTTTTCATTTCAATGCAGTACTTAACCATCTCACTATCCACATGACCCCTGTTAATTCCTGACAATAACAGGGAAAAATTATAGTACTCCCCTAGATTTATCGATCTGTGCAATCTCAAAAGCAACACTTTAAGAAGCTTTAAGAATATTGTGACAGTAGAAAATCCAATTACCAAAGTTGTCCATCAACATTACAAAATCTTTTTAATCAGGAGAAAAGATGAGTAAAAATCAATAATGAACAAGCTCCCCACATAAAAGTTAAATTTAAATCTGTTTGTGCCAAGAGGATAATATAGAATTATCAATACTGCATTAATGGAAACGACCCCCACGTGATTTTAGGCGAAAAGGAACCGACAAGTGACCACCAGTAATTTTATCTCGAAAAGTAACCCAAATGTCACTGTAGTAATTTTACCTAATGAAGAAAAGTCCATAGCACTAATAGGATCCACAACAAGCATTAAGTTTCAGGTATTATCCGCACACTTTACCTTGGTACATTTGTGTACGGATTTGAGGAGTAAGGAGGGAGCTGTCCCGGTATCGAGAGTGCTGCCTGGTAATGCCAACTGAATGAAATTGAAATCTGAATTGAATCGAGAATATGATCGATCGATATGAAATTTCTAAACCGCTATCATCTTAAGCCAACAACTATGTCACATACACATTATATAACATTATAAAACATTTCTCGATGCGAATATTGTTCCTAGCATGAATTCTAAACCTTGGCTTTGATGTGTAAACAACAACAGTACTAGTACGTAAAGTGTACGCCAGATGTCGCACAATGATGCTTAAGCGCTTCATAGTTTGTGTTTCAAAGGTTGCCAGTACGAATCTCTAAGATCGCCGAGGTCGACCGATTCAGCACTAAGGTGTAAATGCACCAAGATAAAGTGTGCGGATAATACTGATATCTCAAACTCATTGGAAATCATACTGGGGCCTTCTAGGTAAGATAAAGGTGCTCATTCCTTAAAGAATAGGGCCTGTTCAGTTAATTTACACTGAAAATAATTAGTGTTATGTAACCAATCATTAAACTATCCGCGGGGAAAAATATTGAATACAAGGTTCCAATGCCAACAACTATCCACTATTTCCAATACAATGAATGACATTAAGCAAATAATATACTACATGTGATGGTTTGGTCTGCCCTGTCAATATATTACCAGTTTCTAATTTTGTACAATTATTTAACTTATACATGTTTCAGGAGCCCCAACTCACTTCATTAGCAATTTCGACATCATAAATCAATATTCCCCATAACTTAAGGTCCAACATTATTCATCTATACATAAGACATGTGCCAAACCCCTCCCTTACAGATAGCATATGACGAAAATGAAACAAACGTAACGGGAGAATGAGGTGCGGACCGCGATTAGGGAAGGCAGAAAACGGCCCTGAGCTCAAGATGGTCCTCGTTATTAACCAACGAGGACGATTATAGAAGACTACTATAAATGAAACGCTGAATAAACATAAGGACAAGGTTTATTAGTAAATTAATAATAGAATCCAAACATGGAAAAAAGAAGCCAATCGCATAACAGAGAAAAAGAAAAATCAAGACATAAACATACCTTCACAAGCGTTCCTGCCGAGGTCGTGGAGTGAGCTCAACATAAATAATCATAACACACACCAAATATTTCGTTATCAGCTCACTGATACAGTAGTGACCTCATTGCCATTAATATTTCGATTAAATTTGCCGTGCGCACGGTAGTACAGCCAATATCCCTTTTTTTTTTTACTTCAGATTAAATTATTCACAGCGCATATCTTTCCATTCTCCATTCGCACGACAACAATAGAAGCCTCCTACTACAAAAAACATTTTAACCCACGTCACCACAGAGATCAACATAAGACGCAAGGAGTAAAGGAATGAATCAGCCAAAGGCGCTGAGTACAGCATCTTTGGTCCAGCAAAATAAAACAGGCATGCGCAGAGATACGAAAAATAAGAATACCAACATGGCCGACCGGCGGTTAGGCCGAGCCCAAACAAACACATGGCCAAGTAAATGACAAATCTGTACCAAGATAAGAAAATGAGGTACCCAAACAAAATCGAAATGAAACCGAAATAAAACATGAATAAACCAATCGATAGCCCATCTTTTACTTGCATCAGACACCACCATTCACTCATAACATTCACATGAGGTACAAATACACGCCACATGACTCACCTTAACACAGTTCCAGATCTCGCATATTCAACTAATAACGTGCACTATGGGAGCACAATATAAGATTATACGTATTTTGTATAATCGGGCAAAACAGGCAGGATCGTGCACCAAATCACATTAAGCTTGAGTTTCGTACGACTTCAAATAAAACTTTGTCGACACGAAAGTCGTTGCTTCGAAGGCGGCCAGGTACAACCAAAACAAATGCACCCGAACAAGTGCACCAAAAATGTGATGGGTTCGAGACCAAATTTCCAAATTAGCAGTAATCATAATATTAACCTCTCACAGTCACACACGCCATTTACACGAACCGAAATAGAAGATGCACATCGACCGGCCATCAAGGATCGTAAAAAGGTAATGCAAACGTAGTAATAATAAAGTGACAACAGAAAGCACATACCTGTTAAATCAAGACATTAATTAAGGCATGAATGGTGGTAAACCCTCGTTTAAATAAGGTAAAAATCCACCTAAAGCAAAGGAAGGCGATTTCACATCGTCTAGCCTCCATTGTTAAAAAAAAATCACGAGTGAGGAAGGCAAAGATATGCGTCAAAAGATGAAAACAGTAGTCTAGTACGGCAAAAAATCGTCAATACACACCACGCAGAGTGCTGCGCTCTGTGGCCTATCAAGGGATATACACAGGTTTTTCCTCGAACTGAGGTCAACAAAACTTGTATGAGTAGTAAACATAACATATGAGAAACATGCAAAAGGAGCATGGTTCACCATCATCAATATATACCATTATTTTTAAAAACATATACAAATAATGCCCATTTCTTGATAATGTTTGTTGTAATGGAACACATTAATACATAGTGGAACACTTTAGAACATTTATGAAAAGTTCATCTGATTATTCTTATGTTACGTGACACTTCAAACATTTATTAAAACGTCAGATTATTTACTTAGAAAAATCAATTATTGGTAAAAAGTTTCTTGGTACTGTTTGTTCCGTTGTAGCCCTCTTAAGCATTGACCTATTAAAAAATTAACTATTATACTACTAAAGTTAATATCTTTGCCTTATTATTCTTAGAACACTTTCTAGAATTAACTGGTTTACCATTGAATTATTTGACTCCTTATGATCTAAACGTGCAATTCATTATATCATGTCAGAAGGAATCTTTCTATGTTGGTGTTGGGCTGGAATTTAGACAAGAGCGGATCAACCCTTCCATCATGTCCATGAATTCGTGGCTATTACTTGCTGTTCTTACTGTAAATTATTGAAGCAGAGGAAGACTACCCGCTCACCAGCCTAACACTTATTGATTCTATGTGGTGCAAAACTAGCTTTAAAGTTTTCAAAACACTAAGATGATGGAAATTGTTCCCACAAAAGGCTAATATATTTGAGCACCTTTAATACCATCAGGGTGATAAAGGATTTAATATGCCAACTTGAAACCAAAAAGGCAAACCCTCCACAATCTGAGCTACTCAGATCGCCGTTTTTCCTGACAAGAGCTACAAAGCCAAGAGAGATGAAGAGAATAACCACTTCTTCAGCTTTCAGAAATGCTGTGCTACATAAAAGGTGCATACCTGGAAATTCTGCATTTGTGTAATCATAAAAAATATACTCAGTCAATTTGAGATTAGTATACAAATATATATGAGCTTTAGGAATAGACAGCAAGATAATCATACACCTCCTGAACATCAGATAAAAGTAGAGTTATGTAACCAGTCAAACTCAGGCAACTGTTAAGGGTTTAATTGTAATCACTATAAAGTTACCTGGAATGATACTTACACATGAAGTATTTGAAGTTTCCTCAAAGCAGATTGGTTCCTCTTTGACCTTTACTTCCAAGTCCATTTTAAAGAGCGTGTGAAGGTCTAGATGCTTTCGGGATGTAGATTACTTCCACGGACCTTGCACTGAAACATGAGCAACAAGCACTATTATTGCTGTTTTGTAGTCAAGTCTGTACTTTTAGGCGACTCTTGATACTGTGCTCATAGCCACAGGACCTCCAGTTTTACCTGGAAAACGAACCTCAGGGAAAAACATTTTCAATGACAGAACAACCCACACTCACAGAATGGGATTAATTTGCATACCTCTTTTGAAAAGCCTGTGACTATGCAACTTACATATCACCCACTACACTGGGAGTCTAATGACTTGGTTTGATGTACCTTCCTTTTTTTACTATTTATTTACATCACACTGACACGGATAGGACTTATGGCATTATGGCTAGGAGTGGGAACCAAGTAACTGTCACCTTGAGTAACGTAGAGTCCCAGCATTTCCTTGGCATGGAAATGGGAAAACACAGAAAACTTTCTCTAGGGCTGTGACTTTCTTCGCACTCTTATCCCATCATTACCATAAGACCTATCTATGTTAGTGCAATGTAAAGCCAACTGTAACAAACAAAACAAGAAATTCTACAACCAAACCTTCAAAACTATACATTTCTTGCTCAACTTGCAGGGCAAATGATCCACATTTAGCCACTGTGAAGACACAATCCCTGTGCCCTGTCCCTCCGCTAGCTCTATTGGCCATGTACATTTTGTACTGCTCAACATAAACCTCACTCTCTTTATACTAAGAGTCCAGCGAAGATTCAGATACAATATAAAATTTGAAAGTCACTATTAGGAATGTTTGATATAGTACATCCAGTTTTGTTTTCAATCCACAAAGCTTTGGAAGTAAGTGGTGGGCCCCATCTTATTCAACACACTTACCAATTATGTAAATCATTCTGAATGTTAATGACAATTGTGGGAACCCCTGTGCCTTATGTATTTTAATAAGCCAGTTTCATACATAGATATAGCCATAGTTCTTCTCTCGACGCACAGTACTCACCTGGGCTAGCAGCCCCTTTCATAGCCTCCATACAATATGTTGAATTCAGTAGCAGTTCAGCCAGATTCCTTATTGATCAAACAAATTACTTGATAAAGAATAGCCAGATACTCATTGGCAAGTTTATCCAGAAAGTTGCAACCATTACTGATTATGCTACAGTATATACTGTATGTCCACTAAAACAAACAGTTCTGAACTGGCTTTGAACTCCTGTTACAAGAACAGTTCCAACTGGCTATGAACTCCTTCGTTACAACAATTCCGATCAACAGTTCTGAACTGGCTATAAACTACTTCGACACAACAAACAGTTGCGAACGGGCTATGAACTCCTTCAAAATTATCTTAATGAGCATACATGAATCAGAATGCTTCCAGACGTGATTGTTAATATTTGTTTGTTGGAATTAGTAAATAGCATTTGTGAACTGTATAAACGGCATCTACAAATTGTTACAAAATGTTAAACAATGGATGATGGAAGGCCTCACTATTCCAGTGAGAAGTACTGCGTGTAGTCACACCATTTACTGGTCGAATCAAATGTGCATGTATACAACATGCAGTCCCTGGTATTGAACCCACGCTGCTGGCATGGGCTCTGAAATGCTTCTGAATGTAGTTAGAACAGCTTGAATTCAGAACTCACAGTTCCGAAGCAGTTCTGAATTTCTGTTGGAACAGCACCTACAATATTGGCACAGACATCGTTTCGCAAATAATACAATATATAAATACTAGGAGCATTATAAGTATACCATTAATCCTTACTCATTAAAGGAAAAAATATTCATATTAAACTATTTTCTAAACACAACATAAACACATGTAACCTATTCAATCAAGATTTTCTCCTGCTCAAAAAAGTATTGGCACACTGTACGGCATTTGTTATTGAGCTTTACAGACAGCGCCGTGCATACCAGATTTGTGCAATCGGAGCTGACAAACAGTTCAGTCGCTTGCCTGATGCCAGTGTATGGGTCATTCACTTGTCAGGATAAATCTGAAGGCAAAGGAGCATTCCGTGTCATTCCACACCATGGTGGTTTTCTTGCATTCGTAGGGTAAAAGTTACCATGAATTTGGTAAAGAACTTTCTGTTACTTATTCAACAATGCGGGCAATCATCAAGAAGTTGCAAGAGACAGGTACAACAAACAATACACACAGATCTGGACGTCCAAGTGTTCCTACATGTAGGAAGCATCAAAGCCTGGTTCGCCTTGCACTAAAAGAGTCCTTTAAAATGCAGGGTCGATTGTATCGGACATCCAGACAACATCCAACAAACAGGTCAGTCTTCAAACTATTACGAATATTTTGAACGCAGTTGATATTCATGGGAGATCTCCCAGAAAGAAACCATTTATTTCGGAAATTAACCAAAAAAAAACACTTCCAGTTCGCCAAAGATTATGTCAACAAATCGATTGAATTTTGGAATTCTGTGCTATTTTCTGATGAATCCAAGTTTAACTTGTTTGGGTCTGATGGAAATGTTAAAGTGTGGTGCAAACGAAATACAGAGTTCCAATCACTACATGCCCTACCTACAGTAAAACATGGGGGAGGGAGCATAGTCGTTTGGGAATGCATGGGAACTTCTGGTATTGGTGACTTGGCTATTATTGAAGGTGTCGTGGATCATCATAAATATACCGATGTGTTGCAAGGCCACTTATGTAGCAGTGCACAGAAACTGGATCTTGTAGGCATCTTTAACTTTCAACAAGACAACGGCCCGAAACATACGGCTCTGTGAACGTGGGAGTGGTTACTATATAATGCACCAAGAAACGTTTTCACTTCACACAAAGCCCTGGTCTTAACCCAATAGAGCACCTTTGGGCTCACTTGGAGACAAAAGTTTGAAAATGTTATTCTACAGGGAAGTGCGAGATTCAGACGGTGTTGTTGGAGGAATGGTCAAAGATCTCACGAGAGATAACTCGCAACATGGTTCCCTCCATGCCAAGACGTCTACAAGCTGTCATCAGTGCCAACGGTAAGCACAAAGGCTACTAGACTTGAGTTATGTGAATTACAGAGACTTTAATTTCATTTGTGTATAGGTGTGCCAATATTTTTTTTATGTGTAGAGCAACTGATTTTGTTTTGTAAACTATTATTTTTGTTGTGAGAAACCAATTATACTCGAAGAACATTATATTTAATACTGTACATTTCAATAAATATATCGGTGTTTTGACATCACATGTATTTGTGTGGAATGCATATATAATAGTAGGTGTGCCAATACTCTTTGGTGCCAGTGTATACTACTGAGCGTGAGCAGGCTATTCAGGACCAATTCGGTACCATTTGCATGTTCTATCGCTATGAATGGTAGCTGAGATATATTTAATGTAGACACCCTACAGTAGGCTAAAAAACAGAATTATCTACCGCTGATCTTTTATGTTTAAATGAGAACTGAACAATAATGCTTACCTTATTTCCTATCACGTAAAGTACGGTATAAAGTTCCTTATAGACATGTATAAGACTGAGATTCCTTTGGACACGGTGTAAAACGTAAGAGACTGCAATTTCCTAATGTAAAAAATATTAACGGAAACAGCGCAATCCACAGAATAAACCGGCAGAAGCAGCCGCAATATGTCCGAGATGCACAGCACAAAACAAATTCATTCGACAAGCCAAACACTTCGAAAGTAAACCGGAAATGGTGAATACGGCCCCTCACAAATTTATAAACAGTGCGTCGTTCCTCGACCGTATACATACACTTCCGGTATAATTCACTTATCTCCAGCTAACTACTGCACATGGATAGAAGTCAAAAGTCATCTGGGACAACCAAGACCAACCATTACACAAAACCACAAGACAGAAAATACAAGGCGTGCGTACCAGCGACATGAAAGATATAGACTGCTACCTAGCGATGGGCATTCAGAATGAAAACTATGGAATTATTCGATAGTCGCAAACTACCGTTTCATTCGATTGTTTTCAACAACATTCGATGTTTCATTCGGTTTATATGATACTGAATTCTCCTGCAGTAGTTGCTCCCACTTCGCTCAAAACGATAGCACGCAAGTCTGTTCTGTTCTGTTCGTGAAGTTTATTTGGGCTCGTTATTTCACCCAGACACTATACCGTATGATATGTGTACTAAATCGACACACGCACACAATTTCAATAAAGTAGTACACCAATGGAGTTGACAATGTTTTCGGAAGACGAAGTACTTGAAGATGGAGAGAAGTAGACCATGCAGCAGACTCACAAAATGGGTTCAAAGCACGGAAAGTAGATCAAGAAAAGACGTATCACCTAGACAATTAAGAGTGAGGAATAACGTATACAAGACTAGGAGTTATAGGAAAAGCACAGGGACACAAGGTATACTAATCTTCACGCTAGAGTGGCCGTCTCAGCGACTTCTACAAAACATACACACCGGGCCGACATATAAGGGACAAGCAGGAGAGGGCAGGGGAACGACGGAGGGGTGGATATATGTGAGAGTGTAGAACTTTGGACAGATGGAAAGAAATATCTGAGCAACGTATATGGGGGATGTAGGGAGGGCAAAGTGTCAGTGAAATCGTAAACAAAAGAGGAAGAGGGGCGACATTGTGTTGATATGAACATCAATAGTGTTTATTTTGTAGGCTCCGAGCATTCCAGTGAAGGATGCGTACTATCATTATTAAAGATAAGGTGTAAACTGTCGCGAAGTTGACTAATAACTGGTAAGATATTGGGGTGATCGCCAATTAGTTGAGTAAGCTGCATGAGAAGGTGGAGAACACACTGATGAACATGTTCTCGCTGAGGAAGTGTAGTACCTGTTTGAGGATGCTGTGCGGGTTGCAGAGGCATTGACGGGCTCGATGTTGAAGGAGTGGGCTGACTGGGTTGAATGGGGTATTGATAACTCAGAGATTGAGAGGGGTGAGAGGATGTAGTGGATTGCACTAGCTGGAGATACGCAGCTCGATCATAGCCGGGAGAAGGTTTAGGTGGCAAATCCTTAACAACCACTTGTGTGAATTTGCGTTTGCGAGGGACGTCTGGTAATGGAGAAGGATGTTGAGAGGGTAGGGGAGGAAATTGTTGAACGTTATGATACTCAGAATAAGTAGGTGGAAATAGTCGAGCAGAAGCTTCTGAGAAGGAAATGTTATCAGTGCACATAAGTGTTTTGATTTCCACTTGCTTCTGATGAACAGCACAATCTGTGTTCCCGATTGCAATGTACACATAACTTGACATTAGCAAGGCAGTCTGAGGTAGAATGGTTCATACTACAGTTGCGACAGCGAAAGTTAGTGGACTGGCAATTGCGTAGGGTGTGTCCATAACGCTGGCATTTAGAACAAATAATGGGGTAAAATATAAAGGGATTGACTTCTAACATTACATGATAGATTGAAACATATTTGGGCAACGTTTTGGAGCAAAAAACAATCTTGATGGAGCCAGTAGGTAGATATACTGGCTGACCATCTTGGAGGGATTTACGGCGTAGGCGATGAACAGAATGAACTTTGACGTCACTCTAAAGTAAAGTAAGAATATCGGATTCAGTTAGGTCTTTCTCAACACCGCGTATAATGCCTACGCGGAAGATATTTGAGTGAGGAATAAAGGCATGCCACTTTTGTGTCTCAAGGAACTTATTCTGCAGAAAGTCATTAGCATGATGAGGAGAGTGAAAGTTTACCTGAATCCGGTTACGGCCTTTATACTGGATGGATTTAATAGGAAATTTCCTTTCATAGAGTAGACGCCCTATAGCCATAGGGTGTAGATTGCCAATGTTAGTACCTTGTTTGGATGAAACAAAAACAAGATATGGTCCTGGGTGGTTTAATGGGTATAAATTACATGCACTAGTATTAGGAGGTTGAGCAGGAGGGGGAGGGTTAGGATTGCATTGAGTCGCAGTTTGCAACAAAGGGGTAGGAGTAGAATTATCATTCACGGTTGTATCCATTTTCACTACTTCTTCCCGTTCAACATTACTATTTGACGCGGGATGAAAGTCCCGAGTACCTCCACTATCAGAACTCATGCCACCACTGCACAATCACACGCAAGCTAGCACCAGAACGCACGAGTAAGTTCTAGAAATGTCAGACACCGAACACGAAACCTCGAACACAACGAACCGTACAGGACGATGTCGCGGACGAGACTAGCACGCAAGTCGAATGTTACGGAAAAGATAGGAACCAATGCAACAGTATTACGGTGGTGCGAATTTTAAACAGTATCCAATGACGGTCCGTAAATATTATTCCCCGCATTACATGGGCAATCATAGACATTCCCGGTATTTGCTCCGAATTATTTTATAAAATTGCATCTCCATACAACCTAAAAACTGGAGAGCAAAGTGTCAGTATGTTTCAGATAAGTTAATTATTTTTTAACAATACTACAATGCCAGTAATTCATAATGTAAATTCTCTTCCCATCCCAACCAATTCTCGCGGGTTTACTCTCAGTTTAGCATTGAACACTACTGTGAATGCAAGTTGTGCCGATATTTTAATTAAACTGTGTGTGGTATTTTATGTATATCGGGTAGTTTATACACTCTAGTATGAACAGAAAAAAAATAGATCAGCAATTTGGCAACATTTTAGCAAAACTTCAGAATTTTCTGCGAAATGCTTAATTGGCAGAAATGAATTTCAGTGCCGGAACAATACATAAAATTTTAGGGATCACTTAAAACGAAAGCATTTCATTGCTTTTCAGCAATCTGATAATGTTCATAGTATTGATGTATTAAATATAGATAATCCTTTAGTGAAAAAAATATCTCAGTGTGACCAACAACCGTCAACTTCCATCTGTGATCATCCCTGAACATTCTGAAGGAATCCTGACTTCAAAACGAGGCTCGCGTCAGCTTACACTCCATAAGAGCTTCAAATTTGGCGAGTTAACTCCTGAAAAAGTGAAAAGACTCGATTCACTGGTGGGTGAAATGGTGACTGAAGATTTACAACCTCTCTGTATTGTTGAAAAAAAGGGATTTATTAAATTACTTCATGAAATTGAACCACGTTACACATTGCCCAGCAGACGTCATCTGACCAGAACAATATTCCTAGAACTGTACGAATCATGCAAGGCAGATATTCAAAGAAATCTGCACTTCACATCATATGTATCGATCACAACAGATATCTGGACCTCTTTAAATACAACATCTTTCCTAACTATCACTGCCCATTATTTCAACAGTGAATACATTTTACTGTCAAAGGTACTTGCAACAATTGAACTTGAGACAAATCACACAGCTGTATACCTTGCAAGTGTCATAAGAAGAGTTCTGGAAGAATGGCATATCATGGACAAAGTTGTAGCTGTTGTTACCGACAGTGGAGCTGCAGTGAGCAATCTTGGTATTCCTCACCTGCCATGTATAGCACATATGCTGAACCTCGTTGTACAGAATGCAGTGACCAACACAAACAACTTAGACAACATTCTCAAGGCATGCAGAGCACTGGTAACCTATTTCAAATCCAGTGTTACTGCATCAGACAAACTACGAGGGATTCAAGCAGAAATGGGAGTCGCACAGTATAAACTGAAGAAAGATGTTGTAACGAGGTGGAATTCAATATATTACATGCTGGAAAGGTTGCTGCAAGTGAAGGAATCTCTTTCAGCTGCTTTAACATCTCTACCTACTAGTCCACCACCACTTACTGCAGAGCAGTGGTCTACCATTGAAGACTGTGTGGCTGTATTAAAGCCAGTGGAACTTCTGAAAAAGAAATTTTCTGCAGAAAAATACCCAACAATTTAAAAGGTAATTACATTAGTCAGAGGTATCCAAGTAACTTTAATGAACAAAGAGCCACAAACTACATTGAGAACCACATTGAAGAACAAGGACAAGTTGGGAAGATGGACATCCCACCATCTGCAACCTTACTGGGTCCTAGATTTAAGAAGGTAACATTTGGAAATGAGACAAATTCTGACCAATCTCAAAAACATCTGATTACGGTAGTGAGTTGTCAACACTTTGTGAGAGACAGATTACAAGCAGAAGAGCAAATTGTCTATCCTGCCACAACCAGCACTAATGACAATATTTGGTTCTTTCTAGAAGATAAGCTAGCACACTAAAAATGCAGAACGAATCCAACTAGCAATGAAACCATCCTGCTGCGACAGTACATTGACCAGCCATTTGTGGACATAAAAAGCAGTCCAGCAGAATTCTGAAAGAAACACAAATTGCCATGGAACACTTATACACATTGTCACAGAAATATCTCTCAGTTCCAGCAACATCTGTTCCAGCAGAAAGAATATTGTCAAAAGCTGGGCAGATTATGAGTGAAAGAAGAAACAGGCTGAAAGCAAAACATTTAGATCTTTTAATATACCTGAACACAAATATTTGAATATAGGAAGACAGTGGTAGCCTAAGTGTCTGATTAATTACACTGCAAGTTTGAAATGTTGTTTTAGTTATCCTAACCTGTTCTCCTATGTGCAAAGAATGAAAACGTTTGATCTAGCTACTTTATGTACGTTTTACCACGACATATTATTAGTGACTGCACATATAAATGCTTATTGCTCTACTACATGTGTGTTTCACTCAGTTCGCGGTTTGGTTGCATTGTTTCATGTTAAAATGCCATTTTTAAAATATAATGTAAGAGTCTGAAAATCTATGACAGTTTTGAAGAGAGCTATGTTTAACGGCTGTTTGCACATGAATTTTACTGTACTTCCTCCTACGAAGAGAAATTGCCTAACCTAAAACTGACCACGTGCACCATTAAATATTTCATATTAAAATAAGTAGGCCTATGTGGTCCTAGTGTCCATAATTCTATAAATTGTTCCTAATGATTGGCACAGATCTTGTGGGAGCCGAAATTGCAAGGATCAGAGTAAATATAAGACCGTACACATTAACAAGCGTGCATATTGTAGTAATTAGTAACTACCGTAAAGAATGTCAGCAATTCGAAAACCGAATGAAACTATCGAATAAAAACATTCGGTTGTGCTCCTGGACTATCGTTTAACAATCGATAGCTGGAAACATTCGATATGCCCATCACTACGAGCTACCTGCCGAACATCCTTGAACTGCTGGCAGCCATGACACTTACAGGCAAAACAAACGACAGACAGTGGTTGTACTTGTATAGACGTACGGTACACATTAAATTCCGTCAGGAGCGCTGTAACGAATGTGTTTAGCAGTCATATCGTTGGTGCGTACCTACCGAGAGACGGCAGACTCCATCTTTATCTTCTCTTTCAAAGGTGATGTTGGGCTCCCTTTACGACGGCAGACGAATGGGAATCAGAAACTAGTGCTGGGACTGGGTAGGGAAGGGTCCAGTTAGTTCATTTGCTGGAAGTAGTTCATTAGATACCGTTCATAGCCTTGAGTCGTTCAAATGAACGAGGTAGTTCATGATGTGATATAGGCCTAGAAACAGCCCTCGCGGCACTTCGTTCAGATGAACGAGTTAGTTTATTATGAGCACGAACAGAAAACAGCTACACAGTGCTTCCGACCGTCTTTCTAAGTAAAGAAATGGTATCTAAGAGACGGAGAGACATATAAGCTTTCTAATTTTGTATAACTCCTTCTCCCCCATTTGAGGAGGGTGAGTGATGTGCTGTCACGTGACCATTAACACGTCACGCCATTGGCCATTCTTGAGCAAGCTTATTTGTCGTTCAAATGAACGAGGTAGTTCATTTGTGCTGTCTGCATGGAAGCATCTCTCGCGGCACCACGTTCAATGAACGAGGTGGATAATTATGAGCATACCAGCAATAGCATAGTGGCGTGAGTTAAATACGTATATTTTACGATAGCTGGTCCTTGCTCAGGTCTTAATATGAACGACAAACCACATAGCATTCAACCGCACCGCACCTCTAACGCTATTTAAAGCTCGGCGTTTCGAGGGGCGTATGGATCAGCTGTTTGAGAGAGAAGAAGCGATTTACCTATTTTATCCACGGAAAACCATTTCTCTAAGATGATAATTGTCCTTTTTAGCTGTTAAAAGCTGGGGAAGACGAGTCCTGTTGAAGCGTCCTCTTAATAAGGAATGTTCCTGAATAACTAACTAATATTACAATGTTAGATATAAGTCTATACAAGTATTTACTCTATAAAACCAATGTTTTTCCTTCTGCCTGACACTGCACTCATCAGAGTGGGATGTGTCAGGCCCCACTGACGGTGGGATGTATGCAGGTGTTTTATCAGGAGCGCGATAACTTTTGATATGCTCTATTGGTGTGTAAAATCTAATTCCCTTGATATTTCCATTAATATTACATTGTAATAAGAGGAGTAATGACTGAAATTAAGAACTTATATAGTTTTCTGTCGATCACCACCTAATTTTAACCACTACTTCATTCATCTCATTTTAGACATCATTACGCATGGGGCAGGACAGATAGTAACCGAGAATAAGAATCGTCTCACAGGAAAAGGAAAAGGGGTTGAGCAGCTATTATTTTATGAACAGTAGTATCTGAACTCTTTTATGGCCCCCATTTATTGTTGACGGTTTCCATGGAGGTCGAGGTGGCGAAATTCAATCCCGCGGGATTTCTTTTACGTGCCAGTAAATCTTCTGATAAGAGACTGTCGTATTTGGGCACTTCGAAATTTATGAGCGTTTTCTAACTGGTGTGAACAATTTTAACATATGTTGTCATTTTAGTCGATTATTCTTCTACGCCAAGATAACATATGCGTACTGTCGGTTACCATGTGATAACGTGATTTTGCTACTCCGCTCCAAGTGCGTGTGATTTCGTTGTGCCTCATGTTGTTGACATTGATTGTTTTGCGTGTAGACAAAGTACTTATTTTCCAGTGCCCATGTATAATTCTCACAACTGTCGTGTATTATAGAACGCTTACAGTACGTAAGTGCCAGACTATAAACAAGTTTTTTTCGTAATGTTTTAAGAGGTAAACCGGCGATATTATCACCCCATTGTGTGTATTGTGGACCGTATTTTGCATACAACCGGACCCAAACAAACACGAGCTCATTTATAGCTAGCAGGCAAGTACCGGTACGACATTTTGCGAACTTGGAATTTGATTGTCGTCTCTCGGAGTTCCTAGCACGAACAGCAAACAGGTACCCAATGCACAGACTTGTGTCTAGCGCCTGACAATGTGCAGCCACTCGGAGCAACTCGCCTAAGTTCGGTCCTGCTTGCAGTGTGCAGCCACTCGGAGTAGCTCGGCTACGTTCGGTCCTGCTTCGTTTAGCATTCTGTCTGGCGCATATTTTCACATGAACTGGCGCCTACAGCTGGTTTTATAGGCACACTTTCCCGCTAAGCATTGTTGGGTAGTGTTGAGAATTATTGATGAGTAAAGTACGGTATATAGAAAGAACGCTCTAGAGTCTTCTAATTAGTAACTGGAGGTGACAAACCAGTTCCGCGGCATTCTTAAACTGGAGAAATTCAGGTGCGATGTGTGCAATAAGGATTTTAAATATAGGAAAAACTTAAACAGTCACGTTAGATCGAAACATTCGAATTCCTCTCCCGAGTTTCAGTGTGATTTGTGCTCCTTTAGCACGAATAATAAATTTAGTTTCATTCGTCATAAAAAGTTAAAGCATAGGAACCAGATTTCAGAAAATCAATCGAAAGTGAAATTCCCCCTTTATGTAGAAGGTCGTGGAACTAGAGACGAAATTGTTCAACATTTTATTAGTGATCGTGACATTCCAGTTAAGACTGAACTTTTAGAATTTTAAAACGAAGAAGAGTTTAAAGACCGGAAAATCAAAATAGAAAAGGATGACTTGTGTGAATTTGTTACATGGCAGTCAAAATACATTCGAAAGATTGATGGCTCAGCGATGTGCTCCTATCGATGCCACAGAGACGGTAATTTGAAATGTAAAGGAAATGAACTGCGCCATCGCAAAATACTTGGTAGCAATAAAATAAACGGACACTGCACAGCGTCAATTGGTGTTACATTTCATGTATCAGGAAAAGTATCACTGTCGTACTGTAGATCTCATGCCGGTCACCAGGGCGAGTTGGGTCCGTTGAGAGACTCTGAATCAGACAGAAAGTAGCTGGCAACGAAAATTGCCATGTAAATTCCATTCGATAATATATTGGGTGAAATTAGGGATTCTGTCCGTGGTACTGTCATAGAGCGTGTGCACTTACTCTTTTTAAACATTGAACAGCAGTACAATTTAAAGTCCGAAGCTGTACGCCATTGTAACGATTGTACGAGTGTTGAATCGTGGATCCAAGAGATGCTGGAAATCGGTGGCGTAGTTCGTTTCTACAAAGGTCAGAGAATACCTTCCGAAACAAATCCTGAGCTAAAAGAGGAAGATTTTGTCCTCATTATTATGGATGAAGTGCAGAGAGAAATACTTGAACGTTTTGGAAGGAGCATCGTTTGTATTGATGGTACCAAATACAGTAGAGACAATACGCGACACTTCCGGATATAACTTTGTTAAGAAATGAGGGACAAGTCGCAAGTGGCTCTCCTAGTGGCTTGACCTGAAAATTCGCGCTAAATTCAAATATCAATGGAAATGCATATACGGAAGTGGATAAATAAATTCCGTCTAGAAAGAAAGTGTGGCTAAGATATTAACTTCAAAGTTGCTAAATCCATTCTGGATAAATTAATGAAGAATTTTTGAACAGGTTGTTATTTAAAGACTGAAATTAGACATATAATCAAGATGTGAAATGGACTGCTGTGAAAGGGCTTGATCATTCATTAATGCATTACTTTTCTTAGCTTTAGAATTCCTGCCTGAACGTTCACGGCTGGATTTTCCTTTTTCCAAATTTAAAAGCATTATATCATAATATTAAAACACTTGTCAAACAAAAATACCGGCACATTCCTTACACACGTGATTCAATGAATTTACATTTAAGAACTGGACAATTTTCCTTTTAAGTTGAAGCCTACTAACAGAAAGAAAATCTATAAATTTAGCCTCAAAAACATTCAAACTTTCCCTATAAGCAATAGTTGCCATAATGCCATTATTTTAGGGTAAAGCAAATTTGCATCATCATATTGTTTCAACAAAACATGTACATTTCTTAAATCACCCATATTTTCTTCAGTGCTTCACAACGCATTACGGCATTCCAAATGGGGTAACTTGGAACATAACCAGCCACACACATATGCATATGTATTTTCCTAAATTAAATTAAACTCACAGATCACACCTACAATAACGCATCGGTATTGAAGGTTAGCTGCTGCACTACACAATAAAATACGCGTATTATATTTTAAGCCAGTTGAAATATGGGTTGAGTATTTCAGAAGATAATAAGTACTATAGAAATCTCTTTTTCACTCGAAGAATATATATGGAAACACAATATTACTTATATTTTCTTGTCACGAGGGGAACGGAAGAAAGATCCCTACTTCATAGTTACTGCAGCCAAACACAGCACAAACCTTTCCCCTCGTGTTGAGAGGAGATATCAAGGAATGACACACACTACTATTTAATTACATCAACTCACTGTAAACGCATAAATAGCACCAAAAACATCACATACAAATACACGTGTTCTTATGAGAGAATGAGTAGTTCTCAGGTCATCCGCTAGAGAGAGCCCTCGATATCTCGCTGAGTGTCGCGTATTGTCTCTACTCTACCCACGGTCTAAGTAAGTACGCTTTCGAACTGACTGCCCTCTTAGTGTAAATGTCAGGGTTTCCCTTGCGCTTCCATGCTATCGGACACAGCATTACTTGAAATTTTATTTACGACGTTTAGAAATGCCCTTCCAGACGCGTTAAACCCTGAAGTGTTCATGAGGACATGGCTGAAACATTTTTAATGCATCGCTTGCCGTCATGATGCCGGCCCCGTGGTGTAGGAGTAGCATGCCTGCCTCTTACCCGGAGGACCCGGGTTCGATTCCCGGCCAGGTCAGGGATTTTTACCTGGACCTGACGGCTGGTTCGAGGTTCACTCAGCCTACGTGATTAGAATTGAGGAGCTATCTGACGGTGAGGTGGCGGCCCCGGTCTAGAAAGCCAAGAATAACGGCCGAGAGAATTCGTCGTAATCTGCAGGCCTTCGGGCTGAGCAGCAGTCGCTTGGTAGGCCAAGGCCCTTCATGGGCTTTAGTGCCATGGGTTTGGGTTGGTTTGCAGTCATGATGTCGCCTCCATGCAGGGCTCAACATTAATATGCATCTAGAGCGTATGCATGGAGTAGTTATGCACATTTATTTGAAAGACAAGAATCCCAAGAGACTTGACCTAGCTATGCATACTCTTATGAGATTTGTCCGAGACAAACTGTTCGATCGCCTCATTTTTTAATAAAGGAAAGCTTACGCATAAATTGTCGGCGCTGAGTAAAAGGCACGTGAAATCACTGTCACTCTCTTCCGAGGGAGTAAACTACGAGGACGGCGTATGGAAAATTCCTTCTGAAAAGCAGACTGACTTTTATGAAGTAAGGAAGGTGGATGGCGAATACTGTGACTGCAGCTTAAGGTGTACCGAATGCATCAGATTTAATATGTGCAAACACATTCATCTGATTGGAAAGAGTTTAACCAGCATCAGAGACGGAAGTGGTAGGAATGAAAGTGCATGAACTGACTATTCAAGAATCGCCCCCTTGTGACGAAAGTGCAGCTGTTTTCAACGAACTTCAGAATCCTCTCAAGAGAAAACTTTACAGTGACGTAGAAAAGAGGAAGTTACAACTTGGAGAACATTTTGAAACAATTCTTGCCGATATCCAGTCACCTGAGCACGCAGGAATTGTTGAAAATCAGCTTAAACCTATAATTTCAATTATCCATGCGCAAAATAAAAGGACAATACTGGCTCCATCGACTTCATCACCCGGGGCAATCAAGTTTCAACTTCAAAGAAGACTCTTCTCCACGAAGAAGGCCCACAAAAAGATACCGTTGAGTTTATCAAGACCTACCGATAGCGAGCAAGAAGCTATTGCTGCCAATTTATTGCTATGCTGATTTGTATAAAGTGTATTTTAGTGTAAATATGTGCGTGTACGTAGTGTATGTTAGTGTAAATACGTGAGTGTACATAGTGTATGTTAGTGTAAATATGTGAGTGTACATAGTGTATGTTAGTGTAAATACGTGAGTGTACATAGTGTATGTTAGTGTAAATACGTGAGTGTACATAGTGTATGTTAGTGTAAATATGTGAGTGTACATAGTGTATGTTAGTGTAAATACGTGAGTGTACATAGTGTATGTTAGTGTAAATACGTGAATGTACATAGTGTATGTTAGTGTAAATACGTGAGTGTACATAGTGTATGTTAGTGCAAATACGTGAGTGTACATAGTGTATGTTAGTGCAAATACGTGAGTGTACATAGTGTATGTTAGTGCAAATACGTGAGTGTACATAGTGTATGTTAGTGTAAATACGTGAGTGTACATAGTGTATGTTAGTGCAAATACGTGAGTGTACATAGTGTATGTTAGTGCAAATACGTGAGTGTACATAGTGTATGTTAGTGCAAATACGTGAGTGTACATAGCGTATGTTAGTGCAAATACGTGAATGTACATAGCGTATGTTAGTGCAAATACGTGAATGTACATAGTGTATGTTGGTGTAAATACGTGCGTGTACATAGTGTATGTTAGTGCAAATACGTGAGTGTACATAGCGTATGTTAGTGCAAATACGTGAGTGTACATAGTGTATGTTAGTGCAAATACGTGAATGTACATAGTGTATGTTGGTGTAAATACGTGCGTGTACATAGTGTATGTTAGTGCAAATACGTGAGTGTACATAGCGTATGTTAGTGCAAATACGTGAGTGTACATAGTGTATGTTAGTGTAAATACGTGAGTGTACATAGTGTATGTTAGTGTAAATACGTGAGTGTACATAGTGTATGTTAGTGCAAATACGTGAGTGTACATAGTGTATGTTAGTGTAAACACGTGAGTGTACATAGTGTATGTTAGTGTAAATACGTGAGTGTACATAGTGTATGTTAGTGCAAATACGTGAGTGTACATAGTGTATGTTAGTGTAAATACGTGAGTGTACATAGTGTATGTTAATGTAAATACGTGAGTGTACAGAGTGTATGTTAGTGTAAATACGTGAGTGTACATAGTGTATGTTAGTGCAAAAACGTGAGTGTACATATTGTATGTTAGTGTAAATACGTGAGTGTACATAGTGTATGTTAGTGCAAATACGTGAGTGTACATAGTGTATGTTAGTGCAAATACGTGAGTGTACATAGTGTATGTAAGTGCAAATACGTGAGTGTACATAGTGTATGTTAGTGCAAATACGTGAGTGTACATAGTGTATGTTAGTGTAAATATGTGCGTGTACGTAGTGTATGTTAGTGTAAATACGTGAGTGTACATAGTGTATGTTGGTGTAAATATGTGCGTGTACGTAGTGTATGTTAGTCCAAATACGTGAGTGTACATAGTGTATGTTGGTGTAAATACGTGCGTGTACATAGTGTATGTTAGTGCAAATACGTGAGTGTACATAGTGTATGTTAGTGCAAATACGTGAGTGTACATAGTGTATGTTAGTGTAAATATGTGCGTGTAAGTAGTGTATGTTAGTGTAAATACGTGAGTGTACATAGTGTATGTTAGTGTAAATACGTGCGTGTACATAGTGTATGTTAGTGCAAATACGTGAGTGTACATAGTGTATGTTAGTGTAAATATGTGCGTGTACGTAGTGTATGATAGTGTAAATACGTGAATGTACATAGTGTATGTTGGTGTAAATACGTGAGTGTACATCGTGTATGTTAGTGTAAATACGTGGTGTACATAGTGTATGTTAGTGTAAATACGTGAGTGTACATAGCGTATATTCGTGTAAATACGTGAGTGTACATAGTGTAGGTTAGTGTAAATACGTGAGTGTACATAGTGTATGTTAGTGTAAATACGTGAGTGTACATAGTGTATGTTAGTGCAAATACGTGAGTGTACATAGTGTAGGTTAGTGTAAATACGTGAGTGTACATAGTGTATGTTAGTGTAAATACGTGAGTGTACATAGTGTATGTTATTGTAAATACGTGAGTGTACATAGTGTATGTTAGTGTAAATACGTGAGTGTACATAGTGTATGTTAGTGCAAATACGTGAGTGTACATAGTGTAGGTTAGTGTAAATACGTGAGTGTACATAGTGTATGTTAGTGTAAATACGTGAGTGTACATCGTGTATGTTAGTGTAAATACGTGGTGTACATAGTGTATGTTAGTGTAAATACGTGAGTGTACATAGCGTATATTCGTGTAAATACGTCAATGTACATAGTGTATGTTAGTGTAAATATGTGAGTGTACATAGTGTATGTTAGCGTAAATACGTGAGTGTACATAGTGTATGTTAGTGTAAATACGGGAGTGTACATAGTGTATGTTAGTGTAAATACGTGAGTGTACACAGTGTATGTTAGTGTAAATACGTGAGTGTACATAGCGTATATTAGTGTAAATACGTGAATGTACTTAGTCTATGTTAGTGTAAAAACGTGAGTGTACATAGTGTATGTTAGTGTAAATACGTGAGTGTACATGGCGTATATTAGTGTAAATACCTGAATGTACTTAGTGTATGTTAGTGTAAATACGTGAATGTAATTAGTGTATGTTAGTGTAAAGACGTGAGTGTACATGGTGTATGTTAGTGTAAATACGTGAGTGTGATTGGCGTATAGTAGTGTAAATACGTGAATGTACTTAGTGTATGTTAGTGTAAATACGTGAGTGTGCATAGTGTATGTTAATGTAAACACGTGAGTGTACATAGTGTGTGTTAGTGTAAATACATGAGTGTACATAGTGTATGTTAGTGTAAATACGTGAGCGTACATAGTGTATTTTATTGTAAATACGTGAGTGTACATAGCGTATCTTAGTATAAATACGTGAGTGTACATAGTGTATGTTAATGTAAATACGTGAATGTACATAGTGTATGTTGGTGTAAATACGTGAGTGTACGTAGTGTATGTTAGTGCAAATACGTGAGTGTACATAGTGTATGTTGGTGTAAATACGTGCGTGCACATAGTGTATGTTAGTGCAAATACGTGAGTGTACATAGTGTATGTTAGTGCAAATACGTGAGTGTACATAGTGTATGTTAATGTAAATACGTGAGTGTACATAGTGTATGTTAGTGCAAATACGTGAGTGTACATAGTGTATGTTAATGTAAATACGTGCGTGTACATAGTGTATGTTAGTGTAAATACATGAGTGTACATAGTGTATGTTAATGTAAATACGTGAGTGTACATAGTGTGTGTTAGTGTAAATACGTGAGTGTACATAGTGTATGTTAATGTAAATACGTGAGTGTACATAGTGTATGTTAGTGTAAATACATGAGTGTACATAGTGTATGTTAGTGTAAATACATGAGTGTACATAGTGTATGTTAGTGTAAATACATGAGTGTACATAGTGTATGTTAATGTAAATACGTGAGTGTACATAGTGTATGTTAATGTAAGTACGTGAGTGTACATAGTGTATGTTAGTGTAAATACATGAGTGTACATAGTGTATGTTAGTGTAAATACGTGAGTGTACATAGTGTATGTTAGTGTGAGTACGTGAATGTACATAGTGTATGTTAGTGTAAATATGTGAGTGTACATAGTGTATGTTAGTGTGAATACGTGAGGGTACATAGTGTATGTTAGTGTGAATATGTGAGTGTACATAGTGTATGTTAGTGTGAATATGTGAGTGTACATAGTGTATGTTAGTGTGAGTACGTGAATGTACATAGTGTATGGTAATGTCAATACGTGAGTGTACATAGTGTATGTTAATGTAAATACGTGAGTGTACATAGTGTATGTTAGTGTGAGTACGTGAATGTACATAGTGTATGTTAGTGTAAATACATGAGTGTACATAGTGTATGCTAATGTAAATACATGAGTGTACATAGTGTATGTTAATGTAAATACATGAGTGTACATAGTGTATGTTAATGTAAATACATGAGTGTACATAGTGTATGTTAGTGTGAGTACGTGAATGTACATAGTGTATGTTAGTGTAAATACATGAGTGTACATAGTGTATGCTAATGTAAATACATGAGTGTACATAGTGTATGTTAGTGTAAATACATGAGTGTACATAATGTATGTTAATGTAAATACATGAGTGTACATAGTGTATGTTAATGTAAGTACGTGAGTGTACATAGTGTATGTTAGTGTAAATACATGAGTGTACATAGTGTATGTTAGTGTAAATACGTGAGTGTACATAGTGTATGTTAGTGTGAGTACGTGAATGTACATAGTGTATGTTAGTGTAAATATGTGAGTGTACATAGTGTATGTTAGTGTGAATACGTGAGGGTACATAGTGTATGTTAGTGTGAATATGTGAGTGTACATAGTGTATGTTAGTGTGAATACATGAGTGTACATAGTGTATGTTAATGTAAGTACGTGAGTGTACATAGTGTATGTTAGTGTAAATACATGAGTGTACATAGTGTATGTTAGTGTGAATATGTGAGTGTACATAGTGTATGTTAGTGCAAATACGTGAGTGTACATAGTGTATGTTAGTGTAAATATGTGCGTGTACGTAGTGTATGTTAGTGTAAATACGTGAGTGTACATAGTGTATGTTGGTGTAAATATGTGCGTGTACGTAGTGTATGTTAGTCCAAATACGTGAGTGTACATAGTGTATGTTGGTGTAAATACGTGCGTGTACATAGTGTATGTTAGTGCAAATACGTGAGTGTACATAGTGTATGTTAGTGCAAATACGTGAGTGTACATAGTGTATGTTAGTGTAAATATGTGCGTGTAAGTAGTGTATGTTAGTGTAAATACGTGAGTGTACATAGTGTATGTTAGTGTAAATACGTGCGTGTACATAGTGTATGTTAGTGCAAATACGTGAGTGTACATAGTGTATGTTAGTGTAAATATGTGAGTGTACATAGTGTATGTTAGTGTAAATACGTGCGTGTACATAGTGTATGTTAGTGTAAATACGTGAGTGTACATATTGTATGTTAATGTAAATACGTGGTGTACATAATGTATGTTAGTGCAAATACGTGAGTGTACATAGTGTATGTTAGTGCAAATACGTGAGTGTACATAGTGTATGTTAGTGTAAATATGTGAGTGTACATAGTGTATGTTAGTGCAAATACGTGAGTGTACATAGTGTATGTTAGTGTAAATACGTGAGTGTACATAGTGTATGTTAATGTAAATACGTGAGTGTACATAGTGTATGTTAATGTAAATACGTGAGTGTACATAGTGTATGTTAATGTAAATACGTGAGTGTACATAGTGTATGTTAATGTAAATACGTGAGTGTACATAGTGTATGTTAGTGCAAATACGTGAGTGTACATAGTGTATGTTAGTGCAAATACGTGAGTGTACATAGTGTATGTTAATGTAAATACGTGAGTGTACATAGTGTATGTTAGTGCAGATACGTGAGTGTACATAGTGTATGTTAGTGCAAATACGTGAGTGTACATAGTGTATGTTAATGCAAATACGTGAGTGTACATAGTGTATGTTAGTGTAAATACGTGAGTGTACATAGTGTATGTTAGTGCAAATACGTGAGTGTACATAGTGTATGTTAGTGCAAATACGTGAGTGTACATAGTGTATGTTAGTGCAAATACGTGAGTGTACATAGTGTATGTTAATGTAAATACGTGAGTGTACATAGTGTATGTTAGTGTAAATACATGAGTGTACATAGTGTATGTTAATGTAAATACGTGAGTGTACATAGTGTGTGTTAGTGTAAATACGTGAGTGTACATAGTGTATGTTAATGTAAATACGTGAGTGTACATAGTGTGTGATAGTGTAAATACATGAGTGTACATAGTGTATGTTAGTGTAAATACATGAGTGTACATAGTGTATGTTAGTGTAAATACATGAGTGTACATAGTGTATGTTAATGTAAATACGTGAGTGTACATAGTGTATGTTAATGTAAATACGTGAGTGTACATAGTGTATGTTAGTGTAAATACATGAGTGTACATAGTGTGTGATAGTGTAAATACATGAGTGTACATAGTGTATGTTAATGTAAATACGTGAGTGTACATAGTGTATGTTAGTGTGAGTACGTGAATGTACATAGTGTATGGTAATGTCAATACGTGAGTGTACATAGTGTATGTTAGTGTAAATACGTGAGGGTACATAGTGTATGTTAGTGTGAATATGTGAGTGTACATAGTGTATGTTAATGCAAATACGTGAGTGTACATAGTGTATGTTAGTGTAAATACGTGAGTGTACATAGTGTGTGTTAGTGTAAATATGTGAGTGTACATAGTGTATGCTAATGTAAATACGTGAGTGTACATAGTGTATGTTAGTGTAAATACGTGAGTGTACATAGTGTATGTTAGTGCAAATACGTGAGTGTACATAGTGTATGTTAGTGCAAATACGTGAGTGTACATAGTGTATGTTAGTGTAAATACGTGAGTGTACATAGTGTATGTTAGTGTAAATACGTGCGTGTACATAGTGTATGTTAGTGTAAATACGTGAGTGTACATAGTGTATGTTAGTGTAAATACGTCGTGTACATAGTGTATGTTAGTGCAAATACGTGAATGTACATAGTGTATGTTAGTGCAAATACGTGAGTGTACATAGTGTATGTTAGTGTAAATACGTGAGTGTACATAGTGTATGTTAGTGCAAATACGTGAGTGTACATAGTGTATGTTAGTGTAAATACGTGAGTGTACATAGTGTATGTTAATGTAAATACGTGAGTGTACATAGTGTATGTTAATGTAAATACGTGAGTGTACATAGTGTACGTTAATGTAAATACGTGAGTGTACATAGTGTATGTTAGTGCAAATATGTGAGTGTACATAGTGTATGTTAGTGCAAATACGTGAGTGTACATAATGTATGTTATTGCAAATACGTGAGTGTACATAGTGTATGTTAGTGTAAATACGTGAATGTACATAGTGTATGTTAATGTAAATACGTGAGTGTACATAGTGTATGTTAGTGTAAATACGTGAGTGTACATAGTGTATGTTAGTGTAAATACGTGAGTGTACATAGTGTATGTTAGTGTAAATACGTGAGTGTACATAGTGTATGTTAGTGTAAATTCGTGAGCGTACATAGTGTATTTTATTGTAAATACGTGAGTGTACATAGCGTATATTAGTATAAATATGTGAGTATACATAGTGTATGTTAATGTAAATACGTGAGTGTACATAGTGTATGTTAGTGTAAATACGTGAGTGTACATAGTGTATGTTAGTGTAAATACGTGAGTGTACATAGTGTATGTTAGTGTAAACACGTGAGTGTACATAGTGTATGTTAGTGTAAATACGTGAGTGTACATAGTGTATGTTAGTGCAAATACGTGAGTGTACATAGTGTATGTTAGTGCAAATACGTGAGTGTACATAGTGTATGTTAGTGTAAATACGTGAGTGTACATAGTGTATGTTAGTGTAAATACGTGAGTGTACATAGCGTATATTAGTGTAAATACGTGAGTGTACATAGTGTAGGTTAGTGTAAATACGTGAGTGTACATAGTGTATGTTAGTGTAAATACGTGAGTGTACATAGTGTATGTTAGTGCAAATACGTGAGTGTACATGGTGTATGTTAGTGTAAATACGTGAGTGTACATAGTGTATGTTAGTGTAAATACGTGAGTGTACATAGTGTATGTTAGTGTAAATACGTGAGTGTACATAGTGTATGTTAGCGTAAATACGTGAGTGTACATAGTGTATGTTAGTGTAAATACGGGAGTGTACATAGTGTATGTTAGTGTAAATACGTGAGTGTACACAGTGTATGTTAGTGTAAATACGTGAGTGTACATAGCGTATATTAGTGTAAATACGTGAATGTACTTAGTCTATGTTAGTGTAAAAACGTGAGTGTACATAGTGTATGTTAGTGTAAATACGTGAGTGTACATGGCGTATATTAGTGTAAATACCTGAATGTACTTAGTGTATGTTAGTGTAAATACGTGAATGTAATTAGTGTATGTTAGTGTAAAAACGTGAGTGTACATGGTGTATGTTAGTGTAAATACGTGAGTGTGATTGGCGTATAGTAGTGTAAATACGTGAATGTACTTAGTGTATGTTAGTGTAAATACGTGAGCGTACATAGTGTATTTTATTGTAAATACGTGAGTGTACATAGCGTATCTTAGTATAAATACGTGAGTGTACATAGTGTATGTTAATGTAAATACGTGAATGTACATAGTGTATGTTGGTGTAAATACGTGAGTGTACGTAGTGTATGTTAGTGCAAATACGTGAGTGTACATAGTGTATGTTGGTGTAAATACGTGCGTGTACATAGTGTATGTTAGTGCAAATACGTGAGTGTACATAGTGTATGTTAGTGCAAATACGTGAGTGTACATGGTGTATGTTAGTGCAAATACGTGAGTGTACATAGTGTATGTTAGTGTAAATACGTGAGTGTACATAGTGTATGTTAGTGTAAATACGTGAGTGTACATAGTGTATGTTAGTGTAAATACGTGAGTGTACATAGTGTATGTTAGTGAAAATACGTGAGTGTAGATAGTGTATGTTAGTGTAAATACGTGAGTGTACATAGTGTATGTTAGTGTAAATACGTGAGTGTACGTAGTGTATGTTAGTGCAAATACGTGAGTGTACATAGTGTATGTTAGTGCAAATACGTGAGTGTACATAGTGTATGTTAGTGTAAATACGTGAGTGTACATAGTGTATGTTAGTGTAAATACGTGAGTGTACATAGTGTATGTTAATGTAAATACGTGAGTGTACATAGTGTGTGATAGTGTAAATACATGAGTGTACATAGTGTATGTTAGTGTAAATACATGAGTGTACATAGTGTATGTTAGTGTAAATACATGAGTGTACATAGTGTATGTTAATGTAAATACATGAGTGTACATAGTGTATGTTAATGTAAATACGTGAGTGTACATAGTGTATGTTAGTGTGAGTACGTGAATGTACATAGTGTATGGTAATGTCAATACGTGAGTGTACATAGTGTATGTTAGTGTAAATACGTGAGGGTACATAGTGTATGTTAGTGTGAATATGTGAGTGTACATAGTGTATGTTAATGCAAATACGTGAGTGTACATAGTGTATGTTAGTGTAAATACGTGAGTGTACATAGTGTATGTTAGTGCAAATACGTGAGTGTACATAGTGTATGTTAGTGTAAATACGTGAGTGTACATAGTGTATGTTAATGTAAATACGTGAGTGTACATAGTGTATGTTAATGTAAATACGTGAGTGTACATAGTGTACGTTAATGTAAATACGTGAGTGTACATAGTGTATGTTAGTGCAAATATGTGAGTGTACATAGTGTATGTTAGTGCAAATACGTGAGTGTACATAATGTATGTTATTGCAAATACGTGAGTGTACATAGTGTATGTTAGTGTAAATACGTGAATGTACATAGTGTATGTTAATGTAAATACGTGAGTGTACATAGTGTATGTTAGTGTAAATACGTGAGTGTACATAGTGTATGTTAGTGTAAATACGTGAGTGTACATAGTGTATGTTAGTGTAAATACGTGAGTGTACATAGTGTATGTTAGTGTAAATTCGTGAGCGTACATAGTGTATTTTATTGTAAATACGTGAGTGTACATAGCGTATATTAGTATAAATATGTGAGTATACATAGTGTATGTTAATGTAAATACGTGAGTGTACATAGTGTATGTTAGTGTAAATACGTGAGTGTACATAGTGTATGTTAGTGTAAAAACGTGAGTGTACATAGTGTATGTTAGTGTAAACACGTGAGTGTACATAGTGTATGTTAGTGTAAATACGTGAGTGTACATAGTGTATGTTAGTGCAAATACGTGAGTGTACATAGTGTATGTTAGTGCAAATACGTGAGTGTACATAGTGTATGTTAGTGTAAATACGTGAGTGTACATAGTGTATGTTAGTGTAAATACGTGAGTGTACATAGCGTATATTAGTGTAAATACGTGAGTGTACATAGTGTAGGTTAGTGTAAATACGTGAGTGTACATAGTGTATGTTAGTGTAAATACGTGAGTGTACATAGTGTATGTTAGTGCAAATACGTGAGTGTACATGGTGTATGTTAGTGTAAATACGTGAGTGTACATAGTGTATGTTAGTGTAAATACGTGAGTGTACATAGCGTATGTTAGTGTAAATACGTGAGTGTACATAGTGTATGTTAGTGTAAATACGTGAGTGTACATAGTGTATGTTAGTGAAAATACGTGAGTGTAGATAGTGTGTGTTAGTGTAAATACGTGAGTGTACATAGTGTATGTTAGTGTAAATACGTGAGTGTACATAGTGTATGTTAGTGTAAATACGTGAGTGTACATAGTGTATGTTAGTGTAAATACGTGAGTGTACATAGTGTATGTTAGTGTAAATATTTGAGTGTACGTAGTGTATGTTAGTTTAAATACGTGAGTGTACATAGTGTATGCTAGTGTAAATACGTGAGTGTACATAGTGTGTGTTAGTGTAAATACGTGAGTGTACATAGTGTATGTTAGTGTAAATATTTGAGTGTACATAGTGTATGTTAGTGTAAATACGTGAGTGTACATAGTGTATTTTTATGTAAATACGTGAGTGTACATAGCGTATATTAGTATAAATATGTGAGTGTACATAGTGTATATTAATGTAAATACGTGAATGTACATAGTGTATGGTAATGTCAATACGTGAGTGTACATAGTGTATGTTAGTGTAAATACGTGAGGGTACATAGTGTATGTTAGTGTGAATATGTGAGTGTACATAGTGTATGTTAATGCAAATACGTGAGTGTACATAGTGTATGTTAGTGTAAATACGTGAGTGTACATAGTGTATGTTAGTGTAAATATGTGAGTGTACATAGTGTATGCTAATGTAAATACGTGAGTGTACATAGTGTATGTTAGTGTAAATACGTGCGTGTACATAGTGTATGTTAGTGCAAATACGTGAGTGTACATAGTGTATGTTAGTGCAAATACGTGAGTGTACATAGTGTATGTTAGTGTAAATACGTGAGTGTACGTAGTGTATGTTAGTGTAAATACGTGCGTGTACATAGTGTATGTTAGTGTAAATACGTGAGTGTACATAGTGTATGTTAGTGTAAATACGTCGTGTACATAGTGTATGTTAGTGTAAAAACGTGAGTGTACATAGTGTATGTTAGTGTAAATACGTGAGTGTACATGGCGTATATTAGTGTAAATACCTGAATGTACTTAGTGTATGTTAGTGTAAATACGTGAATGTAATTAGTGTATGTTAGTGTAAAGACGTGAGTGTACATGGTGTATGTTAGTGTAAATACGTGAGTGTGATTGGCGTATAGTAGTGTAAATACGTGAATGTACTTAGTGTATGTTAGTGTAAATACGTGAGTGTGCATAGTGTATGTTAATGTAAACACGTGAGTGTACATAGTGTGTGTTAGTGTAAATACATGAGTGTACATAGTGTATGTTAGTGTAAATACGTGAGCGTACATAGTGTATTTTATTGTAAATACGTGAGTGTACATAGCGTATCTTAGTATAAATACGTGAGGGTACATAGTGTATGTTAGTGTGAATATGTGAGTGTACATAGTGTATGTTAATGCAAATACGTGAGTGTACATAGTGTATGTTAGTGTAAATACGTGAGTGTACATAGTGTATGTTAGTGTAAATATGTGAGTGTACATAGTGTATGCTAATGTAAATACGTGAGTGTACATAGTGTATGTTAGTGTAAATACGTGCGTGTACATAGTGTATGTTATTGCAAATACGTGAGTGTACATAGTGTATGTTAGTGTAAATACGTGAATGTACATAGTGTATGTTAATGTAAATACGTGAGTGTACATAGTGTATGTTAGTGTAAATACGTGAGTGTACATAGTGTATGTTAGTGTAAATACGTGAGTGTACATAGTGTATGTTAGTGTAAATACGTGAGTGTACATAGTGTATGTTAGTGTAAATTCGTGAGCGTACATAGTGTATTTTATTGTAAATACGTGAGTGTACATAGCGTATATTAGTATAAATATGTGAGTATACATAGTGTATGTTAATGTAAATACGTGAGTGTACATAGTGTATGTTAGTGTAAATACGTGAGTGTACATAGTGTATGTTAGTGTAAATACGTGAGTGTACATAGTGTATGTTAGTGTAAACACGTGAGTGTACATAGTGTATGTTAGTGTAAATACGTGAGTGTACATAGTGTATGTTAGTGCAAATACGTGAGTGTACATAGTGTATGTTAGTGCAAATACGTGAGTGTACATAGTGTATGTTAGTGTAAATACGTGAGTGTACATAGTGTATGTTAGTGTAAATACGTGAGTGTACATAGCGTATATTAGTGTAAATACGTGAGTGTACATAGTGTAGGTTAGTGTAAATACGTGAGTGTACATAGTGTATGTTAGTGTAAATACGTGAGTGTACATAGTGTATGTTAGTGCAAATACGTGAGTGTACATGGTGTATGTTAGTGTAAATACGTGAGTGTACATAGTGTATGTTAGTGTAAATACGTGAGTGTACATAGTGTATGTTAGTGTAAATACGTGAGTGTACATAGTGTATGTTAGCGTAAATACGTGAGTGTACATAGTGTATGTTAGTGTAAATACGGGAGTGTACATAGTGTATGTTAGTGTAAATACGTGAGTGTACACAGTGTATGTTAGTGTAAATACGTGAGTGTACATAGCGTATATTAGTGTAAATACGTGAATGTACTTAGTCTATGTTAGTGTAAAAACGTGAGTGTACATAGTGTATGTTAGTGTAAATACGTGAGTGTACATGGCGTATATTAGTGTAAATACCTGAATGTACTTAGTGTATGTTAGTGTAAATACGTGAATGTAATTAGTGTATGTTAGTGTAAAAACGTGAGTGTACATGGTGTATGTTAGTGTAAATACGTGAGTGTGATTGGCGTATAGTAGTGTAAATACGTGAATGTACTTAGTGTATGTTAGTGTAAATACGTGAATGTAATTAGTGTATGTTAGTGTAAAAACGTGAGTGTACATGGTGTATGTTAGTGTAAATACGTGAGTGTGATTGGCGTATAGTAGTGTAAATACGTGAATGTACTTAGTGTATGTTAGTGTAAATACGTGAGTGTGCATAGTGTATGTTAATGTAAACACGTGAGTGTACATAGTGTGTGTTAGTGTAAATACGTGAGTGTACATAGTGTATGTTAATGTAAATACGTGAGTGTACATAGTGTAATTATGTAATTTTTATGTAAATACATGAGTGAAAATACGTGAGTGTAGATAGTGTGTGTTAGTGTAAATACGTGAGTGTACATAGTGTATGTTAGTGTAAATACATGAGTGTACATAGTGTATGTTAGTGTAAATACATGAGTGTACATAGTGTATGTTAATGTAAATACATGAGTGTACATAGTGTATGTTAATGTAAGTACGTGAGTGTACATAGTGTATGTTAGTGTAAATACATGAGTGTACATAGTGTATGTTAGTGTAAATACGTGAGTGTACATAGTGTATGTTAGTGTGAGTACGTGAATGTACATAGTGTATGTTAGTGTAAATATGTGAGTGTACATAGTGTATGTTAGTGTGAATACGTGAGGGTACATAGTGTATGTTAGTGTGAATATGTGAGTGTACATAGTGTACGTTAGTGTGAATATGTGAGTGTACATAGTGTATGTTAGTGTGAGTACGTGAATGTACATAGTGTATGGTAATGTCAATACGTGAGTGTACATAGTGTATGTTAATGTAAATACGTGAGTGTACATAGTGTATGTTAGTGTGAGTACGTGAATGTACATAGTGTATGTTAGTGTAAATATGTGAGTGTACATAGTGTATGCTAATGTAAATACGTGAGTGTACATAGTGTATGTTAGTGCAAATACGTGAGTGTACATAGTGTATGTTAGTGTAAATATGTGAGTGTACATAGTGTATGTTAGTGTGAATACGTGAGGGTACATAGTGTATGGTAATGTCAATACGTGAGTGTACATAGTGTATGTTAATGTAAATACGTGAGTGTACATAGTGTGTGTTAGTGTAAATACGTGAGTGTACATAGTGTATGTTAATGCAAATACGTGAGTGTACATAGTGTATGTTAGTGTAAATACGTGAGTGTACATAGTGTATGTTAGTGTAAATATGTGAGTGTACATAGTGTATGCTAATGTAAATACGTGAGTGTACATAGTGTATGTTAGTGTAAATACGTGAGTGTACATAGTGTATGTTAGTGCAAATACGTGAGTGTACATAGTGTATGTTTGTGCAAATACGTGAGTGTACATAGTGTATGTTAGTGTAAATACGTGCGTGTACATAGTGTATGTTAGTGTAAATACGTGCGTGTACATAGTGTATGTTAGTGTAAATACGTGAGTGTACATAGTGTATGGTAGTGTAAATACGTGGTGTACATAGTGTATGTTAGTGCAAATACGTGAGTGTACATAGTGTATGTTAGTGCAAATACGTGAGTGTACATAGTGTATGTTAGTGTAAATATGTGAGTGTACATAGTGTATGTTAGTGCAAATACGTGAGTGTACACAGTGTATGTTAGTGTAAATACGTGAGTGTACATAGTGTATGTTAATGTAAATACGTGAGTGTACATAGTGTATGTTAATGTAAATACGTGAGTGTACATAGTGTATGTTAATGTAAATACGTGGGTGTACATAGTGTATGTTAGTGCAAATACGTGAGTGTACATAGTGTATGTTAGTGTAAATATGTGAGTGTACATAGTGTATGTTAGTGTAAATACGTGCGTGTACATAGTGTATGTTAGTGTAAATACGTGAGTGTACATATTGTATGTTAATGTAAATACGTGGTGTACATAATGTATGTTAGTGCAAATACGTGAGTGTACATAGTGTATGTTAGTGCAAATACGTGAGTGTACATAGTGTATGTTAGTGTAAATATGTGAGTGTACATAGTGTATGTTAGTGCAAATACGTGAGTGTACATAGTGTATGTTAGTGTAAATACGTGAGTGTACATAGTGTATGTTAATGTAAATACGTGAGTGTACATAGTGTATGTTAATGTAAATACGTGAGTGTACATAGTGTATGTTAATGTAAATACGTGAGTGTACATAGTGTATGTTAATGTAAATACGTGAGTGTACATAGTGTATGTTAGTGCAAATACGTGAGTGTACATAGTGTATGTTAGTGCAAATACGTGAGTGTACATAGTGTATGTTAATGTAAATACGTGAGTGTACATAGTGTATGTTAGTGCAGATACGTGAGTGTACATAGTGTATGTTAGTGCAAATACGTGAGTGTACATAGTGTATGTTAATGCAAATACGTGAGTGTACATAGTGTATGTTAGTGTAAATACGTGAGTGTACATAGTGTATGTTAGTGCAAATACGTGAGTGTACATAGTGTATGTTAGTGCAAATACGTGAGTGTACATAGTGTATGTTAGTGCAAATACGTGAGTGTACATAGTGTATGTTAATGTAAATACGTGAGTGTACATAGTGTATGTTAGTGTAAATACATGAGTGTACATAGTGTATGTTAATGTAAATACGTGAGTGTACATAGTGTGTGTTAGTGTAAATACGTGAGTGTACATAGTGTATGTTAATGTAAATACGTGAGTGTACATAGTGTGTGATAGTGTAAATACATGAGTGTACATAGTGTATGTTAGTGTAAATACATGAGTGTACATAGTGTATGTTAGTGTAAATACATGAGTGTACATAGTGTATGTTAATGTAAATACGTGAGTGTACATAGTGTATGTTAATGTAAATACGTGAGTGTACATAGTGTATGTTAGTGTAAATACATGAGTGTACATAGTGTGTGATAGTGTAAATACATGAGTGTACATAGTGTATGTTAATGTAAATACGTGAGTGTACATAGTGTATGTTAGTGTGAGTACGTGAATGTACATAGTGTATGGTAATGTCAATACGTGAGTGTACATAGTGTATGTTAGTGTAAATACGTGAGGGTACATAGTGTATGTTAGTGTGAATATGTGAGTGTACATAGTGTATGTTAATGCAAATACGTGAGTGTACATAGTGTATGTTAGTGCAAATACGTGAGTGTACATAGTGTATGTTAGTGCAAATACGTGAGTGTACATAGTGTATGTTAGTGTAAATACGTGAGTGTACATAGTGTATGTTAGTGTAAATACGTGCGTGTACATAGTGTATGTTAGTGTAAATACGTGAGTGTACATAGTGTATGTTAGTGTAAATACGTCGTGTACATAGTGTATGTTAGTGCAAATACGTGAATGTACATAGTGTATGTTAGTGCAAATACGTGAGTGTACATAGTGTATGTTAGTGTAAATACGTGAGTGTACATAGTGTATGTTAGTGCAAATACGTGAGTGTACATAGTGTATGTTAGTGTAAATACGTGAGTGTACATAGTGTATGTTAATGTAAATACGTGAGTGTACATAGTGTATGTTAATGTAAATACGTGAGTGTACATAGTGTACGTTAATGTAAATACGTGAGTGTACATAGTGTATGTTAGTGCAAATATGTGAGTGTACATAGTGTATGTTAGTGCAAATACGTGAGTGTACATAATGTATGTTATTGCAAATACGTGAGTGTACATAGTGTATGTTAGTGTAAATACGTGAATGTACATAGTGTATGTTAATGTAAATACGTGAGTGTACATAGTGTATGTTAGTGTAAATACGTGAGTGTACATAGTGTATGTTAGTGTAAATACGTGAGTGTACATAGTGTATGTTAGTGTAAATACGTGAGTGTACATAGTGTATGTTAGTGTAAATTCGTGAGCGTACATAGTGTATTTTATTGTAAATACGTGAGTGTACATAGCGTATATTAGTATAAATATGTGAGTATACATAGTGTATGTTAATGTAAATACGTGAGTGTACATAGTGTATGTTAGTGTAAATACGTGAGTGTACATAGTGTATGTTAGTGTAAATACGTGAGTGTACATAGTGTATGTTAGTGTAAATACGTGAGTGTACATAGTGTATGTTAGTGCAAATACGTGAGTGTACATGGTGTATGTTAGTGTAAATACGTGAGTGTACATAGTGTATGTTAGTGTAAACACGTGAGTGTACATAGTGTATGTTAGTGTAAATACGTGAGTGTACATAGTGTATGTTAGTGCAAATACGTGAGTGTACATAGTGTATGTTAGTGCAAATACGTGAGTGTACATAGTGTATGTTAGTGTAAATACGTGAGTGTACACAGTGTATGTTAGTGTAAATACGTGAGTGTACATAGCGTATATTAGTGTAAATACGTGAATGTACTTAGTCTATGTTAGTGTAAAAACGTGAGTGTAGATAGTGTATGTTAGTGTAAATACGTGAGTGTACATGGCGTATATTAGTGTAAATACCTGAATGTACTTAGTGTATGTTAGTGTAAATACGTGAATGTAATTAGTGTATGTTAGTGTAAAAACGTGAGTGTACATGGTGTATGTTAGTGTAAATACGTGAGTGTGATTGGCGTATAGTAGTGTAAATACGTGAATGTACTTAGTGTATGTTAGTGTAAATACGTGAGTGTGCATAGTGTATGTTAATGTAAACACGTGAGTGTACATAGTGTGTGTTAGTGTAAATACATGAGTGTACATAGTGTATGTTAGTGTAAATACGTGAGCGTACATAGTGTATTTTATTGTAAATACGTGAGTGTACATAGCGTATCTTAGTATAAATACGTGAGTGTACATAGTGTATGTTAATGTAAATACGTGAATGTACATAGTGTATGTTGGTGTAAATACGTGAGTGTACGTAGTGTATGTTAGTGCAAATACGTGAGTGTACATAGTGTATGTTGGTGTAAATACGTGCGTGTACATAGTGTATGTTAGTGCAAATACGTGAGTGTACATAGTGTATGTTAGTGCAAATACGTGAGTGTACATAGTGTATGCTAATGTAAATACGTGAGTGTACATAGTGTATGTTAGTGCAAATACGTGAGTGTACATAGTGTATGTTAATGTAAATACGTGCGTGTACATAGTGTATGTTAGTGTAAATACATGAGTGTACATAGTGTATGTTAATGTAAATACGTGAGTGTACATAGTGTGTGTTAGTGTAAATACGTGAGTGTACATAGTGTATGTTAATGTAAATACGTGAGTGTACATAGTGTATGTTAGTGTAAATACATGAGTGTACATAGTGTATGTTAGTGTAAATACATGAGTGTACATAGTGTATGTTAGTGTAAATACATGAGTGTACATAGTGTATGTTAATGTAAATACGTGAGTGTACATAGTGTATGTTAATGTAAGTACGTGAGTGTACATAGTGTATGTTAGTGTAAATACATGAGTGTACATAGTGTATGTTAGTGTAAATACGTGAGTGTACATAGTGTATGTTAGTGTGAGTACGTGAATGTACATAGTGTATGTTAGTGTAAATATGTGAGTGTACATAGTGTATGTTAGTGTGAATACGTGAGGGTACATAGTGTATGTTAGTGTGAATATGTGAGTGTACATAGTGTATGTTAGTGTGAATATGTGAGTGTACATAGTGTATGTTAGTGTGAGTACGTGAATGTACATAGTGTATGGTAATGTCAATACGTGAGTGTACATAGTGTATGTTAATGTAAATACATGAGTGTACATAGTGTATGTTAGTGTGAGTACGTGAATGTACATAGTGTATGTTAGTGTAAATACATGAGTGTACATAGTGTATGCTAATGTAAATACATGAGTGTACATAGTGTATGTTAGTGTAAATACATGAGTGTACATAGTGTATGTTAATGTAAATACATGAGTGTACATAGTGTATGTTAATGTAAGTACGTGAGTGTACATAGTGTATGTTAGTGTAAATACATGAGTGTACATAGTGTATGTTAGTGTAAATACGTGAGTGTACATAGTGTATGTTAGTGTGAGTACGTGAATGTACATAGTGTATGTTAGTGTAAATATGTGAGTGTACATAGTGTATGTTAGTGTGAATACGTGAGGGTACATAGTGTATGTTAGTGTGAATATGTGAGTGTACATAGTGTACGTTAGTGTGAATATGTGAGTGTACATAGTGTATGTTAGTGTGAGTACGTGAATGTACATAGTGTATGGTAATGTCAATACGTGAGTGTACATAGTGTATGTTAATGTAAATACGTGAGTGTACATAGTGTATGTTAGTGTGAGTACGTGAATGTACATAGTGTATGTTAGTGTAAATATGTGAGTGTACATAGTGTATGCTAATGTAAATACGTGAGTGTACATAGTGTATGTTAGTGCAAATACGTGAGTGTACATAGTGTATGTTAGTGTAAATATGTGAGTGTACATAGTGTATGTTAGTGTGAATACGTGAGGGTACATAGTGTATGGTAATGTCAATACGTGAGTGTACATAGTGTATGTTAATGTAAATACGTGAGTGTACATAGTGTGTGTTAGTGTAAATACGTGAGTGTACATAGTGTATGTTAATGCAAATACGTGAGTGTACATAGTGTATGTTAGTGTAAATACGTGAGTGTACATAGTGTATGTTAGTGTAAATATGTGAGTGTACATAGTGTATGCTAATGTAAATACGTGAGTGTACATAGTGTATGTTAGTGTAAATACGTGAGTGTACATAGTGTATGTTAGTGCAAATACGTGAGTGTACATAGTGTATGTTAGTGCAAATACGTGAGTGTACATAGTGTATGTTAGTGTAAATACGTGCGTGTACATAGTGTATGTTAGTGTAAATACGTGCGTGTACATAGTGTATGTTAGTGTAAATACGTGAGTGTACATAGTGTATGGTAGTGTAAATACGTGGTGTACATAGTGTATGTTAGTGCAAATACGTGAGTGTACATAGTGTATGTTAGTGCAAATACGTGAGTGTACATAGTGTATGTTAGTGTAAATATGTGAGTGTACATAGTGTATGTTAGTGCAAATACGTGAGTGTACACAGTGTATGTTAGTGTAAATACGTGAGTGTACATAGTGTATGTTAATGTAAATACGTGAGTGTACATAGTGTATGTTAATGTAAATACGTGAGTGTACATAGTGTATGTTAATGTAAATACGTGGGTGTACATAGTGTATGTTAGTGCAAATACGTGAGTGTACATAGTGTATGTTAGTGTAAATATGTGAGTGTACATAGTGTATGTTAGTGTAAATACGTGCGTGTACATAGTGTATGTTAGTGTAAATACGTGAGTGTACATATTGTATGTTAATGTAAATACGTGGTGTACATAATGTATGTTAGTGCAAATACGTGAGTGTACATAGTGTATGTTAGTGCAAATACGTGAGTGTACATAGTGTATGTTAGTGTAAATATGTGAGTGTACATAGTGTATGTTAGTGCAAATACGTGAGTGTACATAGTGTATGTTAGTGTAAATACGTGAGTGTACATAGTGTATGTTAATGTAAATACGTGAGTGTACATAGTGTATGTTAATGTAAATACGTGAGTGTACATAGTGTATGTTAATGTAAATACGTGAGTGTACATAGTGTATGTTAATGTAAATACGTGAGTGTACATAGTGTATGTTAGTGCAAATACGTGAGTGTACATAGTGTATGTTAGTGCAAATACGTGAGTGTACATAGTGTATGTTAATGTAAATACGTGAGTGTACATAGTGTATGTTAGTGCAGATACGTGAGTGTACATAGTGTATGTTAGTGCAAATACGTGAGTGTACATAGTGTATGTTAATGCAAATACGTGAGTGTACATAGTGTATGTTAGTGTAAATACGTGAGTGTACATAGTGTATGTTAGTGCAAATACGTGAGTGTACATAGTGTATGTTAGTGCAAATACGTGAGTGTACATAGTGTATGTTAGTGCAAATACGTGAGTGTACATAGTGTATGTTAATGTAAATACGTGAGTGTACATAGTGTATGTTAGTGTAAATACATGAGTGTATATAGTGTATGTTAATGTAAATACGTGAGTGTACATAGTGTGTGTTAGTGTAAATACGTGAGTGTACATAGTGTATGTTAATGTAAATACGTGAGTGTACATAGTGTGTGATAGTGTAAATACATGAGTGTACATAGTGTATGTTAGTGTAAATACATGAGTGTACATAGTGTATGTTAGTGTAAATACATGAGTGTACATAGTGTATGTTAATGTAAATACGTGAGTGTACATAGTGTATGTTAATGTAAATACGTGAGTGTACATAGTGTATGTTAGTGTAAATACATGAGTGTACATAGTGTGTGATAGTGTAAATACATGAGTGTACATAGTGTATGTTAATGTAAATACGTGAGTGTACATAGTGTATGTTAGTGTGAGTACGTGAATGTACATAGTGTATGGTAATGTCAATACGTGAGTGTACATAGTGTATGTTAGTGTAAATACGTGAGGGTACATAGTGTATGTTAGTGTGAATATGTGAGTGTACATAGTGTATGTTAATGCAAATACGTGAGTGTACATAGTGTATGTTAGTGCAAATACGTGAGTGTACATAGTGTATGTTAGTGCAAATACGTGAGTGTACATAGTGTATGTTAGTGTAAATACGTGAGTGTACATAGTGTATGTTAGTGTAAATACGTGCGTGTACATAGTGTATGTTAGTGTAAATACGTGAGTGTACATAGTGTATGTTAGTGTAAATACGTCGTGTACATAGTGTATGTTAGTGCAAATACGTGAATGTACATAGTGTATGTTAGTGCAAATACGTGAGTGTACATAGTGTATGTTAGTGTAAATACGTGAGTGTACATAGTGTATGTTAGTGTAAATACGTGAGTGTACATAGTGTATGTTAGTGTAAATACGTGAGTGTACATAGTGTATGTTAGTGTAAATACGTGAATGTACATAGTGTATGTTAATGTAAATACGTGAGTGTACATAGTGTATGTTAGTGTAAATACGTGAGTGTACATAGTGTATGTTAGTGTAAATACGTGAGTGTACATAGTGTATGTTAGTGTAAATACGTGAGTGTACATAGTGTATGTTAGTGTAAATTCGTGAGCGTACATAGTGTATTTTATTGTAAATACGTGAGTGTACATAGCGTATATTAGTATAAATATGTGAGTATACATAGTGTATGTTAATGTAAATACGTGAGTGTACATAGTGTATGTTAGTGTAAATACGTGCGTGTACATAGTGTATGTTAGTGTAAATACGTGAGTGTACATAGTGTATGTTAGTGTAAACACGTGAGTGTACATAGTGTATGTTAGTGTAAATACGTGAGTGTACATAGTGTATGTTAGTGCAAATACGTGAGTGTACATAGTGTATGTTAGTGCAAATACGTGAGTGTACATAGTGTATGTTAGTGTAAATACGTGAGTGTACATAGTGTATGTTAGTGTAAATACGTGAGTGTACATAGCGTATATTAGTGTAAATACGTGAGTGTACATAGTGTAGGTTAGTGTAAATACGTGAGTGTACATAGTGTATGTTAGTGTAAATACGTGAGTGTACATAGTGTATGTTAGTGCAAATACGTGAGTGTACATGGTGTATGTTAGTGTAAATACGTGAGTGTACATAGTGTATGTTAGTGTAAATACGTGAGTGTACATAGTGTATGTTAGTGTAAATACGTGAGTGTACATAGTGTATGTTAGTGTAAATACGTGAGTGTACATAGTGTATGTTAGTGAAAATACGTGAGTGTAGATAGTGTGTGTTAGTGTAAATACGTGAGTGTACATAGTGTATGTTAGTGTAAATACGTGAGTGTACATAGTGTATGTTAGTGTAAATACGTGAGTGTACATAGTGTATGTTAGTGTAAATACGTGAGTGTACATAGTGTATGTTAGTGTAAATATTTGAGTGTACGTAGTGTATGTTAGTTTAAATACGTGAGTGTACATAGTGTATGCTAGTGTAAATACGTGAGTGTACATAGTGTGTGTTAGTGTAAATACGTGAGTGTACATAGTGTATGTTAGTGTAAATATTTGAGTGTACATAGTGTATGTTAGTGTAAATACGTGAGTGTACATAGTGTATTTTTATGTAAATACGTGAGTGTACATAGCGTATATTAGTATAAATATGTGAGTGTACATAGTGTATATTAATGTAAATACGTGAATGTACATAGTGTATGGTAATGTCAATACGTGAGTGTACATAGTGTATGTTAGTGTAAATACGTGAGGGTACATAGTGTATGTTAGTGTGAATATGTGAGTGTACATAGTGTATGTTAATGCAAATACGTGAGTGTACATAGTGTATGTTAGTGTAAATACGTGAGTGTACATAGTGTATGTTAGTGTAAATATGTGAGTGTACATAGTGTATGCTAATGTAAATACGTGAGTGTACATAGTGTATGTTAGTGTAAATACGTGCGTGTACATAGTGTATGTTAGTGCAAATACGTGAGTGTACATAGTGTATGTTAGTGCAAATACGTGAGTGTACATAGTGTATGTTAGTGTAAATACGTGAGTGTACGTAGTGTATGTTAGTGTAAATACGTGCGTGTACATAGTGTATGTTAGTGTAAATACGTGAGTGTACATAGTGTATGTTAGTGTAAATACGTCGTGTACATAGTGTATGTTAGTGCAAATACGTGAGTGTACATAGTGTATGTTAGTGCAAATACGTGAGTGTACATAGTGTATGTTAGTGTAAATACGTGAGTGTACATAGTGTATGTTAGTGCAAATACGTGAGTGTACATAGTGTATGTTAGTGTAAATACGTGAGTGTACATAGTGTATGTTAATGTAAATACGTGAGTGTACATAGTGTATGTTAATGTAAATACGTGAGTGTACATAGTGTACGTTAATGTAAATACGTGAGTGTACATAGTGTATGTTAGTGCAAATATGTGAGTGTACATAGTGTATGTTAGTGCAAATACGTGGGTGTACATAATGTATGTTAGTGCAAATACGTGAGTGTACATAGTGTATGTTAGTGTAAATACGTGAATGTACATAGTGTATGTTAATGTAAATACGTGAGTGTACATAGTGTATGTTAGTGTAAATACGTGAGTATACATAGTGTATGTTAGTGTAAATACGTGAGTGTACATAGTGTATGTTATTGTAAATACGTGAGTGTACATAGTGTATGTTAGTGTAAATTCGTGAGCGTACATAGTGTATTTTATTGTAAATACGTGAGTGTACATAGCGTATATTAGTATAAATATGTGAGTGTACATAGTGTATGTTAATGTAAATACGTGAGTGTACATAGTGTATGTTAGTGTAAATACGTGAGTGTACATAGTGTATGTTAGTGTAAATACGTGAGTGTACATAGTGTATGTTAGTGTAAACACGTGAGTGTACATAGTGTATGTTAGTGTAAATACGTGAGTGTACATAGTGTATGTTAGTGCAAATACGTGAATGTACATAGTGTATGTTAGTGCAAATACGTGAGTATACATAGTGTATGTTAGTGTAAATACGTGAGTGTACATAGCGTATATTAGTGTAAATACGTGAGTGTACATAGTGTATGTTAGTGTAAATACGTGAGTGTACATAGTGTATGTTAGTGTAAATACGTGAGTGTACATAGTGTATGTTAGTGCAAATACGTGAGTGTACATGGTGTATGTTAGTGCAAATACGTGAGTGTACATAGTGTATGTTAGTGTAAATACGTGAGTGTACATAGTGTATGTTAGTGTAAATACGTGAGTGTACATAGTGTATGTTAGTGTAAATACGTGAGTGTACATAGTGTATGTTAGTGAAAATACGTGAGTGTAGATAGTGTATGTTAGTGTAAATACGTGAGTGTACATAGTGTATGTTAGTGTAAATACGTGAGTGTACATAGTGTATGTTAGTGTAAATACGTGAGTGTACATAGTGTATGTTAGTGTAAATACGTGAGTGTACATAGTGTATGTTAGTGTAAATATTTGAGTGTACATAGTGTATGTTAGTTTAAATACGTGAGTGTACATAGTGTATGCTAGTGTAAATACGTGAGTGTACATAGTGTGTGTTAGTGTAAATACGTGAGTGTACATAGTGTATGTTAGTGTAAATATTTGAGTGTACATAGTGTATGTTAGTGTAAATACGTGAGTGTACATAGTGTATTTTTATGTAAATACGTGAGTGTACATAGCGTATATTAGTATAAATATGTGAGTGTACATAGTGTATATTAATGTAAATACGTGAGTGTACATAGTGTATGTTAGTGTAAATACGTGAGTGTACATAGTGTATGTTAGTGTAAACACGTGAGTGTACATAGTGTATGTTAGTGTAAATACGTGAATGTACATAGTGTATGTTAGTGTAAATACTTGAGTGTACATAGTGTATGTTAGTATAAATATGTGAGTGTACATAGTGTATGTTAGTGTAAATACGTGAGTGTACATAGTGTATGTTAGTGTAAATACGTGAGTGTACATAGTGTATGTTAGTGTAAATACGTGAGTGTACATAGTGTATGTTAGTGTAAATACGTGAGTGTAGATTGTGTATGTTAGTGTAAATATGTGAGTGTACATAGTGTATGTTAGTATAAATACGTGAGTGGACGTGGTGTATGTTAGTGCACATACGTGAGTGTACATAGTGTATGTTAGTGTAAATACGTGAGTGTACATAGTGTATGTTAGTGTAAACACGTGAGTGTACATAGTGTATGTTAGTGTAAATACGTGAATGTACATAGTGTATGTTAGTGTAAATACTTGAGTGTACATAGTGTATGTTAGTATAAATATGTGAGTGTACATAGTGTATGTTAGTGTAAATACGTGAGTGTACATAGTGTATGTTAGTGTAAATACGTGAGTGTACATAGTGTATGTTAGTGTAAATACGTGAGTGTACATAGTGTATGTTAGTGTAAATACGTGAGTGTAGATTGTGTATGTTAGTGTAAATATGTGAGTGTACATAGTGTATGTTAGTATAAATACGTGAGTGGACGTGGTGTATGTTAGTGCACATACGTGAGTGTACATAGTGTATGTTAGTGTAAATACGTGAGTGTACATAGTGTATGTTAGTGTAAATACGTGAGTGTACATAGTGTATGTTAGTGTAAATACGTGAGTGTAAATAGTGTATGTTAGTGTAAATACGTGAATGTACATAGTGTATGTTAATGTAAATACGTGAGTGTACATAGTGAATGTTAGTGTAAATACGTGAGTGTACATAGTGTATGTTAGTGTAAATACGTGAGTGTACATAGTGTATGTTAGTGTAAATACGTGAGTGTACATAGTGTATGTTTGTGTAAATACCTGAGTGTACATGGTGTATGTTAGTGCAAATACGTGAGTGTACATAGTGTATGTTAGTGTAAATACGTGATTGTACGTAGTGTATGTTAGTGTAAATACGTGAGTGTACATAGTGTATGTTAGTGTTTTAGTTACGCTATTGCCTCGCCATTAACACCGAGGCACGATCAGGTTGAAGTGCTGTTTAAGTTTACTAGGAGATGTCTTGAGGGAGCAAATTACAAAAGCCATAAAAATGTAGGCTACTACTTAGTAACTTGCCATTCGGTATTGAATTTTAAATTACAATAAAATAACGTCATATTTGAATACTTACTAATATTTGGACACTCATATTCCATTAGTGATGGCTGATAAATAACGTAACGAGTATTTTTAACAAGTACGCGCTTGTAACGGTTATAGCATGTAACGGTTACAGGAGATATCCAGTTACTGAAATAACTCCGACACGACAATACTCGGGTAAACTCGGTTAACACCGGCATCGCGTGGCCGTACTCCCCAGCAGTAACCGCCTCTAGTAACTAGTATTTTTATCCTCACAGAAGATCGGCAATACTCGGGTAAACTCGGTTAACACCGGCATCGCGTGGCCGTACTCCCCAGCAGTAACCGCCTCTAGTAACTAGTATTTTTATCCTCACAGAAGATCGGCAATACTCGGGTAAACTCGGTTAACAACGGCAGCGCGTGGCCGTACTCCCCAGCAGTAGCCGCCTCTAGTAACTAGTATTTTACTCATAACGCGGAATTTACTGGCGAGTATTGAGTTGTAACCATGCATTTATATCGTCAACGTTTTGAAGAGGTAAAGACGAGCTTTATGTGGACATATTTTTCCGTAATAGATAGGGAGTTCGCGAAAAGTTCTATGTGCGAGAAGAAATGCTCATACAAGTTTTCCATATCAAATTTTAAAAGAAACGCGCGGAAAGGATTCAGCCAACAATTAATTAAAAATAGCAATGCCAGCAGTCAAGATAAGTATTTTTTAAGTACACCGATTTTGTGTGCATACTCTTTAATGTAAGCAGGCAAGGTAAAAGTGGGGCAAGTGCATAAGTGTTCTATAGGCTTTGTATCTCTCTGCCTGTCTTTGCTCAGTGTTGCGGAATCCAATTTAAGAGACTCATGCCAGTAAATTAAAGAAGAAATGAACCTCTTTCCAGGATGAAATGCCGCAACCCCGATGTCTCTCAAAAACCTATAACAGTTGAAAATAGATTAGACTATAGAATTATATTATTATTGTTAATTATTATTATTATTATTGTTAAGTAGTAGTAGTAGTAGTAGTAGTAGTAGTAGTAGTAGTAGTAGTAGTAGTAGTAGTAGTAGTAGTAGTAGTAGTAGTAGTAGTAGTAGTAGTAGTAGTAGTAGTAGTAGTAGTAGTAGTAGTAGTAGTAGTAGTAGTAGTAGTAGTAGTAGTAGTAGTAGTAGTAGTAGTAGTAGTAGTAGTAGTAGTAGTAGTAGTAGTAGTAGTAGTAGTAGTAGTAGTAGTAGTAGTAGTAGTAGTAGTAGTAGTAGTAGTAGTAGTAGTAGTAGTAGTAGTAGTAGTAGTAGTAGTAGTAGTAGTAGTAGTAGTAGTAGTAGTAGTAGTAGTAGTAGTAGTAGTAGTAGTAGTAGTAGTAGTAGTAGTAGTAGTAGTAGTAGTAGTAGTAGTAGTAGTAGTAGTAGTAGACTTGTTTTACGTCGCACCGACACAGACAGGCCTTATGGCGAAAATAGAATAGGGCAGGGGTAGGACTGGGAAGGGAATGACCGTGGCCTTAATTTGTTTGGTGTGAAAATGGGAAAGCACGAAAAACCATTTTCAGAAATGCCGACAGTGGGGTTCGAACTCTCAGTCTACCTACTATGTGCCCTAAACCAAGTACCATCTCGCTCGGTATATTATTAATATTATTATTACCTGCTGATATTACCAGTAAATATCGAAACTCTGATTAAGTCCTCTGATGAGTTTGTTGTCGGGAAGGTCATCCGGTCGTAAAATTTCCTACGAAGCTTCATCTCACTTCATACTTGACCCTACCGGGCGAGCTGGCCATATGGTTAGCGGCGCGCAGCAGTGAGCTTGCAACATCCGGAAGATAGTGGGTTCGAATCCCACTGTCGGCAGCCCTGAAAATGGTTTTCCGTGGTTTCCCATTTTCACACCAGGCAAATGCTGGGGCTGCGGCTTCCTTGCCGCTCTTAGCCCTTTCCTATCCCATCGTCGCCGTAAGACGACGTAAAGATAAGTTGTAAAAGAATATACCCGCCTCTGCAAAGAAACGGGCCAATGGTTGGACAAATATTAGTTATATTAATCTTATAGGTCTATTATGTGGAGTTCAATTTGTTGTATTTTTGTTACTATATTATTAAAAATTTAAGTTCCTATTTAGCAGTTGCCTTGGTTTATTCTCTAAATACGTACGGACCAAGTGGCCACGTGGCTTGGTTCCACGTAGCTTGTACTCGGGAGATAATGTGTTCGAACTCCACTGTCGGCAGCCTTGAAGATGGTTTTCCGTGGTTTCACATTTTCACACCAGACAAATGCTGGAGCTGTACCATAATTAAAGCCACGGCCGATTCCTTCCCACTCCTAGCTCTTCCCTATCCCATCGTCGCCATAAGACCTGTCTGTGTCGGTGCGACCTAAAGCGAAATTGTATTGTTTCTCTGAATATTTACTTAAGCTTGTATTTTGCATTCATTTGCCTTTTATATTATTTAGGGTAATATTCTGTTGTATTTTTAATTATTGTAATTACCGTATTGTTCAGCACTTGCCTCAGCTTTTCTCTAAATAGTTGTTTATATGCGCCTTTTACATTCATTTTACAATACAGTTCTCTGTTATTAAGTAGGATTCTTCTTTTCTTTTTTGGCAGTTTAGTTCTTTTTTAAAATGATCGACTGAATTTATTTCTCCGTGGATGTCGGTTGTACAATGGAGACGGAGAAAATAGTACGTAAGAGGAAATTACGAAGCTTAACTTACTCTACTTGCATCTACAATGCAGACGTTACAGACAGGAAATGATATTTCCATGAGAATTGTGGCTGATAAATAACTTAACGAGGATCTTTTACCAGAACGCGATTGGAGCTTGTTACGATTACAGGAGATACTCAATTACTGAAATAAAAGCGGCTCGGCAATACTCGTGTGTACTCGGTTAACGAGGCCAGTGCGCGGACGAAGTCGTTACCAGTAACTGCCTCCCGTAACTAGTATTATAATATCCAGTTACTGAAATAACAGCGGCTCGGCAATACTCGTGTGTACTAGTGATGGGACATTCGATTCATTTTACTGAATCGATTCATTTGATTCCGTTCACGTTACTGAATCGATACACTGATCCGATTCACGGCTCATTGGTCACCGCTCGTACTGCATCTGTGTAGTATGTGCTGGTAGGACAGCAGCAACAGCATTCAGTGCTCGCAGCTGCCATCTCGTCTTCATACTATGAACTCCTTTCTTAGAAAAAGTGCTAGTTACTCTAATACATCGAAGGTTTCCGGCGACGCAGGGTGGGAAAAGTTAGGATTAGGAAGGTAGCAGCCATGGCCTGAATTAAGGTACAATCCCACATTTCCTGGTGTGAAAATGGGGAAACTACGGAAAAACCATCTTAACGGCTGCCGACGGTGGGATTCGAAACCACCATCCCCCGAATGCAAGTGCATAGCCACGCGATATTAACCGCACGACAACTCGCTCAGTCTTTTTTAAAAATATTTTTCTATCAGCTGAGGATTTTTTTAAATCGTCATATTTTGTATAGGCTACCCGAGATGTACAGTAGCCCGCTGGTTTTCTGATTCAACATACTGTTATTGCGTCTGTCCACATATGATTGAAGTCTTGTGCAACGATGTGACATATGAACTGAGAGAATACTGAGCCGTTCTTCCCAATATAAAACAGGTACTTTTGAGTGGTCATGAGCATGACTCATAGTCATAGGGCAGGCTAGAGTCGAGTTTAATTGTCAAATGTCAACTAAGTTATAATACTAAGATTCATTAAACTAATAAATAGTATAACCTAATAGCCTACCTACTTACTAGCTACTTCAGAATTATGTTGTGACTACCTTTTCAACACTGTAAATAAATCCATCTATTATTTAAACCTCCCTGAAAGAAGAGGACAGTGAATGCAAATGGGTATTATTTTCGAATGAGCGGAGCTCGAGAGTCCATTATAGCATACGATTCCTTCGATGTGCCACGATTTACTGTCTCGCTGCAGCTGAAGCTCGGCTCTCCGCGTGTCCAGTGAGCCGATAAGGAGCCGTGTGTATCATGTGTCTCACTGAGCCGCGCTCGTTCACGATTCTTTCGATGTGCCATGATTCACTGTCTCGCTGCAGCGGAAGCTCGGCTCTCCGCGTGTCCAGTGAGCCGATAAGGAGCCGTGTGTACCTTGTGTCTCACTGAGCCGCGCTCGTTCACGATTCTTTCGATGTGCCATGATTCACTGTCTCGCTGCAGCGGAAGCTCGGCTCTCCGCGTGTCCAGTGAGCCGATAAGGAGCCGTGTGTATCATGTGTCTCACTGAGCCGCGCTCATTCACGATTCTTTCGATGTGCCATGATTCACTGTCTCGCTGCAGCGGAAGCTCGGCTCCCCGTCAACGTCCAGTGAGTGCGCCACTCAGCACTGTCCGCTGGGAGTAAGCTGAATCGTGTGCCGTGAGCTCGCCGTTCCTGTGAATCGATTCACTCGGACACTTCAATGAATCGATACACTGCTTCGAATCATGCATTCAGTAGCCAACACTAGTGTGTACTCGGTTGACGAGGCCAGTGCGCGGATGAACTCGTTACCAGTAACTGCCTCCCGTAACTAGTATTATAATATCCAGTTACTGAAATAACAGCGGCTCGCCAATACTCGTGTGTACTCGGTTAACGAGGCCAGTGCGCGGACGAAGTCGTTACCAGTAACTGCTTCTCGTAACTGGTATTATAATATCCAGTTACTGAAATATCAGCGGCTCGGCAATACTCGTGTGTACTCGGTAAACGAGGGCACCGCGCGGTCCTGCACGCTTCCAGTAGCCGCCTCAAGTAATCAGTACTGACTCGTACACGTGTGTGGGAATTATGAAGTGGGAAGAGCCGTGCGGCCGTACTCACTACCAGTTTCCATCACAGTAATCAGAATTTATGCAAGTTATTTCAGTTTGTAATTAACTTGACCAATATTCTTAAATTATGGTGGATTAAATATTTGTTGTGTTCATTGTTCTTGCTTCAGATTTTTCTACAAAGTTATTTAAGCATGTATTTTACATTAATTTACAGTATCCTTCTGTTATTTGGAGGTAATTTTTCATCATTCTTGAACTGATCGACTTCATGTATGTACCAATTACATAGAAGGGAATTATGACTGAACTTACGCTCCTTACGTCAACCTTGCACTTGGTACACATACTATACCTCCATAATGCTTCCTGCTTTGAAGGACATTTGGCCTACTAAGCGACCGCTCCTCACCCCGCATGTCTGCATATTATGAGGTGACGCGTTGTCAGCGTAACGAATCCTCCCGGTCGTTATTCGCGGCATTCTTGACCAAGGCCGTCATCACCGTCAGATAGCTTCTCAAGTGTATAAACACGTGGACCTCTCGAAGCAGCTCTCAGATGCAGTTGAAAATCGCTGACCAGGCCGGCACGCTACTGGCACTGTATTTCCTTTGTGCAGCGAATACTAGGGACCCCTCTTGTAATAACAACAATACTTTACGTCCCACTAACTACTTTTACGGTTTTCGGAGAAGACGAGGTGTCGGAATTTAGTCCAGCAGGAGTTCATTTACGTGCTAGTAAATCTACCGACACGAGGCTGACGTATTCAAATACCACCGGACTGAGCCAGGATCGAACCAGCGCCTCAACCGTCTCAGCCACTCATTTCGGCACTAGAGGTTATTTTTAACCGTTAACCTTAACGAGTGTTTTTGAGTAACCGCTCCAGTTATAACCGTCAATCAAAAATAACTGCTAAGCCCATCCCTATATTCCATTACTATCGGAAGGCGCCCCCACTACTATTTGAAGAAGCGCTAGTAGAACAGCCGAGCAACTTCACCCGAGTATAACCCACAGATCTCACCCGAGCGTGGCCGAGTGGCTGCACATTGTCAGGCGCTAGACACAAGTAATGCACAACGCCACCGCCAGTTGAGAAGTGTGAGAGGAGATGTGCTGTCATGTGATCATTAACACGGCACGCCATTGGCCATTTATGTGCGGGCTTATTTTGTCGTTCAAATTAACGAGGTAGTTTAAATGAACGAGGTAGTTCATTTGTGCTGTCTTGATGGAATCAGCTCTCGCGGCACTTCGTTCAATGATCGAAGTCATTCAAATGAACGAGGCACCAGCTTGTACGTACATTTTACAATAGATGGTGCTTGCTTAGGTCATCGTCCTCTAACATGCTGTGTGCTTGCGTGAACGGCCCCTTCAAATAAAAGAGTCGTTCAAATGAACTAGCTAGTTCATGAATGACCCAACTCTAGGACTGGGATAGGAGGCTGTCCTCCGAGTAGTGATGTGTGCGAGTGACGCCTGGATTCTCAAGAATCGGTTCCTACGACTCCGAGGTCGCACTCAATGTTGCATGCGAGGAATCGGGTCCAGATGACGTCACGAGAGTGTGCTGGGCGTCCTCACTAGAGTGAGTCTTCCGTGTATGTTGTTGTTGTTTGAGTCATCAGTCCATAGACTGGTTTGACGCAGCTTCCGTGCAACCCTATCCTGTGCTAACATTTTCATTTCTACGTAACTACTGCATCCTACATCTGCTCTAATCTGCTTGTCATATTTATACCTTGGTCTACCCCTACCGTTCTTACCACCTACACTTCCCTCAAAAACCAACTGAACAAGTCCTGGGTGTCTTAAGATGTGTCCTATCATCCTATCTCTTCTTCTCTTCAAATTTAGCCAAATCGATCTCCTCTCGCCAATTCGATTCAGTATCTCGTTCATTTGTGATTCGATCTATCCGTCTCACCTTCAGCATTCTTTTGTAACACCACATTTCAAAAGTTTCTATTCTCTTTCTTTCTGGGCTAGTTATCGTCCATGTTTCACTTCCATACAATGCCACGCTCCACACAAAAGTCTTCAAATACATCTTTCTAATTCTTATATCAAGGTTGAAGTGAGCAAATTTCCTTTCTCAAGAAAGCTCCTCCTTGATTTTCTAATCTGCATTTTATGTCCTACTTCCTTCTGCCATCGTTAGTTATTTTACTACCCAAGTAACAATATTCATCTACTTCCTTTATGACTTCATTTCCTAATTTAATATTTCCTGCATCACCTGCCTTCGCTCGACTGCACTCCATTACTTTTGTTTTGGTCTTATTTATTTTTATCTTGTACTCCTTACCGAATACTTCGTTCATACCATTCAGCAGCTTCTCGAGATCTTCTGCAGTTTTAGGTAAAATAACAATACCATCAGCAATTCTCAAGGTTTTGATTTCCTCTTCTTGGATTGTGATTCCCTTTCCAATTTCTTCTTTCATTTTGATTTCCTTTACTGCCTGTTCTATGTAAATGTTGAAAAGGAGGGGGGACAAACTGCAGCCTTGCCTCACTCATTTCTGGAATGCTGATTCTTTTCCAAAGCCCTCGATTCTTATCACTGCAGACTGATTTTTATACAGATTGTAGATAATTCTTCGTTCTCGGTATCTGCTCCCAATCAACTTCAGAATCTTAAATAGCTTGGTCCAACCAACATTATCGAATGCCTTTTCTAGATCTACGAATGCCATGTACGTGGGCTTGTTCTTCTTTATTCGATCTTCTAAGATCAGACGTAAAGTCAGGATTGCTTCACGTGTTCCTATATTTCTTCTGAAGCTAAATTGATCTTCTCCCAACTCAGCTTCAACTTGTTTTTCCATTCTTCTGTAAATAAAACGTGTTAAAATTTGCAGGCAGGATATACTAAACTAAGAGTGCGATAGTATTCACACCTGTCAGCACCGGCTTTCTTGGGAATAGGTATAACAACATTCTGCCTAAAATCGGATGGGACTTCTCCTGTCTCATACATCTTGCACACTAAATGAAATAACCTTGCCATGCTGGTTTCTCCTAAGGCAGTCAGTAATTCAGAGGGAATGTCATCAATTCCAGGTGCCTTGTTCCTATTTAGGTCACTCACAGCTCTGTCAAACTCTGACCTCAAAATAGGGTCTCCCATTTCATCAGCATCAACAGCCTCTTCATGTTCCAGAAACAAATTATATACATCTTCACCTTGATATAACTGTTGGAAATGTTCTTGCCATCTTTCTGCTTTGTCTTCTTTCCCCAGAAGTGGCTTTCCATCCGAGCTCTTAGTATTCATACACCTAGATTTCCTTTCTCCAAAGGTTTCCTTGATTTTCCTGTATGCAGCATCTACCTTTCCTAGGACCATACAACCTTCGACATCCATGCACTTCTCCTTTAGCCGTTCTTCCTTAGCTACCTTGCACTTTCTATACACTTCATTCTTTAATCGCCTGTATTCTTTTCTGCCCTCTTCATTTCTGGCATTCTTGTATTTTCGTCGTTCATCGATCAGGCCTAGTATCTCCGGAATTCCACGGATTTTTAGTTGATCTATTCTTCCTTCCTATCATTAATTCAGCAGCCCTACTGACTTCATTTTTCACGACTATCCACTCTCCCTCTATTGTGTTTCCTTCAGTCTTTTCATTTATTCCTTGTGCAACATGTTCCTTGAAACAATCCCTCACACTCTTTTCTTTCAACTTGTCTAGATCCCATCTTTTATCATTCTTCCCTTTCTTCAACGTCAGATGGAATTTCATGACCAACAAGTTGTGGTCAGAGTCCAAGTCTGCTCCTGGGAATGTTTTGCAATGCGACACCTGGTTTCTCTAGGTCACTTCCACGTATACAGCCGTCGTTTGTGGTGTTTGAACCAAGTATTGGCAAGGATTAAATTATGATCAGTGCAGAATTCAACCAACCGACTTCCTCTTTCGTTCCTTTGTCCCAATCCGAATTCTCCTATCGTATTACCTTCTCTTCCTTGGCCTACCACTGCATTCCAGTCTCCCATCACAATTAGATTCTCGTCACCTTTTACATATTGTATTAAATCTTCTATCCCTTCATATATTCTTTCGATTTCCTCATCATCCGCTGAACTCGTAGGCATATAGACCTGCACTATTGTGGTGGGCATTGGTATGGTTTCTATCTTGACGACAATAATTCTTTCACTATGCTGGTCGTTGTAGCTTATCCGCTGCCCTATTTTCTTATTCATTATTAAACCAACTCCTGCATTTCTCCTGTTTGATTTTGTGTTGATAATTCGGTAGTCCCCTGACCAAAAATCCTCTTCTTCCTGCCAACGTACTTCACTTATACCAACTACATCTAACTTTAGCCTATCCATCTCCATTTTCAGATTCACCAACCTACCACAACGACTCAAACTTCTAATATTCCACGCTCCGACTCGCAGAATGTCAGTATCCATCTTCCTGATGATCGCCCCCTCTCGTGTAATCCCCACCCGGAGATACGAATGGAGGACTAGTTTAACTCCGGAATATTTTACCCGGGAGGAAGCCATCATCAGTACATCATTCATACAGAGAGAGCTGCATGTCATCGGGAGTTAGTTACGGCTGTAGTTTCCCGTTGCTTGTTACTTCCGAAAGGCTGCTACCCCCCTTTCTATGAACCATTCCTTAGTCTGGTCTCTTAACAGATACCCATCCGATATGGTTGCACCTGCGGCTCGGCTGTCTGCTTCATTGGGACACGCAAGCTTCCCCACCGCGGCAAGGTCACGTGGTTCGCAGGATAGGCTTCCGTGTATAAGTGGGGTAAATTCGAACGTGCAGTATTTACTATTTGTTTTGTATACAGTGTAATGTCTTATTGGTTGTCATGAATGAATGATGCCACATAATAATGAAATAACAAATTATCCTCGTTGTCTGGAAATCACATTTCATATCTCGACACTTGTAGCAACTGATATTGTTATTTATGCTTATACTACACGTTTCTCATGTGGTTTTCAAATATCGCTCGTGTAAACGTATGTAGTCTGTGGAATTAAATCGCAATTTTAATAGGTACACAACTTGTTTCATAGCCTACCTGTCTTCCGTTACATTTAATTTGTAATGAAAATTTCATGCTACTGTCCGACTCATTGGCCGATTGGTCAGTGTTGAGGCATTCGGTTTTGAGGGTACTGGGTTAGATTCCCGGCCGGGTGGGTTATTTTAATCACCTCTGATTAGTCCTTTTGCACCGGGGACTGGGTGTTTTTGCTTGTCCTAACATTTGCTCTTCATATTCAGACAACACACTGCACTACCAACCACCACAGGAACACTCAATAGTGATTACATCCCTCCACATAGGGTTGGAGTTAGGAAGGGAATCTGGTTGTTAAATAGGGCCAAATCAGCATGTGCGATACAGTTTGCACCCGCGACGCCTCAGGTGTGAGAAAAGTGGTAAAAAAGGAGACATGTCATGCTACTGCTATGTGTAATTATGCGAAACTGTCAGAATTTCTAATTTTGTTTTCATCACTGCTTGACATTAGTTAAGATTCTCTCTTTAGTACAATTGTATTTTTTGAAATAGTACTTTTATATTATGTCATAATCCCCGTACAAGTTTTGAATTGCTTACAATCCATATAATTTGATTCGTTTCAAACAAAGAATCATATTTTCTGTTCAAATTACAGTCGCATTAGAGTATATTACTCCAGGACACTACTGTACAATGAAAGCAGGCACGGCTTGTAAAGTGACCTGGTTTTAAACCGAAACGAACTCACATTACAGAACACATTCGTGCTGCACGCGTTTACGTATCTGCATCATACATGGTGCTACTAGTTCCTTGGAATCGATTCCGCAATCGGCTACCCGATTCTCCAGGCACATGGAATCGACTCTTCATGACTCCGGTCGCAACCCATCACTACCTCCGAGTGATTGAATCGGTTGTAGTAAGTGAAGCGCTCCACCGGTATTCTCCGGTACTACTGCAGAGGAAACGGAGCGAACGTGCTCTGCTCATTCAGACAAAACACTCCTCCATGTCAGTTGCTGCGTGTGACGGGTGAACGTTCTGGCACTGTGTAGCTAATGTCACGAAAACCATCAGTTGTTTGGAACTTTTTGATGCAGAGGGCGATCAGAAGAAATCTGCCAAGTGAAAATTACGTGCTCGAAGTCCTTCAACGGGAGGCGATACATCTAATTTATTTGATCATTTAAAGAGGAGTCATAAGCCAGCACCTCCTAGAGAACAAGGCGTGGCAATAGGATTCGTGACGTCACGCGCGTGGGCCCAGCGCGAGTGGATAGTAGATGAAGCTAATTCCTTAAGATGATTGAAAAATACGCTGGTTAAACTACATTCTACGAATATTCTTTCTCGTAGGCTCGCATATCGGAAGCGAAATTAGTAATATACCATAATAATTATGAAGAACAATTAAAAATGCAAAAAGAATAGCATTCAGTTTTTTAAAGAGACGTAATACTGAACAACTTTAATAATATGCCTATATGACACTCTCTTTCGTATATTTAAGAATCAAAAGTAATCAGTTCCTTTTACAAAATTTAACTTGTTGATGAAAGGTCAAAAACAACATGTAAGTACAGCAAAAGCTATTCAATGAAAATAATAACATATTGTAGCGAGTTGGCGGGGTAGTATGATCAATTAACACTAGACTGGTAGCTTCAGTACTAAGATTTATTAGCTACGCACTATACTATACACGACTAAACACAACTGTTGCTCATAACACAAACTTACACAGTTCGGGCTCTCTCTCTCCCTTCGTTTCTCACTTGTCCTCACACTACACACACAAGGTCCCGCGTCGCACGGCTACACGTTCTCTCCTTCGCCGACAGTCCGCACTGTAGCACACTAGTCCGATAATCACGGCAGTTCACATACTTCACTACACTGGCAGTCGCTCACGACTGAACCACACCAACTTCCAACTCAATCTAACTCTCACTCACTCCAGGCAGGTCGTTCCTCTCTTATATACGTCCGCTGGCTCTTCTAGATTCGCCCGGATGCTGGACGGATCCAGGAACATCGCGAGATGGAACACTCCAGATTAATCGTGGAGTCATTTCCATACTCCTCTGCTACGGGGCCGCGAGAGGAAGCGAGTGGGGCTGGCCTAGCACTTAAGCTGCTAGTGATTGGCGCAGATGAACCGTAAGGGGTGGGTCTATACAGTGCCGGGCCGGGCCCACTGCCAGTTGACATGGCGGACGCTACGATCATTACACTGCCCCTCCTCAAGGCTGCTCGTCCCGAGCTGTTCCACGATACGGTGCCAAGCGATCTAGGTGAACAACCATCACCTTCCCTCGGGAAGGCCGCCGGATCCGGTAGACGACGTCGTTGATCCTGGTGACGATTGTATATGGGCCTTCCCATTGTGGCTGCAGTTTCGGTGACGGTACAGCCACACTCTGTCACCTTCCAGGAAACCCGAAGAGTTCGTGAGCATGTCGTAGCGGGCTTTCATCCCTTAGATGATGCCGGGCATAATCGTGGGAGTCGTTGAGCCGATCCACCAACTCCCATGCATAGTCTGTCGCTGGTTGCTGCTGGTCTGGTGCAGACCCGAACATTAGATCGCATGACAGGCGGAGCTCCCTTCCGAAGACCATGTTGGCAGGTGTCATGCCCGTCGTCTCGATAGGCCATCAAGAAGAAGGGGACCCTCTCTTCCCAGTCCTTCTCGTGCGCCGAAACCACCTTCCTGAGGTGCTCTTCGAGGGTTTTCACAAAACGCTCCACCATACCATCTGTCTGAGGGTGGAGAGGCGCCGTACTTGTCTTCAGCACTCCTAAGCGTTGCAGAACCTCTTGCATCAACCTGGACTCAAAGTTTCTGCCTTGGTCGCTATGAAGTTCCCTCGGGACACCGAATCGACAGAAGAAGTTCTTGACCAAGACGTCGGCAACTGTCGATGCCTCTTGGTTCGGGATGGCGTAGACCTCCGGCCACTTTGTGAAGTAGTCCACAGCCAGGAGTAGCTAACGGTTCTCGGCGTCAGATTCGGGAAATAGTCCAGCGACATCAATGGCGATCCTCTCGAATGGTGCTCCGAAGTTGTACCGCATCATCTGGCCCCTACTCCTGGTGCGTAGACCCCAGCTCGCGTGCAGGTGTCACACAGCTAGCACATCCTCTCAACATCGTTCCTCAAGTGCACCCAGTAGTAACGCTGTCGGGCACGATCTAGTGTCTTATTCACTCCCAAGTGGCCGGCAGTAGCGCCCGCATGCAACTCGGTCAGCACCTCTTTTCTCATGCTCCTGGGGATTATCAGCTGTGCAATGTGCTTCTTTCCGTAGGTTGATTCTCACGTGCGGGTAAGTACCCCGTCACTAACCATGAGAGACGGCCACTGGGCCCAGTACGCCTTGTAGGTTGGACTGCGTCGACGATGTCTTTCCATTCCGGTCTCTGCCCCGACTCAGCCCGATGTCGTCGTCCTTCAGCTGCTCCGTCCTGAGGGCGTCTCGATCCCATCCCTCACGGCCCGGACGCCCACGATGCCTGCCTGTCTATCCACATTCTGGCAGTGTGTACAGTTCGCAGGGCACGGTCTTCTCGATAGAGCGTAGGCGTTGCACCCAGCGAGCTGTCTAACCTTCCAGGTTTCTGAAGCTTAGGAGCCAGGTCAATGCGGAGTGGTCGGTGCGCAGGCGGAAAGGCTGCCCATTCAGATACTTGTGGAAGTGCTCCAAGGTCTTCACGATGGCCAGCAATTTCCGACACATCACGCAGTAATTTCTCTCAGCTTTTGACAACGCCTTGCTGACCTAGGCGATCACTTTCTCCTGGCCATCTTGCGCTTGTGACAGTACCCCACCAATTCCCACGTCGCTGGCATCGGTATCGACGATGAACTTCTCCCCAGGCTTGGGATATCCAAGGATGGGTGCTACACAGCGACTCCTTCAGCTTCCGGAAGGCAGCCTCCGCCTTGCTTGACCTTTGGAAAGACTTCCTCTCCTCGGTGAGCCGTGTAAGAGGCTTTGAGATGTCTTCGTAGCCAGCTATATACCTGCGGTAATACGTGCAAAGGCCGAGAAAACTCCTTACTTCTCGCTTGTCCTTCGGCACCGGCCAGTCCCTGACAGTTTCTGACTTCTCCGGATCCGTCGCTTCTCCCTCCGATGACACGATGTGGCCCACGTAGCGGACCTCCTTCTGGAGCAGCTGTCATTTTTCGGGATTTAATTTTAGGTGAGCCCCACGTAGCCTCTCGAACATTTTCAGCAGGTTCTCCGCGTGCTCTTTGAACGTGCGTCCAACAATAATTATGTCGTCCAGGTTCACGAGGCAGGTGTCGTGAGTTAGCCCACTCAGCATGGCCTCCATCAGTCGCTCGAAAGTCGCCGGCGCGTTGCAGAGGCCGAAGGGCATCACGGTGAACTGGTAGAGCCCTTGCCTGGTTGAGAACGCCGTATTCTCCTTGTCTTCCGGATGGAGCGCTACTTGCCAGTATCCAGACTTCAGGTCCAAAGTCGAAAACCACTGGGCTCCACACAATGTGTCCAGGGTGTCATCTATCCGCGGTAACGGGAAACAGTCCTTCTTCGTGACGTCGTTCAACTTCCGGTAATCGACGCAGAAACGGAGTTCGCCGTTCTTTTTCTTCACCAAGACGACTGGCGATGACCACGGGCTGTTCGACTCCTCGATGACTCCCCGCTGCTTCATGTCATCTAGCATCTGATCGCTTTCCTCATTCTCCGCCAGGGGTTCTCTACGAGGTGGCTGTCGGATTGGAGCGGCGTCGCCCAGTGTTAACGCGATGGTACACTCTGTACGTCTGTCCGTAGTCACCTCCGGTAGCAGTGACAATGTCCTGAAACTCATGGATTAGTTCCTTAACCTCCCTGAGCTCTCTCGCCTCTAAATGTTTCCGGGCGTCGGATATAATCTTCCGGAGCTTATCCATTCCTTCGCGTACATCCAGGGTCTGTGTGTCTTCGTCGTCCACTGGCACGACGCACGTGACTGGATGACAAGTCCCAAGCTCGGTCCCGCTGGGTACCCTCTGCTCCCGTGATGTCGAATTCAATATTCGTACCGGCACGCAGCTTCGTGCCGGAACGAGCGTCCTGGCTAGGTAGAGTCCCTGATCGGTGGTCGGCGAACTGGGTTCCACGAGCACGCTGTCCCCTTGTATGGGTTCCTCTAACCGTGCCGTAACCATCACCTCGCTGTTGGCTGGTATCACTTCGTCGCTGGCCAACGTTAACCGCGCTACTCGAGGTTGCGTCCCTGGGCGTCGCAGCATTACCTCATGTTTGCCGAGCCACAATACACGTCGTCCCACGTCGACAGTCGCCTCGTATTTCCGTAGCGCGTCTAGGCCCAAGGCGACCTCATCCGTTATGTCGGCGACGAAGGCCCAGACTCGTATGCGTCGATGTCCCACCGTCAGTTGAAGTAGCGCCTCCTTCAAGACAGGGATGGTGTCTCCTGAGGCCGTTCGCAGCAGATAAGGGCGGTGGGGTTCCCTCTCTGGTTGTCCCTCAGCGATGTCCGGCCTGGCGATGGTCAGTGCCGGCCCCGTGTCTATCCTGACTCGGCACGGCCTGTCTCCGAGCCTTCCGTCGGCGATCAAGCTGTCGTCGCTCCGCTCGGCGACCACATTTAGCGTGAAACGAGGGGACGGTAGACACGGTGCCCACGAGCCCCTCTCCTTGTCGGCCCTTACTCGTTTCCCTGATCAGGGGCCACCTCCATACGGCAGTTCCTCCGCAGGTGGCCACGCTCGCCGCAATTCCAACAGGTGATCTCGTTGGTGCGTCGACGTCTCAGCGTTCCCCGTTCTCCCGTAATGGCGCGTCCTCGCTTCTCACGGCTCGTATTCTTGTGACGGTGCCGCTGTTCCTTTCACTGCCTCCACCTTCAGTGCTAACGTCAGGGCCTCTCTGAGGTCATGCTCCCCGCTGAGCATCAGCTTTTGACGGATCTCAGTGTCGCGGAGCCCATCAATGAATGTATAGGCTGCCTCCCGCTGAATGTGGTCCAGAGGCCTTGTGGGCTTGCTGCTCCACATCTTGCGCAAATTCTTGCAGCGTCTCCTTAGCGCGCTGAGTCCTCTTCCTTAGCTGGACTCGGTAGGCGGCTGCCAGCTGGTGGTCACCGTATCGGCTGTCGAGCGCTCTAACAATCTCGCCATAAGGGGCACCCGACTGAAGGCTGTGTAGTACTTCCGCTGCTGGTCCTTGCAGCCCGGCGATTAGGTACACGGCCCTTTCCTCCGATGTCCAACCGTTGTGCCCGCACACGGTCTCGAATTGGGCCCGGAAGGTCCACCAAGATGTTGTCCCGTCGAAGCGCGGGGGTTTTACTTTCCCGGCGCTGGAGCCGCTGTCGCTGCAGGTGCACCTAGCATGAGTCTCCATGGCTATCTCTCTCGTACGCAGGGCACTTACTTCTTCTTTCATGTCTCGAACCCCTGACTCCACAACCTGCGGTATTACTTTGATCTGTTTTTCAACCAGTTCCTGTACGTACTGCATAATATCACTCTTTAATTTTCTTTCGAGAAAGCGCATTTCGTGTTCTAATTTACCTTGTCCACCCTTAAGTTCATTTAATTCCAGTTTCAGTTCGCTCTTGACTTCGTCCTGTTTGGACGAGAGTTCGGTGAACTTACTGAGGAGAGCCTGAAACTGTTCGCTATCCATTTTACGATTCACTAGAAATTCCTAGTTACGAAATTACTGCTACCAGTCGATCCCGATTCTGACAACAGTTGTAGCGAGTTGGCGGTGTAGTATGATCAATTAACACTAGACTGGTAGCTTCAATACTAAGATTTATTAGCTACGCACTAAACTATACAAGACTACACACAACTGTTGCTCATAACACAAACTTACACAGTTCGGGCTCTCTCTCTCTCTCTCTCCCTTCGTTTCTCACTTGTCCTCACACTACACACACAAGGTCCCGCGTCGCACGGCTACACGTTCTCTCCTTCGCCGACAGTCCGCACTGTAGCACACTAGTCCGATAATCACGGCAGTTCACATACTTCACTACACTGGCAGTCGCTCACGACTGAATCACACCAACTTCTAACTCAGTCTAACTCTCACTCACTCCAGGCAGGTCGTTCCTCTCTTATATACCTCCGCTGGCTCTTCTAGAATCGCCCGGATGCTGGACGGATCCAGCAACATCGCGAGATGGAACACTCCAGATTAATCGTGGAGTAATATCCATACTCCTCTGCTACGGGGCCGCGAGAGGAAACGAGTGTGGTTGCCTAGCACTTAAGCTGCTAGTGATTGGCGCAGTTGAACCGTAAGGGGTGGGTCTATACAGTGCCGAGCCGGGCTCACTGCCAGTTGACATGGCGGACGCTATGGCCATTACAATATAAACTACCTTACTTACAGTATATTAGTAGCGGTCCAGGAACATACAAGCTGTAATGCTCACTGTTGTCGGTCATGAAAACAGGTAAACATTTTTTTACAATAGAAGCCTAACACAAGTTAAGGGGATGAAAAGCTCACAAAATTTGGCTGTTATGCAAAGAGAATGATTACAATACATGCCAAAAATAGTTTGTTTATCAAGTCATCAAAATTATATTCGCATTCCCTAGTGTATATAAATGTACTCACATTATTTTGGTCCCTGATTCAAGTAACCAGAACAGGGTGAAAAAGAAATTAAACTGGAAATAAAACAACTTACTAAAATATATGAACTTAAAATTGAAAAGTAGCATGCCAATTCTGATAACATTTGATCTGACCTTCACCCCGACATTTTCTGAAATTCTTTTCTATTTAACTTCATCAGGTTGCTTAAAATTGAAATGGACATGAGGTGAACATGATATAAGAAAACATAAAAGGAAATCTCTATGAACAGTAATTGTTAAAATCCTAAGAGACCATATTAAGAACTTGCATCCCTGCCATTACAGTAATAAAAATGTAGCAGAACACACATTGAAGTACTCATTTCATGCTTTAAATTTAAGAGCATGTATAAGGGTGGATGGTTAGAAAAAATAAAGGGATATTTGGAGAGGATAGGATTAGGACACCTGTGGGGGGAGGTTTGGTCAAAGACAGAAGTGAGAGGGATGAATATACTGGAAAGGAGAATTAGAGATATCCATAGGCAGAAATTATTGGGGGAAAGCAGACTAAGAAATTCGCTGACTGTTTTGTCGAAAATAGAGGAGATAGCAGGGTTGAATATTAGATACGTCGATAGGTCAAAACGATATGGGATGATGTGGTGGCTTTTAGGTTTGCCAAGGAATACAGGCTGGTTACAGGGGAGGGATAAGACAAGGTGTGTACTTTGTGGAGATGTGAATGATGAGTTTCACTTGCTAAGAGACTGTGAGGTAACGAGGGGGTTAAGACATGGATTATTGAGTGCCGAGCATCGGGAAATATTGGGGAGAGGGGATGAGAACGCAATACTGAGATGGATTATTAAACAATGGGAAAAAGGGGGTGAATTGAACAGGTATTTTTGTGCGACAAAAAAGGCCTGCGAGAGTAAAATGAAGGAGAGTGAGTTAGAGGGTGGGCAGGGGAATAGGGGGGTGGAATAGTTATCTGTATAAGGGAAGGGGATAGTATGTTAAAATTCTGATGGATTAGGGAATATAGGGACTGAGTACTTGGTTAGGTGGAGTTGGGTAAGAGGACAGGATTGCATGGTCTGTTTGTTTTAAAGTTAGCTGGAATGCAAGTGCTGAAATGCTGAGTGTTGTTGTTTGATTATTGATCAGGTGTAGGTCAGTAACAAGAATGTGACGCAAGTACAGAGCATAATAAGGACACTGGATGAACACTGAGTGAGTGAACTGCTTCAGCTAATGACTGCTAATTATTCTTATTATTATTATCCTTATTATTATTATTATTATTATTATCCATTTTATTATTATTATTTATTATTCATTTTATCGTTATTATTATTATTATTATTATTATTATTATTATTATTATTATTATTATTATTATTATTATTATTATTGCATGTGAACATGTATAGGGGCGAAGTCGCCTGTTATGTTCAATAAATGTATGTATGTATTTCATGCTTTATGAACCAGCTGCATTGTATAGATATGACATACGTGAGATCGATTAAGAATTAATCCGCAATTTTTCAGAGATACATGTTACATTCATTACATGCAAAAACAAAAGCTCGAAAGAGTACTTTCTCCAAGAGAAAATTCATAACCAGAGTTTGAATAGATTATGATGATGGAAGAGGAAATTCATCATTGAATTTGCAATTACTCAAACAAGAATGTTTGCTACTGAAGGAACTTAATTCAGAGTTTACACATTCCCTTTCTATGAAATTCATAGAGGTTCATCAAATCAGTAATTAATAATAGTAATGTACTCTAAAAATCAGAAAGCCTCCGCCCCTCAGCTGATCTTAACACAGCAATGAAGATGTGGGATAGGCTCTTCCTCCATTAAAATGAGGTAAACACACTGTTCCTTTTCAATGCACTTTCAGTCTTGTTCTACAGATGTTGAACTTAATTCTTCTTTAAAATCCTGGAAGTTCTTGACAGAAACAGTACTGACATGATCTTGATAGGTCTATAAATTTTGAGCAAGAGGCTTGACCAAAACTTTCGTTGTCTACTTGAACACGCCTATCATTAGGAGCTTCTCAGTGGGCAGATGTGGTGTCAGACAAGTACTCTGGGCAGTTTGGAAACTGAGAAGGAACAGCTCCTAAAACGTTTAGTCCAAATTAGAATGCATTCACCAAGATATATATGCACTCATCTATTAATTGATGGTACCACTTACTTCACAGGACTATGCCATGTCATTAGATATATCTGGTTGATTTTAATATAAAATGAATAGCACAGTGAATGTAATTTACAATAATTATATAGAACCTAACTGCAATAAACACAATAACATTGCTCTCTAGCCTGAATTTAAAATACTATCCCACACTAAGAGGTATATTCCGTCATGTGATATAATAAATAGAACTGGCTCACTTGCAGTTAGGGCTCCAGCAGAGTAAGAATATTTGAAAGCCAATACCTCACATGCCATCATAATGTACAACTTTTGCCAGAATATCACTATACCCACACTAGTAGTCTATAAAGTAATGTCAATATTCAGCACATCCCAAACTAAATGTAATAACTGGTAAATTCAATACAGCAAATGCTTAAATCAGTAAAGTATAAATCACCCCGAAAAATCTATTTCATTTATAAATAGCAAATATATTAGAGACCTATCCACAAACCTTTCACAAGCCTTGGATTAGATAAAGGTGCAGTCATTTCTCTCACCATACATGCTGATCGTCCATTCATCTCATGAGTTTTTAACTGGAGCTCGCACATCTACAACACAAGGCTCCACAACTTATGTCGTTGAATGTTTGAAATCAGGTATAACACACTATAAATAAGACTTACCTTTGCATTTTTGGAAGGAACTAAGTCATCTCGGCGAATAGATCTTAACCACTTAGCTCTCTCCGACTCGTCAATTGAAAACGAGAAAACAACTCACTTTAGAGCCAGTGCGATAATTGCCCTTACAATTTCAAGCACTGCATTTCTGAGGCATCGTTATTCATAATTTAAAAAACAGTGATCGCAATTCAAAGCAACACACCATTAAAAATAACCTCAGTTCTAACTCCACGTGGCGGCCATGCCGGCACTTCAAACACAATTTATTAATATTAACAATTTATAAGTAATAACACCTTTAACTGAACTTACATTAATAGGAATATTAAGCGAGTGTTAACACACAAGACTCGATTAAGATTAATATAATAGATGAAAACACACATAACAGGGAAACGTGTCCTAATAACGACACCAAGGTAACTGAGATACTGGCATGGGCCCACGCGCATATACGTCATCAGTTACTCTCAATCTTGTTGCCAGGGCTTGTTCTCTAGGAGGTGCTGCATAAGCAGTGTTTGGAACCAAACAAGTGAGGTCTTCGCCCCAGGGAGTGAAGAGCATAAGCGCTTGAATCGGAGTTTGGCTCTGTTTGTTATATGCAACTGCTCGACATTGTCCTGGATGAAGGCTTCAGGAAGTTTGTTATCGATTTAAATCACGTCGCCAAACTCTGTCTGAGGTAGATGGAAAATGAACTCGTATTACAATTAATTGTCAGCTATTTCTGTGATCGAAACCTAGGTTATATTTATTTTTTCTTAGGGAATTCCAGGTGAAATTCATGACGAAGTACGCAATAAGCGGAACATCCAACTGGCAGGAGCAAAAAATGTCGTTTTAACGACTGTTGGACATTCAATAGACAAGACCCGTACATAACTATGACTGCCCATTTTATATGAAAGGCGTCAAATGCACTAATGTCCGCATGTCTGGCAAAGGAAATTCTGAAAGGAAGTTATACCGCGGAGCATATCGCTACCCGCTCGTCAAACATCATACATTCCTGCCAGTTGTCTGGTAAAGTGCCAGCAATTACTTAAGATAACGCTGCAAATATGGTAGCTGCGGTACGAAAGCTAAATATCCGCCATGTTCCCTGTGTAGCGCACACAATTAATTAGGCCAAAAGTGATGTTGTAAAGAGAACGTTCCCTTTTCGTACGTTTTTGGATACTTGCACAAATATTGTCACTTATTTCAAGCAAGTGTGTCACAACAAATGTAAAAGTAAGGTTAGGGTTGTAAGTTTTTAAATGTTAAACTCAAGGTATTGCCGAACTCTGGCTTATAATAATACATTTGCTCCAGGCCTGCTGCGAGTGTTTGTTTCCTAATTTGTCTTCTAGGCAAAGTACTCTTGCAAACCATAAATTACAACTTCAACAGTTAGAGTCCGGTAAGCAGCCACTCCGGCTTATTCAGTACTGTTCGACCCGATGGAACAACCAGCTTGCCATGATGCGCCGTCTCCGCGAGGTAAAGGACCAACTCATAGTGGCTCGGTCAGAACTTGTGAATGCGCCGCAAGCTCTAGCAGGTGAGAATTACGAATGCAGCGTATTGTATTGAAAACACTGTAGTTTTGTAACATTTGAATACAATGTATGACCTCAACTTTTTCCAGCTGACGAATAGTTGACTTTAAAGCAGTGCCAAGCAATTCTAGACCAATTCGAAACGGTGACTATCATGTTATCCGGAGAACTTTGCACCACGTTTACTCACGTGGTCCCTTTGGTGCAACGGTTGTTTATCTCTCTTTCTACGGAAGTAGAAAAACCAGCAATTACTGTGGGACGGATGGTCCAAGAAGAAAGTCTGGAAGCCGTAAAAACGCAAATTTTTGCATATGA